>NC_088241.1:39678755-40376672 GCF_036934945.1 Oncorhynchus masou masou | reverse complement strand
CAAAACGCCTGGAGGTACCATGTTAATCTGCACAAAAAATAGTACGCAAGTATAAACACCATGGGACCACGCAGCCGTCATACCGCCCAGGAAGGAGACATTCTGTCTCCTAGGTATGAATGTACTTTTATGTGAAAGGTGCAAATCAATCCTAGAACAACAGCAAAGGACTTTGTGAAGATGCTGGAGGAAACAGGTTGAAAATTATCTATATCTGTAATGACGTTCTTCGTTTGTCGCAAGAAAGTCGGACCGAAATGCAGCGTGTTGGTTACTCATGTCTTTAATGAAACAAATGACGATACATGAAATAACTTATAAATACAAAAACAACAAACGGAACGTGAAAAACCTATACAGCCTGTCTGATGAACACTAACACAGAGACAGGAACAATCACCCACGAAATACAAAGTGAAACCCAGGCTACCTAAATACGGTTCCCAATCAGAGACAACGAGAATCACCTGACTCTGATTGAGAACCGCCTCAGGCAGCCAAACCTATGCAACACCCCTACTCAGCCACAATCCCAATAACTAAAAAACCCCACTAAGAAATACAACAAACATAAACCCATGTCACACCCTGGCCTGACCAACTAATTAACTAAAACACAAAATACTAAGACCAAGGCGTGACAATATCCACAGTAAAAACGAGCCCTATATTGACATAACCTGAAAGGCTGCTCAGCAAGGAGGAAGCCACTGCTCCAAAACCGCCATAAAAAAAAGCGACTACGGTTTTCAACTGAACATAGGGACATAGATTGTACTTTTTGGAGAAATATCCTCTTGTCTGATGAAAAAAATAGAACTGTTTGTCAATTATGATCATCGTTATGTTTGAAAAGTTACCAACCACCAGATTCCATCCATACCTGCAAGCCAGATAATGCAGCTTGCAATGTGAGCTGTTATTCATATTGGAGTCCAGGCAGTGTTAGGATATCCAACAGTTGGAATTTCTATTCACCTGCTACCTTAATTCAGAAATTTGTAAGGAGACTACCTAACCCATTTAAAATATTACCACTGTTTTAGTAACATGCAAAAGAATCAAACTGATTGAATTAGTTTAGATAAATGTATGTTATTTATCTTTCTGTTGCGTAAGAGGAATCAATCAATCAATGAAAAATTAAGAAGAATATAAATGCAACGTAAAGTGTTGGTCCCATGTTTTTAGGATGCCAGAAATTGTCTATCCATACAAGAAGATTTTTTCTCTCAAATTGTGTGCACGAAATTGTTTAAATCCGTGTTAGTGAGCACTTCTCATTTTCCAAGAAAATCCATCCACATATCAAGAAGCTGATTAAACAGCAAGATCATTACACAGTTGCTCCTTGTCCTGGGGACAATAACAGACCACTCTAAAATATGCAGTTTTATCACACAATACAATGCCACAGATGTCTCAAGTTTTGAGGGTGCATGCAATTGGCATGCTGACTGCAGGAATGTCCACCAGAGAAACCGGCCCCAAAACCACATGTTACCACGCCAACCCAGGACCTCCTCATCCGGCTTCTTCACTTGCAGGAACGTTTGAGAACAGCCACCTGGACAGTTGATGAAACTGAGCAGTATTTCTGTCTGTAATGAAGCCCTTTTGTGGTTAAAACAAATTCTGATTGGCAGGTCCTGGCTTCCCAGTGGTTGGGCCCATTCCCTTCCAGGCCCACCCATGGCTGTGTTCCTGCCCAGTCGTTTGAAATCCATAGATTTGTGACTAATGAATCTATAATAATTGATTGAATTCCTTATATGAATTCTAACTCAGTAAAATCATTGAAATTGTTGATTTTATATTTTTGTTCAGTATACATGCAAAAACACAGACTGATAGGGTTAAATACGATTTTAAAATATCTACTTGCAGTAGAGCACGCTGGGAAATATGATAATTATAATGATTATGGTAATCATGTGCCTAATAAGGCTAACTTCTTTAAAACTTTTCAACTTGATATTTCGATAAATCAGGGCTGACGCCGTATTCAGATAATCAATACATGTACTTTGTTTCTTGTTTCGTATTCCTCCATTCTGGCTGGCTGAGGCTCACTCAAGGGGCCTTGGTGTGGGGTTGTGGCAAAGAACACTTCAGATCCGCAATGTGATTGGTCAATAATTTAACACATTTAGGGTGTGTTTATGTTTTTCACTTTCAACACATTAATTTCAGGAATTGACACAATGTGCTGAACATTTTACAGAAATCATTTTGTGCCGACACAGTGATTGTGTTAATATTAACACGTGTCATCCCTAACTAGACACACAGATGCGTAAAAAAATAACAGAGTGTATTGAATCTGTATAGGGTAGTCGAAAAAGCCATGTATTACTCAAACCTACAGAGTGTGCTGAGGGAGCGGAGAAGTTGGTGTGCTTGTGTGAAAAGGGAGGGAAAGAGTGGATGAGTGCTGGTGGTGGGGGTCATTTTTTAATGTTGCCCACCTTGGCACACAACTGGCTTGTCTTCAGATCAGAGCTTTGCCATGAACCAGAGGTTGGCACTGAATCCAAGTGGCCGGGGGAGATAAGGCAACCACTGGGACATTATAGATTCAGGCATTAGCCAAGTTGAGACTTGATGGAGAGCAGGGAAAGCTGAAGGTCTTTGATAACACCTTCTGATTTTTCCTGTGACCATTCAAGAAAGTGGACATGTCTCATCTGTTGTTTTAAAAAATATATATTTAGCTAGGCAAGTTGGTTTAGAAAAAAATTCTGATTTACAATGACGGCCTACCCCAGCCAAACTCAGACAAATTGTGCGCCACCCTATGGGGCTCCCAATAACAGCCAGATTTGATACAGCCTGTATTTGAACCAGGGACTATAGTGACATCTCTTGCACTGAGATGCAGTGCCTTAGACCATTGCTCCACTACCTGTTAGCTAGCTTATTGGCCAAGAGGGACTCCAGAGTGAGCACCTCATTGCCCGACACAATACTTCCGGCGCCGACAGAGATGGCCACCTCGCTCCGCGTTCCTAGGAAACTATGCAGTTTTTTGTTTTTTTTACATGTTATTTCTTACATTAGTACCCCAGGTCATCTTAGGTTTCATTACATACAGTCGAGAAGAACTACTGAATATAAGAGCAGCGTCAACTCACCATCAGTACGACCAAGAATATGACTTTCGCAAAGCGGATCCTGTGTTCTGCCTTTCACCCAGGACAACGGAATGGATCCCAGCCAGCGACCCAAAAAAACGACTTAGTATAAGAGGGAAACAAGGCGGTCTTCTGGTCAGACTCCGGAGACGGGCACATCGTGCACCACTACCTAGTATACTTCTCTCCAATGTCCAGTCTCTTGACAACAAGGTTGATGAAATCCGAGCAAGGGTAGCATTCCAGAGGGACATCAAAGACTGTAACGTTCTTTGCTTCACGGAAACATGGCTCACTGGAGAGACGCTATCGGAGTCGGTGCAGCCAGCTGGTTTTTCCACGCATCACGCCGACAGAAACAAACATCTTTCTGGTAAGAAGAGGGGCGGGGGCATATGCCTTATGGCTAACAAGACGTGGTGTGATCACAAAAACATACAAGAAATCAAATCCTTCTGTTCACCTGATTTAGAATTCCTCACAATCAAGTGTCGACCGCATTATCTACCAAGGGAATTCTCTTCGATTATAATCACAGCCGTATACATTCCCCCCCCAAGCAGACACATCGATGGCTCTGAACAAACTTTATTTGACTCTTTGCAAACTGGAATCCATACATCCTGAGGCTGCATTCATTGTAGCTGGGGATTTTAACAAGGCTAATCTGAAAACAAGACTCCCTAAATTGTATCAGCATATCGATTGCGCAACCAGGGCTGGCAAAACCTTGGATCATTGCTATTCTAACTTCCGCGACGCATATAAGGCCCTGCCCCGCCCTCCTTTCGGAAAAGTTGACCACGACTCCATTTTGTTGATCCCTGCCTACGGACAGAAACTAAAACAAGAAGCTCCCACGCTGAGGTCTGTCCAACGCTGGTCCGACCAATCTGATTCCACACTCCAAGACTGCTTCCATGACCTGGACTGGGATATGTTTTGTATTGCGTCAGACAACAACATTGACGAATACGCTGATTCGGTGTGCGAGCTCATTACAAAGTGCATTGAAGATGTCGTTCCCATAGCAACGATTAAAACATTCCCAAACCAGAAACCGTGGCTTGATGGCAGTATTTGTGTGAAACTGAAAGCGCGAACCACTGTTTTTAATCAGGGCAAGGTGACCGGAAACATGACCGAATACAAACAGTGCAGCTATTCCCTCCGCAAGGCAATCAAACAAGCTAAGCGTCAGTATAGAGACAAAGTAGAATCTCAATTCAACGGCTCAGACACAAGAGGTATGTGGCAGGGTCTACAGTCAATCACGGATTACAAAAAGAAAACCAGCCCCGTCACGGACCAGGATGTCTTGCTCCCAGGCAGACTAAATAAATGTTTTGCCCGCTTTGAGGACAGTACAGTGCCACTGACACGGCCTGTAAAGAAAACATGCAGACTCTCCTTCACTGCAGCCGAGGTGAGTAAAACATTTAAACGTGTTAACCCTCGCAAGGCTGCAGGCCCAGATGGCATCCCCAGCCGCGCCCTCAGAGCATGCGCAGACCAGCTGGCTGGTGTGTTTACGGACATATTCAATCAATCCCTATACCAGTATGCTGTTCCCACGTGCTTCAAGAGGGCCACCATTGTTCCTGTTCCCAAGAAAGCTAAGGTAACTGAGCTAAATGACTACCGTCCCGTAGAACTCACTTCCGTCATCATGAAGTCGCTCTGGATAAGAGCGTCTGCTAAATGACTTAAATGTAAATGTAAATGTATGAAGTGCTTTGAGAGACTAGTCAAGGACCATATCACCTCCACCCTACCTGACACCCTAGACCCACTCCAATTTGTTTACCGCCCAAATAGGTCCACAGACGATGCAATCTCAACCACACTGCACACTGCCCTAACCCATGTGGACAAGAGGAATACCTATGTGAGAATGCTGTTCATCGACTACAGCTCGGCATTTAACACCATAGTACCCTCCAAGCTCGTCATCAAGCTCGAGACCCTGGGTCTCGACCCCGCCCTGTGCCACTAGGTACTGGACTTCCTGACGGGCCACCCGCCGGGGGTGAGAGTAGGCAACAACATCTCCACCCCGCTGATCCTCAACACTGGGGCCCCACAAGGGTGCGTTCTGAGCCCTCTCCTGTACTCCCTGTTCACCCACGACTGCGTGGCCACACACGCCTCCAACTCAATCATCAAGTTTGCGGACGACACAACAGTGGTAGGCTTGATTACCAACAACGACGAGAATGCCTACAGGGAGGAGGTGAGGGCCCTCGGAGTGTGGTGTCAGGAAAATAACCGCACACTCAACGTCAACAAAACTAAGGAGATGATTGTGGACTTCAGGAAACAGCAGAGGGAACACCCCCTATCCATATCGATGGAACAGTAGTGGAGAGGGTAGTAAGTTTTAAGTTCCTCAGCATACACATCACAGACAAACTGAATTGGTCCACCCACACAGACAGCACCATGAAGAAGGTGCAGCAGCGCCTCTCCAACCTCAGGAGGCTGAAGAAATTCGGCTTGTCACCAAAAGCACTCACAAACGTTTACAGATGCACAATCGAGAGCATTCTGGCGGGCTGTATCACCGCCTGGTACGGCAACAGCTCCGCCCACAACCGTAAGGCTCTCCAGAGGGTAGTGAGGTCTGCACAACGCATCACTGGGGGCAAACTACCTGCCCTCCAGGACACCTACACCACCCGATGTTACAGGAAGGCCATAAAGATCATCAAGGACAACAACCACCCGAGCCACTGCCTGTTCACCCCGCTATCATCCAGAAGGCGAGGTCAGTACAGGGGCATCAAAGCTGGGACCGAGAGACTGAAAAACAGCTTCTATCTCAAGGCCATCAGACTGTTAAACAGCCACCACTAACTTTGAGTGGCTGCTGCCTACACACTGACTCAAGTCCAGCCACTTTAATAATGGGAATTGATGGGAAATGATGTAAATATATCACTAGCCACTTTCAACAATGCTACCTAATATAATGTTTACATACCCTACATTATTCATCTCATATGTATACGTGTATACTGTACTCTATATCATCTACCACATCTTTATGTAATACATGTATCACTAGCCACTTTAACTATGCCACTCTGTTTACATACTCATCTCATATGTATATACTGTACTCGAGACCATCTACTGTATCTTGCCTATGCTGCTCTGTACCATCACTCATTCATATATATTTATGTACATATTCTTTATCCCCTTACACTTGTGTGTATAAGACAGAGGTTTTGGAATTGTTATTTAGATTACTTGTTGGTTATTACTGCATTGTCGGAACTAGAAGCACAAGCATTTCGCTACACTCGCATTAACATCTGCTAATCATGTGTATGTGACAAATAAAAATTGATTTGATTTGATTTTTGATTTTGAACTGCTGTCTTCCCCCACCCTGGCAGTCCTATGGACACATACAGTATTTAGTGTAGTCCCTGCTGAGAAAAAAAAGAATACACCAGCTGGTGAGCAGCATTCGCTGTGTTTTTGTTGGTCTCCAGGTTGCCAACATATGCTGGTCACCCACAAAACCAGCATCAAGTCACATTATGGTGGCTTGCGAAGTGATGTCTAATTGCTATTGGAATCCAGCCTGAGTGGGGATATCCAATTGTAACTTTTATTTACCACAAATCAGCATTCGGAGCTCCAAGGCCTGCGTCGAAATCGCTAAGCAGTTTACTTAGAAGCAGTGCGTTGGTGTTTGTATCACTTTATTACATCTGAAGCTTTGTTTTGTCAAACAACCACCTGATTGGTGTGGTATTGTTTTAGTAAACGAAAAAAGGGCTACCATGCGCTTACGCCACTGTGTGTGCGACATCTTCTAGAATAATGTGGTTGTTATATATTATTTTGACCAGCAGATGCCACTAGTGTACAACATATTGATCAAAGCCTCAAGTAAGGAACCTATTTTCGAAACATTTGGCTGGAAATGCTCATTGCTTCAGGAAGCTAAGTTTCTCCATCACTACTAAAATGGTTGTTCCAATTTAGATGGTTTAGATAGTGTAATTTATTCATCTTTCTAATCCTGGCAGTCTGAATGCAAATTGTGGGAATTCACTCTGGCTGGATTCCAAAAGGAATTAAACATTACACTGTTAAACAGCATAATATTATTTGACGTTGGTCACCAGTGTCCAAAACTCCGCAAAGGCTGGTTACCAGCAAAAAAAAACACAACGAACGCTATTCCCCAGTTAAAACACAATGAAGGCTGATCTGCCAGCGAAAGCACAACGGAGGCTGGTCACCAGTGAAAACACAACAAAGGCTGGTCTGCCAGCATCACCAGCTAGACCATGCTGTTCAGAGACTTCGCATAAATCGGAAATGCCAGAACTACTCAGGGCCATAGAATGAGGCAGGGGGATGGGAAACAAAAATATAAATGATACATGCAACATGCAACACTTTCGAAGATTACTGTTCATATAAGAGTTAGGTCATATAAATAAATCAGTCAAGTTAAACATATTCCTTAGGTCATAATCATTGGATTGCACATGACTAGGAATACAGATACCAGTCACACAGATTTTTAAAATTATTTTTATTATTTATTACATTCAATACCATTCATTCTTTACAAAATCATAATTCTCATTAAAACTAAAACAATGGTATTTTACTTTAACAAACAAAACGAAAACCCCAAAACAAAAACCTCAGGGGAGCCATGCCCCATGCAGTGTGACACATCTCCTTTGCATAGCCTTGATCAGGCTATTGATTGTAGCCTATGGAATGTTGTCCCACTCCTCTTCAATGGCTGTGCAAAGTGGTTGGATATTGACGGGAACTGGACCACACTGTCGTACACGTCCATCCAGAGCATGACAAACATGGTCAGTGGGTGACATGTCTGGTGATTATGGAAGAACTGGGACATTTTCAGCTTCCAGGAATTGTGTACAGAGCCTTGTGACATGAGGTGATGGTGGTGGATGAATGGCATGACAATGGGCCTCAGGACCTCGTCACGGTATCTCTGTACATTTAAATTTCCTTTGATAAAATACAATTGTGTTTGTGTCCATAACTTATGCCTGCCCATAACATGACCCTGGGTTGGCAGGTAGCCTAGTAGTTAGAGTATTAGGCCAGTAACCAAAAGGTTTCTGGATCAAATATCTGAGCTGAATAGGTAAAAATCTCTTCTTCTGCCCCTGAGTGAGGAAGTTAACCCACTGTTTCCTGTGTGCTGAAGATGTGGATGTTGATTAAGGCAGACCCCCACACCTCTCTGCGGAAGACACATTTCAGTTGTACAAATGACTAGTATCCCCTTTTTTTACCCATGACGCCACCATGGGGCACTCTGTTCACAACATTGATGTCATCGAACCTGCTCGCCAACACAATGCTATACAGGCTGTCAAAGATGCAAGAGCACAGCGCAGAATGTTCAATGAGGTTAAGAAGAATCCTAGTGTCAGCTAAAGACTTACCTCTGGAACATGCTAACATCTCTGTTGACGAGTCTACGATATGTAAAACACTAAACAAGAATGGTGTTCATGGGAGAGTATCACGAAAGAAGCCACTGCTGTCCAAAAAAAACATTGCTGCACGTCTGAAGTTCGCAAAAAGAGCACCTGGATGTGCCACACAGCACTACTGGCAAAATATTCTGTGGACAGATGAAACTAAAGTTGTTGTTTGGAAGGAACACACGTGTGGAGAAAAAAGGCACAGCACACCAACATCAAAACCTCATCCCAACTGTAAAATATGGTGGAGGGAGCATCATGTTTTGGGGCTGCTTTGCTGCCTCAGGGCCTGGACAGCTTGCTATCATTGACAGAAAAATAAATTCCCATGTTTATCAAGACATTTTGAAGGAGAATGTAAGGTTGTCTGTCCACCAATTGAAGCTCAACAGACATTGGGTGATGAAATTGAACAACGACCCAAAACACAGAAGTAAATCAACCATAGAATGGCTTCAACAGAAGAAAATACACCTTCTGGAGTGGCCCTGTCCGAGTCCTCACCTTAACCCGATTGAGATGCCGTGGCATGACCTCGAGAGCGGTTCACACCAGACATCCCAAGAATATTGCTGAACTGAAACAGTTTTGTAAAGAGGAATTGTCCAAAATCCCTCCTGACTGTTGTGCAGGTCTGACACCAGACTACAGAAAACCTTTGTTTGAGGTTATTGCTGCCAAAGGATGGTCAGACAGTTATTAAATCCAAGGGTTCACATACTTTTCCCACCCTGCAGTGTGAATGTTTACACAGTGTGTTCAATAAAGACATGCAACCTATTATTGTTTGTGTATTATTAGGTTTAAGCAGACTGTGTTTGTCTATTGGTGTGACTTGGATGCAGATCAGGTCAAATCTTATGACCAGTTTGTGCAGAAATCCAGGTAATTCCAAAGGGTTCACATACATTTTCTTGCAACTGTACATCTATTTTACTTTACATTACAGTATTCCAATATTATAGGTTGATACCCACATTTGTGTCTGTTTTTACAGTAGCTATCTATGGGTGCATGGATGTACAAGGATGAGTGTAAGAACCTTATCCCTTTGTCACACCATTGTCTCTGAAGCCCCTAGTGCAGATTTTCCAAAACTCGGTCCTCGGGACCCCAAGGGTTGCACGCTTTGGTTTTTGCCTCAGCACCACACAGCTGATTCAAATCATCAACTTGTCATCAAGCTTTGAATCAGCTGTTTAGTGTTAGGGCGAGAAACAAAACATGCAGCCCTTGGGGTCCCGAGGACCGAGTTTGGGAAACGCTGCCCAAGTGTCACTCTTCTTTTACTCCCTCTGCCCTGATCTTTTTTCATCTTTCTGACATGCAGATAAATCCCAGGGGAATTCTAGGGTGCTACGGTTTCAGCCTTCCTCTTATCAGTCAGGAACAGTGCCTGTCCCTACCTGAATCTAGCATTTACCATCACCCTGACTCTTTCAATGTCACCGAGTAGCTCTGCCATTTCCTATTTGTGCCAAGTCTCCAAAGCCGGAAATGATCGAGACCACTTGGCATGGAATTCAGCTGCCTTCATTGTGCTTTTACATTATGTTTATTCGTTTGTATCTGACCAATGTGTTAGAGTTAAGGTTAAAAATAGGGAAATCTATAAATTCCTCTGGAAATCAATAGATTCTCTGTCGACCTGGTAAATGTGTGGATTTACGTTTCTCAGCTGTAAATATATAGATTACCCATTTTACACATTTGCATTTAGATTAAATGATTAAAAAAATACAACCCAATACACAATAGAAATAATGTAACTTGCAGCAAGAATAGCTAGTTGTATTACACTCAAAAAAGTGCTGGGTTAAAAACAACCCCATATGAGTCAATATTGGACAGCCAGTTGGGTCACAAACAACCAATTGTTTTCTTTAAATTGGGTTGTTGATGCTGAGTTATTGAGATATAATCCTCAGGGGCAGACCAGAAGACTGGGGGTGTGGTTTAGTAGAGGCCTGGCTTTCAGATTGTTATTTCTGGTCACCCATGAGAGTCAATGTCATTAAGGTTAATCTGTCCTGTTGTATTGTCAGCACATCTTAAAGCTGAGTACCGACACTTTGGTAGCTTTTATAATGATTACACAACCACTGCCAGCCAACACAAACCACTGCCAGCCAACACAAAGACTCAAACAAACCATCAGAAACTTCACCAGACCAACCAAATAAGATAGGGTAAGAATCTATCTACACTCACTCCTCAACCCTCCTGCTGTTTTCTGGTTGAAATGGACCAATTTACAAGTTATTTATCTGAAAAATGTAGTTAATTTAATCTGATTATCAAAAGGTTCCATGACTTTGTCCACACAGGAAATTAATTACATTTTGGGTGTTTTATTTAAGTTTTGTACACATGTGGTGTACCCGGTCAAAATAACATTAGAAATGAATGGGTGAGACTACAATTAGTGCATACAATTGAGTTTAGGCACATGCCCATTCATCAGGTAAACACACTCCATCTCCCAGACCCCCACATGCATATGTGCATAAGAGTGCGTGCATGCGCGTGCGCACACACACACACACGCGTACACAAACGTACACACCACACACACACACACACACACACCCTGTCTTGGCAACCCACACTGAAATCTGTTCCCAATAGAATCATTCCCCCATGGGAACCACACCTGTTGGCAATCTCACAAACAATCACAACATTGTTTCAATAACATATATATATATATTCTCACTGCTCTGGTACATTTTAAGTCAGAAGTTTACATACAACTTAAGCAAATAATTTTAAACTCAGTTTTCACAATCCCTGACAATAATCCTAGTAAAAATCCCCTGTCTTAGGTCAGTTAGGATCACCACTTTATTTTAAGAATGTGAAATGTCAATAATAGTAAAGATAATTATTTCTTTCAGCTTTCATTTCTTTCATCACATTCCCAGTAGGTCAGAAGTTAACATACACTCAATTAGTATTTCATAGTTTTGCTTTTAAATTGTTTAATTTGGATAAAACATTTAGGGTAGCCTACCACAAGCTTCCCACAATAAATTGGCACATTCCTCCTGACAGAGCTGGTGTAACTGAATTAGATTAGTAGGCCTCCTTATTCGCACATGCTTTTTCAGTTCTGCCCACAAATATTCTATAGGATTGAGGTCAGAGCTTTGTGATGGCCACTCGAATATCTTGACTTTGTTGTCCTTAAGCCATTTTGCCACAACTTTGGAGGTATGCCTGGGGTCATTGTCCCTTTAGAATACCAATTTGTGACCAAGCTTTAACTTCCTGACTGATGTCTTGAGATGTTGCTTCAATATATCCACATAATTATCCATCCTCATGAAGCCATCTATTTTGTGAAATGCACCAGTCCCTCCTGCAGCAAAGCACCCCCACAACATGATGCTGCCACCCCCGTGCATCACAGTTGGGGTGGTGTTCTTCAGCTTGCAAGCCTCCCCCTTTCCCCTCCAAACATAACGATGATCATTATTGTCAAACAGTTCTATTTTTGTTTCATCAGACCAGAGGATATTTCTCCAAGAAGTACGATCTTTATCCCCATCTGCAGTTGCAAACCGTAGTCTGGCTTTTTTATGGCGGTTTTGGAGCAGTGGATTCCTCCTTGCTGAACGGCCTTTCAGGTTGTGTCAATATAGGACTCATTTTACTGTGGATATAGTTACTTTTGTATCTATTTCCTCCAGAATCTTCACAAGGTCCTTTGCTGTTGTTCTGGGATTGATTTACACTTTTCGCACCAAAGTACGTTCATCTCTAGGAGACAGAGCGTGTCTCCTTCCTGAGCGGTATGACGGCTGCGTGGTCCCATGGTGTTTAAACTTGCGTACTATTGTTTGTACAGATGAACGTGGTACCTTCAGGCATTTGGAAATTGCTCCCAAGGATGAACCAGACTTGGGAGGTCTGTGAGGTCTTGGCTGATTTCTTTTGATTTTCCCATGATTTCAAGCAAAGAGGCACTGAGTCTGAAGGTAGGCCTTGAAATACATCCACAGGTACAGCTCCAATTGACTCAAATGATGTCAATTAGCCTATCAGAAGCTTCTAAAGCCATGACATCATTTTCTGGAATTGTTCAGATTAAAGGCACAGTCAACTTAGTGTATGTAAACTTCTGACCCACTGGAATTGTGATACAGTGAATTATAAGTGAAATAATCTGTCTGTAAACAATTGTTGGAAAAATGACTTGTGTCATGCACGAATTAGATGTGCTAACCGACTTGCCAAAACTATAGTTTGTTAACAAGAAATTTGTGGTGTGGTTGAAAAACTAGCTTTAATGACTCCAACCTAAGTGTGTGTAAATTTCCGACTTCAACTTTAAATTGACCTCTTACACAAGTGTCTATACATGTCTCAATGTTGTGATAGTTACCACTTTATAATATTTAAATAATAATTGGTGGGGGGAGGGGTAACTTTCAGATTGGAATTTTTGGTCACCCATGAGTATAAATGTAAATTACTGTTCATACACTGCAATTGCGCTTCAATATTTTAATATACAATTAACAACAATATTAATTATTATAAATAATGTCTTACTATCCCACATAGGCATTTGCACTTCACTTGTGTAAGCTGCATTAAACTACCATAGTGTCGGTGCTTATCATGGACAGATGAACCAGGTTGACATTTACTCTCAAGTGTGTCCAAAGATAACAGACCTATTGTTTGACCATGCTGGTCATTTATGAACATTTGAACATCTTGGCCATGTTCTGTTATAATCTCCACCCGGCACAGACAGAAGAGGACTGGCCACCCCTCATAGCCTCGTTCCTCTCTAGGTTTCTTCCTAGGTTTTGTCCTTTCTAGGGAGTTTTTCCTAGCCAACGTGCTTCAACACCTGCATTGCTTGCTGTTTGGGGTTTTTGGCTGAGTTTCTTTACAGGCACTTTGAGATATCAGCTGATGTACGAAGGGCTATATAAATACATTTGATTTGATGACAATAGGAAAGCCACACCCCTACTATTCCACACCTCTAGCATTCTGATCTGACTCGGTGGAGCACAGCGCAATAACCCAACTAAGTGACCCAACTGGCTGGGTCAAAAATAACCCAACTTGTGTTCTGTCCACTATTTACCCAGTGCTGGGTTGCTTTTAACACATCATTTTTTAAATTTTAATAACATGAAAGAACATAGGCCTATGTGTGCATAATATAGGATTAATCTAAAGGAAAGGCTGATGATTTGATTATATTTCATTTAAAAGACGAGAGCGATTTATCAGCCAAAGTAACACAGTTACATGCTTAATGCTGTCCAGAATTCATAACTCATTTCCGCTACAGGGCAATGGCCAGCCAAATGAAATACTGCAATATATTGTCCTCTCAGCAGCCTTTGTTTCGTACTCTATAGTTGCAATCTAATATGGAAGGTTTAAAATATATCACATGTATTTCAGAAAATGAAAATTCACCTAATATGAAAATGTGTATTTTGTACTATTCATACTTTAAGGGTCACATTTCTATCAGGAAGACTAATACAACATTTTCCATCCAATATTAATATGAACTTTCTGTGTCTTACCTGAAGAAGAGTAATCACATATCCAATTGACTTAAAAACAACTTGTTGAAGGGTAAGTTATTGACATCCATCCGTCCCTATTCCTTATTCCCCCAAGCTCACCAACTTTGATTCATCTTGTTTCAATTGACTGAGTGAAACAAGTCCTTCCATCACCTAAAGACATCAGTGGCTCTGGCTGTGTTGAAATGAGAGCAAAAACATTGTTTTTAATCATACTGATCATTCAGTTGGCTGATACAACATTAAAATGTGCGTCAATGACTGAGCGGAATCGAACCAGAGATCATCTAACACTGTTTGAAAGCCAAATGGGAGCAGTGTAGTTGTGTAACTCAGATAAAATATCTTAAACTGCATCCCAAATGGCACCATATTCCATATATAGTGTACTACTTTTCACCAGAGCCCAATGGGACTTGGTCAAAAGTTGTGCACTATATTGGGGGTAGGGTGCATTTGAGATGCACCCCTGCAAATGTTTTTAACAGGCAAGGAGGGTGTTCAACAAGTTTAACCCTGGGTGACTCCACATTGGCTCAGATCGCCACTGGCCAAGCTCTCTTGTACACTACCTACACTATCTAACAATAGACACAATCAGTCAGTTGACCTAAAGATCATATTGATGCAGGGGAGGTTTTGTAAGAAAAACTATTCATATTGTTCCATTATGGCGTAAGTCAAAATATTATATATTACATACGGTATATGCAGCCATTGTGTACTATAGTGCTACCTACAGTACCACAGTCTTATCGCCTTAACCGGTAGAGGAATATAATACACTGTGCAGAATCATGTTTGTGTTTGTTGTGGTGGCTCTGTTCTCATGCATTGCCTGCATTGTGAACGCTAGCCTGCATGCACTGAGGTTGTGTCTCCAACAAATCTGTGTAATTGCAGGGCACTCCATCTTACCGCTGCCCCAGTTCCTAATCATACACTACCTATCAATCTAATGGAAGGAGGATTGAGGGAGATGGACAAAAAAATTAAAAGTTTAATCTGCCTAGTGGCAAGAGAGTCATTCATTGTTAGAGACTCTGCCAGGAGGCCAAGGGGAGTTTTTTCACTTAATATTTGTATTCCCTTTCACAAAGGTCTCGCCAGTAGCTCTACATGCCCGCAGATATTTTGTTTTCTCTGGTGACTCCTGGCAATCTTGTCGCCACTCCCAAAAGGTTAGAAGAGCCCAGAAGAGCCCATTCCCTGCTCACTGTCTTGTCTGTCTTCCCCAGCCAGACTTCTCTTACCAGTTCTCATAATTAACTCTTAGTGCTATGAGGCGTGACATAACATATGCATCCTGCCCAAACCTAACAGGTCTCCAGCTGCGAATTGGTCTCTGCATTATTAAGGTATATGAACAGGGGGAAAAAGAAGCCACAGCTATATGATGTTCAACGCGTATACAGTGCATTCGGGAAATAATCAGACCCCTTGACTTTTTCCACATTCTGTTATGTTTCAGCCTTATTCTAAAATGGATTACATAAAACATTTTCCTTATCAATTTATACACAATACCCCTTAACGTCAAAGTAAAAAACAGAAAATACCTTATTTACGTAAGTATTCAGAACCTTTGCTATGAGACTTGAAATTGAGCTCAGGTGCATCCTGTTTCCATTGATCATCCTTGAGATGTTTCTACAACTTGATTGGTGTCCACCTGTGGTAAATCTAATTGAATGGACATGATTTGGAAAGGCACACAACTGTCTATATAAGGTCCAACAGATGACAGTGCACGTCAGAGCAAAAAGCAAGCCATTAGGTCAAAGGAATTGTCTGTAGAGTTCCGTGACAGGATTGTGTTGAGGCACAGATTTGGGGAAGGGTACTGGAACATTTCTGTAGCATTGATGGTTCAAAAGAACACAGTGGCCTCCATCATTCTTAAATGGAATAAGTTTGGAACCACCAAGCCTCTTCCTAGAGCTGGCCGCACAGCCAAACTGAGCAGTCGGGGGATAAGGGCCTTGGTCTAGAAGGTGACCAAGAACCCGACCAGGCTCTAGAGTTCCTCTGTGGAGATGGGAGAACCTTCCAGAAGGACAAGCATCTCTGCAGCACTCTACCAATCAGACCTTTAAAGTAGAGCGGCCAGACAGAAGCCACTCCTCAGGTAAATGGACAACAGCCCACTTGGAGTTTGCCAAAAGGCACCGAAAGGACTCTCAAACCCTGAGAAACAAGATTCTCTGGTCTGGTGAAACCAAGATTAAAATCTTTGGCCTGAATGCCAAGCATCACGTCTGGAGGAAACCTGGCACCATTCTTACGGCGAAGCATGGTTATGTCATCGTTGCTAAAGGTGCTTCAACAAAGTGCTGAGTAAAGAGTCTGAATACTTATGGATACTTATATTTACTTACTTATAATACTTATATTTCAGTCATTTTTTAAATTAATTTGCTGAAATGACTAAACTGGTTATTGCTTTGTCAATTATCATTATATTGTATGTGGATTGATGAAGGGGGAAAAACAAAGTAATCAATTTTAGAGTAAGGCTGTAACGTAACAAAATGTGGAAAAAGTCTAGGGGTTCTGAATACTTTCCCAAATGCACTGTATGTGTGTAAACGGCTCAAAGTTGTCAATAATAATAGTGATTTGATTCAAAAATATATCGTACTCAATTTTTCAGAATTTCTGTTATTTATTTTTTACAACATTTTTTATGAGTGTAATGATTATGGAAGCAATAAATAGCCTAACTGACAGAATTGTTTCTTTGTGGTAAAAAAACAAAATAATTTATGTTTTCGCTATTTAGGCAACTACAAACTCTTACATTTTAAGTGAGTTTCAAAGTAAACCACTGATCCAGTTATATATATTAACCCTTCTAGACCAATGTGATGTGCAGACCCTCACAGTAAAGGTTGCATCTCAAATCACACCCTATTCCTATATAGTGCACAACTTTTGACATACGTTGTGCACAATGTAGAGAATATGGTGCCGTTTGGCATCCAGTCAAAGAAACCGGTTTGATTTAGCTCTGATTAAGTGCTAGTTGGTTGGAGACTTTGAGTCGTAATAGTCTCCCAGGGCTCAGCTGCTCCCTAGCGTCTTGGTCAAAGTAAGGCTACATGGACAGGGAGAAACTTATTAGGAATTTTCTGATGTGAGCAGGTGGCTGTGGAGGTCTTTCTGTCCAATTTAGGAGGGCATGGGTGACTACTTCAGTGAAGAAAATAATATATCAGGTGGAGATGAAATGGAGAGAAATTCTTAGAAATAGTTCAATGTTTAAAAAAATACAATTATAGTTTAATCTCTTCCATAGTTGGAACTGTTGGATCTGACTGACATAAGTCACTGCTAATATCAATTGACACTATTGTCCTGTCTAGGGGATGTACTTGTACATCAAGCTTCCTCACGCTACACAAACCGGAAATAAGCTCCTGCTCTAGAAAAAAGTTTATATTTAGACCCTTAAAAGGTTCTTCGACTGTTCCCATCAAAGAACCCTTTGAAGAATTGCTTTTGGTTCCAGGTAGAACCCTTTTGAGTTCCATGTAGAAGCCTTTTTACAGTGAGTTCTACATGGAACCAAAAAGGGTTCTATCTGGAACCACAAAGGGTTATTCTGTGGGGTCAGCTAAAGAATCGTTTTGGAACCCATTTTTCTGATTGTGTATGGGCAATTATGGTTTGGACAAGGCTTTTTATACTTTAATATTAACCCCAATGACCTATTTGCTTCTGGCCAGGCAGATGGGAGCTTCCCATCATTATCAATAGGATAATGAATTCAGTAGAGTGATGTTGCTTTTCGTCTGGTGCAAAGTGGAAAGAACCTTTGAGATCGTGACCTTTACATTTGGCTGATGCAATCATATTTCCCAAAATACTTTCATGAAGAGGGGGCAATTGGATATTGTAAAGTGTAATTTAAACATTCCAGTCATCAAATTTTTGGTGAAATTTTCTAGTTTCCAGTCATCAAATGTACAATTTATTTTAATTATCAAGAAGGTATCCACTGTAATTGCACTTGGATCAGACGAGGAGAGACATCAGACGGTAATTTGTATAATACTTCCCTTCTGCACTGTGATGACTGACTAGGCATTAGCCACAGTTACTGACATGTGAAATGACACCATTGAGAATGCTGTGATTAGGCTGACCTTTTGGTGAGAGGGCAGGACGCTGTAGCACAGTCCAGGCTATGCTAATGTAATGTCAGACGGTGGTAACACATTCATTATTACAATTATTTAAATGCAAATTACTATCTTTAGACCCTGGAATAGTACAGCACTGATAGGGATGATAGTAGACAGTGGTTTCCATTTATACACAGGAACATATTACACTGTTCTGATTGCATCTGGTTTAGAACTCAACAACTGTATTGGTTTCGTCAGTAAACAGTGGCAGGCCCAACCTGAATATCATCAATTTCAACAAGATATATTTAAAAATCCAATCTAACTCAGGTGCTAGGAGGATAGCAGGTATTGATGGAGTATTGTGTCAGTTTAGGAAAAAACACATTTTGCACATGTAAAAATATTATCACATGTGAAACAATGTGGTTTTGGAACACTTCACATTTGATGATATTGCATATGGAATATTGTCCCACTGCTCTTCAATGTCTGTGCAAAGTTGCTGTCTATTGGCGGAAACTGGAACACGCTATAGCACACTTCAATCTAGAGCATCCCGAACATGCTCAATGGGTGACATGTCTGGTGAGTATGCAGGCCATGGAAGAATTGGGACATCAGCAGCTTCCAGGAATTGTGTACAGATCCTTGCAACATGGGGCAGTGCATTATCATGCTGACACAAGAGGTGTTTGCGGTGGATGAATGTCACAACAATGGGCCTCAGGATCTCGTCAATGTATCTCTGTGCCTTCAAATTGTAATCGATAAAATGCAATTGTGTTCATTTTCCATAGCTCATGCCTGCCTATACCCTAACCCCACAACGTTGACATCAGTAAAGCGCTTGTGAGGCCAGTTGAAGGTACTACCAAATTCTCTAAAACAATGTTTGAGGTGGCTTATCGTAGAGAAATTAACTTTGAATTCTCTTGCTACATTTCTGGTGGACATTCCTGCAGTCAGCATGCCAATTGCACATTCTGTCAAATCTTGAGATATCTGTGGCATCATGTTGTGTGACAAAACTGCACACGGTAGACAGGCTTTTATTGTCCCCAGCACAAGGTGCACCTCTGAAATTATATGCCACACCTGTCAGGTAGATGGATTATCTTGGCAAAGGAGAAAAGCTCACAAACAGGGGTGTGAACAAATTTGTGCACAGAATTTGAGAGAAATAAGCTTTTTGCGCATATGCAAACGTTTTGGGATCTTTTGTTTCAGCTCAAGAAACATGGGATCAAACTTTACCAGCTCTTTATAATTTGGCTACTTAGCAAAAATTGTGAAATTATTTTATGTCCATCTTTAGGACAGTTTTCATTTATTTCCTTAAATATGATTTGACATTGCTATACAGTTGAAGTCGGAAGTTTACATACACCTTAGCCAAATACATTTAAGCTCAGTTTTTCACAATCCCTGACATTTAATCCTAGTAAATATTCCCTGTTTTGGGTCAGTTAGGATCACCACTTTATTTTAAGAATGTGAAATGTCAGAATAATAATAGAGAGAATTATATAGTTTAGCCTTCATTTCTTTCATTACATTCCCAGTGGGTTGGAAGTTTACACACTCAATTAGTATTTGATAGCATTGCATTTAAATGGTTTAACTTGGGTCAAACGTTACGGGTAGCCTTCCACAAGCTTCCCACAATAAGTTGGGTGAATTTTTGCCCATTCCTCCTGACAGAGCTGGTGTAACTGAGTCAGGTTTGTAGGCCTCCTTGCTTGCACACACTTTTTCAGTTCTGCCCACAAATTTTCTCTAGGATTGAAGTCAGGACTTTGTGACGGCCACTCGAATACATTGACTTTGTTGTCCTTAAGCCATTTTGCAACAACTTTGGAAGTATGCTTCGGGTGATTGTCCATTTGGAAGACCCATTTGCGACCAAGCTTTAACTTCCTGACTATTGTCTTGAGATGTTGCTTCAATATATCCACAAAAGTTTCCATCCTCATGATGCCATTAATTTTGTGAAGTGCACCAGTCCCTCCTGCAGCAAAGGACCCCCACAGCAAAGAACCCCCAAAACATGATGCTGCCACCCCCGTGCATTACTGTTGGGATGGTGTTCTTCAGCTTGCAAGCCTCCCCTTTTTTCCTGCAAACATAACAATGGTCATTATGGCTACATTTGTTTCATTAGACAAGAGGACATTTCTCCAAAAAGTTTGACCTTTGTCTCCATGTGCTGTTGGCTATTTTAAGGCGGTTTTGGAGCAGTGGCTTCTTCCTTGCTGAGTGGGCTTTCAGATTATGTCAATATCGGACTCATTTTACTATGGCTATAGATACTTTTTACCGGTTTCCTCCAACAAGGACCTTTGCTGTTGTTATGAGATTGATTCGTATGTTTCAAACCAAAGTTCGTTCATCTCTAGGAGAATGCGTCTCCTTCCCTAAGCGGTATGACGGCTGTGTGGTCCCATGGTGTTTATTTTTGCGTACTATTGTTTCTACAGGGTCCCACGTTCTACAGACGAATGTGGGACCCATATTTACTTTCTATCACATTTCGATTTTTAATTTGTTTATACCTTCCGGTAACCTGCCTCACCCAATGTGATACGGAATCGCTATTATTTTAAATTTTTAGAACACACCCAAGAACCTCCAGAAGCTAACCAGCTAACTAGCTACAAGCTATTTAGTCATTGTTATTTTTTTTACCTGGATAACACTCGCCAGTCCAGCTTCCCTGCCCCATCCACCGCTGCCCCCTGGACACTGATCACTTGGCTACATAGCTGATGCACGCTGGACTGTCCATTAATCACGGTACTCCATTCTGCTTGTTTATGTTGTATCTGTCGGCTCCGTTGCCTAGTCAACGCCATTTTACCTGCTGTTGTTGTGCTAGCTGATTATCTGTTGTTGTCTCACCTACTGTTTTAGCTAGCTTTCCCAATTCAACACCTGTGATTACTGTATGCCTCGCTGTATGTCTCTCTCAAATGTCAATACGCCTTGTATACTGTTGTTCAGGTTAGTTATCATTGTTTTAGTTCACAATGGAGCCCCTAGTTCCACTCTTCATACCCCTGATACCTCCTTTGTCCCACCTCCCACACATGCGGTGACCTCACCCATTACAACCAGCATGTCCAGAGATACAACCTCTCTCATCATCACCCAGTGCCTGGGCTTACCTCCGCTGTACCCGCACCCCACCATACCCCTGTCTGCGCATTATGCCCTGAATATATTCTATCATGCCCAGAAACCTGCTCCTCTTATTCTCTGTCCCCAATGCTCTAGGCGAACAGTTTTGATAGCCTTTAGACGCACCCTCATACTACTCCTTCTCTGTTCCGCGGGTGATGTGGAGGTAAACCCAGGCCCTGCATGTCCCCAGGCACCCTCATTTGTTGACTTCTGTGATCGAAAAAGCCTTGGTTTCATGCATGTCAACATCAAGTTTGTTTTACTCACTGCTTTAGCACACTCTGCTAACCCTGATGTCCTTGCCGTGTCTGAATCCTGGCTCAGGAAGGCGACCAAAAATTCAGAGATTTCCATACCCAACTATATCATCTTCCATCAAGATAGAACTGCCAATGGGGGAGGAGTTGCAGTCTACTGCAGAGATAGCCTGCAAAGTAATGTCATACTTTCCAGGTCCATACCCAAACAGTTCGAATTACTAATTTTGAAAATTACTCTCTCCAGAAACAAGTCTCTCACTGTTGCTGCCTGCTACCGACCCCCCTCAGCTCCCAGCTGTGCCCTGGACACCATTTGTGAATTGATCGCCCCCCCATCTAGCTTCAGAGTTTGTTCTGTTAGGTGACCTAAACTGGGATATGCTTAACACCCCGGCAGTCCTATAATCTAAGCTAGATGCCCTCAATCTCACACAAATCATCAAGGAACCCACCAGGTACAACCTTAACTCTGTAAACAAGGGCACCCTCATAGACGTCATCCTGACCAACTGGCCCTCCAAATACACTGTCTTCAACCAGGATCTCAGCGATCACTGCCTCATTGCCTGTATCCACTACGGAGCCGCAGTCAAACGACCACCCCTCATCACTGTCAAACGCTCCCTAAAACACTTCTGTGAGCAGGCCTTTCTAATCGACCTGGCCCGGGTATCCTGGAAGGACATTGACCTCGTCCCGTCAGTTGAGGATGCCTGGTCATTCTTTAAAAGTAACTTCCTCACCATTTTAGATAAGCATGCTCCGTTCAAAAAATGCAGAACTAAGAACAGATACAGCCCTTGGTTCACTCCAGACCTTACTGCCCTCAACCAGCACAAAAACATCCTGTGGCGGACTGCAATAGTATCGAATAGTCCCCACGATATCAAATCAAATTTTATTTGTCACATACACATGGTTAGCAGATGTTAATGCGAGTGTAGCGAAATGCTTGTGCTTCTAGTTCTGACAATGCAGTAATAACCAACAAGTAAACTAACTAACAATTCCTAATCTACTGTCTTATACACAGTGTAAGGGGATAAAGAATATGTACATAAGAATATATGAATGAGTGATGGTACAGAGCAGCATAGGCAAGATACAGTAGATGGTATCGAGTACAGTATATACACGTGAGATGAGTATGTAAAGAAAATGGCATAGTTAAAGTGGCTAGTGATACATGTATTACATAAGGATGCAGTCGATGATATAGAGTACAGTATATAGGTATGCATATGAGATGAATAACGTAGGGTAAGTAACATTATATAAGGTAGCATTGTTTAAAGTGGCAAGTGATATATTTACAACATTTCCCATCAATTCCCATTATTAAAGTGGCTGGAGTTGAGTCAGTGTCAGTGTGTAGGCAGCAGCCACTCAATGTTAGTGGTGGCTGTCTTACAGTCTGATGGCCTTGAGATAGAAGCTGTTTTTCAGTCTCTCGGTCCCAGCTTTGATGCACCTGTACTGACCTCACCTTCTGGATGATAGCGGGGTGAACAGGCAGTGACTCGGGTGGTAGATGTCCTTGATGATCTTTATGGCCTTCCTGTAACATCGGGTGGTGTAGGTGTCCTGGAGGGCAGGTAGTTTGCCCCCGATGATGCGTTATGCAGACCTCACTACCCTCTGGAGAGCCTTACGGTTGAGGGCGGAGCAGTTGCCGTACCAGGCGGTGATACAGCCCGCCAGGATGCTCTCGATTGTGCCTCTGTAGAAGTTTGTGAGTGCTTTTGGTGACAAGCCGAATTTCTTCAGCCTCCTGAGGTTGAAGAGGCGCTGCTGCGCCTTCTTCACGATGCTGTCTGTGTGAGTGGACCAATTCAGTTTGTCTGTGATGTGTACGCCGAGGAACTTAAAACTTGCTACTCTCTCCACTACTGTTCCATCAATGTGGATAGGGGGGTGTTCCCTCTGCTGTTTCCTGAAGTCCACAATCATCTCCTTAGTTTTGTTGACGTTGAGTGTGAGGTTATTTTCCTGACACCACACTCCGAGGGCCCTCACCTCCTCCCTGTAGGCCGTCTCGTCGTTGTTGGTAATCAAGCCTACCACTGTTGTGTCATCCGCAAACTTGATGATTGAGTTGGAGGCGTGCGTGGCCACGCAGTCGTGGGTGAACAGGGAGTACAGGAGAGGGCTCAGAACGCACCCTTGTGGGCAACTGTTCAGGGAAGTCAGGAACCAATACACGCAGTCAGTCAGGAAAGCTAAGGCCAGCTTCTTCAGGCAGAAGTTTGCATCCTGTAGCTCCAACTCCAAAACTTTCTGGGACACTGTGAAGTCCATGGAGAACAAGAGCACCTCCTTCCAGCTGCCCACTGCACTGAGGCTAGGTAACCACTGATAAATCCATGATTATCGAAAACTTCAACAAGCATTTCTCAATGGCTGGCCATGCCTTCCGCCTGGCTACTCCAACCTCGGCCAACAGCTTCGCCCCCCCCGCAGCTCCTCGCCCAAGCCTCTCCAGGTTCTCCTTTACCCAAATCCAGATAGCAGATGTTCTGAAAGAGCTGCAAAACCTGGACCCGTACAAATCAGCTGGGCTTGACAATCTGGACCCTCTATTTCTGAAACTATCCGCCGCCATTGTCGCAACCCCTATTACCAGCCTGTTCAAGCTCTCTTTCATATCGTCTGAGATCCCCAAGGATTGGAAAGCTGCCGCAGACATCCCCCTCTTCAAAGGGGGAGACACCCTGGACCCAAACTGTTACAGACCTATATCCATCCTGCCCTGCCTATCTAAGGTCTTCGAAAGCCAAGTCAACAAACAGGTCCCTGAACATCTCGAATCCCACCGTACCTTCTGCGCTGTGCAATCTGGTTTCCGAGCTGGTCACGGGTGCACCTCAGCCACACTCAAGGTACTAAACAATATCATAACCGCCATCGATAAAAGACAGTACTGTGCAGCCGTCTTCATCGACCTTGCCAAGGCTTTCGACTCTGTCAATCACCATATTCTTATCGGCTGACTCAGTAGCCTCGATTTTTCGGATGACTGCGGATGACTCTACAAAGACTGACCAAGTGAATCCAGGTGAAGCTATGACCCCTTATAATAATTTTGCACGCCCAATTATTCAGTTTTTGATTTGTTAAAAAAGTTTGAAATATCCAATAAATGTCGTTCCACTTCATGATTGTGTCCCACTTGTTGTTGATTCTTCACAAAAAAATACAGTTTTATATCTTCATGTTTGAAGCCTGAAATGCGGCAAAAGGTGGCAAAGTTCAAGGGGGCTGAATACTTTCGCAAGGCACTGTATATCTTAAGAAACAAGGTTTTGAAGTGTGTGCCCTATATCTAGGAGACATGATTGTGGGACACAATCATGAAGTGGAACGACATTTATTGGATATTTCAAACTTTTTTAACAAATCAAAAACTGAATCATTGGGCGTGCAAAATTATTATAAGGGGTCATAGCTTCACCTGGATTCACTTGGTCAGTCTTTGTAGAGTAGGTGTTTCTAATGTTTGTTCACTCTGAATTTCGCTTGAACATCTATGGCAAGACTTGAAAATGGCTGTCTAGCAATGATCAACAGCCAACTTGACAGAGCTTGGAGAATCTTAAAAAGAATAATGTGCAAATATTGTACAATCCAGGTGTGCAAAGCTTGTAGAGACTTACCCAGAACGTCTCACAGCTGTAATTGCTGCCAAACGTGATTTTAACATGTATTTACTCAGGGGTGTGAATGTACTTTTTTTTAAAAATACATTTACAAAAAAATTCTAAAAACATGTTTTCACTTTGTCATTATGGGGTATTGCATGTAGATGGGTGAGACACAAATATAGTTAATCCATTTTGAAATCAGGCTGTAACATAACAAAACATGGAATAAGTCAAGGGGAATGAATACTTTCTGAAGGCACTGTATATTCCAGTCCAAATAATGAATTTACCAGATAGCGATCAAGCCAGGTAATACAATATCTGACAAAACAGTTAACTACTGGACTGAAGATATGTTAAAGTGAACTGAAAAAAGACGCATATCTGTTGATATTTAGCCAATGATTTTGCCCCAAATAAAATAAACATTACCAAGATGTCAATGAGGTTTAATGAACTAGACATATTTTTTGAAAAAAACAGGCAAGAAAAGGAGAGCACCGAACAATCCTCACTGTCAAAATGACATATACATCCATAACTCACCTTGTAGAAAATGCCAGAGACCGACAGAATGGCAAAACAATGTAAAGGTCTAATCCTGATGACCTGTTTAGCAAAAATATTGGCATTTTAATAAAAATACCTGTCAGGATGACCTTCTTCTTTGCCTCCACTATGAGTATTTCCTCATAAATGACGCCCTATTCATTTTATAGTGCACTACTTTTGACCAGAGCCTCTGGGAATAGGGTGGCAATTGAGATGCAGTGATGCTCAAATGATAGAATATCAGCTGCATACTGGACCCTGTTCCATTTAAATTACTGAAGAGCTGCTTCCTGTGCTTGGCCCTCCTCTGTTGGACATAATAAATGGCTCTCTATCCACCGGATGTGTACCAGGCTCACTAAAAGTGTCAGTAATAAAGCCTCTCTTGAAAAAGCCAAACCTTGATCCAGAAAATATAAAAATGATTGGCCTATATCGAATCTCCTGTTCCTCTCAAAAAAAAAGAAGTTGTTGTGCAGCAACTCACTGCCTTCCTGAAAACAAACAATGTATACGAAATGCTGCGGTCTGGTTTTAGA
Organism: Oncorhynchus masou masou; assembly: GCF_036934945.1. Classification (NCBI taxonomy): domain Eukaryota; kingdom Metazoa; phylum Chordata; class Actinopteri; order Salmoniformes; family Salmonidae; genus Oncorhynchus; species Oncorhynchus masou. Next base: position 40,350,168 of record NC_088241.1, on the reverse strand, counting down.
CCCCATCATAGCACTGAGACTGCACTTGTGAAGGTGCTAAATTACCTTTTAATGGCATCAGACAAAGGCTCTGCATCTGTCCTCTTGCTCCTATACCTTAGTGCTGCTTTTGATACCATCGATCACCACATTCTTTTGGAGAGATTAGAAACCCAAATTGGTCTACACGGACAAGTTCTGGCCTGGATTAGATTCTATCTGTCGGAAATATATCAGTTTGTCTTTGTGGATGGCTTGTCCTCTGACAAATCAACTGTATATTTCGGTGTTCCTCAAGGCTCCGTTTTAGGACAACTATTGTTTTGACTATATATTTTACCTCTTGGTGATGTCATTCGGAAACATAATGTTAACTTTCACTACTATGCGGCTGACACAGATTTATATTTTGATCAAACATGCCCTCCCTGGAAGCCTGTGGTTCAGACATAAGGAAGTGGATGGCTGCAAACTTTCTACTTTTAAACTCGGACAAAACAGAGATGCTTGTTCTAGGTCCCAAGAAACAAAGAGATCTTCTGTTGAATCTGTTAATTCATATTGATGGTTGTACAGTCGTCTCAAATAAAACTGTGAAGGACCTTGGCGTTACTCTGGACCCTGATCTCTGTTTTGTCGAACATATCAAGGACAGCTTTTTTCCAACTATGTAACATTGCAAAAATCAGAAACTTTCTGTACAAAAATGATGCAGAAAAATTTATCCATGCTTTCATGCTAGGTTAGACTACTGCAATGCTCTACTTTCCGGCTACCCAGATAAAGCGCTAAATAAACTTCAGTTAGTGCTAAACATGGCTGCCAGAATCTTGACTAGAACCAACAAATTTGATTATATTACTCCATTGCTAGCCTCTCTACACTGGCTTCCTGTTAAGGCAAGGGCTGCTTTCAAGGTTTTACTGCTAACCTACAAAGCATTACATGGGCTTGCTCCTACCTATCTTTCCGATTTAGTCCTGCCTTACATACCTACACGTACGCTACGGTCACAAGACGCAGGCCTCTTTGCTGTCCCTATAATTTCTAAGCAAACAGCTGGAGGCAGGGCTTTCTCCTATAGAGCTACATTTTTATGGAATGGTCTGCCTATCCATGTGAGAGACGCAGACTTGGTCTCAACCTTTAAGTTTTTATTGAAGACTCATCTCTTCAGTAGGTCCTATGATTGAGTGTAGTCTGTCCCAGGAGTGTGAAGGTGAATGGAGAGGCACTGGAGCAACGAACCACCCTTGCTGTCTCTGCCTGGCCGGTTCCCTTCTCTCCACTGGGATTCTCTGCCTCTAACCCTATTACAGGGGCTGAGTCACTGGCTTGCTTGTGCTCTTCCATGCTGTCCCTAGGAGGGGTGCACCACTTGAGTGGGTTGAGTCACTGACGTAATCTTCCTGTCCAGGTTGGCACCCCCCTTGGATTGTGCCTTGGCGGAGATCTTTGTGGGCTTTTCTCGCCCTTGTCTCAGGATGGTAAATTGGTATTTGAAGATATCCCTCTAATAGTGTTGGTGCTGTGCTTTTGCAAAGTGGGTGGAGGTATATCCTGCCCGTTTGACCCTGTTCAGGGATATTGTCAGACGGGGCCACAGTTTCTCGCGACACATCCTGTCTCAGCCTCCAGTATTTACGCTGCAGTAGTTTGTGTTAGGGGGCTAAGGTCAGTCTGTTATATCTGGAGTATTTCTCTTGTCTTATCCGGTGTCCTGCTCTCTCTAATTCTCTCTCTTTCTTTTTTTCTCTCTCTCGGAGGACCTGAGCCCTAAGACCATGCCTCAGGACCACCTGGCCTTATGACACCTTGCTGTCCCCAGTCCACCTGGCCGTGCTGCTACTCCAGTTTCAACTGTTCTGCCTGCGTCTATGGAACCCTGACCTGTTCACCGGATGTGCTACCTGTCCCAGACCTGCTGTTTTCAACTCTTTAGAGAGTTGATAAGCCAACTGACAAGCCAACTGACATTTACTCCTGAGATGCTGACCTGTTCCACGCTCGTCAACCACTGTGATTATTATTATTTGTCCCTGCTGGTCAGCTATGAACATTTGAACATCTTGGCCATGTTCTGTTATAATCTCCACCTGGCACAGCCAGAAGAGGACTTGCCACCCCTCATAGCCTGGTTCCTCTCTAGGTTTTCATCCTAGGTTCTGGCCTTTCTAGGGAGTTTTTCCTAGCCACCGTGCTTCTACACCTGGATTGCTTCCTGTTAGGGGTTCTAGGTTGGGTTTCTGTACAGCACTACAGCACTGTACATTAGCTGATGTAAAAGGGCTTTATAAATATATTTGATTGATTTGGTGTTGCCAGTCTGCATACTTCTAGTTTCAGTATGAGACCTAGAATAATTAGCATGCAGTTTGAGATTAAAATAAAAGGTCTGGAGTGAAAACCGCTAGATGACAAGGTTTGAAAACTTGACCAATTAAAATCAAATGTTCCCTTTAGGGCTGTCAGGTAGGTGGGAAGTAAAACTGTCTTTGTTGGCTGGCTACCCTTAGATCTTTGACATTGTTTGGTACTGTCAATACTTAATCAGACCTATGTCTGGGTGAGTTTTGGACATGATGAGGACATAGTTATGTTTATCCCTCACGTACAGAATAATGGCATATGCATTTTGGCCTGTCATTTTCTTATCTGTTTATTTTACACTAATCCATAGCCTGCCCTTTAGAGCAATCCTTCTCTATGGGGCTCAAGATGTATCTTCATAAGAGTGAACATTTAATTCACTTGTGAGCATTAGATAACATAAGACCAACATCATCAACAAAAAACTCCAAAAACTGCAGAATGTGGCATGCACACTATTTACTTACTCACTTATGTGTGGCTTATTGTAGTTCGGAAATCAATAATTTATGTATTTGTCTTTATTCATGTATTGCATTTTATCCCAACTCGTTCCCAATCACATCACTACCACACTGCCACAGCAGTCACACACTTCTCATAAGCCAGTTTAATTAGTCCAGGCATCTAAAAGCATTCCTTAACAAGACATCTTAAAACCTAATAACACATCAAACATTACTGACAGCCTGCCCCCAGGAAATCAGCCACATTGTTTTACACTCAGGCAAGCGTTCAGCTCCTTCCAATAACAATCGCAGGGAAAAGGCAGTGCATGTTGTTATCATATTTATTTTAAGTCTCAGAGAATTTATTCTCTTTCCAATATCACTGAGGAGATGACTGTTTCATTCTGTCTGTGGTCAACAGGTTCTAGTTTTATAATTGCCTTCTATTCATACTTAAGCCAGAGGCTAGATGGAGCTACATGGTAATTGTGCAAGCCTTAGGACATTGTTGTCAGTCCAACATGCCAATGTGGCTAAACTAATAATTGAGAACCTCAGCATATTATATTCCAGGAAAAGTTAACTAGTGGCTTTAAAACAGTCATCCTATAGGGACATCTGTATTGTTACTTGACAATACTGTGCTATCTAAAAAATATCACAAAAAAACAATTTCTTTGTTTGCCTGGTATGGTTCCCAATCAGAGACAGCTGTCTATCATTGTCTCTCATTGGGGATCATACTTAGGCAGCCTTTTTCCCCTTTAGTTTGTGGGATCTTGATTTTGTATAGGTGCTGTGTAGCCTGCAGAACTTTACGTTTGTTTTGTATTTTGTTGTTTTTCGGTGTTCATTTAAAAAAAAGTAATATGTTCGTAAGATGTTCGCCTACCACGATGCACCTTGGTCCGATCCTTCAAACAACGAGCGTAACAGAAGATCCCACCACCAAATGACCAAGCAGCGTGCCCAGGAGTGGAGGACATCCTGGACCCGAGAGGAGGTAATGGCAGGGGACAAGACACTGCCATGGCTTTTCATAGCCGATAATTCAGAGTATCTCTACCGCTCCTGCTGTCTCTAAAGAGTTGAAAACAGCAGACGGAGGCAGCGAAGGAGCAACAGCGATGACGCCGGGGTGTGCGGCCACAAAGACAGCCCAAAGGACATCCCAAAAAGATTTTTGGGGGGTGGCACATGGGGTGGTCGGCGGTGCCGAGGTGTGAACCAGAGACAACCTTGGAGGTAGAGAGGTGGTCGGTCTAACCCAGGGAGAGTGCCAGAGCCCGCTTGGGATTCAATAGAACAGTGCGAGGAGGGATACCGGAGAATGTGGTTGGCGAGGTGTATTCGGAACAGCATGTCACCAGTCCGGTGCAATCTGTGCTGGTCCCACACATCAGGCCTGCAGTGCGCCTCCCCTGTCCAGTATGTCCTGTGTCTCCTCCTCACACTTGCCCTGAAGTACGTGTCCCCAGTCCGAAACATCCTGAGATGCTCCACTGTCAGAAACCTCCTGAGATGGTCCAGTGATGATACATGGCCCGAAGCCTCCAGTGATGATCCATGGTTCGGAGCCTCCAAGTTATGATCCAAGGTCCGGAGTCTCCAGCAAGGGTCTGCAGTCCAGAGTCTCCAGCGACGGGCTGCAGTCCAGAGTCTCCAATGACGGTTGGCAGTCTAGAGCCCCCAGCGGGGGTTCCCAGTCCAGAGCCTCCTGCAAGGGTTCCCAGTCCGGATCCTCCGGTGACGATCTATGGTCTGGAGTCTCCAGGGAAGATCTACGGTCCGGAGTCCCCGACGACAATCTACGGTCCGGAGCATCCTGCGATGATCCACGGTCCGGTTCCTCCGGCAATGATCCACAGTCCGGTTCCACCACCGAGGCTAGATGCCCACCCAGACCCTCCCCCAAGGAGTCAGGTTTTGCGGCCGGAGTCCGCACCTTTGGGGGGGGTGCTGTCTTGCCCTGACCTTAGGCAGCTGTCTTTCGTTGTCTCTCTACATTGGCAGCCTTTTTTCCCCCTTTAGTTTGTGGGATCTTGATTTTGAATAGGTGCTGTGTAGCCTGCAGAACTTTACGTTCATTTTGTATTTTGTTGTGTTTCGGTGTTCATTTTAATAAAAGTTTGCCTACAACGCTGCACCTTGGTCCGATCCTTCAAACAACGAGCATAACAGCTGCCTTACAACCCAGAATTAAAATAGATTTTTGGGGAGTTGGTACCATTGGATTTACATAACATTACACTTTAAAGATTTTTAAACTATTTTAACGAAACAGCGTACTACTTACTTTACCCCCCCCCCCCTATTATTTAATTCCCTTAAAAAACACATGTTAAATAGCTGTTTCACATGTTGAGCTGAAATTTTTCACATGTAAAAAAAAAAGAAAAAGAAATGTGATGCCAGATGTTCACATATGAAATCATACACTGAGTGCACAAAACATTAATGTTGAGTTGCATCCCTTTTCACCTCAGAACAGCCTCAATTTGTCGGGGCGTGGTGTCAAGCGTTCCACAGGAATGCTGGCCCCTCTGGCCTCCCCTCATATACACAATCCATATTTCAATTGTATCGTAGTTTAAAAATCCTTCTTTAATCCTGTGTCCTCCCCTTCATCTACACTGATTGAAGTGGATTTAAACAGGTGACATCAATATAGTATCATAGCTTTCACCTGGATTCACCTGGTCAGTTTATGTCATGGAAAGAGCAATTGTTCCTAATGTTTTATACATTTAGAGTATGTTCACATGTATTACATTTGGAGTTCACACATTAACACATTTCAAATGTGAGAAAAATAACATGTTTGCTCTCTCACACACTCATTTGCCTAGTTAAATGAAGGTTAAATAAATAAAAAATGTGGAATTATATTTTCACGTGAAAACAACATTTGTTGTCACATTTATTTCACAAAATCATGTTTTCCCCTGTGTAGTTTGAAGTTATCACATATCGCTTTTACATGTTGTAACATATTATCAAATTAACTTCACATAATGTCACATGATCACATGTGAAATCTGTGTGTTTTTCTGTAAGGGGTGTTATTATAGCTGAGTCAATTACATGAAGGGGAGCAGGGAACAGGTGACTGGAAAGCGACTCAATTCCAGGACATAAATGATCTGTGTACTGACCAGCTGGTGCAACTGCGACAGGCTACATCAATTGACAGACGCCAGATTGCTTACAGACTTGTCAGTGCCACATCTGACCTCTGATGCCTGCCATGTATTTTCAGGAATCCGAATGGGGGTGGTGATGGCCAGATCAGATGGACAGTTTTTTTATACGATTAATCATGAGCTGTCCTACAAAGTAATAAGATCACTCTAGTACTGCCACCAAGAGACCTTCCCATAAATTGGATGTGATACATGGATGTTAGCAGAAGCACTGTGGAAGCCTATAGCCAGGGCTGGTAGACCTTAACCCCGAGCAATAGTCTAACATTTTCAATATTACAATGCTGACTTACTAACTGAAATCAGAAATAACTTACTGCTGAAAATGAAAGACACAAAGTTGAATTAAATGTTCATATGATAAACAGACCCCATTTTATTCCTGTTTGCTGCTGAGGTGACATTCAATCACACTTATAATCACAACATGGATTACTGCTCTGATGCAGAATGAGTGATTACTGAAAATGCCTTTGTCAGAAATCCCCCCACTACATTTAAGATGAAGATTTTAACTTACATTTATCTGAATGTCCAACAAATTGATCATGGCTAGTTGTTTTGCATATCCATACTATGAATATACTTTCTACACTAAACATTCAGAGTTCAAAATATAAAGTAAAAATATAATAACTCTGCCAAGATTAAACATATCGCAGGAGTATGTGTTTGATTAGTGTACTATATTGTTATTAATAAGAAGACAGTTTGAACATTCTGTGAATTGTATGTATAATTATAGAAAAGGTTGAGAGTGACATTGACAAGGCAATAAATGCAGAAGAGAGGGTTTTGAGGTATGAAAAACCCTCTGCATGAAAGGCATTAATGAGTAACTTGGTATTTGCTATCTGGGCACTGATATATGACTGTGAGAGTTAGATGCCTGACACATCTCTTCTACTCTAATTGGGAAGTACTGTACCTCAAGACTTGTAAGGTTGGCGAGCAAATCATGAATTCTTAATAGAATGTGAATCAATATTCCTCAGTGCTGTTAAATAAAATAATCACATTTGTCAGTGTCTATAGGCAGGGTACCACATCAACAAAACCTCCCTTTTCTATCTTGGCAGTTTATTACTCGGGATGCTTAAAATTCGCATCTCATTGGATGAATAACAGTATTAAGGCCAATAAGCCAAGAAAATATTAAGTTCATAGAGGAAGTTAGTACCAGACAGAAGACAATGATTTAGTCGAGAAAAACAAACACTTGATAGGAACCATTGGATATCATCTTGAAATGGTCATAGTTAGGATTTATTATCAGATATTATTTAACCAGGTGGTTAACTGTTATGTGTTCTTAGTTATGTCATTTACCGGGTTTAAATAATTTGGTATAAATCTTAGCAGGTTCTTTGAAATAAACTAGCCGGCTTGTATAATATGCTTATATAACACGATCCATACATATGCCACTTGAAGTGGCTTTATACTGCATGAAATGGCAATCTCCCAGCCTCATGGAGCATGCTGTAATCATCAAACCTACTATTAAGGGATGTTTTGAACCCAATTTAGTATTCTAGGCATACAATGTTCAATCTGTCTTTCAACAGCACATGTATCTGCGTAGATGTAAATGCCGTGTGCACATTATTTCCTTACATTGGTTGCCTGGATACGTTGTTTCTGTTACATTGTGATTAGGTGCTTCTGAAACGTTTTATTCCAATGTGAAGTCTGTTTATTTACTTACCAGTATTGATTCAGTGGGACATTGTTAAAGTTGTATAAAATATGTACATCTAGATCATATAACTGAGAAGAAAAAAATATACACAACAATTGAATTTATAACTTTATATATATATACTGTATATACATACATACTGTATATTTGTAAAGGAAAAAAGAAACAGAAAATGTCACGTTCTGTGAGTTCTATTCTCGTTTATAAACACTCATGGCTAGCAGTAGATAAACCAACCTCCTCTGACCCAAAAATACACATTTATATATCACAAAAACAGTTCAACGCAAATATACTGTTAAGGCAAAATAGCTATAATTTCCTTGTCAGAGCCATTGAATAGCACAGTGTACCCCTCTAAAATTCCAATCACTTTAAAACTGTACGGACAAAACCTAACGACAGAAGGAAACGTAAATGTTTTGGGGGTGACATTCCAGCAAGATATAAAATGGACAACATACATTCATAACCTCGAAACAGAAGGAATAGAATAGACCATCTAAAAGCCTTCTGTGGGAGGAGTACCGGAACAGTGCTAACTACAGTACTGAAAGTGTACCAGAACTACATCAGGCCTGTTTCGAGTACTCTTCCCCAGCCTGGATAATGGCATCAGCCAAACTAAAAAACAAACTGCAAATCATACAGACAACCGCAATAAGAGCAGCCCACCACGTCCCAAGCTACCTATCTATAACCTACCCTCATAATATATCTGGCATGAAAACCATCAATGAATGCCTGGATCTGTTAGGATATTAGGAAAACAATACATATCCAAAGAAAAAGACAACCAATCAGTAAAGAAAACAATATAAGAAGCAATAAATTACACTCTCCACATTACTCTCCATCTTCCTGGACACCTGACCTACAAGAAAACCCAAAACCAAGTCCGTATCCAAACCCCCCCTAACCCTTATCCTAAATGGGGTTCTTATCCAAGCCCCCACCTGACCCCTTAAAAACCTATCCTGGGATGCTATCTTCATACCCAAAGTGGCTGTGGACAACAACAACAAAATGTATATATATAATTGATCTACAGTACACCTATTTGTATGTGTCCTTTATCTGCTTTATCTACTTGTGTAGAAATATTGCAGAAAAAGTTTAACTTCTCCTTTACACTCACACAAATGTCTTGCCAAACCATGCTCCTCCCCCTCCACAATGGCGACCAATCAAGCTCGAAGCAATGGGTAGAAAAGAGCAGATGATCTGTGCTATCCAACCGGGACCAATTCTACTACCGTATCAATAATGCTAGTAGCTAGCCACCATCTAGAGATGGGCAGTATTTATGTTATATGTATTTGACATTTTGTCTATTTTGTAATTTGTATTTCACTTTCCTGAGCTACAGTCCAGTGTATTTTGAAACAAAAAATGATAGAGCTGTATTTTGTATTTTCAAAATACAAAATACTTTCAAACAGTCCTGATAGAAAATTACGTAGGCCTTATTTATTCTACAATAAGTTGAAATTAGAAAAACATTTGGTGTTCGTACTTACAAATATTTGTAGTATTTTTAAAATACAAGATTTGTATTTTATTTTGATACGTTAGGGTCTTTTGGATTTTTTTATATGAAATGGGCAACACACATTCAATTTTGAAATTTTTATTTTTGCCTATGTTTGCCACCATCCTTTTATCATGTTGTCCTCCTCATGCCTGTCGGACCACGGAGCCAAAAAGAAAGATGTTCTGCGGATTAGAAACTGTCTGTATCCCATTATTAAACTAGTTTATCGAGACAACTGCTACACAGTCATGTCGCAAAGTATTAAGATACCGTATGAAAATAACACTCTATATCCCCATATCCAAAATCTGGGAATTGGAATTTGGGTGAGATAGATAAAAGTTTAGGTTTTCTATTTCTATATTGCCTTGATTTATCCCCGCCCTCAAATGAGCACACACAGTGCCTCTGATCTCTCTCGTCTTAAATTAATTTTAGCTGATCCTCTTCCTGATATGCCATAAAAGTTCAGAGGGATTGTACTGATTAAACTTGTGAGGCGGTGTCATATTGTAGAAAGTGTTGAGAGGGGAGCATCTCCAGCACTAAACTGGGCTGATTAAAGTGTTGTTTGACATAGATGCAGACAAAGCCAAGACGAGAATATTCAACCTTGAGGCTTGAGCTTCCTACTGAATGGGATACCTGATTGCTGCTGTTCAGAGTCTTCACTGCTGCAGTGAAGTGCCATTTTGGTTATGGCTTTGTATACTCCTTTTAATCTAATTTGAGACAGCCTGACAAGTATATTGCATCAGAGACTTTTCAGTCACATCTCATAGACATCACTTGCCTCTGCGTGATATGATAGAGACTGGACAAAATCCAGAAAAATCTGTATTCGATTCAATACCTGCCTTTCTTCTCTTTGTTTTACGAAGAGGAAAAAGTTAAACATTTAAAATAAGCATTTCCTATTTTTTTTATTTTTATAATTGAAACCTACTTTCGTGGTCTTGCAAAATCCAAATCACTTCTCCCAAATGGTTTCTCTAAATTGTACTAGCAGTCTGTTTTGAAGTAGTCTACTTTTCATTATAAACTAACCATTTTAGCGAAAGCTTAACAATGGCAATTGTGAGCATAACAGGAGAAATTGATCTTCACAGTACACAACATATGGGTCGAGTTCACAGTTGTTTGGCTGAAACAAACTAAATTGAGTTTTCAAATCAACGTTAATGTGAATTGTTAGAGCTGAACTGATATGATACTGTCTATCAGCTGTGAGTGTTTGAATGCAATGTGTTTCTGGGGAGCTAGACTGTCTCAAGCAATTCATTGTGTAGTTTTTACAGTGTTACTCTTCCCATTGTCTCTTTCTGAGATTTGAAACCATTTAGTGCCTCAATCATTGCACTTGCTCATAAAATATTGATCTGTATGATTGCAGTTTCAAGCCTGGAGCACCACACAGATTGAACTAGTCTTAAAATAAATGTATTTTTTAATGGATTTTAAAGTTCAGAGGGTTCTTTTATTGGTTTTACTACCCTACCCTACTAAAGTGACAGGTAAACTAGCGGTGAGAGCATTTGGCTAGAAACTGAAAAGTCGCCTTTTTGAATCCCTGAGCTGACTAGGTGAAAAATATGTCTGTGACCTTGTGCAAGGCACTTAACCCAAATTGCTCATTTACGTGGCTCTGGATAATCCTGTCTACTAAATTACGTAAATGTACATAGTTGGAAATACCATTCACAAATCAAAAGGGTTCTTCAGTGGGGCCTCCTGAGTGGTGCAGCGGTCTAATGCACTGCATCACAGTACCTGATGTGTCACTACAGACCTGGGTTCGATCCCAGGCTGTGTTGTGACCAAGAGTCCCATAGGGCGGCAGACAATTGGCCCAGTGTTTTCCGGGTTTGTCTGGGGGGGGGCTATTCTTGGCTCATTTCACATTAGCGACTCCTTGTGGCAGGCCAGGTGCCTGCAGGCCGAATTCAATCATCAGTTGAACAGTGTTTCCTCTGATACATTGGTGCAGCTGGCTCTTGTGTTAAGCAGGCAGGTGTTAAGAAGTGCAGTTTGGCGGGTCTTGTTTCAGTGGATGCATAACTTGACCTTTGCCTCTCCCTAGCCCGTTGGGGAGTTGTAGCGATGAGACAAGATCGCAGTTGGACATCACGAAAGAGGAGGTAAAATATAACAGCAACAAAAAAATTCATCCTTGAAGCATGCTTTATCCTTCTGTGAAGACTATTACATTTGAATTACAATTTGTTGTTTTCTGCCCTATGGGCATTACTGTTAGCCAATCAGCACTGTAAAATAACATATATGAATACATTATGCATGAAGTTTCTACAACAGAAAAATTACATATTTTGTTCTTGTTGAATGTGTAACAATTCTCACTGGATTCAGGAATGTGAAATATAAAACACTGAAAACATGTCCAAATAGAATTAGGTACATAGGAGGGGTGCGTCACTTGAGTGGGTTGAATCACTGATGTGATCTCCCTTTCTGGGTAGGCTCACCCCCTTGGGTTGGGCCGTGGCGGAGATCTTTGTGGGCTATACTCGGCCTTGTCTCAGGATGGTAAGTTGGTGGTTGAGGATATCCCTCTAGTGGTGTGGGGGCTGTGCTTTGGCAAAGTGGGTGGGGTTATATCCTTCCTGTTTGGCCCTGTCCGGGGGTGTCATCGGATGGGGTCACAGTGTCTCCTGACCCCTCTTGTCTCAGCCTCCAGTATTTATGCCGCGGTAGTTTATGTGTCGGGGTGCTAGGGTCAGTTTGTTATATCTGGAGTACTTCTCCTGTCCTATCCGGTGTCCTGTGTGAATTTAAGTATGCTCTCTCTAATTTTCTCTTTCTCTCTTTCTTTCTCTCTCGGAGGACCTGAGCCCTCGGACCATGCCTCAGGACTACCTGACATGATGACTCCTTGCTGTCCCCAGTCCACCTGGCCGTGCTGCTGCTCCAGTTTCAACTGTTCTTGCCTGTGATTATTATTATTTGACCATGCTGGTCATTTATGAAAATTTGAACATCTTGGCCATGTTCTGTTATAATCTCCAACCTGCACAGCCAGAAGATGACTGGCCACCCCACATAGCCTGGTTCCTCTCTAGGTTTCTTCCAAGGTTTTGGCCTTTTTAGGGAGTTTTTCCTAGCCACCGTGCTTCTACACCTGCATTGCTTGCTGTTTGGGGTTTTAGGCTGGGTTTCTGTACAGCACTTTGCGATATCAGCTGATGTACGAAGGGCTATATAAATAAATTGGATTTGATTTGATTTATTGGTACATAATATACATCTGATGTCTTAACGTTCTTCTCAAGTGTTGAGAGAAACAAGTTCAACAGCGTAACAACAAAAGCTGTAATATAGGTGCCTTGTGCCCAGAGATTACATTTCATGCTGACCCAACTGAGGGCCAATCTATTATGTATTGATGAGCTGCTGTAAGTCTGCGTCTTGCAAGAAGCACCTTTTGGCAATCATCACAAAGGAAGCTAAGGTGCCAGCACAGCCAGAATCGAGCAATGTCACATGTCTGTGTCTCTCTGTGCCCCCGTTGGGTTGGCGTAGTCACACACACTGCCAGCCAGGTCCTTCTCTACTTGGCAGGCAGCTCCTCTGGGTTGTCTGTTGAAAAGCGCCCGCAAGCCAACAAGAAAAAAAAGAAAGAAAAGAAAACACACCAAAAATGAAGACTTGAGGCACTGCTGAATGTGGGTGGAGGGATGGAGGGATGGAGAGATGGAAGGATAAAATCCTGGCTGACTTTGACAAACTGATTATCGAACAGACTGGTAACACAGAATTAATCAGAGTAATTATCGTCAACATGGCTTATCTCCCAAGGAGACATTTTATGACAAGAAGATATACTTGGATCCATTCCATGCCAAGTATGTTTCTATTTGCCAAGTACCCCTAGCCTTCTGAGACGAATGTGAGGAGGGAGTCAGGCTTTCATTGTGAGCGGTATAACCAGAGACAGAGAAATAATAGTGTTTGGAGTGTTTGAATGTAAAACCAATGTAAGTGTATTAAAATAGATGTACTCTGAAACACCCAAAGTGGTTCTTCAATCTGAATATTAGTATTTTTAAAGTGTTGTGTGTTGTGAAAACACTTTTTGGCATTTCAGTGCATGTAAAAGACCACATCAATACAAACAAATATATATACACTACCGTTCAATAGGTTGGGGTCACTTGGAAATGTCCTTGCTTTTGAGAAGAAAATTATATATTTTTGTCCATTAAAATGACATCAAATTTATCAGAAATACACTGTAGACAGTGATAATGTTGTAAATGACTATTGTAGCTGGAAATTTGACATTTTTTTATGGAATATATACATAGGCGTACAGAGGCCCATTATCAGCAACCATAACTTCTGTGTTCCAATGGCAAGTTCTGTTAGCTAATACAAGTTTATCAGTTTAAAAAGGTAATTGATTATTAGAAAAAGCGTTTTGCAATTATGTTAGCACAGCTGAAAACTGTTGTCCTGCTTAAAGAAGCAATAAAACTGGCCTTCTTTAGACTGCCTAGAAGGCCAGCACCCGGAGTTGCCTCTTCACTGTTGACGTTGATACTGGTGTTTTGTGGGTACTATATAATAAAGCTGCCAGTTGAGGACTTGTGAGGCATCTGTTTCTCAAACTAGACACTCTAACGTACTTTCCTCTTGCTTAGTTGTGCAATGGGACCTCCCACTCCTCTTCTATTCTGGTTAGAGCCAGATGGCTCTGTTCTGTGAAGGGAGTAGTACACAGCGTTATACGAGATCTTCAGTTTCTTGGCAATTTCTTGCATGGAATAGCCTTCATTTCTCACAACAAGAATAGACTGATGAGTTTCAAAAGAAAGGTATTTGTTTCTGGCCATTTTGAGCCTGTACAGTGGCTTGCGAAAGTATTCACCCCCTTGGAATTTTTCCTTTTTTGTTGCCTTACAATCTGGAATTAAAATTAATTTTTGGGGGATTTGTATAATTTTATTTACACAACATGCATACCACTTTGAGAATGCAAAATATATTTTTAAGAAATAATAAAAAAGAAACGGAAAACTTGAGCGTGCATAACTACACACAGACGCTTTCAGGAAAAACTGCGCATTTGGTATGTAACTGAGAGTCTCCTCATTGAAAACATCAGAAGCTCTTCAAAGGTAAATGATTTTATTTATTTGGTTATCTGGTTTTTGTGAAAATGTTGCGTGCTAAATGCTACTCAAAATGCTATGCTAGCTTTGCATTCTCTTACACAAATTAGTCAATTTCTATGGTTCAAAAGCATATTTTGAAAATCTGAGATGACAGTGTTGTTAAGAAAAGGCTAAGCTTGAGAGCAGACGCATTATTTTCATTTTATTTGCGATTTTCAGAAATCGTTAACGTTGCGTTATGCTAATGAGCCTGAGGCTTTAGTCACAAACCCGGATCCGGGATGGGGAGTTTCAAGAAGTTAAGTCATACCACAGATTCTCAATTGGATTGAAGTCTGGACTTTGACTAGGCCATTCTAAGACATGTAAATGTTTCCCCTTAAACCACTCGAGTGTTGCTTTTGCAGTATGCTTAGGGTCATTGTCCTGCTGGAAGGTGAACTTCCATCCCAGTCTCAAATCTCTGGAAGACTGAAACAGATTTCACTCAAAAAATGTACCTGTATTTAGCGCCTTCCATCATTCCTTCAATTCTGACCAGTTTTCCAGTCCCTGCCGATGAAAAACATCGCCACAACATGATGCTGCCACTACCATGCTTCACTGTGGGGATTGTGTTCTCAGGGTGATGAAAGGTGTTGGGTTTGCGCCAGACATAGCGTTTTCCTTGATGGCCAAAAAGCTCAATTTTAGTCTCATCTGACCAGAGTTCCTTCTTCCATATGTTTGAGGAGTCTCCCACCAAATGTGTTTGCTTATTTTTTTCTTTAAGCAATGACATTTTTTGGCCACTCCTCCGTAAAGTGGTCCTATGGACAGATACTCCAATCTCCACTGTGGAGCTTTGCAGCTCCTTCAGGGTTATCTTTGGACTCTTTGTTGCCTCTCTGATTAATGCCCTCCTTGCTTGGTCCATGAGTTTCAGTGGGTGGCCCTCTCTTGACAGGTTTGTTGTGGTGCCATATTCTTTCAATTTTAAATCATGGATTTAATGGTGCTCCGTGGGATGTTCATGTTTCAGATATGTTTTGGACATGTTTCGGATATTTTTTTATATCCCAACCCTGATCTGTACTTCTCCACAACTTTGTCCCTGACCTGGTTTGTGTAGGTCTACAATCTTGTCCCTGACATCCTTGGAGAGCTCTTTGGTCTTGGCCATGGTGGACAGTTTGCAATCTGATTCATTGATTGCTTCTATGGACAGGTGTCTTTTATACAGGTAACAAGCTGAGATTAGGAGCACTCCCTTTAAGAGCGTGCTCCGTATCTCAGCTCGTTACCTTTATAAGTGACACCTGGGAGCCAGAAATCTTTCTGATTGATACTTATTTCCCTCATTAAAATGCAAATCAATTTATAGCATTTTTGACATGCGTTTTTCTGGATTTTTTTGTTGTTATTCTGTCTCTCACTCTTCAAATAAACATATAGACTATATACTATATATATACCATAGACTGATAATTTATTTTTCAGTGGGCAAACATACAAAATCAGCAGGGGATCAAATATTTTTTTCCCTCATTGTATATATCATGTGACAGGTCATGTGACACTTATATTGCACACAGGTGGACTTTATTTAACTAATTATGTGACTTCTGAAGGTAATTGGTTGCACCAGATCTTTTTTAGGGGCTTCATAGCAAAGGGGGTAAATACATATGCACACACCACTTTTCTTTTCTTTTTCTTTTTTCGAATTTCATTTCACCAATTTGGAGTATTTTGTTGTTTCTCCATTACATGAAATCCAAATAAAAATATGTTTAAATTACAGGTTGCATTGCAACAAAATAGGAAAGGGGGATGAACAATTTTGCCTGACACTGTAATCGAACCCACAAATGCTGACTCCAGAGACTCAACTCGTCTAAAGAAGGCACATTTTATTGCTTCGTTAATCAGAACAACAGTATTCAGCTGTGCTAACATAATTGCAAAAGGGTTTTCTATTGATCAATTAGCCTTTAAAAATTATAAACTTGCATTAGCTAACACAACGTGCCATTGGCACACAGGAGTGATGGTTCCTGAGAATGGGCCTCTGTACTCCTATGAATATATTCCATTACAAATCTGCCTTTTCCAGCTATAATTGTCATCTACAACATTATCAATGTCTACACTGTATTTCCGATCAATTTCATATTATTTTAAGGACAAAAAAAATGTTTTTCTTTCAAAAACAAGGACATTTCTAAATGACCCCAAACGTTTGAAAGGTAGTGTATGTCAAACTGTAACTTGGCCACTCAGGAACAATAATTATCTTCTTGGTAAGCAACTCCAGTGTAGATTTGGCCTTGTGTTTTAGGTTATTGTCCTGCTGAAGGTGAATTCATCTCCCAGTGTCAGGTGGAATGCAGTCTGAAAAGGTTTTCCTCTACCAATAAATGCCCTTTGTTGTGAGGGATTGGAATTCCGTTGTCTTTGTGGTTGAATCTGTGTTTTTTATTCACCGCTAGAATGAGGGACCTTACAGATAATTGGATGTGTGGGGTACAGAGATGAGTCATTAAAAAATGATTGCACACAGAGTTTGTCCATGCTACTTACAATGTCTAACATGTTAAGCACATTTTTACTCCTGAATTTATTTAGACTTGCCATAACAAAGTGGTTGAATAGGTATTAATGCAAGACATTTCAGTTTTTCGTTTTTTATTAATTTGTAAATCGGTGATAAAAGATCTAAACTGAACCCATATCAAATTCAGGCTGTAACTAAGACATTTTTTTTAAATAGTCAAGGGGTGTGAATACTTTCTGAAGGCACTGCAGGTTAAAACTTTAACCAGGTAGACTGGTTGAGAACAAGATCTCATTTACAACTGCAGTGGTTGCAAATGAGGTAAGATAAGGGAGGTAAGGCAAAAGAAAATAGGCCATAGTGGCGAGGTAATTACGATATAGCCATTAAACACTGGAGTGGTAGATGTGCAGAAAATGAATGTGCAAGCAGAGATACTGGGAGCAAAATAAGTAAACAAATACAGTATGGGGATGAGGTAGTTGGATGCGCTGTTTACAGATGGGCTATGTACAGGTGCACTGATCTGTGAGCAGCTATGACAACAGGTGCTTGAAGTTAGTGAGGGAGGCTCCAGCTTCAGCGATGTTTGCAGTTCATTCCAGTCATTGGCAGTAGAGAACTGTAAGGAAAGGCGGCCAAAGTAGAATTTGGCTTTGGGGGTGACCAGTGAAATATACCTGCTGGAGAGCGTGCTGCGGGTGGGTGCTGCTATGGTGACCAGTGAACTGAGATAAGATGGGGCCTTACCTAGCAAAGACTTTTATTTATTTATTTATTTTATTTCACCTTTATTTATCCAGATAGGCTAGTTGAGAACAAGTTCTCATTTACAACTGCGACCTGGCCAAGATAAAGCATAGCAGTGTGAACAGACAACAACACAGAGTTACACATGGAGTAAACAATAAACAAGTCAATAACACAGTAGAAAAAAAGTCGATATACATTGTGTGCAAAAGGCATGGAACTTAATTGTTCCAAGGATTCAAAAACTATGTTCTAACAGTCTATCATTACACTGAAGTCTGAAACAGGGCCCAAATACTAATTCAATCCAATTGTGAGATTGCTACAGTTTGGTCTTGAGTCCTTATTTCCACACTGTTAGGAATCTCGTCTTGTGCCGAACTGCGCATTTGCAGGCCGTCAAATCAAAGGTACTCCTTCAATATAACGTTTTTGAAAATGTTCAGCTTGTCACTTTGATGAGGTTGGAGTAATAACTTTAAAAAACATTTTTTATTAACAACTAGGGAAAAATTGTTCACTTCTCTCATTGACTTCTCAAACCCCAAACTTCAGCGTGGTCTGTTTGGTCTGTTTTGCAAGTGTTCCCGGAAGTCTCGCGATGTTACTTCTCTGGGTTTAGAAACTCTCTGATGTTAGTGTTTAGAAGTTAAAGAGGGAGGAGACAACACCAATAGAGAAGGGATCTAATTCTGCACTAAACAGAACTCAAAACACCAAAATAGTGTTTTCAACCTTTTCCAGTAGTGCTCCCAGTCCCTGGCAACACACCATATAATGTTTTAAAACATCTCAGGAATAGATTTTCCAATACTCCTGCAAAGTTAAGGTTTAGTCTCCTTCACATTGGTGACAGCTCAAAAGCCATACGTGTTGGTGTTACAAAGCACTTCATTTTTGACAGAGTAACTGCCACAGGCTGTCCTCTTACACACATGACTCATAGTTTTAGAAAAGTATGTGGATTTTGATGTAGAAAAATTATCAATAACATGTTATTTTGACGAATTTGTCACTCCCCCAAGAGCTTTCTGCTTCTTATCAATTGGTCACGAGAGGGAAAAAGTCATTTTGATTTCCAATACCATTCCACTTCTCCTCCTCTGCTGTGAGAAGGGCTTAATGTATAATTTCCTTCAAAAACATCCTGCTTATTCTCCAGTTTTCTCAACTCCCAGCAGAGGTGAGCTATGTCAATATCTCACGCTTGATTGTCTGATTTCCTTTGAAACCAAATAACCTGTTTATACCAGTAGAGCTGTGCCTGTCCCTAGCCATCTGCCTAAATGTTGCTTCTGCTGATGAGAAACAGCCATCGGTTAGGTTTAACACAAACACCCGTTGAGTCCCTCATCATGGCTTATAGACAGCTAATCACAATAAAAATATGAAAATATAACTTTCTGGCCCCCAATGTGCATGTGTACGTGTATACATTTTTTAATTTGTTTTCTAGATTAGAAAAGCATTTTTATAAGTGTGATAAGTGTATTTTAAGTGATGATGTAGTGTAAGTTAAAAAAACAACTAAATAATGGAAACATAATTGTTGTTTTAATGTTCTTGCACATAGTATTTGATTACATGTCTTTTAGAGTGTTGAATGACATCACATTAAGTCATCCATGATCCATGTCTCCTGTATTATATAAAGTTGTTTCCTGTGGTCACATTAGCTGTGCAATCAAGGCAACACATCTAGGAGGAAAACAAAAACGTCAACGAGATAAAAAACATTAACTGTTTTTCCTTGTATTTTTGAAGGTTGCTAGTTAAGCATTTGATTGTGTGTAAGATAGTCTGAGGTTCATTATGAGGTGCGTAATCCCTGCTGCATCCTTGGCCTCCCGCTGTGCTCATCAGCCCTGGCTTCCCACCCTAAGGCATGGCAGCTCGAAGTGGACAACCAGGGATACAACAAGAAAGCGCTTCCACCACCTACAGGAAGAGGAGTTATTAACGTAATGCAACACACAAGCCTACTGGGGCTTTGCTGTTTAACACTCCCTCATGAGCTACGTCTTTTGAATGCCTGTCAATACTAACTACATCTGTGAAAGATGCACAAACTGGTCTTCAGTGCTGTTTGTTGTTGGGGGAAGGGTGTGTGTTTGAGATTAGTCTCCTCTCCCAACGGTGCATATTGAGTGTTGACTGACAGGAGGTTTTATTGTCTTAAGTCTGTCTTTAAACAAACCGTTATTACCGTATCTTCTATCCTGCCACACACAATGGCCCTCCAACTCAGTGTCTTTTGAAATGTATTTCTATATTTCTTTTTTTTCCACTTAGAAATACAGTGAGGCTATTTCCCATGTGGTCTCTCCTGTCAGTGTTATTTTCTAGTTATCCCCTTTATCATTAAAGAAGTGACAGTTTTATGCGTCAATGTTATGCAGATGTCTACGTTACTTCTCATTTTAGTTCACAACACAGTCTTTAGAACTTTAATTAGGCTTTATTCCCATTGTTAACCAACCCCATTTAAATCTGTCAACATTTCAATTAATGGTTATGAAAAATCGTTTTGTTTTCAGTTAAGTAATATGGTTGTGATTACAGGCAAGCCTCTGAAAATGCTTTTGACACCCATTGTGAAGATAAATGGAGGCTTTTATATTGCATGTTAGAATTATGTAGTATTTAATGTTGTCTGAAGTACTGCGCACTAACTGTTCTGCACACATCATAGAAACAACATCTCACTCACTCACTCACCCACTCACTCACTCACTCACTCACTCACTCACTCACTCACTCACTCACTCACTCACTCACTCACTCACTCACTCACACAGTTTAATTGGAGTTGTCAACGATGTTATGGCTGACACAGCTCCCAAGGGACGTGTTGGGCCTCTCATTGCATCCGGTTCTCTCAAACATTCCGCAGACATTTTCACTGGATATTGACAGATAGCCACACCTCTCTTTTGAATATGTATTTGAATCCCAGCTGGTGAATGCAGATTTCTGCTCCACATGTTCTGTGTGGTGTATTTGACAGATTAGACAGAACTACTGCTGTGCTTCATACCATTTCCCAAGGGTGTACTGCACCAGAATGTCCATCGCCCCCCATCAATCCTAATTACGCAACATACACCATAAGACAGAAAAGGACACATTTAAGGTTAGTTGCAAAAATTGGAATTACTTAGTGTTAATAGAGATATGTGTGCTTCTCTTGAGAAACCAAAGGAGCCAGCAAACCTTGTCTTCAGTGTCTTTACAAGTGTCAAAGTGCACTACTAGCAGGTTGAATAAATCAATAGAATAAGAGAGACGGCCCAGTCCAGTTGGACTTCATGTCACCCTCCCTCCATGTCTTCCTCTCCCACAGAGAGCAGCAAGGGGCAAGATGCTGAGAGTCCCGAAGTCAACAGCAAAACACAATCGATTGCAGGTTAGCGCACAGAGACCTATACAGTTCAACTGACAGATATGTGCTACTTCTTAACTTACTGATTTCTGATTTAGCGTTTGGCCCCACCACTTTCCTCAGCCTTATTGTGCTCCTCCAAGTCCACTGTCTAAGGCTGCATCTCAAATGGCAGGCACAGTATTCCTGTAGGTCTCTGGTCAAAAGTAATGCACTGTAAAGTGAACAGGGTGCCATTTGAGTCATGCTCGCTGTTCAACTGGGTTCAGTCAGTAGAATAACTTAGTCACTTCATGTTGTGTTTGGCGGAAAAATGTAGCCAACTGTGCTACAAACACAAATAACAAATCAATACCACAACGGCCCTCAAGGAACTTCACTGGACTCTATGCAAACTGGAAACCATATATCCCGAGGCTGCATTTATTGTAGCTGGGGATTTTAACAAGGCTACCTAAATTCTAGCATCATATTGATTGCACCACTAGTGCGGGCAATACACTGGATCACTGCTACTCTAACTTCTACAATGCATACAAGGCCCTCCCCTCCCTCCCTCCGGCAAATCTGATTACGACTCAAATTTTGCTCTTCCCATCCTACAGGCAGACAACTCAAACAGGATGTACCCGTGACAAGAACTATTCAAGGCTGGTCTGACCAATCGGAATCCATGTTTCAAGATTGTTTTGATCATGCGGACTATATGCTGATTCGGTGAGTGAGTTTATAAGGAGGTGCATTGGAGATGTTATTAAAAACAACCCTAACCAAAAACCGTGGATAGATTGGGGCATTCGCGAAGAACATAAAGCGCGAACTACCACATTTAACCATGGAAAGATGACTGGGAATATGGCCGAATACAAATAGTGTAATTTTTCCCTCCGCAAGGCAATTAAACAAGCGGAACCTCGGTATAGGGCGAAAGTGGAGTCGCATTTCACGAGACGTCTACAGGCAATAACCAAATACAAAAAGAAAACCAGCCATGTCATGGACACCGACGTCTTGCTTCCAGTCAAACTAAACACCTTCTTTTCCTGCTTTTAGGATAGTACAGTGCCACTAACGCATCCCGCTACCAAGGACTGCGGGCCCTCCTTCTCCGTGGCTGATGTGAGTAAGACATTTAAACGTGTTAACCCTCACAAGGCTGCCAACCCAGATGGCCTCCCCAGCCGCGTTCTCCGGACATATTCAATCTCTCCCTATCCCAGTCTGCTGTACCCACTTGCTTCAAGATAGCCACCATTGTTCCTGTACCCAAGAAGGCAAATGTAACTGAACTAAATGACTATCGCCCCGTAGCACTCACTTCTGTCATTATGAAGTGCTTTGAGAGACTAATCAAGGATCATATCACCTCCACCTTGCCTGCCTTGAAATCATTGACCACTTTAATAAATGGATCACTAGTCACTTTAATAATGCCACTTAATAACATTTACATGCCTTGCATTACTCATCTCGTACATACTGTATATACTGTATTTTATACCATCTACTGCATCTTGCCTATGTCGATCGGTCATCGCTCATCCATATATTTATATGTATATATTCTTATTCCATCCCTTTACTTAGATTTGTGTGTATTAGGTAGTTGTTGTGGAATTCTTAGATTACTTGTTAGATATTACTGCACTGTCGGAACTAGAAGCACAAGATATTCGTTACACTCGCAATAATATCTGCTAACCACGTGTATGTGACCAATAAAATTTTATTTGAAGTATATACTAATTTCTCTATCAGTTAACCAACAGCATTGGATGAAATATTAATAATTTACTGTCTTTGACCCTATTTTGAGGAATTGTACTTTTTGCTGTGCTCTCATTGTCAGGATTTGGCCAGGGTTGTTCCGGGTTTTGGTCAGTAGATGTCCCCATTGTGCTTTTTGTCCCTATGTTTTTCCCTTGATCCCCATTATTATTTGCACCTGTGTCTCGTTTCCCCTGATTGTATTTAAACCCTTTGTTTCCCTCAGTTCTGTGCTCTGTGTTTGTATGTTAGCACCCTGCCCTAGTGTTCTGTGTGCTCTTGTCGATTCCGGGTGAAGTTCTTGTGGTATTCTGTTTTCTTTGTTTTTGTTTATTTTTGGTGAGTTTCTTTTGAGGTCTTTTTGTGTTTTTCCTACCACCTTTTGGATTTGCCATTTTTTGTATTTTAGGATTTTTTCTTTATTAAATACACCGTCTTAAGTACTGCTGTGTCTGCCTCATCTTCTGGGTTCTGCTGTCTATTCGTGGCTCAGTTGGTTAAGTTACTGTTTCTCACTCCGGAGACCCAGGTTCAAAACCGGGTCCTGACAGAAACACAGAGCCAAAAATGAACCCAGAGGCAGCCAGTTCCCAGGACCTTTTGCCACGCTGTCCCACCACCAGGAGACTGTCCAACGCCACGAAGCCGCCCTGGTTCAGCAAGAGGCCTTAATGGCTAGACATTCTCATCTTCTGTCGGAGATGCTGACTTCCATTAAGCAAATATCTGATCGACTTACCCCGGCAACAGTTTCCGTCCCAGTACCTCAGATTCACGTACCCATGGCAGTTAACCCCCTGGCTGAACCTCGTCTTCCACCTCCCCAACGGTTCTCAGGTGATCCAAGTGCTTGTAAAGGCTTTCTCACTCAATGTTCTCTCTCCTTTGAGCTGCAACCCTCGTCGTTTCCCACCGACCGGTCTAAGATCGCATATATCATCACCCTGCTGTCGGAAAAAGCCCTGGCCTGGGCTACTGCTGTGTGGGATGCCCATAGTTCCTGCTGTGCCAGCTACTCTGCCTTTGCTGAGGAATTCAAACGAGTGTTTCAAGGCCCAAGCAGTGGTTCTGACTCAGCCAAACAGCTCCTGACTCTCCATCAAGGTTGGCGCAGCGTGACGGACTATGCCATCCAGTTCCGCACGGTGGCAGCAGCGAGTGGCTGGAACAACGAGGCGCTCACGGTGTGCTTTCTGAAAGGCCTTTCCGACACTATCCAAGATGAACTGGCCACTCGGGAACCACCGGACAATCTCGAGTCCCTGATCAAGTTGGCCTCACGCATTGACCAGCGTCTGAGAGAGAGAGAACTCAACCGTAGACCTCTAGCCCCTATCAGTCCCAGCTCCGAGTCCCCACCTTTATCATCGCTGGCTCCACCGGAACCCATGCAGATTGGACGCATCTCCCAGGCTGAGAGAGACCGCCGGATGAGGGAGCGACGCTGTCTATATTGCGGCAAACCGGGCCATTTCCGTTCCACGTGTCCCGGGCTCCAGGGAAACGCTCTGTCCCGTACAGACCGGGGGAACTGTAACGGGAAACATAACCTCCTCCCATCCGTCCAACTCCCGTCTGCTCATTCCAGTCACCCTCTCCTGGGACAACCACAAGCTTCACCTTCAAGCCTTGGTAGACTCTGGAGCCGCAGGTAACTTCATGGATGGTGTCTGGGCGAAGGAGAATGGCGTTCCCTCTGAACTTCTAAGTGACCCCATGAGGGTTACTACATTGGATGGAAGCCCTTTGGGATCTGGACTTGTCACTCATGTCACTACCTCCTTGAGACTTTCAGTTTCACAACACCAGGAATTGATGAACTTTCATTTGATCTCCTGTTCCGAGTTCCCTCTCGTCCTTGGATACCCCTGGCTTCACAGCCATAACCCTCACATCGACTGGTCTGTGGGCACTATCAAGCAGTGGGGTCCTACGTGCCAAGCTACTTGTATTTTCCAGAATTCCCCGAGTTCTACTCCCGAGTCTTTAGAATCCATCGACCTGACCCGAGTTCCCGAGTGTTACCATGACCTCAAACTGGTGTTTAGCAAACAGAGGGCCACCATGCTACCACCCCATAGATCTTACGATTGCCCCATCGACCTGTTTCCGGGCACTTGCCCCCCAGGGGTCGGATCTTTTCCCTATCTCCACCCGAACGAGCTGCTATGGATACCTACATCAAGGACTCTCTGGAAGCAGGCCTCATGCGTCCATCAACCTCCCGGCGGGAGCAGGGTTTTTCTTTGTGGCCAAGAAAGATGGTGGATTACGTCCTTGCATCGACTACCGGGGACTCAATGACATAACCGTCCGTAACCGTTACCCGCTACCCCTTATGGCCACAGCCTTCGAGCTGCTCCAGGAAGCAGTTGTTTTCACTAAGCTTGACCTGCGGAACGCATACCATCTTGTGCGGATCAGACCTGGTGACGAGTGGAAGACCGCTTTCAACACGCCTACTGGTCACTATGAATACTTGGTGATGCCCTTCGGCCTGACCAACGCCCCAGCGGTGTTCCAAGCGCTCATAAACGATGTGCTTAGGGATATGCTTAACATATTTGTGTTCGTTTACTTGGATGACATCCTCATCTTTTCGAGCTCCCTTCAAGAACACACTAAGCATGTCAGACAAGTACTCAAACGCCTCCTGGACAGCCATCTGTACGTTAAGCCGGAAAAATGTGAATTCCATTCATCCCGAGTACAATTCCTGGGATTTGTAGTGGAACCCGGTCGAGTCCAAATGGACCCTAGGAAGGTAGGGGCGGTAGCGGATTGGCCCACCCCCAAATCCGTTAAGGATGTTCAGCGTTTCCTGGGCTTCACAAACTTTTACCGCAAGTTCATCAAGAACTTCAGTTTGGTGGCAGCTCCTCTCTCAGCTTTAACCAAAGGTGGCAATGCAAGGTTTTTGTGGGGAAGAGAAGCTGAGACGGCCTTCCAAGGACTCAAGCAGCGCGTCCTCTCTGCTCCCATCCTGATACTACCGACTACGGATGAACCATTTGTGGTGGAGGTAGACGCATCAGAGGTTGGTGTTGGAGCTGTCCTGTCTCAGAGGGTGAAGACAAGAAGCTTCATCCGTGCACTTTCTTCTCACACCGGCTTACCCCGACTGAGAGGAACTACGATGTGGGGGATCGTGAACTCCTAGCGGTTAAGATGGCATTGAAGGAATGGAGACACTGGCTCGAGGGGGCTTCTCACCCGTTTCAAGTGCTTACGGACCACAAAAATCTGGAGTATATCCAGCAGGCGAAGCGATTGAACTCTAGACAAGCTAGATGTTCTCTTTTCTTCAATCGATTCCAGTTTATCCTCACCTATCGGCCCGGGTCGAAGAATCTCAAACCGGATGCCCTGTCCCGAGTCTACGCTCCTGCCATTCGAGATGACACGGACATGCCTGTCCTTCCTGCTGCTAAGATTGTGGCTCCGATCTCGTGGCAAGTTGAGGATACCATGAGACGTGCTCAAGCTAGCGAACCGGACCCTAAAGGAGGCCCTGCCAATCGGTTGTTTGTCCCCAAGGCAGTGAGGACTCAGGTCCTTCTGTGGGGGCACTCCTCTCGCCTCACCTGTCATCCGGGCGTAGGTCGCACCTTGGAGTTCATCCAGCGTAAGTTCTGGTGGCCTACCATAAGAGAAGACGTTGCCACTTTCGTCAATGCCTGCCCCGTGTGCTGCCAGGGCAAATCTTCTCACCTCCGCCCTCAAGGACTCCTTCACCCTTTACCTGTTCCCCACAGACCCTGGTCCCATATCTCATTGGACTTTATTACTGGACTTCCTCCATCCCATGGCAATACTACTATCCTAGTCATAATCGACAGGTTTTCAAAGGCGGCCAGGTTCGTCCCTCTGACTAAGTTACCTTCTGCCAAGGAAACGGCTGAGTTGGTAATTAATCATGTGTTCCGAGTCTTCGGCATTCCTCAAGATGTGGTTTCTGACAGAGGTCCCCAGTTCGCCTCAAGGTTTTGGAAGGCCTTCTGCCAACTCATGGGGGCTTCTGCCAGTCTATCTTCAGGGTACCATCCGGAGTCCAACGGCCAAACAGAGAGGATGAATCAAGAGCTGGAAACCACCCTCCGATGTATGACTCGTGACAACCCACATGGTCATCCTTTATTGTTTGGGCCGAATACGCGCACAACACCTTGCGCTCCTCCTCCACTGGTATGTCCCTTACGAGTGTCAGTTTGGCTATGCTCCTCCATTGTTCCCGGACCAGGAGGCAGAAGTCAGAGTGCCTTCAGCCTTGAGGTTCGTCAGACGCTGTCGGCTTATGTGGAGGAAGACCCGTCTTAATCTGATGCGTTCCTCACAGAGGTATCAACAACAAGCCAACAGACGTCGCCGTCCCGGGCCTACCCTGCGCCCCGGCCAGAGAGTCTGGCTTTCCACAAGAGACTTACCTCTACGGGTGGAGTCTCGCAAGCTGTCCCAAAAATACATCGGTCCCTTCAAGGTTGCCAGGAGAGTTAACCCAGTTTCTTATCGCCTACACTTACCCAGATCCCTTAAGATTAATCCCACATTTCATGTGTCATTGTTAAAACCTGTTGTTTTTCTCCCCTTGTCCCGGCAGACAGACCTCCCCCTCCGCCTCGTGTCATTGGAGGCCAGCCGGCTTATACCGTCCACCGGATACTGGATTCCCGCCGGGTGCAGCGGTCCTGGCAGTATCTGGTGGACTGGGAAGGCTACGGTCCTGAGGAGCGCTCCTGGGTTCCTGCCAAAGACATCCTGGACCCTGACCTCATTCGTCAGTTCAGGGTCCTCCACCCTGAGAGAGCTGGTAGGAACGTCAGGAGCCGTTCCTAGGGGGGGGATTCTGTCAGGATTTGGCCAGGGTTGTTCCGGGTTTTGGTCAGTAGATGTCCCCATTGTGCTTTTTGTCCCTATGTTTTTCCCTTGATCCCCATTATTATTTGCACCTGTGTCTCGTTTCCCCTGATTGTATTTAAACCCTTTGTTTCCCTCAGTTCTGTGCTCTGTGTTTGTATGTTAGCACCCTGCCCTAGTGTTCTGTGTGCTCTTGTCGATTCCGGGTGAAGTTCTTGTGGTATTCTGTTTTTTTTGTTTTTGTTTATTTTTGGTGAGTTTCTTTTGAGGTCTTTTTGTGTTTTTCCTACCACCTTTTGGATTTGCCATTTTTTGTATTTTAGGATTTTTTCTTTATTAAATACACCGTCTTAAGTACTGCTGTGTCTGCCTCATCTTCTGGGTTCTGCTGTCTATTCGTGGCTCAGTTGGTTAAGTGACTGTTTCTCACTCCGGAGACCCAGGTTCGAAACCGGGTCCTGACACTCATCCAAGGTTTCGTACAAGGACTGTGACATCAGAGGACACTCACAACAGTGCATTTCTCCAGGGACAACTTTCCATGGATTTGGCGATACAGCTGTTTTAAAACCCATAGCCTCAGTGTCCAGATTATGCAAAATAATAGCATCCTCTTGTGTGCCGAAGTCATGTAAATGTGCCGAGGAAGCCAGGCATCTAGGGAAATAGTGCAAGACAAAAAGGGGGGAGAAGATAGAGAGGGAGATGGGGGAGAGAGACAGAGAGAGCAGAACACTTCCCCAGACAAGCCAGCAGAACAGCCCACCTCAGACCCAGACCACAACCTCAACACCACAATAGGACAGACAACACAGGACCCCCCCCCCCCCCCTTCTCATTGACTCAAGTGGCAAATACAGTCAAACTCTGGTGCCCAAACACTAGGCATGTCCTGGAGCTGTTGTCAGAGGACAGACTACGGTTCCCCAGCCACATAATAATTCACACGGGCACCAATGACTTAAGGGCCCAGCAGGAAAGGGTGGTAACAGCACCCAAGGGAGTGATTGAAAAAGCTTCTTCCACTTTCCCCAACGCACAAGTGGTAATCTACAACCTGCAGCCACCCTGCAGCCACGAAAACCCTGTCACAATACAGCATGTGAATGCAAGCATTTCGCAAGACTGTGCCTCAAAACCTAATGTATATCTGTCCCACCACTCCACCCTGGAATTGAACAGCCTTTACGACCAGGTCCAGCAAGGCAGCAAACCTAACTTTTGCCAGGACCCTGAAGGACGTCAACCTCAACTGTAGCCTCAGCACTTCACGCAGGAACAACAGAGCAATGGACAACTCACCCAGACCAGCAAGACACCCTCCCAGACCTCCAAGACCACCTCCTGAAGGACCTACACCGAGAGAACCCACACCAAGAGGACCTACACCCAGACCACAGGGTATTTGGCAAAATGTGAAATTATGTTAATTAGATTGGATAAATGTAGAGACTCAGAGCTACAAAATGGTATATCATACACATCATTTGAGGAACAATGGGAAAGTAATTCTGCTCTGAAAGTTGATCAACTTGTAAACTCACTTTTGAGAAAATCCTTTGAATGTTGTGGTACTAGTGAAGAGCTCTTTGTCTACAACCATTCAGCATCGTTCACACCCTCTTAAACATTCGCCCCACCCATCTCGTATTACTCTAAGAGTGCGCACGACGCTCTGGCCGATGATTTGTTTACCTATGGATAACATGAAACAGCCTAACCAGCTCTGCTGGCAACAATTTCATTATGCTTTTTTGCAGACGTTAAATGACACTGGCCATATTCAATGGGTGTTGTACACACGCCACGTAACGTTAGCTAACGAGTCACCCAGCTAACGCTAGCTAGTTAAACAGCAACAAATAAAGTGCCAACAATGCCTAACATTAGGCTCTAACTAGAAAAGAAAACAGCTCTGGAAAACTAATAATGATATCCGCTAGGGAGCCAGCCAGTTAACATTAGCTGGCTAGCTAACAGTATACTTTAGCTTAAGAAATATATCTAGCTAGCATAAGTAAACAACGTTTAAGACCACACATGTCACGTAACGTCAGTTACTTTAGCTAGTTAAACAACAATGAACAATGTGCCAACAATGCCACAGTGCTGGGAGCTAACCAACCAGTGTCCAATGTTAGCTAGCTAACAATAGGTTCTAACTAAAAAAGCGAACAGCTCTGGTGAACAAATAACGTCAGCTAAGGAGCCAACCAGCTAACATTAGCTAGCTAGCTAACAGTACATTTTAGCTTGAAATGTGCAATATCTCAGTCACTTTAGCTATTATACTCTAAATCCACTGATTTCAAAATGTGATCCTCCAGAAAGTGGAGGGCAACACTTATACAGCTCCACTACACAATACATTTTTTTTAAAACAGTGTTCGGCAGGATTGCCAACACAGACTGACGTGCTCAAATAGACAGAAGCATTCAATATGGCAGACCAATCTGAATTCCTCTCTCGGCATGTCCAGCCCACTCATTATCTCAGCCAATCATGGCTAGTGGGAAGGTTGCGCTGCGGCTTAACCAACAAGGCTCCCAATTTAACATTTTTCTTTGTATTTACAGATGGCATACACATTTACTTTTAAAGAAGTCGCCTAGTGGTTAGAGTGTTGGGCCAGTAACCTAAAGGTTGCTGGATTGAATCCCCGAACTGACCAGGTAAAAATCTGATGTTCTGCCAATGAACAAGGTAGTTAACCCACTGATCCCTGGGAGGCCGTCAATGTAAATAAGAATTTGTTCTTAACTGACTTTCCAAGTTAATTAAAGGTTAAATAAAACATTTTAAAAGTAAGTTCACATGTTTGAGAAGGCATTTCTGCCAAAAACGCTTTTTGATATAAAACTATTTTTTACGTTCAAACGGTTCTCCTGTGAAGTCGTTACTTGCAACATATGCCTAGTTTCCTTAATCTGGTCACATATGCCCAGGCCGTGAGCAGAGCAACAGGCCAAACCCCCAATATTACACCAACCCAAGCCACATCCTGCAACCTAAGAGGTGTGTATCAGATGCTCAATATGCTCTGCTCACACCTACTGTGATGGTCTGAGTCTAAACCACACAAAACAACACTAGACACTATTGAACACAAAGCTTTTACTATCTCATCCTGGAATATACGAGATCTGGGGTAATCTGCTATTGGCCTAACGAGCAGGAACTTCATCAAAGAAATTGGAAATACAGACTTTGTCATCCTTCAAGAATCAAGTAGACAGACCCACTGGGGTCCCTCTAGGTTACAGAGAGCTGGTAGTCCCATCCGCCAAACTACCAGGTGTGAAACAGGGAAGAGAATCAGGGGGTATGTTATTTTGGTAGAGCAGACCTAACCCACTCCATTAAATTAGTCAAAACAGGAACATTTTACATCTGGCAAAAAAATATAAGGAAATGATCTCAACAGAGAAAATTGTTCTCATATGTGCTATCCAATATAATCCCCATAGTTTCACAATGACAGCTTCTCCATCCTAGAGTGGGAGATTAACCATTTCCATGCTCAAGGACATGTACAAGTGTTTACCGATCTAAATGCCAGAACTGGACAAGAAATCAAATCAAATCAAATTGTATTTGTCACATACACATGGTTAGCAGATGTTAATGCGAGTGTAGCGAAATGCTTGTGCTTTTAGTTCCGACAATGCAGTAATAACCAACAAGTAATATAACTAACAATTCCTAAACTACTGTCTTATACACAGTGTAAGGGGATAAAGAATATGTACATAAGGATATATGAATGAGTGATGGTACAGAGCAGCATAGGCAAGATACAGTAGATGGTAACGAGTGCAGTATATACATATGAGATGAGTATGTAAACAAAGTGGCATAGTTAAAGTGGCTAGTGATACATGTATTACATAAGGATGCAGTCGATGATATAGAGTACACTATATACGTATGCATATGAGATGAATAATGTAGGGTAAGTAACATTATATAAGGTAGCATTGTTTAAAGTGGCTAGTGATATATTTACATCATTTCCCATCAATTCCCATTATTAAAGTGGCTGGAGTTGAGTCAGTGTCAGTGTGTTGGCAGCAGCCACTCAATGTTAGTGGTGGCTGTTTAACAGTCTGATGGCCTTGAGATAGAAGCTGTTTTTCAGTCTCTCGGTCCCAGCTTTGATGCACCTGTACTGACCTCGCCTTCTGGATGATAGCGGGGTGAACAGGCAGTGGCTCGGGTGGTAAATGTCCTTGATGATCTTTATGGCCTTCCTGTAACATCGGGTGGTGTAGGTGTCCTGGAGGGCAGGTAGTTTGCCCCCGGTGATGCGTTGTGCAGACCTCACTACCCTCTGGAGAGCCTTACGGTTGAGGGCGGAGCAGTTGCCGTACTAGGCGGTGATACAGCCCGCCAGGATGCGCTCGATTGTGCATCTGTAGAAGTTTGTGAGTGCTTTTGGTGACAAGCCGAATTTCTTCAGCCTCCTGAGGTTGAAGAGGCGCTGCTGCGCCTTCTTCACGATGCTGTCTGTGTGAGTGGACCAATTCAGTTTGTCTGTGATGTGTATGCCGAGGAACTTAAAACTTGCTACTCTCTCCACTACTGTTCCATCGATGTGGATAGGGGGTGTTCCCTCTGCTGTTTCCTGAAGTCCACAATCATCTCCTTAGTTTTGTTGACGTTGAGTGTGAGGTTATTTTCCTGACACCACACTCCGAGGGCCCTCACCTCCTCCCTGTAGGCCGTCTCGTCGTTGTTGGTAATCAAGCCTACCACTGTTGTGTCGTCCGCAAACTTGATGATTGAGTTGGAGGTGTGCGTGGCCACGCAGTCGTGGGTGAACAGGGAGTACAGGAGGGGGCTCAGAACGCACCCTTGTGGGGCCCCAGTGTTGAGGATCAGCGGGGAGGAGATGTTGTTACCACCACCCTCACCACCTGGGGGTGGCCCGTCAGGAAGTCCAGTACCCAGTTGCACAGGGCGGGGTCGAGACCCAGGATCTCGAGCTTGATGACGAGCTTGGAGGGTACTATGGTGTTGAATGCCGAGCTGTAGTTGATGAACAGCATTCTCACATAGGTATTCCTCTTGTCCAGATGGCTTAGGGCAGTGTGCAGTGTGGTTGAGATTGCATCGTCTGTGGACCTATTTGAGCGGTAAGCAAATTGGAGTGGGTCTAGGGTGTCAGGTAGGGTGGAGGTGATATGGTCCTTGACTAGTCTCTCAAAGCACTTCATGATGACAGAAGTGAGTGCTACGGGGCGGTAGTCGTTTAGCTCAGTTACCTTAGCTTTCTTGGGAACAGGAACAATGGTGGCCCTCTTGAAGCATGTGGGAACAGCAGACTGGTATAGGGATTGATTGAATATGTCCGTAAACACACCAGCCAGCTGGTCTGTGCATGCTCTGAGGGCACGGCTGGGGATGCCGTCTGGGCCTGTAGCCTTGCGAGGGTTAACACGTTTAAATGTTTTACTCAGCTCGGCTGCAGTGAAGGAGAGACTGCATTTTTCCGTTGCAGGCAGTGTCAGTGGCACTGTATTGTCCTCAAAGCGGGCAAAAAAGTTATTTAGTCTGCCTGGGAGCAAGACATCCTGGTCCGTGACTGGGCTGGATTTCTTCCTGTAGTCCGTGATTGACTGTAGACCCTGCCACATGCCTCTTGTGTCTGAGCCGTTGAATTGAGATTCTACTTTGTCTCTGTACTGACGCTTAGCTTGTTTGATAGCCTTACGGAGGGAATAGCTGCACTGTTTGTTTTCAGTCATGTTACCAGACACCTTGCCCTGATTGAAAGCAGTGGTTCGCGCTTTCAGTTTCACGCGAATGCTGCCATCAATCCACGGTTTCTGGTTAGGGAATGTTTTAATCGTTGCTATGGGAACGACATCTTCAACGCACGTTCTAATGAACTCGCACACCGAATCAGCGTATTCGTCAATGTTGTTATCTGACGGAATACGAAACATGTCCCAGTCCACGTGATGGAAGCAGTCTTGGAGTGTGGAGTTAGCTTGGTCGGACCAGCGTTGGACAGACCTCAGCGTGGGAGCTTCTTTTTTTAGCTTTTGTCTGTAGGCAGGTATCAGCAAAATGGAGTCGTGGTCAGCTTTTCCGAAAGGGGGGCGGGGCAGGGCCTTATATGCGTCGCGGAAGTTAGAGTAACAGTGATCCAAGGTTTTTCCGCCCCTGGTTGCGCAATCGATATGCTGATAAAATTTAGGGAGTCTTGTTTTCAGATTAGCCTTGTTAAAATCCCCAGCAACAATGAATGCAGCCTCCGGATAAATGGTTTCCAGTTTGCAAAGAGTTAAATAAAGTTCGTTCAGAGCCACCGATGTGTCTGCTTGGGGGGGGATATATACGGCTGTGATTATAATCGAAGAGAATTCTCTTGGTAGATAATGCGGTCTACATTTGATTGTGAGGAATTCTTAATCAGGTGAACAGAAGGATTTGAGTTCCTGTATGTTTCTTTCATCGCACCATGCCTCGTTAGCCATAAGGCATACACCCCCACCCCTCTTCTTACCAGAAAGGTGTTTGTTTCTGTCGGCGCGAGAACCCTGAAGATGACAGCATTCCCCCCCCCCTAGACACAACTGTAGCTCTGTCAGACGCTGGGTATGTACATAGACAACGGTAGGCTTCGAGGGAACTCCTATGGTAGGTACACCTATAGCTCATCTCTTGGCAGAAGCACTGTAGACTACTTTATCACTGACCTAAACCCAGAGTCTCGTACAGTGTTCATGGCAAATGGTTTGATGAAGATTGCAAAAACCTAAGAAATAAATTGAGAAACCTATCCAACCAATAACACAGAGACTCAGAAAACCTGAGCCTACGCCTTCGCTATGGTGAATCACTAAAACAATACAGAAATACACTATGGAAAAAGGAACAGCATGTCAGAAATCAGCTCAATGTAATTTAAGACTCCATAGAATCTAACTACTTCTGGGAAAATTGGAAAAATCTAAACAACATGAAGAGTTATCTAACCAAAACGGAGTTGTATGGATAAACCACTTCTCCAATCTTTTGGCACTATAACAAAGATGAAACAGCAAAAACATAAACATGATCAAATACAAATCTTAGAATCACCGATTAAAGACTACTAGAACCAATTGGATTCTCCAATTACATTGAATGAACTACAGGACCACATACAAACTCTCCAACCCAAAAAGGCATGTGGGGTTGATGGTATCCTAAATTAAATATACAGACCACAAATTCCAATTGGCTATACTTAAACTCTTTAACATCATCCTCAGCTCTGGCATCTTCCACAATATTTGGAACCAAGCACCCCAATCCACAAAATTGGAGACAAATTTGACACCAATAACTACCGGGGGATATAGGTCAACAGCAATCTTGGGAAAATCCTCTCTATTATCATTAATAGCAAACTTGTACATTTCCTCAGCGAAAACAATGTAGTGAGCAAATGTCAAATTGGCTTTTTACCAAATTACTGTACGACACATTGACACACCCTAATTGACAAACAAACAAGCAACTGTTATGAACTTGAGTGAAGACCCAAAAGCGGTTTTAACAGAAAACAGAGTTCTTTAATGAAAATACAGGAATGGCATAAATCCTCTTCCAACGTTGTCAGCGGAACAAAAAGAACGTTAGTATAGTGCAGGATGCTCCTGCCAGGCAGACTCCGACAGGACAGGACAAGGTGGAAGCAAACGAGACGACAGCTTGCTTCTGGCATCAAAAAACACAAACAAGAATCAGACACTGAAAGTAGCAGGAACAGAGAGAGAAATAGAGACCTAATCAGAGGGGGAAGAGAGAACAGGTGGGGAAGAGTGAAAGAGCTAGTTAGGGCAGATGTAGAACAGCTGAGGAATGAGAGACAGAGAAGGTAACCTAAAAAGACCAGCAGAGAGAGAGAGTGAAGAGAAAGGACAGGAACAGACATAACAAGACATGACAGTACCCCCCCACTCACCGAGCGCCTCCTGGCGCACTCGAGGAGGAAACCTGGCGGCAACGGAGGAAATCATCGATCAGCGAACGGTCCAGCACGTCCCGAGAGGGAACCCAACTCCTCTCCTCAGGACCGTACCCCTCCCAATCCACTAGGTACTGATGACCACGGCCCCGAGGGCGCATGTCCAAAATCTTACGAACCCTGTAGATGGGTGCGCCCTCGACAAGGATGGGGGGGGGGAAGGGACGAGCGGGGGCGCGAAGAACGGGCTTAACACAGGAGACATGGAAGACCGGGTGAACGCGACGAAGATAGCGCGGGAGAAGAAGTCGCACTGCGACAGGATTAATGACCTGGGAAATACGGAACGGACCAATGAACCGCGGGGCCAACTTGCGAGAAGCTGTCTTAAGGGGAAGGTTCTGAGTGGAGAGCCATACTCTCTGACCGCAACAATATCTAGGACTCTTGGTCCTACGCTTATTAGCGGCCCTCACAGTCTGCGCCCTATTACGGCAAAGTGCCGACCTGACACCCTTCCAGGTGCGCTCGCAACGCTGGACAAAAGCCTGAGCGGAGGGGACGCAGGACTCGGCGAGCTGAGATGAGAACAGCGGAGGCTGGTACCCGAGGCTACACTGAAAAGGGGATAGACCGGTAGCAGACGAGGGAAGCGAGTTGTGGGCGTACTCTGCCCAGGGAGCTGTTCTGACCAAGACGCAGGGTTACGAAAAGAAAGACTGCGTAAAATGCGACCAACAGTCTGATTGGCCCGTTCGGCTTGACCGTTAGACTGGGGATGAAAGCCGGACGAGAGACTGACGGAAGCCCCAATCAAACGGCAAAACTCCCTCCAAAATTGAGACGTGAACTGCGGGCCTCTGTCGGAAACGACGTCAGACGGAAGGCCATGAATTCGGAAAACATTCTCGATAATGATCTGAGCCGTCTCCTTAGCAGAAGGGAGCTTATCGAGAGGAATGAAATGAGCCGCCTTAGAGAATCTATCGACAACCGTAAGAATAACTGTCTTCCCCGCTGATGAAGGCAGTCCGGTGATAAAATCTAAAGCGATGTGAGACCACGGTCGAGAGGGAATGGGAAGCGGTCTGAGACGGCCGGCAGGAGGAGAGTTCCCAGATTTAGTCTGCGCGCAGACCGAACAAGCGGCGACAAATCGACGCGCGTCACGTTCCCGAGTGGGCCACCAGAAACGCTGGCGAATGGAAGCGAGCGTACCCCGAACGCCGGGGTGGCCGGCTAACTTGGCAGAGTGGGCCCACTGAAGAACGGCCGGACGAGTAGGAACGGGAACGAACAGAAGGTTCCTAGGACAAGCTCGCGGCGACGGAGTGTGAGCGAGTGCTTGCTTTACCTGCCTCTCAATTCCCCAGACAGTCAACCCGACAACACGCCCCTCAGGGAGAATCCCATCGGGGTCGGTGGAGACCTCAGAAGAACTGAAGAGACGAGATAAAGCATCAGGTTTGGTGTTTTTTGAGCCCGGACGATAAGAAATAACAAACTCGAAACGAGCGAAAAACAGAGCCCAACGAGCCTGACGCGCATTAAGTCGTTTGGCTGAACGGATGTACTCAAGGTTCCTATGGTCAGTCCAAACGACAAAAGGAACGGTCGCCCCTCCGACCACTGTCGCCATTCGCCTAGGGCTAAGCGGATGGCGAGCAGTTCGCGATTACCAACATCATAGTTACGTTCTGACGGCGATAAGCGATGAGAGAAAACGCGCAAGGATGGACCTTGCCGTCAGAGAGAGAGCGCTGAGAAAGAATGGCTCCCACGCCCACCTCTGACGCGTCAACCTCAACAACAAACTGTCTAGAGATGTCAGGTGTAACAAGAATAGGTGCGGATGTAAAACGATTCTTAAGAAGATCAAAAGCTCCCTGGGCGGAAACGGACCACTTAAAGCACGTCTTAACAGATGTAAGGGCTGTGAGAGGAGCTGCCACCTGACCGAAATTACGGATGAAACGACGGTAGAAATTAGCGAAGCCCAGAAAGCGCTGCAGCTCGACGCGTGACTTAGGAACGGGCCAATCAATGACAGCCTGGACCTTAGCGGGATCCATCTTAATGCCCTCAGCGGAAATAACGGAACCGAGAAAAGGGACAGAGGCGGCATGAAAAGTGCACTTCTCAGCCTTCACATAAAGACAGTTCTCCAAAAGGCGCTGGAGGACGCGTCGCACGTGCTGAACATGAATCGAGAGAGACGGTGAAAAAATCAGGATATCGTCCATGTAAACGAAAACAAAAATGTTCAGCATGTCTCTCAGGACGTCGTTAACTAGTGCCTGAAAGACAGCTGGAGCGTTAACGAGGCCGAAAGGAAGAACCCGGTATTCAAAGTGCCCTAACGGAGTGTTAAACGCCGTCTTCCACTCGTCCCCCTCCCTGATGCGCACGAGATGGTAGGCGTTACGAAGGTCCAATTTGGTGAAAAACCTGGCTCCCTGCAGGATCTCGAAGGCTGAAGACATAAGAGGAAGCGGATAACGATTCTTAACTGTTATGTCATTCAGCCCTCGATAATCCACGCATGGGCGCAGGGACCCGTCCTTCTTCTGAACAAAAAAAAACCCCGCTCCGGCGGGGAGGAGGAGGAGACTATGGTACCGGCGTCGAGCGAAACCGACAAATAATCCTCGAGAGCCTTACGTTCGGGAGCCGACAGAGAGTATAATCTACCCCGGGGGGAGTAGTTCCCGGAAGGAGATCAATACTACAGTCATACGACCGGTGTGGAGGGAGAGAAGTGGCCTTGGAACGACTGAACACCGTGCGCAGATCGTGATACTCCTCCGGCACCCCTGTCAAATCGCCAGGCTCCTCCTGTGAAGAAGAGACAGAGGAAACAGGAGGGATAGCAGACATTAAACAGGTTACATGACAAGAAACATTCCAGGATAGGATAGTATTACTAGACCAATTAATAGAAGGGTTATGGCGCACTAGCCAGGGATGACCCAAAACAACAGGTGTAAAAGGTGAACGAAAAATTAAAAAAGAAATGGTTTCGCTATGATTACCAGAGACAGTGAGGGTTAAAGGCAGCGTCTCACGCTGAATCTTGGGGAGAGAACTACCATCTAAAGCGAACAAGGCCCTGGGCTCCCTAACTGTCTGAGAGGAATGTCATGCTCCCGAGCCCAGGTCTCGTCCATAAAACAGCCCTCCGCCCCAGAGTCTATCAAGGCACTGCAGGAAGCAGATGAACCGGGCCAGCGGAGATGGACCGGAAAGGTAGTGCGTGATCCAGAAGGAGAGGCCTGAGTAGTTGCGCTCACCAGTAGCCCTCCTCTTACTGATGAGCTCTGGCTTTTACTGGACATGAGGTGACAAAATGACCAGCGGAGCCGCAGTAGAGACAGAGGCGATTGGTGATTCTCCGTTCCCTCTCCTTGGCCGAGATGCGAATACCCCCAGCTGCATAGGCTCAGCATCCGAGCCGGCGGAGGAGGGTGGCAGTGATGCGGCAGGTGGCAGTGATGTGGAGAGGGGAGCAACGGAGAACGTGAGCTCCTTTCCACGAGCTCGGCGACGAAGATCAAACCGTCGCTCTATGCGAATAGCGAGAGCTATTAAGGAGTCCAGACTGGAAGGAACCTCCCGGGAGAGGATCTCATCCTTAACCTCGACGTGGAGACCCTCCAGAAAACGAGCGAGCAAAGCCGGCTCGTTCCAGTCACTAGAGGCAGCGAGAGTGCGAAACTCAATAGAATAATCCGTTATGGATCTATTCCCCTGACATAGGGAAGACAGGGCCCTGGAAGCCTCCTCGCCAAAAACAGAACGGTCAAAAACCCGTATCATCTCCTCCTTAAAGTCCTGATACTGGTTAATACACTCAGCCCTCGCCTCCCAGACTGCCGTGCCCCACTCACGCGCCCGTCCGGTAAGGAGAGAAATGACGTAGGCGATGCGGGCTGCGCTCCTGGAGTAAGTGTTGGGCTGGAGAGAGAACACCACATCACACTGAGTGAGGAATGAGCGGCACTCAGTGGGCTTCCCAGAGTAACACGGCGGGTTGTTGATCCTGGGCTCCGGAGACTCGGAAACCCTGGAAGTGGGCGGTGGATCGAGGTGGAGTTGGTGAACCTGTCTTGTGAGGTCGGAGACTTGGACGGCCAGGGTCTCAACGGCATGTTGAGCAGCAGACAATTCCTCCTCGTGTCTGCCTAGCATCGCTCCCTGGATCTCGACGGCGGAGTGAAAAGGGTCCGGAGCCGCTGGGTCCATTCTTGGTCTGATTCTTCTGTTATGAACTTGAGTGAAGACCCAAAAGCGGTTTTAACAGAAAACAGAGTTCTTTAATGAAAATACAGGAATGGCATAAATCCTCTTCCAACGTTGTCAGCGGAACAAAAAGAACGTTAGTATAGTGCAGGATGCTCCTGCCAGGCAGACTCCGACAGGACAGGACAAGGTGGAAGCAAACGAGACGACAGCTTGCTTCTGGCATCAAAAAACACAAACAAGAATCAGACACTGAAAGTAGCAGGAACAGAGAGAGAAATAGAGACCTAATCAGAGGGGGAAGAGAGAACAGGTGGGGAAGAGTGAAAGAGCTAGTTAGGGCAGATGTAGAACAGCTGAGGAATGAGAGACAGAGAAGGTAACCTAAAAAGACCAGCAGAGAGAGAGAGTGAAGAGAAAGGACAGGAACAGACATAACAAGACATGACAGTAACGTCTTCTCATGCTTTGTTGATTTCCAAAAAGTTATCAACTCAATTTGGCATAAGGGTCTCCCATACAAATTGATGGAAAGTGGTGTTGGGGGAAAAACATACAACATTCTAAAATCCATGTATACAAACAAAAACACACATTTCTTTCCACAGGGCTGGTGAGGGTACTAGAACAGTCTGCAGCACCCGGCCTCACCCTAATAGAATCTGAAATAAAACGTCTACTGTTTGATCTGTCCCAAGCCAAGGAGGGCCTACATCAGCCCTGACAGTATATCTCAGTAAGACATAAATAATGGTGTTCCAAAAAAGGTCCAGTTTCCAGGACCATGAAGAGAAATTCCATTTAGACACCGTTGACCTAGAGCACACAAGAAACTATGCATACCTCGGCCTAAACATCAGCACCACAGGTAACTTCCACAAAGCTGTGAACAATCTGAGAGACAAGGCAAGAAAGGCCTTCTATGCCATCAAAAGGAACATAAAATTTGACATACCAATTAGGATCTGACATAAACTACTTGAATCAGTTATAAAACACATTGCCCTTTATGGTTGTAAGGTCTGGGGTCTGCTCACCAAACAAGATTTCACAAAATGGGACAATAGCTTGGGGTAGAAGCTGTTAAGAAGCCTTTTTGGACCTAGACTTGGAGCTCCGGTACTTGTTGCGCGGTAGCAGAGAGAACAGTCTATGACTAGGATGGCTGGAGTCCTTGGCAATTTATTGGGCCTTCCTCTGACACCGCCTGGTATAGAGGTCCTGGATGGCAGGAAGCTTGGCCCCAGGAATGTACTGGGCCGTACGCACTACCCTTTGTTGTGCCTTGAGGTCAGAGGCCGAGCAGTTGCCATAATAGGCGGTGCTGCAACCAGTCAGGATGGTCTTGATAGTGCAGCTGTACAACTTTGAGGATCTGAGGACCCATGCCAAATCATTTCAGTCTGCTGAGGGAGAATAGGCATTTTTGTGCCCTCTTCATGACTTGTCTTGGTATGTTTGGACCCTGATAGTTTGTTGGTGATGTGGACACCAAGGAACTTGAAGCTCCTCAACCTGCTCCACCACAGCCCCATCGATGAGAATGGGGGCATGATCAGTCCTCCTTTTTCTGTAGTTCACAATCATCTATTTTGTCTTGATCATGTTGAGGGAGAGGTTGTTATCCTGGCACCACCCTGCCAGGTCTCTGACCTCCTCCCTATAGGCTGTCTCATCATTGTCAGTGATCAAGCCTACCACTGTTGTGTCATCAGCAAACTTAATGATGGTGTTGGAGTCGTGCATGGTCATGCAGTCATGGGTGAACAGGGAGTACAGGAGAGGACTGAGCACGCACCCCTGAGGGGCCCCTGTGTTGAGGATCAGCGTGGCAGATGTGTTGTTACCTACCCTTACCACCTGGGGGTGGCCCGTCAGGAATTCCAGGATCCAGTTACAGAGGGAGGTGTTTAGTCCCAGGGTCCTTAGCTTAGAGATGAGCTTTGAGGGTACTATGGTGTTGAAATCTGAGCTGTAGTCAATGAATAGCATTCTCACATAGGTGTTCCTCTTGTCGAAGTGGGAAAGGGAAGTGTGGAGTGCAATAGTGATCGCATCATCTGTGGATCTGTAGGCGCAAATGGTAATCCATCTGGCCCTGCGGCCTTGTTAATGTTGACCTGTTTAAAGGACTTACAATCATCGGCTACGTAGAGCGTGATCACACAGTCGTCCGTACAGCTGATGCTCTCATGCTTGCTTCAATGTTGCTTACCTCGAAGCGAGCATAGAC
Source organism: Oncorhynchus masou masou (assembly GCF_036934945.1). Lineage (NCBI taxonomy): Eukaryota > Metazoa > Chordata > Actinopteri > Salmoniformes > Salmonidae > Oncorhynchus > Oncorhynchus masou. The sequence goes on along the minus strand of NC_088241.1, from coordinate 40,308,077 downwards.
GTTATTTAGCTTGTCTGGTAGGCTCGTGTCACTGGGCAGCTCGTGGCTGTGTTTCCCTTAATTGTCCGTAATAGTTTGCAAGCCCTGCCACATCCGATGAGCGTTGGAGCTGGTGTGGTATGATTCAGTCTGAGTCCTGTATTGACACTTTGCTTGTTTGATGGTTCATTGGCAGGCATAGCAGGATTTCTTATAAGCTCATGGGTTAGAGTCCCGCTCCTTGAAAGCGGCAGCTCTACCCTTTATCTCAGTGCAGATGTTGCCTGTAATCTATGGCTTCTGGTTGGGGTATGTATGTAAGGTCATAGTGGGGACGACGTCATTGTGACTGACATGGTGTACTCCTCAATACCATCAGACGAATCCCGGAAACATATTCCAGACTGCGCAAACAGAACAGTCGTGTAGCTTAGAATCTGCTCCCTCTGATCACTTCCTTATTGAGCGTGTCACTTCCTGCTTTAGATTTTGCATGTAGGCAGGAATTGGAGGATAGAGTTATGGTGAGATTTGTCATATGGAGGGTGAGGGAGAGATTTGTATATGTCTCTGTGGGTGGAGTAAAGGTGGTCTACAAGTGTCTTTCCTCTGGTTGCTCATTCAACATGCTGTTGGAAATTAGGGAAAACATATTTAAGTTTCCAAGCATTAAAGTCTCCGGCCAATAGGAGCGCCACCTCTGGATGAGCATTTTCCTGTTTGCTTATGGCCTTATACAGCTCGTTGAGTGCCGTCTTAGTGCCAACATCGGTTCGTGGTGGTAAATAGACAGCTACGAAAAATATAGATGAAAACTCTCTTGGTAAATAGCAAGACTTCCTTAATATTAGATTTCGTGCACCAGCTGTTATTTACAAATAGATACAGACAGCCACTTATTGTCTTACCGGAGGCAGCTGTTCTATTTTACCAATGAAATGAAAACCCCACCAGCTTCATGTTATTCATGTTGTCATTCAGCCACGACTCTGTGAAACGTAAGATATTACAGTTTTTAAATGTCCCGTTTGTAGGATATCCTTGATCGGAGCTCATACATTTTGATGGTAGAGGGGTTTATTCACTCCCCTACGAATTCTCAGCAGGCAGCCCGACATCCGCCCCCTTTTTCTCCATCTTTTATTCCGTTCCCGAAAAAGCTGTATATCCTTCGCTTAGGAGTCGTTAAAGAAAACATCTTTGTCCAGATCCAGGTGAGTAATCGCTGTTCTGATGTCCAGAAGTTATTTTCGGTCCTATGTGACAGTAGCAGCAACATTATGTACAAAATAAGTAAAAAATAAGTTACAAACAAAGCAAAAAAAAAACAAATTAAATACTACAGTTGGTCAGCAGCAATCCCCTCTGGCGCCATTAGGCTTTCCTAATGTTTTGTTCACTTAGTGTACATATACAACAACAGCAAACTGTAGCTGCTATTGCAAAACATTTAATCTATATTAGCTATTCATACCGTTCAGTTTTAATTTAGTTTCAAGCCTCTCTCATTGGTGATGTCAAGCCACAGGTTAACCCACTTACACACACTAGAACCGATATTTGCCAAAGAGCAGTTTTCTATCTACTCCACTCAGTCTCTATAGGGCTTGCAACATAAACAGCCCAAGGCCATACACACATTTAAGTTGCCTGTCACATTTGACAGTCATCACAGCAATATCAATATCAACAGCAATATCAATGGTGTAGATTTTACTCTCAGTGAAGAGATGAATCCATCTGTACTGTACGGGCTCTGCCTGCTTTTACCGCACATGCGGAAAGGCAATATCGCCAGATGCGGTATATTGAGATGCAACCCACGCAAAAAATATATATCTCTAGCTTAACTGACTGATTTTTATGTGGATTTTTTATAATGTTAATTAGATTTCCGACGGGGCGCAGAAATTGTAGGTGAAGAGTTAACGAAAGATTTTAAAGCCTTGGTACAATAGAGACATGGATTGTGTGTGTGCTACATTAGAAGGGTGAATGAGCAAGGCAAAATATTTAAAAGGAAATGAATCCCACTAGCGGGACAACTTCTGGTGAAGCTTGAGGGCACGCAATTCAAATAAATAATCATAAATATTATGGATTTTTAACATTTATGTACATAAGTGTCTTATATTGGCCGAAAGCTTAAATTCCTGTTAATATAACTGCACTGTCCCATGTACAGTCACTATTACAGCAAAAACATGCCATGTGATAGTAGCTATATAGCACATTATGTCAAATCAAATCCAATTGTATTGGTCACATACACGTGTTTAGCAGATGTTATTGCGGCAAAATGCTTGTGTTTCTAGCTCCGACTGTGCAGTAATATCTAACAAGTAATATATAACAATTTCACACCATATACCCAATACACACAAATCTAAAGGAATGGAATTAAGAATATATAAATATATGGACGAGCAATGTCAGAGCGGCATGGACTAAGATACATTAGAATATAATAGAATACAGTATATACATATGAGATAAGTAACGCAAAAATATTTAAACATTATTAAAGTGACTAGTGTTCCATTTATTAAAGTGGCCAGTGATTTCAACTCTATGGATAAAGGCAGTAGCATCTAATGCGCTAGTGAGGGCTATTTAACAGTCTGATGGCCTTAGAAGAAGCTGTTTTCCAGTCTCTCGATGCCAGCTTTGATGCACCTGTACTGACCTAGCTTTCTGGATTATACTGCGGTGAACAGGCAGTGGCTTGGGTGGTTGTTGTTCTTGATGATATTTTTGGACTTCCTGTGACATCCTTCCTGTGACATCGTATGCTGTAGGAGGGCAGGTACTTTGCCCCCGATGATGCATTGGGTAGACCGCACCACCCTCTGTTGAGCCCTGTGGTTGAGGGCTGTGCAGTTGACAAACCTGGCGGTGATAATGCCCGACAGGATGCTCTCAATTGTGCATCTGTAAAAGTTTGAGAGGGTTTTAGGTGCCAGGACAAATTTCTTCACAACACTGTCTGTGTGGGTGGACCATTTCAGTTTGTCAGTGATGTGTACACCGAGGAACTTGAAGATTTCCACCTTCTCCACTGCGGTACAGTCGATGTGGATAGGGGGGTGCTCCCTCTACTGTTTTCTGAAGTCCATGATCATGTCCTTAGTTTTGTGGACGTTGAATGAGAGGTTATTTTCCTGCCACCACACTCCCATAGCCCTCACCTCCTCCCTGTAGGCTGTCTCGTCATTTGGTTTGTGCTATTTTATTGGGAGCCCCATTAGCTGTTGCAAAAGCAGCCGCTACTCTTCCTGGGGTCCACACAAAACAAGAAACATAATACAGAGCATCACTAGACAAGAACAGCTCAAATACAGAACTATATACATTTTTAAAAAGGCACAAGTAGCCTACATATCAATGCATACACACAAACTATCTAGGTCAAATAGGGGAGATTTATGTGCCGTGAGGTGTTGCGTTATCTGTTTTTTGAAACCAGGTTTGCTGTTTATTTGAGCAATATGAGATGGAAGGAAGGACCATGCAATAAGGTCTCTATTTAATACTATACGTTTTCTTGATTTTGTTCTGGATTTGGGGACTGTGAAAAGACCCCTTGTGGCATGTCTGTTGGGATAAATGTGTGTGTCAGAGCTGTGTGTAAGTTTACTATGCAAACAATTTGGGATTTTCAACACATTAATGTTTATTATAAAAAGAAGAAGTGATGCAGTCAGTATCTCCTCACCTCTTAGCCAAGAGAGACTGGCATGCATAGTATTAATATTAGCCCTCTGATTACAATAGGTCTTCCCTTGCAGCACTGGACCACACGACTGGACAATAATCAAGATTAGACAAAACTAGAGCCTGCAGAACTTGATTTTTGGAGTGTTGGGGCAAAAAAAGCAGAGCATCTCTTTATTTTAGCTAGACCTCTCCCCAACTTTGCAACCATTGAATCTACATGTTTTGACCATGTCAGTTTTCAATCTAAGGTAACGCCATGTAATTTAGTATCCTCAACTTGTTCAACGGCCACAACATTCATTACTGATTCAGCTGAGGTCCTGCACTTATGGAATGATTTGTACCAAATACAATGCTCTTAGTTTTAGAGATGTTCAGGAAGAGTTTAAAACTGGCCATCCATTCCAAAACACACTGCAACTCTTTGTTAAGGGTTTCAGTCACTTCAGCTGTGATTGCTGATGAGTAAATGGTTGAATCATCAGCATACATAGAAACACATGCTTTGTTTAATGCCAGTGGCAGGTCATTGGTAAAACTAGAAAAGAGTAGAGGGCCTAGAGAGCTGCCCTGTGGTACATAGCACTTTACATGTTTCACATTAGAGATGCTTCCATTAAAGAAAATCCTATGAGTTATATTAGAAAGATAGCAGGTTATGGTCAATAATATCAAAAGCTGCACTGAAATCTAACAGTATAGCTCACACAATCTTCTTATTATCAATTTCTTTCAACCAATCATCAGTCATTTGTGTTTGTGACATTGTATGATTTTTAAGTAATTCATTTGCATTTTGGAGAAAAAAAATCGTTCCCGTAATAAACGGGATATTTTGTCAGGACAAGATGCTAGAATATCCATATAATTGACACTTTAGGATAGAAAACACTCTAAAGTTTCCAAAACTGTAAAAAATATTGTCTGTGAGCATGACAGAACTAATGTTGCAGGCGAAAGCCTGAGAAAAATCTAATCCGGAAGTGCCCCATGTTTTGAAAGCGTTGTGTTCCTATGCGTCCCTATTGAGCAGTGAATGGGCTATCAACCAGATTACTCTTTCTCCGTATTCCCAAAGGTGTCTACAGCATTGTGACGTAGTTTTACGCATTTATGTTGAAGAATACCCGTAAACTACATTGCGCAAGTGGTCACCTGATGCACCCAGAGAGATTCTCGTGTAAAATACAGAGGTAGCCATTACTCCAATCGGTCCTACTGAAAAACGAATTGTCCCGATGGATATATTATCGAACAGATATTTGAAAAACACCTTGATTATAAACAACATTTGCCATGTTTCTGTCGATATTATTGAGCTAATTTGGAATATTTTTCGCCGTTTTCGTGACTGCAATTTCCGGGCGATTTCTCAGCCAAACGTTTTGAACAAACGGAGCTACAAAAATAATATTTTTGGAAAAAAGGAACATTTGCTATCTAACTGGGTTTGGAGCTGGGAGGGGCTGCGAATGGGGAGACTTGAGGAGGGGGCCTTCACGTGCACCATCTGTGGCCACAGAGGGCACACTGCCAGTTGGTGCCGGGTTGGACCCTCTGGGATGCGAGGCAGCAGGCAGGGCACTCTGGCGTCACCTCAGGTGAGTCTGAACCACTATCATTCAGAGTCCTCCGTTGTTCACCTGTTTGTATCTGTTTGCCTTCCCCGCATTCCCAGCATAAGGCGCTCGATTCTCCTGTGTTTCCCTTGGTACTAGGCCTTCCCTGAATGGCTCGCCATAACCCCACCATTTCCTGGCAACAGAGGGCTCTTACGTGGTGGTTGCGAGAGTGCTCGGGGAGGTGTGTAGGGGTTTCCGTTGGTGCTACCATGGTGGAAAGTCCAGACCAGGTCTCCACCGTGCGCATCCCCCCAGAATATGCCAATTTTGCTCTTGAGGCAACTCAATTACCACCCCAGCGACGGGGGGATTGTGCGATAAATAACTGGTAGAGACGCTGTACTTCCCAGGAGTCACATGTATCCCCTGTCGCAAGCGGAGACGGCGGCTATGGAGACATATGTATCCTAATCCCTGTGAAAAGGGTGCATTCGGTCCTCCACTTCACCTACCTCCTTGAGTTTCACTTTTGTGAAGAAGAATGAAGGAGGTCCTCGCCCGTGCATTGACTATTGAGGTCTCAATCAAATCACGGTTACCCGCTACCTCTTATCGCCATGGCATTAAACTGGATCTCAGGAGTGCGTACAACCTGGTGCGTATCCGGGAGGGAGAAGTGGAACACGGCATTTAGTACCACCCCAGGCAACTATGAATACCTCGTCATGCCGTACGGGTTGATGAATGCTCCATATGTCCTTCCAAACCTTTGTAGAAAAGATTTTCAGGGACCTGTACGGGCAGGGTGTAGTGGTGTATATCGATGACATTCTGATATACTCCCCTACACGCGCCAAGCATGTGTCCTTGGTGTGCAAGGTACTTGGACGACTGTTGGAGCATGACCTGCACGTCAAGGCTGAGAAATGCCTGTTCTTTCAGCAGGCCATCTCCTTCCTAGGGTATCACATTTCCACATCAGGGCTGGAGATGGAGAGTGACTGCATTGCAGCCATGTGTAATTGGCCGTCTCCCACCACGGTTAAGGAGATGCAGCGACTTTTAGGGTTTGCCAACTACTACCGGATGCTCCCATTACCTCACTGTTGAAGGGGGGTCCTGTACGTTTGCAGTGGTCGGTGGAGGCGGACAGGGCTTTTGGGCACCTAAGAGCTCTGTTTACTTCGGCTCCCGTGCTGGCCCATCCGGATCCCTCTTTGGTTTTCATAGTGGAGGTGGACGCATCCGAGGCTGGGATTGGAGCCGTGCTCTCTCAGCGCTCGGGCATGCCACCAAAGCTCCGTCCCTGTGGTTTCTTCTCGAAGATGCTCAGCACGGCGGAGCGGAACTATGATGTGGGGGACCGGGAGCTGTTGGCTGTGGTTAAGGCTTTGAAGGCGTGAAGACATTGACTTGAAGGGGCTAAACACCCTTTCCTCATCTGGACTGACCACCGCAACCTGGAGTACATCCGGGCAGCGAGGAGACTGAATCCTCGTCAGGCAAGGTGGTCCATGATCTTTACCTGTTTTGTGTTTATCATGTCCTACAGACCAGGTTCTCAGAATGTGAAGGCAGACGCACTGTCCCAGCTGTATGACACATAGGAGCGGCCCATGGATCAGACTCCCATTCTCCCGGCCTCCTGCCTGGTAGCGCCTGTCATGTGGGAGCTGGATGCGGACATTGAGCAGGCGTTGCGTAAAGAGCCTGCTCCACTCCAGTGTCCCATTGGGTTCCGTCTTTTGTCCATGACTAGTTGATCTATTGGGCCCACACATGTCCCTCTATTGATCCGGGGATCGGTCGGATGGTGCACTGTCTGACTGGGAAGTACTGGTGGCCCACCTTGGCTAAGGATGTGAGGGTTTATGTTTCCTACTGTTCAGTGTGTATCCAGTGTAAGGCTCCTAGACACCTGCTCAGAGGTAAGCTACATCCCTTACCCGTCCCACAACGGCCTTGGTCACACCTGTTGGTGGATTTCCTGATGGATCTTCCTCGTTCACAGGGAAATACCACGATCCTGTCCTGTCGTCTAATGCCTCTGCCCGGTCTCCCTACGGACCTACAGACGGCGGAGGCCTTGTTTACACACGTCTTCTGGCACTACGGGGAGCCTGAGGATATAGCGTCTGATCGAGGTCCCCAGATCACTTCAAGAGTCTGGAGGGCTTTCATGGAACATCTGGGGGTCTCGATCAGCCTCGCCTTGTGTTTTCACCCCAAGAGTAATGGGAAGGTGGAGAGAGTGAACCAGGATGTGGGCAGGTTTCTTCGGTCCTATTGCCAGGACCAGCCGGGGGAGTGGGCGGAGTTCGTGCCCTGGGCAGAGATGGTGCAGAACTCGCTCCGCCACTCCTCCACTATCCTCTCCCCCTTTCAGTGTGTATTGGGGTACCAGCCGGTGGATGATTGGTTCAGGCACGCGAAGGGGACATGGGAAGCCGCACATGGTCACCTTCAGCGGGCCACGCAGCGCCAAAAGACCAGCGCGGACCGTCACCGCAGTGAGGACCCGGTGTTCATGGTCTGGCTCTCGACCCTGCCACCTGCCCTGCCGTATGCTGGGTCCGCGGTTTGTGGGGCCATTCAAAGTTTTGAGGAGAGTGAATTAGGTATGTTACAGGTTACAACTTCCCCCTGATTACCATATTAACACCTCGTTCCATGTGTCTCTCCTCAGGCCGGTGGTGGTTGGTCCACTCCAGGAGTCTGAGGTGCGGGAGACTTTGAAGGGGCCCTGACATACTCCGTCCGTTCCATCCTGGATTCGAGGCGTCGGGCGGGGGGCCTTCAGTACCTCTTGGAGTGGGAAGGGTGCGGTCCGGAGGAGAGGTGCTGGGTTCCGGTGGCGGATGTGTTGGACCCTGAACTTCTATGGGAGTTCTACATGTATTTATTCCTCTGTCCCCCCTCATGTCTTTGTGTAAAATTGTTTCTGTGTTACGTGCTTTGTACGCACTAGGCAAGCATTTGTTTTTCCGTGTTATTACACAAAGATTGTTTCTATTGTAAACATTTGATGTTTTGTGACTGTTTTGCGCACTTTACACTTTGCCTTGGAGGTTTTTGACACAGCTGCATCTGCCTGTATCTCTCTCCTGATGAAATGAAGTGTGCACCTGTTCACAATTCTCTGCTCTACTTCACCACAAGTACGCACAAGCCTGACACAATTATCAAGATGAATGTGACTGAATTATTTGTTTTCTGATTTAACAAAAGACAGGACCTGTTCCGATTGAAGAAGCCTATTTTAATTCTTAATTACTAACGCATCAACATGCTTTTTGAAATATAGCTTTCCGTCAATCAAGACGCCCAGGTATTTATACGTGTGGACACAATCAATGACGTCCGAAGCTTTGCTTGATCAACGTGCTTTTTTAAAACAAGTGTTGCAAAATGTGAGATCCCACTGATTTGGCCATGGTTCCAGTGCTTTCTTAGATTCCTAGCTGCTTTCAAACACAACCACTATTATACACCTTACTGACAAAGATAGTCAGGATTTTGTACATGTAGTTTCATCTGACAGGTAGCTAAGCTGTCATATGTCATATTGAAGAATGTGAGGTTCTGAGGTCCAATCTTGTTGAAGGCAAGTTTTATGTGAAACGACACTTTCTGCACTCTTGTTCAAATAATGTATTTTATTTAGTATAGTATAAGCTTATGTCTTAAGCTTCCTAAATAATACCGTAGATACAGTTTTTGAAAAATAGTAAACTTGAAGGCAAAAAAGGGAAGCATGATATAAGATGCAAACCTGGTGTTCCAACTAATTATAGTCTACTAAATTCAACGGCATACCGCTGTGCCACAGAGTATTGATAAAAACGGTGGAGAAAAAAACACAACTATCTGATAATCACATTCTGCCATTTATTGATGACCAGCATATGTCCCTAATGTGCATTGTGAACCTATTATGAATCTCTGATTAATGAACTGTTTTTCGGCACAATTTGGAGAAAGCTCCGAAGCCTTCAGAAAGCTTCAGTTTCCCATAACTAATTACTGTATCATGGCTTTACCGTCCATCTCTGGATCCGACTCCAAATCAGAGGAATCCAAACTGCTTTTACTCGGATCCGAAACAGCAGACCCGGGTACAAGAGCGAACCACACTGAGATAAGATTTGCCAATGACAGGCAAGTAACCTAACATGTCAGAGCGAGCCGGTGCTAGCCTGCTAAAGTTAGCTCCAGGAGACATTAAAATCCAAACAATAATGTCTGTTAAGAGCAGCAATAACAACATTTTCCCTAACTAAAACACTTAAAACAAGGTATATAAGGTATAAAATGAATAAATGTCTTAAAAATATGAAAAAATATGTGTTATAAAAAAGTATAAATCATAGAAGCACTGTATCGCCACTCAAACGTTCTGCTTCCTACATGTCACATGATGATGATATGTTTTGCACATTGATTGACTTCAAAGTGTTTTTAATACCATTTTTATATGCTTTGTGCAGCACATTCTCAACATATGCGTAATGTTAAAATGAGGAAAAAACATTATTATGACAGTTTATGATCAAAGTTAAAATCTCATTAATAAGATGTTAGTCTTGAGTCTCCATTTTGGTATTTTCCCATAATGACAGGATATGAGGACATGTTTGAATATTTATCAGTCTCCTCATTAATTGATATGACAAACATCTAGGATAATGTAAGTCGACGATGGAAAAAACTGTTTAACATATAAATGAAATCCATTTAATCCAACATAGTGACTTACTTCCTGTAATATATTTTGATGAAAGACAAAAAATATTCCCTGCCATTTCACCTAGATATGACTCTGACAATATGAGATGATTACCACATACAGTTGAAGTCGGAGGTTTACATACACATAGGTTGGAGTCATTAACTCGTTTTTCAACAACTCCAGAATTTTCTTGTTAATAAACTATAGTTTTGGGAAATCGGTTAGGACATCTACTTTGTGCATGACACAAGTCATTTTTCCAACAACTGTTAACAGATTTCACTTACAATTCACTGTATCACAATTCCAGTGGATCAGAAGTTTATATACATTAGACTGTGCATTTAAACAGCTTGGAAAATTACGGAAAATTGTGTTATGGCTTTAGAGGCTTCTGATAGGCTAACTGAATTAATTTCAGTCAATTGGAGGTGTACCTGTGGATGTATTTCAAGGCTTACTTTCAAACTCAGTGCCTCTTTGCTTGACATCATGTGAAAATCAAAAGAAATCAGCCAAGACCTCAGAAGAAAATAGTAGACCTCCACAAGTATAGTTCATCCTTGGGAGCAATTTCCAAATGCATGGAAGGTACCATGTTCATCTGTACAAACAATAGTACGCAAGTATGAACACCATGGGACCATGCAGCCATCATACCGCTCAGGAAGGAGATGCGTTCTGTCTCCTAGAGATGAAAGTACTTTGGTGTGAAAAGTGTAAATCAATCCCAGAACAACAGCAAAGGACATTGTGAAGATGCTGGAGGAAACTGGTAAAAAATTATCTATATCCACAGTAAAACAAGTCCTATATTGACATAACCTGAAAGGATCAAGGAAGAAGGCACTGCTCCAAAACCACCATAAAAAGCCAGACTACGGTTTGCAACTGCACATGGGGACAAAGATCGTACTTTTTGGAGAAATGTCCTCTGGTCAGATGAAATAAAAATAGAACTGTTTGGCCATAATGACCTTTGTTATGTTTGGAGGAAAAAAGGAAATGCTTGCAAGCCGAAGAACACCATCCCAACAGTGAAGCATGGGGGTGCTTTGCTGCAGGAGGGACTGGTGCACATCATAAAATACATGGCATCATGAGGGAGGAAATTATGTGGATATATTGAAGCCACATCTCAAGACATCAGTTAAAGCTTGGTCGCAAATGGGTCTTCTAAATGAACAATAACACCAGGCATACTTCCAAAGTTGTGGCAAAGTGGCTTAAGGACAACAAAGTCAAGGTATTGGAGTGGCAATCACAAAGCCCTGAACTCAATCCCATAGAACATTTTTGGGCAGAACTGAAAAAGCGTGTGCGAGCAAGGAGGCCTCCAAATCTGACTCAGTTACACCAGCTCTGTCAGGAGGAATGGGCCAAAATTCACCCAACTTATTGTGGGAAGCTTGTTGAATGCGACCTGAAACGTTTGCCCCAAGTTTAACAATTTATAGGCAACGCTACCAAATACTAATTGAGTGTATGTAAACATATGACGCACTGGAATTGTTATGAAATAAATAAAAGCTGAAATTAAATATTTCTCTACTATTATTCTGACATTTCACATTCTTAAAATAAAGTGTTCATCCTGACTGACCTAAGTCAAGGAATCTTTACTACGATTAAATGTCAGGAATTGGGATTTTTTTTAAAAATGTATTTGGCTAAGGTGTATGTAAACTAACGACTTCAACTGTACGTAACACATATCTGACAGCCAGGTGATTGGAGTCAAACTGACACTGTCAATGTTGAAAAACATGTGTCAACTACATTGTGTAATTCATGTGAACATTAGCATTAGCTTTTGCACCCACATTTCCATAAATTGTGTTGAAGTAATTGCCTATTGTCTTTTGTTCCAGCAGGACCTATAAATGATCAAAAAGAGTTGGCAATTGACTAACATTGAACTCCACTCCACACCTCACACATTAGTCCCTCAGTGTTATTTTGCCATTAGCAAGATGAATCCATTCATAGCTGATTTGCATAAATACCTCTGTGTTTTGTCCCCCACTGTTACCCTATTCCAAATTACATGATATGAAGGAGAGTCTAAGGAGCATGGTGGTGAAATAGATTTCTACTTTTCACTTCCCATTTTATCCTTACCTTACCTTTCATTGTGACTGGCAACATGACATACCAGGTATTACTGCACTGCTGTTGTGAGAAACACAAAAAAGTACATTATGTGTAGACAATTAAAGAGTTTATTTTCTCATCTGTATACTCATTAATTTTTAGCTTCAAGACAAAAGCACAGAGTTGTTATAACAGCATGTCTTCATCGAGTAACAGTAGCCTATCACAAATGAACGATTAACCCTCTCATACGAATATATAAGTACAGACGGCCTACCTTACAACATTACAAGAAACCAGACTTCATTTTTATCTACAGTTGAAGTCGGAAGTTTACATACATACACCTTAACCAAGTACATTTGAACTCAGTGTTCACAATTCCTGACATTTAATCATAGTAAAAATTCCCTGTCTTAGGCCAGTTAGGGTCACCATTTTATTTTAAGAGTGTGTAATGTCAATCATAGTGGTTTATTTCAGCTTTTATTTCTTTCATCACATTCCCAGTGGGTAAGAAGTTTACATACACTCAATTAGTATTTGGTAGCAATGCCTTTACATTGTTTAACTTGGGTCAAATGTTTCAGGTAGCAAGCTTCCCAAAATAAGTTGGGTGAATTTTGGCCCATTCCTCCTGACAGAGCTGGTGTAACTGACTCAGATTTGTAGGCCTCCTTGCTAGCACACACTTTTTCAGTTCTGCCCACACATTTTCTACAGGATTGAGGTCAGGACTATGTGATGGCCACTCCTATACCTTGACTCTGTTTTCCTTAAGCCACTTTGCCACAACTTTGGAAATATGCTTGGGGTCATTGTCCATGTTTTTGGTGATGGGGATGAGCTTCCATAGCTTTACGTGGCTGACTTTACTGTGACAATTTCAGAATGTAACAAGCTGTTACGGAAATTTCAGGTACAAACTCAACAAAACAGGTCTCAAATGTTAGAAACATTTCTATTCATTTCAGCTGTTTCAAAAACTTTGTTCTGTTATTTCCATTTATACTGTGGGAGTTTTGGCTCAATGAGACAATTCTGTTTAAACTGCCCAGCTACAATGGGGACAACTGTCGGGCAAGTATCGTGTGCTTCCTCCGGAGGTAGGGGTCCAGATGTAGCAAGTTGTCACGCCTTGGTCTTAGTATTGTGTGTTTTAGTTTATTAGTTAGTCAGACCAGGGTGTGACATGGGGTTATTTTGTATTGTATTTTCTTATTGGGGTTTTGTAGTAGTTGGGATTGTAGCTGGTTAGGGGTGTGTGTGTGTGTTAATTAGGTTGGCTGCCTGAGGCGGTTCTCAATCAGAGTCAGGTGCTTCTCGTTGTTGCTGATTGGGAACCATATTTAGGTAGCCTGTTTTTCGCTTTGCATTTCGTGGGTGATTGTCCCTGTCTCTGTGTAGGTTGCACCAGTCAGGCTGTATTAGGTTTCGTTCTGTTTGTTGTTTTTTGTATTTATTTAGTAATTCGTGTTAGTTCGTTCGTTTTGTCTTCATTCAATAAACATGAGTAACTTACATGCTGCATTTCGGTCCGACTCTCCTTCAACAACAAAAGAACGCCGTTACAGAATCACCCACCAAACTCGGACCGAGCAGCGTGTCAACAGGCAGGAGCAGCGCAAAGAAGAGCCGCGCAAAGTGGAGCCTCGTTATAAGGATTTCTGGACATGGGAGGAAATCCTGGACGGAAGAGGACCCTGGGCTAAACCAGAAGAGTGTAGCCGCCCTAAAGCGCAGCAGGCGAAGAGTAAACAGGAGCAGCGTGTCAACAGGCAGGAGCAGCGCGTCAACAGGCAGGAGCAGCGCAAACGGGAGCTACACGAGAAACAACAGAAGCAGCTTCAGTGGGAGAGGCTACACCATTTGGAGAATTGGACATGGGAGGAGGAACTGGACGGAAAAGGACCCTGGGCTCAGCCTGGTGATTATCGCCTCCCCAAGGAAGAATTAGAAGCGGCTAAAGCGGAGAGGCGCAAATATGAGGAGGCAGCACGGCGATGTGGATGGAAGCCCGAAAAGCAGCCCCAAATTTTTTTTGGGGGGGGGCTATCAGGGGGAGTGGCTGAGTCAGGAGATAGACCTGAGTCAACTCTCCCTGTTTATTGTGAAGAGCCAAGGAGGAGGTCAGAACCAGTGTTGTAGGTGAGCGAAGCAGAGACTGTGAAGGAGTTAATGGGAAAATTGGAGGAGAGTCTAATGAGGGATTTGCTAGTTTGGTGCTTTAGATATAATATTCGGCCGACGGAGCGTGTCGGGGATTTGATGGCACCTGGGTCAGCACTCCATACTAGTCCTGAGGTGCGTGTTAGTCGGCTGGTGGAAAGTGTGCCAGCCTCACGCACTAAGCCTCCTGAGTACCAGCCTAGCCTTGCACGTCCTGTGCCAGTCCTGCGTTCAGGCTCTTCAGTACTCCTTCACGGTCCAGTCCATCCTGTGCCACCTTCACACACCAGTCCTCCGGTAGTAGCTCCTCACACCAGGCTTCCTGTGCCTGTCCTTTATCCAGAACCACCTCCACACCCCAGCCCTCCAGTAGCAGCTCCCCGCACTAGGCTTCCTGTGCGTGTCCTCGGCCAAATACCACCAGTGCCAGAACCACGCATCAGGCCTTCAGTGCGCCTCGCCTGTTCAGCGCTTTTTCCCTCTCCTGCGCTGTCGGAGTCTCCCGTTTATTCAGCGGTTCTAGAGCCTTCCTCCTCTACAGCGCTGCTGGAGTCTCCTGTCTGTTCAGCGCAGCCAGCGCTTTCTCCCTCTCCTGCGCTGTCGAAGTCTCCCGTCTGTTCAGCGGTTCTAGAGCCTTCCTCCTCTACAGCGCTGCTGGAGTCTCCTGTCTGTTCAGCGCAGCCAGCGCTTTCTCCCTCTCCTGCGCTGTCGGAGTCTCCCGTCTGTTCAGCGGTTCTAGAGCCTTCCTCCTCTACAGCGCTGCTGGAGTCTCCTGTCTGTTCAGCGCAGCCAGCGCTTTCTCCCTCTCCTGCGCTGTCGGAGTCTCCCGTCTGTTCAGCGGTTCTAGAGCCTTCCTCCTCTACAGCGCTGCCGGAGCCTCCTGTTTGTATAGAGCAGCCTGAGCTGCCAGTCTACATTAAGCAGCCAGAGCTGTCAGTTTGTATAGAGCAGCCTGAGCTGTCAGTCTACATTGAGCAGCCAGAGCTGTCAGTTTGCATAGAGCAGCCTGAGCTGCCAGTCTACCTTGAGCAGCCAGAGCTGTCAGTTTGCATAGATCAGCCTGAGCTGCTAGTCTGCATGGAGCAGCTAGTCTGCATGGAGCAGCCAGAGCTGCCAGTCTGCGAAGAGCTGCCAGTCTGCATGGAGTTGCCAGTCTGCATGGAGCTGCCAATCTGCAAGAAGCCGCCAGAGCTGTCAATCTGCATGGAGCAGCCTGAGCCGTCAGTCAGCATGAAGCAGCCAGATCTGCCAGTCAGCCAGACTCTTCCAGATCTGCCAGTCAGCCAGACCATTCCAGTCAGCCAGACTCTTCCAGATCTGCCAGTCAACCAGACTCTTCCAGATCTGCTAGTCTGCATGGAGTTGCCAGTCTGCATGGAGCTGCCAATCTGCAGGAAGCCGCCAGAGCTGTCAATCTGCATGGAGCAGCCTGAGCCGTCAGTCAGCATGAAGCAGCCAGATCTGCCAGTCAGCCAGACTCTTCCAGATCTGCCAGTCAGCCAGACCATTCCAGTCAGCCAGACTCTTCCAGATCTGCCAGTCAACCAGACTCTTCCAGATCTGCCAGTCATCCAGACTCTTCCAGATCTGCCAGTCATCCAGACTCTTCCAGATCTGCCAGTCATCCAGACTCTTCCAGATCTGCCAGTCAACCAGACCCTCCCAGATCTGCCAGTCAGCCAGACTCTTCCAGATCTGCCAGTCATCCAGACTCTTCCAGATCTGCCAGTCATCCAGACTCTTCCAGATCTGCTAGTCAGCCAGGATCCGCCAGTAAACCAGGATCTGCCAGTCAGCCAGGATCCGCCAGTCAGCCAGGATCCGCCAGTCAGCCAGGATCCGCCAGTCAGCCAGGATCCGCCAGTCAGCCAGGATCCGCCAGTCAACCAGGATCCGCCAGTCAGCCAGGATCCGCCAGTCATCCTGGATCTGCCGGATTCAACTTCCTGGCTGGGCTTCATCTCAGTACTGGGCTTTTTCTCAGTGATGGGCTGCCTCTCAGTCCTGAGCTGCCCCTCAGTCCTGAGCTGCCCCTCAGTCCTGAGCTGCCCCTCTGTCCCGAGCTGCCCCGTTGTCCCGAGCTGCCCCTCAGTCCCGAGCTGTCCCTCAGTCCCGAGCTGCCTCAGTCCCGAGCTGCCCCTCAGTCACGAGCTGCTCTTCTATTATGTAGGGTTCTGGGTGAGGACTATTCGGCCATGGTCGGCGGTTAGGGTGGATTATCTATGGACGCGAAGGGGAAGAACATTGACATTTATGAAGTGGGGTCCACGTCCGGAGCCGGAACCGCCACCATGGACAGACGCCCACCCGGACCCTCCCTATGGGTTTGAGGTGCGTTCGGGAGTCCGCACCTTAGGGGGGGGGGGGGTTCTGTCACGCCTTGGTCTTAGTATTGTGTGTTTTACTTTATTAGTTAGTCAGACCAGGGTGTGACATGGGATTATTTTGTATTGTATTTTCTTATTGGGGTTTTGTAGTAGTTGGGATTGTAGCTGGTTAGGGGTGTGTGTGTGTGTGTGTTAATTAGGTTGGCTGCCTGAGGCGGTTCTCAATCAGAGTCAGGTGCTTCTCGTTGTCGCTGATTGGGAACCATATTTAGGTAGCCTGTTTTTCGCTTTGCATTTCGTGGGTGATTGTCCCTGTCTCTGTGTAGGTTGCACCAGTCAGGCTGTATTAGGTTTCGTTCTGTTTGTTGTTTTTTTTGTATTTATTTAGTTATTCGTGTTAGTTCGTTCGTTTTGTCTTCATTCAATAAACATGAGTAACTTACACGCTGCATTTCGGTCCGACTCTCCTTCAACAACAAAAGAACGCCGTTACACAAATACTCAAATGTACATTCGAGTAATATGTGTAGCCGACGATACTTTTACAAAAGTGTAGTAAGTGTGAAGAGGCTCTAGTTATATTTTTATCTGCATTGAGAATCCCTCACTGTTCACTTGCCTTAGAGTCTTGAGCTATCTGTCCTTACTCCACACTATGCGTTGCTGCATAGGTCAATGAACAGCTTTTCAAACGACTTTTGAATTGACTCTGTGTTCATGCTTTCCTCCAAAATGTGTTTCTATGATAATCCAATCATGTAGCGAGGTTAAGGTTAGGTCAGATGGCATATTTGGAGCATGGAATAGCTGTATAGCCAACACTTCTAAACCTGTTCTTTAAAATTCCTGCAAACATTGACTTGATGCATTTGCACAGATAATATGCAGTATGCAGACCATAGAGGTCAAAAGAGATCTGACAAATATGCATTCATTTATTTCAAGATATTGAAAATGTTTTCCTTAATCTAGAAACTTTTCAAGTAATAGCATTATAATTTAAAAACCATAAAAATGATGCTGTATTTATGCTGCTACCTGTGTGAATACACTGGAAAAATAGCGTATTCTGTTGCTTGTATCTGTGTGCCTTGGTGTCTGTGAGCCTGGGTGCTGCTGCTACTGCTGCCTTAGTCACATACAGTAGTTTGTTATAGATACTGCCGCTCTCTGACTGACTCTCTAGAAGCAATGCATCACTGGGGCAGATAGGCAAGTAAAGTGATGATGCATGTGTCCTTGGTGGGCGGGTCAATCATAGTTTTTTATCTCTGGCAGCATTAGCAGAGAATAGCCGTCTCCAAGGTCATGCCTCCTCAAGGGCTGTGTCCCCAATGGCACCCTCTTCCCTAAATAGTGCACTTTTTTACCAGTGCCGACAGGGCTTGAGTCAAGGTAGTGCACTATAGAGAAAACAGGTTGCCATCTGGGATGCAGCCAAGGTGAAACATCAGATGATAGGCTGCTGCATCCCTGCTATCATCATGTCTGAAACGAAAGAAGACGGCGTGTGTGAAGTCTCACTGTTAACTAATAAACCTAATGAATTATTTTAACTATGGAGGGTATATTGCCTGAAATGGCACTTTTCACCTCCAATAGATTTAGCTAGAGAAATTTGAAGCTGGCGTTGTGTGATGAGTACTCACTGTGAGATATATTTGAAAAGAATATACTGTACACAAAATGTGCAGATCAGAAATAGTAAAACAAACATTAGAGAAATATGGACTCAAAATATTCTTTACAGTACCTGAAGAATTGTTTGCAGAGAAGGCATGACCTAATTTGGACCTGTGATTTGAGTGCAACAGTACAGTACATGCCTTTAAAAGACTCTGAGAAGCGCAAAGAGCAACGTAAATGGGAAAAAATACAAAAAAAAAAAACTCTTCACATGAACATGTGCCACAGGTGGGTTACCAGTGAATCAGTGAATGGCTAACCTCTGGAATGATGGACCACTGTAGGGGTGATATTAGTGGGGCAAAAGGAAGGTGACCATGCGTGGCAGAAGAACCATGTTTACTTAGTGGGAAAACTCTGAGAGGCTTAATATGAAACAGATGGCCGGGGGGGTTTGAGTGTTGGCATTCTGAGGTTCTCTCCCTACTGGTTGTTGCCCAGCCTTTTTGATGTGTTCTTCCCTGTGGCTGTCGACCAACTAAACCAATAAATCATACTGAAAATAAATGTTGTGACATCTACCACACAGCAACTGATGGCTGACAGAAGTCTGCTGATAGGTACAGAATGGGTTGTCTTGAAAATATGAAATCATATTTTTTAAAGATGCAATGTTACATAGCAAGACTAGCTGTTTTGAGGACATGTTGCCTATCCTGCGACACGTCGTTTTTATAGACACAAGCACTGTTCATGACACAAACTTTTCATACTCCTCTTGTTGGTGGAGAGAACATCTTGCATGTTTTTAAGCTTATTTCCTGCAATTCTACAAATGCTGTCATTGGGTGCAGGGAAAACAAGGTATACAATGACTGGCATGACAAGATGAAAACTGATGATGCACCTTGTGCATTCTATGATTACAAATTTCAAGAGTAAATTGAAAGCCGGACTGAGTTCCATTTTCTTTTTCTTAAATAAAAAAATAAAAAATAAGGAAAGAAATTCTACAAATTAACTTTTAACAAGGCACACCTATTAATTGAAATGCATTCCAGGTGACTACCTCATGAAGCTGGTTGAGAGAAGGCCAAGAGTGTGCAAAGCTGTCATCAAGGTGGCTACTTTGAAGAATCTAAAATAAAATAAAAAACAAATTTAACAGTTCTTTGGGGTACTACATGATTCCATATGTATTTTTCATAGTTTGATGTCTCCACTATTATTCTACAATGCATAAAATAGTCTAAATATAGAATAACCCTTTGAATGAGTAGGGGTGTCCAAACTTTTGACTGGTACTGTACATGAAGTAAGAAGAAAATAATGAGAATGTGAATTTTATCAACAGTAGCCTTCACAGATGTAATTATCTCAGGAGGTTAATTACGTGATGCATATTGTAATCCAGGAAATTTAGAGACATTTCAGGTGAATTTATTCTCACTTTACATGACCTTTTACCTCTCACTGCTGAGAACATTAGTACTGGGAATCATAGTAGTGTTCTTTGAAATATACAAACCGGCAATTATTTTTTGGTAGAATCATATTCATAATTGAGCAGTACATCATTTCATTTTTTTCTTCTCGATGCCATCTCTGAAGAACACATTATCCTCAATATTGCTACTGCAACCTTGGCTTTGGAAGTTCCCTGAACTGATGATTTCATAAAATGATACCATCACATTGAACTCCATCCATCAACAATGTCAAGTATTACTGAACCAATTTATTAAAAAGATCCACATGCTCAACTAAGCGCATGTAAATTCCATTGAGCATAGTTATACATTATATACAGTGCATTTGGAAAGTATTCAGACCCCACTTTTTCCACATTTTGTTGCATTACAGTCTTATTCTAAAATGTATTAAATTGTTGCTTCCATTGATCAATCCAAACACAATACCCCGAAAATGACAAAGCCAAAACAAATACTTTTTTTCTAAATTATAAAACTGAAATGTCACATTTACATAAGTATTCAGACCCTTTACTCAGTACTTTGTTGAAGCACCTTTGGCAACGATTACCACCTCGAGTCTTCTTGGGTATGACGTTAAAAAGCTTGGCACACCTGTATTTGGGGAGTTTCTCCCATTTTTCTTTGCAGATCCTCTCAAGCTCTGTCAGGTTGGATGGGGAACATCGCTGCACAGCTATTTTCAGGTCTCTCCATAGATATTCAATCAGATTCAAGTCGGGGCTCTGGCTTGGCAACTCAAGGACATTCAGAGACTTATCCCGAAGCCACTGCTGCATTGTCTTAGGGTCGCTGTCCTATCGGAAGGTGAACCTTAACACCAATCTGAGGTCATGAGCGCACTGGAGCAGGTTTTCATCAAGGATCTCTCTGTACTTTGCTCCGTTCATCTCTCCCTCGATTCTGATTAGTCTTAAAGGCCCAGAAAAACATCCCCACACCATGATGCTGCCAACACCATTCTTTACCGTAGGGATGGTACCAGTGTTCCTCCATACGTTACGGTTGGCATTCATGCCAAAGAGTTCAATCTTGTTTTCATCAGACAATATATTCTTGCTTCTCATGGTCTGAGAGTCTTTTGGAAAAGTAATGTGCCTTATACTGAGGAGTGGCTTCCGTCTGGCCACTCTACTACAAGGGCCTGATTGGTAGAGTGGTTGTCCTTCTGGAAGGTTTTCCCATCTCCACAGAGGAACTCTAGAGCTCTGTCAGACTGACTATCATATTCTTGGTGAAGGCCCTTCTCCCCCGGTTGCTCAGTTTGACCAGGCTCTTGTAAGAGTCTTGGTGGTTCCAAACTTCTTTTATTTAAGAATGATGGAGGCCACGGTGTTCTTGGGGACCTTCAATGATGCAGGCATGTTTTGGTACCCTTCCCCAGATCTGTACCTCAACACAATCCTGTCTTGGCGCTCTACGGACAATTCTTTCAACCTCATGGCTTGGCTTGTGCTCTGACATGCACTGTTTACTGTGGGACCTTATATAGACAGTTGTGTGCCTTTCCAAATCATATCCAATCAATTCAATTTGCCACAATCAAGTTGTAGAAACAATCTCAAGGATGATCAATGGAAACAGGATGCACCTGAGCTCAATTTCGAGTCTGTAACGATTT
Organism: Oncorhynchus masou masou; assembly: GCF_036934945.1. Taxonomy (NCBI): domain Eukaryota; kingdom Metazoa; phylum Chordata; class Actinopteri; order Salmoniformes; family Salmonidae; genus Oncorhynchus; species Oncorhynchus masou. Next base: position 40,286,760 of record NC_088241.1, on the reverse strand, counting down.
TCCTCCTCCTCTTCGTCTGGGGAGTAGAAGCGAGAAGGATCGGGGGACCAAGATGCGGCGTGGTAAGTGTTTATGATGTTTATTTTAAAGACGAACTGAACACTAAAATACAAAAACAATAAACGTAACGTGAATAACCGAAACCGAAAACAGTACCGTGTGGTGAACAAACACAGACACGGAAACAAACACCCACAAACAAACAGTGAAACCCAGGCTACCCAAGTATGATTCTCAATCAGAGACAACTAATGACACCTGCCTCTGATTGAGAACCATACTAGGCCGAAACATAGAAATCCCAAAATCATAGAAAAACAAACATAGACTGCCCACCCCAAACCACACCCTGACCATACTAAATAACGACAAAACAAAGGAAATAAAGGTCAGAACGTGACGTCAGAACGTCTCATAGCAAAGGGTCTGAATTCTTATGGAAATAAAGTATATCTGCTTTACATTTTTTACACATTTTCAACATTTCTAAAACTTGTTTTTGCTTTGATATTATGGGATATTGTGTGTAGATTGATGAGGACATGTTTTTATTCATTCCATTTGAGAAGAAGGCTGTAACGTAACAAAGAGGGGAATAAGGGAAAGGGTCTGAATACTTCCTTAAATTTTCTTAACTGGTACCGGGGGACCTTCAGACGAGTCTTGTGAGGTGTTTTAGAGCAACACAACCGACATGTATGTGTCAATGAGAGTCTCACCTTTCCACCGAGGGATCATATTAGTGTGAAGCCTAAACTGTTCGGACACTACAGACAGAAGTTGGCAGATCGACTGTACTGACTTAAGTTGAGTCCTGACACACTTGTGAGAGTTGTGGAGCAAAACAGAGAAAACCATTGTGTTCGTGAGAGTCTCATCTTGCCATAGAGGAGTTTGTAGGTCAAATAATTTGGACGCTACAGACAATTTAGTGAGAAGACAGATTTTGGGGAGATTTTTGGTGTGACAAACAGCAGTCTAACTCTGCCACCTTTCACCGCAGCTGCAGAAGTGCGACATTGGCATTTGTACATTTAACCCCTTTCTCACCAATTTCGTGATATCCAATTGGTAGTTACAGTCTTATCCCATCGCTGCAACTCCCCTACGGACTCAAGAGAGGCGAAGGTCGAGAGCCATGCGTCGAACTCGGTCTGAAACAAACAGATTTCAATAGGGATGTTCATATGACGCTAATTAGATTTCTACACCCAGTCAGCATCATTCACACCATGTTGTCATTATGAAAATGTATGAATAAAATATATTTGAACACCAATCAAAATTACTTTTAGTATATGTCAATATAGAAAAACAGGCAAATAAAATCAACTTTCCAAAAAACATTATGGTTTGTTTCAAGCTTCTTAGCTAGCTAGATAGCCAGTTCAAATATACAGCTGAAGTTGGAAGTTTACATTGAACTTAGCCAAATACATCTAAACTCAGTTTTTCACAATTCCTGACATTTAATCATAGTAACTGTGATCCTAACTGTCTCAGGTCAGTTAGGATCACCACTTTATTTTAAGAATGTGAAATGTCAGAATAATAGAAGAGAGAATGAATTATTTCAGCTTTTATTTCTTTCATCATTCCCAGTGGGTCAGTAGGTTACATTCACTGAATTAGTATTTGGTAGCATTGCCTTTAAATTGTTAAACTTGGGTCAAATGTTTCAGGTAGCCTTCCACAAGCTTACCACAATAAGTTGGGTGAATTTTGGCCCATTCCTCTCGACAGTCTTGGTGTAACTGATTCAGGATTGTAATTTCCAAACGCCTGAAGGTACCACATTCATCTGTACAAACAGCAGTACGCAAGTATTAAAGGAGACTCGTTCTGTTTCCTAGAGAGGAACATGCGTTGGTGCGGAAAGTGCAAATCAATCCCAGAACAACAGCAAAGGACCTTGTGAAGATGCTGGAGGAAGCAGGTACACAAGAATCTATAGCCACAGTAAAACGAGTCCTATATCGACATATCATGAAAGGTCGCTCAGCAAGGAAGAAGGCACTGCTTCAAAACTGCGTAAAACCAGACTACGGTTCGCAACTGCACATGGGGACAAAGATCGTAGAAATATCCTCTAGTCTGATGAAACAAAAATATAACTGTTTGGCCATAATGACCATTGTTATGTTTGGAGGAAAAAGGGGGAGGCTTGCAAGCCGAAGAACACCATCCCAACTGTGAAGCACGGGGGTGGCAGCATCATGTTGTGGGGGTGCTTTGCTGCAGGAGGAAGTGGTGCACTTCACCAAATAGATGGCATCATGAGGATGGACAAATTATGTGAATATAAGGAACATCAAGACTTCAGTCAGGAAGTTAAAGCTTGGTTGCAAATGGGTCTTCCAAATGGACATTGACCCCAGGCATACTTCCAAAGTTGTGGCAAAATGACTTAAGGACAAGAAAGTCAAGGTATTGGAGTGGCCATCATAAAGCCCTGTCCTCAATTCCACAGCCATTTTTTGGCAGAACTGAAAAAGTGTGCGCAAGCAAGGAGGCCTACAAACCTAACTCAGCTACACAAGCTCTGTCAGGAGGAATGGGCCGAAATTCACCCAACTTATTGTGGGAAGCTTGTGGAAGGTAACCCAAAATATTTGACCCAAGTTAAACAATTTAAAGGCAATGCTACCAAATACTAATTTAGTGCATGTTAACTTCTGACCAACTGGAAATGTGATGGAAGAAATAAAAGCTGAAATTAAATCATTCTGACATTTCACAACATAATTTTTACTATGATTAAATGTCAGGAATTGTGAAAAACTGAGTTTAGATCTAATTGGTTAAGGTTTATGTATACTTCATACACCTTCGCCAACCGACTTCAACTGTATATACTGAGATCATGTGACAGATCATGTGACACTTAGATTGCACACAGGTGGACTGTATTTATCTAATTGTGTGATTTTTGAAGGTAATTGGTTGCACCAGATCTTAAAGGGCTTCATAGCAAAGGGGGTGAATACATATGCACACATTTGAAACCATTTTTTTCATTTCACTTCACCAATTTGGACTCTTTTGTGTATTTCCATTACATGAAATCGAAATAAAAATCTATTTAAAATACAGGTTGTAATGCAACAAAATAGGAAAAACTGCCAAGCGGGATGAATACTTTTGCAAGGCATTGTATACATGAAATTGTATATGTTAATGGAATAAAAAATACATAAAATGGTCCTTACTGGAAAACCACATGATTTCATGTGTAAAATCACATGCAAAATTCTACATGAGAAACCAAGATTTTGCAACACTTAAACGTGATGATATTTCACACGAAGTCTTACATGGATTTTCACATGTGAACAAAATCTTTCCAGTGGATTCAAATATTTTTCCACATGAGTTTTCATATGTGACCAATGGCCTGCAAACCAAGATTAGTTAGAATATTCATGCAGGCTGAGCTTTTAACATAGTGTTTTCATCTTACATATTTGACCAACATAATGACCTTGTGTATGCTTAGTTATACAGTAACTATTATTCAACATGTCCTCTCCTGGGATTTGAACTCACAACGTCTTGGGTCGTGGTCCAAGTCTGGGTTTAAGAGTCTCTTTTCAAAGCTTAAAGGGATAAATATTCACATGCAACACCATGGACCAGAAAAGGTTGAATACAGCACGAGTGAATACGTTGTTTACAGCTTGGTTAATTTACCGTAAAACCAGTTTTATTCAGTGTGGACAGGCTCCCTGTTTGAAAGGGGAACCTCTTTTAACGCCGTTGCTGAGCGCCGCAGTTATTACGTCGGCCCGAAGACAGGGAAAAAGACCACTGGCTGTTTCAACACCAGGCAAAATGCCCGGTTGATTTGGATCAAATTAGTTTGGTAAAAGAGGTGAGTTTGGGTTTTGCATTGTACTGAGTTTTCTACAGTGTCAAATGCTCAATAATATAGGCTAAGATAATGTTGGTGAAAGCATGTAAAGACAATAACGGAGCTAGAACGTTTTTATATGCTACTATTACACTAAAACATTGAATGCATTGGCCATGCTGTCAATCCAGCAATACTTTCAAATAACTGGAAACTCGGAAGTGGGAAATCTCAGACTGCAGTGAGTTCAAGACAACTGGGAACTCTGGTGAAATGTTGTCCCTGCCTCTCACCTTGTTGTACACCTCTGGTCACACTGCTATAGGGATTACATGATGACATGATGACAATAAAGGGGGCGTCAGACAGACAGACCACACTATAGAGATAGGGTACGTCCCAAATGGCAACCTATTGCATACATAGTGCACTATTCTTGACCAAGGCCATAGGGCTCTTGTCAAAAGTAGTGTAAAATGTAGGGAATATGGATACCACTTAAGGTAGCAGACACAATGCTGTAGAGAGATGGGAGAGAGAGAGAGAGAGAGAGAGAGAGAGAGAGAGAGAGAGAGAGAGAGAGAGAGAGAGAGAGAGAGAGAGAGAGAGAGAGAGAGAGAGAGAGAGAGAGAGAGCGGTTTCTGAGTAGGAAGCCAGTCCATTACAGGTTGACCCTAAAGGGTAATTTAGGAAAAGTAATCAATCTCAAAATGAATCTCTCAGTTGGCTTTGAGGAAGGAGACAGGATATAGACAGTCTGCTAAGAGGACATCAAGGATGTACTGTACATACAGTGAGCTCAAAAGTATTGGGACAGTGACACATTTTTTGTTGTTTTGGCTCTGTAATGCAGCACTTTGGATTTGACATGATATAATAGTGTAGACTATCAGCTTTATTTGAGGATATTTTCATCCATATCGGGTGAACTGTTTAGAAATTAGAGCCATTTTTGTTCATGGTCCCCCCATTTTTTGGGACCAAAGTATTGGGATATAAGTGTATTAAAGTAGTAAAAAGTTAAGTATTTGGTCTCATATTCATAGCACGCAATGACTACATCAAGCTCGTGACTACACATTTGTTGGGTGCATTTGTTAGTTTTTGTTGCGTTTCAGATTATTTTGTGCCCAATAGAAATAAATGGTAAATAAGTTAGTCACTTTTATTGTAAATAAGAATAGAATATGTGTCTAAACACTTCGACATTAAGCTGGATGCTACCATGATTATGGATAATTCTGAATGAATCGTGAATAATTAGGAGTGGGAAAGTTACAGAGTCATTAATATCACCCACCCCCCCCAAAAATGCTAATCTCTCCAGTTATTGTAATGGTGGAGGTTAGAATGTCTTACCCCAGCCACGATTCACTTCCTCATTGATCAGTGTGCAGTATCAGGGCATACAAAAGACATGAACAAGCTTCAAAAACAGTCAAATATATCATTTTAGAGTCGGATATGTCATTTTAGGGTCTGACATGCTCTCAGTGTTGTGATGTAGGTCTTTAGATGTTGTACACATAGAATTGTGACATTGCAAACTTCGTCCGCAATGTTATAATCCATTTTCTGCGTCTGGAGCTGTTTTGACATTTCTTGTGTACATCTAAAAATACCTACATAACTAGACTTAAAGCATAACATATCTGTTATGAACTTGAGTGAAGACCCAAACGCGGTTTTAACAGAAAACAGAGTTCTTTAATAAAAAACAGGAATGGCATAAATCCTCTTCCAACGTAGTCAATGGAACAAAAGAACGTAGTATAATGCAGGTTGCACCTGCCATGCAGACTCCGACAGGACAGGACAAGGTGGAAGCAAACGAGACGACAGCTTGCTTCAGGCATCAAAAAACACAAACAAGAATCAGACACTGAAAGTAGCAGGAACAGAGAAAGAAATAGAGACCTAATCAGAGGGGGAAGAGAGAACAGGTGGGGAAAGAGAGAATGAGCTAGTTAGGAGAAATGTAGAACAGCTGAGGGATGAGAGACAGAGAAGGTAACCTAAAAAGACCAGCAGAGAGAGAGAATGAAGAGAAAGGACAGGAACAGACATAACAAGACATGACAATATCATACTAATTTCAGTATTATGGATTTAAATGTACTATGTTAAATCCAATCTATGTGCGCAGGCTGGCACATAACAAGTCATCTAAGCAAGCAGTGATTCTGATGTTGTTTTAACATGGTGCATTGTGTGGAGTCCCCTGACTACATTTTACTTGTGGATGGCAATTTCAGATGTTCAACTCAAATTACTTTTCATTGTGTTCACAGATCAGTCAGCACACATTTGGATTATACATGTGACAGACTGGCTCTATTCGGTTTTATGTAGCAAATTTTGAAATTGTGTTTTTTACATTGGAGAAAGGTAGAGACTCTGAGCTTGAAAATGGTTTATCATACACTACAGTTGAGGAACAATGAGAAAATCATTCTGCATTGAAAGTTGACAAACTTCGAACCTCACTTTTAAGAAAATGGCACTTGAATGTTTTGTTACCTACTGCAAGCTATTCTTTGTCGACACCCATTCAGCATTATTCATACCCTTTTAAGCTTTTGCTCCACACATCTCTTTAAGGATTCACATGTGAGGGTATGTACTAAACAACCAAAGATGTCAAGACTAAAGGCTGGTTTATACTACAGGTGTGTTTGGAAATTTAATCTGGAGTGCCAGAGTGTGCTTTGGCCATTCATAAATTCAGAGTGTTTCTCTCTCGGAGCGTTCAGAGCGCACACAGGATGCTCTGGCCGAAAAGTACTGTAGGGTTGATCCAAGTGTTCTGACCTAACAAGCTAACTGCCTAACGTTGACTAGCTTGCTAGCTACTTACAGACACAAATGAGAGAACAGCTCATTCTGACCATTTTATGCTAGCATCCCGGAATCACCTCTTCACTGTTGATGTCGAGACTGGTGTTTTGCAGGTACTTTTTAATGAAGCTGGCAGTTGAGGACTTGTGAGGCGTCTGTTTCTCAAACTAGACATTCTACTGTACTTGTCGTCTTGCTCAGTTGTGCACCGGAGCCTCGAACTCATCTTTCTTTTCTGGTTAGAGTCTGTTTGCACTGTTCTGTAAGGGAGTAGTACACAGCGTTGTACGAGATCTCCAGTTTCTTGGCAATTTCTCACATTGGAATAGCCTTCATTTCTCTGAACAAGAATAGACTGAGTTTCAGAAGAAAGTTATTTGTTTCTGGCAATTTTGAGCCTGTAATCGAACCCACAAAAGCTTATGCGCCAGATACTCAACAAGTCTAAAGAAGGCCAGTTGTATTGCTTCTTTAATCAGATCAACAGTTTTCAGCTGTTATCCTTTTAAAATTAGCTAACACAAAGTGCCATTGGAAGTGCCATTGGAACACAGGAGTGATGGTTGTTGATAATGGGCCTCTGTACACATATGTAGATATTCCATTAAAAAACCTGCTGTTTTCAGCTGCAATAGTTATTTACAACATTAACAATGTCTACACTGTATTTCTGATCAATTTGATGTTATTTTAATGAACAACAAAATGTGGCTTTTCTTTCAAAAACAAGGTAATTTCTGAATGACCCAAAACCTTTGAACGGTAGTGTGTGTACTTAGACCAATGCCAGTTTGGCAGGGAGGAAAGGGCAGAGTTGGGACTCCTCTGGATATCCGTCCAGAGCCTTAGCCATCCATGTCCTGCCGTAAACGTTTCCAGGAGATAGCTAGCTTTTTTTTATTAAGTGTGTTTAAGTGTAGTTGAGTAGTTTGCATGCATCATGACTTTAGTGTTATAAGTTTACAACCACTGACCGGAGAGTGGCAAAAATTACCCCAGCTATCTGCATCCGCATTCTGTCCATCTCTGGAATGTTTCCAAGGAGAATATTTTTAAGCCCTTCCTGTGTAAGGGGTCAATTACTTTTTCAGACAAGGGAATTGGATGTTGCATAACTTTGTTAATTAAATAAATAAAATAAGTATACCATTTTCTAGGATCCATTTATCTAATATTAGGTTTTGGTAGAAATCTGACAGCATTGATTATCAAAAATTGGCAAAAATAGAGATATTCAGAAAGAATATCTCTACGGCAAATTCTTTTTCATTGCATTGTATAAGTAGGCTGCGGACAATGTGCTGAATATCAATCAGAATACAACAAGTAAGATGTCTAATTGATTGATCTGCAACATGTTATGTGAAGGCTAGATATCTTCAATTATGTACAGTGTTTACTATGCTTGTGATCATTCTGTTTTGACTGACAGAAAATAATATGACTGGCACAGACTCCACTGGAGAATATATCAGTACCACAGGCAATCCCACTTGTGCAGAGAGCGCCGTAGGCAGAGGTGGATTCAATCACACTCACACTCATGTCATATCCTTTTTATAATCTGAATGTAAATTGCCTTCAATAAATCTGAACATGGAATTACAATTTAGTAGTTTGCTTATTTCAGTTATGAATTTTGCTGGTTGAGGAATGTTGAGTAGAGGTTATCAGCACTACAATGAGACAACTAAATACTTGCGTCACTAAAACCTTCCCATGATCCTTTAGAATGGGATAAAACTGTTCACTGATAGTGTGTGTGGGTGTATGCGCATGGGTGGGTGCATGTGTGAAACGCTAAGTAAAGGTCCCCCTTGGCTAAAGGGAGATTGATTAGCGGTGAAGTCATAATTGCTGACTGAATCACGTCCATAGTTAATCAATCTTTGGCTGAAGGATGAATACGTTTGGTGAAAATGGACAATACTTCATGAGGTGATGCACGGTTGATAGAGGACATATTCATTCATCACGGGTGGCTTTCCTTGATGGATATACCGGCATCAATGGTGGGCCATATCCATCAATCAGGAAAGGGGAGGTCAGCTTTGAAGATCAAAGCCCCAGCTCCCCGCTAAACCATACAGAAAACCTACAGAGCTATAGGGGTAATAGGTTTTAAAAGGGATATAAGGATATAATCACCTGTTAAATTTCACCTTGAGGTGTCAACATTCCGTCTGACTCATGCTTATTAAGAGTAGGTAGGGTCAGAAAAGTGAAAGTAGAGTTTAAAGTTCCTTGAAACATCAGTTGAGTTCTAGCATCCATTGAGTTCTAGTGTTCCTTTTGTTGTTCTTTTTGTAGAAACATGACGAGTAGAAGGCACTATGACTGAGGCACTGTAACATTGTAATCCAATGGACAAACATACAGTCCTACAGTGTGTGACATGACACTTCATAGACACGGTAAACAAATACAAAGAGGATTGATGTCACTGTGCCACACTATATGAGAGATTTAAAGGTCATGGACAGACAAAATCATGTTTTTCATGAAAATGTATGATATTTGGATGAAACCAGACCAAAGTATGATGACTAGGGCTGTTACAGTGACCGTATAACTGCCACACTGGCAGTCACGAGTCATCATGGCAGTCAAATTCCATGTGACCATTTAGTCACGGTAATTAGGCTTCTCCAAACTCTGATGCTGCTGATGGTAATTAGTAGCCTACCAAACTTGCTAACTGCCTGTTTCTTCGGACTCTACTGTCTCTCTAATCACTCTGACATCAATGCAAATGTAATCAAAAATCTAATCAAACACTTCATGAGAGCCCATGAGCTCATGTTGCGCAACATTTTTTCTATTGGCTATTCAATTGCGTGAGAAAACAGAGTGATGGCCTCTACTAAAAAGTGATGTATCCTATCAGCTTTCTATACGCTAGGCCTACTATATTTATTTCTCAGCTTTCCTAATATTAAGCACATCGCTTCTCTGTAAAACAGGAGAAAAGTCTGCCTGGCTGGCATGAAAATGAACCACGGGAAAAGCATCCTCCATTCGCTATTTAAGTACATAGATAACATGTATTTTTTTGAGACAGGCGCATGATAATGGTACATTGTAAATCAAAAACACATTTCACACATACTGTATACTATTTAGAAAATGTAAAGACAAGATTAAATCAAAAACAGTTTGACGAGTGCTTTTAAAAATTGTGAATGATGCACAGCTTAAAGCAAACAGCATAAGCTTTAAAAAAAACTTTTTCAAGTCATAGTTGTGCACCTCATGTAGCCTAGCCCGTAGACCTAAATCTTTTGATAAGGTTTGTATCACCACTTAGGTTGCATACTAACTCTGAATATGAATCACATTAATCTGTTTTACAATGGTTGTAGAGCCTAACTTGCATACACTCGCAGCACATTGAGTTTTACGTTGGGGAAGAAAATCTTCACCATTAAATGCATCTTTATAATAAGAGCATTACATGCAAAATAACTTTTGTGGTTACTTTTGAGAAAGGTGTTTTCCTGCTAATGGAACATTTGCGCTCATAGCCTACTGCCACGTGCGCACTGTTGCGTTTATAATGTGAAGAAATAAACTATTAGTCTATCTACATTTTAAGCTAAATGTTCTCACCAGTTACATCAGGCAAATTGTTTAAAACAGTTTGTTTACATACATCTTAGCCAAATACATTTAAACTCTGTTTTTCACAATTCCTGACATTTAATCGTTGTAAAAAATCCCTGTTTTAGGCCAGCTAGGATCACCACTTTATTTTATGAATGTGAAATGTCAGAATAATAGTAGAGAGAATTATTTATTTCAGCTTTTATTTCTTTCATCACATTCCCAGTAGGTCAGTAGTTTATGTATACTCAATTAGTATTTGGTAGCATTGCCTTTAAATTGTTTTGCCACAAATTTGGAAGTATGCTTGGGGTCATTGCCCATTTGGAAGACTCATTTGCGACCAAGCTTTAACTTCCTAATGTCTTGCGTCAATATATCAAGATAATTTGTTTATCCTCATGATGGCATCTATTTGTGAAGTGCACCAGTACCTCCTGCAGCAAAATACCCCCACAACATGATGCTATCAACCCCGTGCTTCAAAGTTGGGATGGTGTTCATCGGCTTGCAAACCTCCCCCTTTTTCCTCCAAACATAACAATGGTCATTATGGCCAGAGACCAGAGGAAATTTCTCCAAAAAGTACAATCTTTGTCCCCATGTGCAGTTGCAAACTGTAGTCTGGTATTTTTGGGCGGTTTTGGAGCAGTCGCTTCTTCCTTGCTGAGTGGCCTTTCAGGTTATGTTGATATCGGACTTGTTTTACTGTGGATATAGATACTTTTGTACCTGTTTCCTACAGCATCTTCACAAGGTCCTTTGTTGTTGTTCTGGGATTGACTTGCACTTTTCGCACCAAAGTACGTTCATCTCTAGGAGACAGAACGTGCCTGAGCAGTATAACGGCTGTGTGGTCCCATGGCAATTATACTTGCGTACTATTGTTTGTACAGATGAACGTTGTACATTCAGGCATTTGGAAATTGCTCCCAAGGATGAACCAGACTTGTGGAGGTCTACAATTTTTTTCAGAGATTTTGGCTGATTTCTTTTGACATAACCATGATGTCAAACAAAGAGGCACTGAGTTTGAATGTAGGCCTTGAAATACATCCAAAGGTACACCTCCAAATGACACAAATTATGTCAATTAGCCAATCAGAAACTTCTAAAGCCATGAGATCATTTTCTGGAATTTTCCAAGCTGTTTAAAAGCACAGTCAACTTAGTGTAAGTAAACCTTTGACCCACTGGAATTGTGATTCCGTGAAATAATCTGTCTGTAAACAATTGTTGGAAAAAATACTTGTGTCATGCACAAAGCACATGTCCAAACCGACTTGCCAAAACTATAGTTTGTTTACAAGAAGTTGCCTTGTTTGATAGATTGACATACCCTAAATTCATTTTTAAACGGATGGGCATTTACATATATCAATTGTGCTTTATTGGACCACCATGCTGATGATGCCATGCATTCTGTCATTTTTGTGTTTATACTTTCTCATAATGACAATGACAAATTAAATTGTGGATGACAATCAAACGCAGTATAAACCTACCTTTAGTCTTTAAATCTTTGGTTGTTTAGTACACTGCCATCGTACTCACTCTGTTTTGCACATGGCCTCACACGTGTGTACTTAATTAAAGAGATGTGTTTGGCTATGACTTAAGAGGGTTTGATCGATGCAGAGTGGGTGTTGACAAAGAGAGAGTTCTCCAGTAGGTGTTCCAAACATATTCAATGGCCATTTTCTCAAAAGTGGGGTTACAAGTTTATCAACTTTCAAAGCAGAATTTCTTTCCCATTGTTCCTCAACTGAAGTCCACGATATACCATTTTCTAGCTCTGAGTCTCTACTTGTATCCAATGTTTAAAACACAATTTAAAATGTTGCTGCATAAGACGGAATCGACCCGGTCGGTTACATTTGGTGATACACAAAGCAACGCAAACATTGAAATTGCATCAGTGATTTAAAAAAATATACATCTCCCATTTGGGATGTCTTTTTGTGATGTTGTTCACAATAGCACTGACAGATGTGTAGATTTGACAAGTTTGTCTGAGTTTTGACGACCTTTTCCCCCTCATTCCACGCTGGCTTTAGAACTATTTAGCCAGCAACTAGCTAGTATCTTTGCCATAGATGAATGGAGTAAACTTTTAATTACATTTGCAGACACCGTACAGTAAAATGATGGTACCAGTAGAGTAGCTATATAACTACAGTATGCAAACCACGCCCTTCTACAAACACACCTTCTCCAATGTTGGTTACATGGTGGTATTTAATTATATTAGGTATTGAGCATCCTGAATCCAAGTGTGTGACACTTGGCTGGGAACCAGTAACTTTATGATCACACTTTATCAATGTAGACTCAAAAGTTAGAGGTTCATCCACATATCATCCAATTCCCCAAAGAATCATGCATTTAACATTTGTGACTTAAAACGTGTAAGTATTATAATCACATATAAAATAAATTGGTATACAAATTGGTGCACCAAATATAGCCACAAAATGAGCCAGAAACAACAATACCTTGCACCCACTAGTAGTAAAAAAGGTTTTGGCACCAAAGATATGGTATGGTATTGTATTCTGTGGGGTAGATTTATAGTACCATTTGAAGATACATGTTTTTTACACAATGCACTATCATTTACAGAATGCTGCAGTACATTTTTTTTAATACTTGATAATACCTAAAATGACCGTCTAAACTGCAGTTTCCCGTTACAGTTCATTTATCTCCTCATATAATTGAACAGTAGAGACAATTTGATATTTACAGTTAAGCCAGGACACTCAGTTTTAATCTCAGTGTCAATTCTTTCAATGTTGCTCTAGTCACGAGATTATTTGATTGTGCCATTATTAACACAATTATATTTTAATGCACCCATACTTGCAGTATAATGAGTACTTAACCTGAGTTGGAAAACAGACATGGATCCCTGCTCTGCCTCTTGCCCATAAAATCAAATTACTTTATAATCTGAGAATTAAATGAATTAAATTAATATATCAGTGAATATCCGGGCTTAATGCAAGTTCATGGAATATCTATTTTTATAAGCTGTAACGGTTTTCTTCAGTTGAAGGAGAGGAGGACCAAAATGCAGCGTGGCTATTTAGATTCATGTTTAAATGAAAAAAGAACACGAACAGTACAAAAACAATAAATGTAACGAGAAAACCTAAACAGCCTATTTTTTTTTAGAAAAAATTATTTATTACATTCAATACCATTCATTCTTTACAACTCATCATTTTCATTCATACTTCAATAATGGTATTTTAATTTAACTAAACAAAAACCCCAAACAAAACCTCAGGGGAGCATCTTCCCTCCCCGTCATCCTACAAACTACCTTTCCCTATCTCCCCGTCCCTAATCGATCCCCTTACAAATCTAAATGACACCCAGCCCTAAACCCCCCTTCCACCTCTCCAGGGCAGCATGCTGCCCCACTTCCTCTCCTCCCTCTTCATCCTCCCCCTCAAATCTCCTTCCACCCTCCTCACTATCCCTTCCACCCCACAATCTCTCCCTGTCTTCACCATGTTCTGCCTGGCTTCCCACAGCCCCCGTTTAAAGAGACTCATGAGAAGCCAGAGCAGAAACCTGTCCCTATCTGTCCCTCTCGCTCTCCCTACACCTCTCTCTAACCTGGCCCACGTCAATACAAAATCCCCTCTTACCAAACCTAACAACACCCATGCCCTAGCCCATACTACTCCGGCAAAGGCACAGTCCCAAAAAACATGGTGCACAGTCTCCTCCCTGCCACAAGAGGATCTTGGACAGGTGGGGGATTGCGCCAAACTATGCCGGTACATAATGGAACGTACCGGCAAGCACTTGTGGAGGCTCAACCAATTCAGGTCCTTGAGCCTGTTGTCCAGGCCCCGCGCCTGCACTCCCTCCCAAACCACTGCCGAGATGCCCACTACAGGCGCCAGACTCCCAGCCTGTCTGACCACCTCGTACAGGTGCCTGTGATCTAAACCTACTCGGGCAACTTCAACCTCAGGGTGCGCACGCAACCACTTGGCCGCATGACCAAAGTGCCACGGCAGCTGTTCCGCCCGAGGACCCGTGTTAGACCACACCATTACGCTTCTCGCCTGATACGAGAAGAACACCCGCAGGAGGTAACCGGACGGGTGTGTCACTGGATGAGCAAGCTCCGTTAACAAGAAAGAAACAAAAATTGCGTCCAGCTTGAGAGGGAGATGTGGTACCCCCCTACCTACCTCCCCAATGGGACAGAGCATTGATGCCCTGGCGACCCACTCGTACCTGCCACTCCACATGAACTGAAACACAAGCCTCACTAGAGGCCTCCTCAGACAAGCCGGCAATGGGTAGATGTACGCCAAATACAAAAGAGACGGCAAGACTTTGCATGGTTCAGAACCGCTGCCGACGCTCGGGTGAAATCCCCAATGATGTCAAGGGACCTTGTCAGGCACGTGTCCTTGCACAGCAGCAAGGAAGTGTCGTCGGCGTACTGCGTCATCTTAACACGCAGCCCACCACTTCCAGGGTTCAACAAGCCTTCCACCCCTGTGTCTGCCCTAATGGCAGCCCCCAGAGGCTCCATGTACAGGATGAAGAGGAGAGCCGAGAGTGGGCACCCCTGCCTGACCCCAGACGAGAGGTCAAAAACGTCACCCAAGTGACTATTTACAACTAACTCGGCACCCCGCTCCGACATATAATGTACGAATCCATCCTATGAACTTCTCCCCAAATCCTAATCGACCTAACACTCTGAATAGAAAATATCTATTCACGCGATCGATCAAAAGCTTTCGCCTGATCTAGCGCTGCTACCATTAAGCAGGCCTCTATCTTCAACCCAAGCGATGGAGTCCCTGATTAACTGAAGTTCCATCTAAAAGAGCGGCCCTCTACCCCGCACGTCTGATCCTCATGGATGACGTAGGGAAGGGCTGTATGCAACCGGTCTGCTAAAACCTTTGCAAGTAGCTTGTAATCTACACACAGCATGGTCAACGGCCGCCAGAAAGCTCAAGCCTTCCGCTCCTGCAACTCCCTGAGCTGCGCCTTTAGGGTTGCAGATCTCTCCCAGTTAAACGACCCGCCGAGGTTGCCTGCCTCGTACTCGAGTTCAATTAACCTTTGGATACGACCCACCTCCCTCCTCTCCTCCCTTTTTTTCCTCTTACAATACCCTATTATAAAAGCCCTAATCCTCACCTTAACTAATTCCCACCACTCTAACACCCCCTCGCACATGGACAGGAGGCCTTCAAGCCTCCAAAAGAAACAAAAAAAAACCGTCAACAAAAGCCTGCTCCTCCAGCACATCCCGATCTAACTTCCAGTACCCCCTACCAAAGAGGCAGACTGGCGACCCCACCTGCAGGAGCACCCCGTCGTGATCTGAAAAGAAAACAGGCAACAGCCGCCCAGACCACTTACCCAAAGACCTGGGTACAAAAATATAGTCGAACCCCCCTGGAGTTGCGCCATGTAGGACCGGCCATTTTCGGAGTAGTGTGCAGGCCACCATCAACCAGACCATGGCAAGCAATTAGCCCCGTGATGGCGCCTGCACTGCTATCCCCCCTATTCCTAAATCTGTATTAAAATCCCCCCTATCACTAATTTCCTATTTGTGACACACAGGAGCGCCAGACAGTCCACCATCTCCCTCCTGTCTGCCACCACCTGTGGCCCATACACCACCACTAATCTAAATTTACAATCCCTTATCGTGACATCCACCCCTATAACCCTCCCCTGCATCACCACAAAAGAACCCTCCACTTTTGCCTCCCTGTGCCCACACAAAATCCCTACCCCCGATGAGTGCACCCCCCCCAATACCTCAAACCGACTCCCCCTTGTCCCACTCCCTCTTAAACCTACTAATATCCCCTCCATCCCTCAGGTGAACCTCCTGTAAAAAAGAAAAATCAAACCCCCACCCTCCAAATAACTAAAAACCGCCCTCCTCTTAACAAAATCCCTTAAACCCCTTACATTTAAACTAACAAAAGTAAAATTAGACCCCATGAAATAATAAAATAAAAACATGTAATACACTCAAATACTAAATCCAGACAGAAAAAAACAAAAACAGGAGACTCACCCGATGCTCCCCTGCTCCATATCTACCGGTGATAACACCATCCGTACTCCCGACGTCTCTTCCTCCATCTCGCCAAACCAGGATGCAGGAATAGCGATTGGCTTTGGGGTGCCATGCACCCTGGGTCTACTCCCACACCCCTCCCCCTCCCCAGCGCTGCAGCTGGTTTGGAAAAAAATAGGGGAGGCTGAGTCCCCAAACAAAAAACTCCCCGCCTCCTCCTGTACCCAGTCCTGGGTCTTGTTAGGTGTGTCCCCACCCAACAGAAGTTGAGGGCCTGGGGAAACCAGCAGCAACCCAGAGGTTTCTCCCACCCCCATCGCTCTCTTGGCCATCCCTTCTCTCTCACTGTCGGCCAATCGCACCCTCCTCTTCACTCTCTTCTTTGGTGATGGTGGCAGTGGAGAGATACCACCCTCCCCCCCCGCCCGCCAGCTCCTCCACCATACCCCTCATCTCTTCCACCAGGGCACTTTCCCCCCACTCCCCACTGCTCTTCCACCGTCTCCTTCACCACCCCTCCTCGCTTTCTTCTCTCTCATGCTCCTCCACTCGGTTGCCTTCTTCTGCCGCTTTTCCTGGTTCTCCTACTCCCGTGCCTTCCGTTTCTTTCTCTCTTCCATCCTCCGCTTCTTGCTCCTCCTCCTTCCTTGCGGCCTTTCCCTCTGGACCTGTACTCTGGTCATGAGGCATGCTTCCTTCCCCTCCTCTTCTTCCCCCATCCCCCGCTCCTGCTCCCCCCCCCCCCCCAGCCGCAGGTTGTATGACCTCTGACGAGCCGGGCACCCCCGCCACAGGTGTGCTGATGAGCCACACCCATGGCACGTCTTAGGCTTGTCACAATCCTTCGCCTCATGCTCCCCAGATCCACAAAATCTGCATTTTCTTGTGCTGCACGAGGCGAAGATGTGGCCGTAGGCTATACAGCGCCTGCAAAATGGGGCTGACGTGCATAAACAACGTCCCCCTGTCAGCCCCTAGGGAGAACATAGCAGGAGGATGGAGGTAGCCACCATGTCCCTTTGGGTCCTCCCTGAGGAGGGCCTGGAAGCCTCTCCTCCCATTCCAAAATCCAAGGGAGTCTTTGTGGTGCCTTGCTGAGGAGATGTTATCCATGTATCTCCCCAGAAAGGCCCTCACCTCTTCGTCCTTAACGTATGGGTTGTAAATGTTGACAGTTACAACCCTAAAGTTGTTCCTCGCCAGGCTTGTTATTTCATAGTGGCTCATCGGCCTCTCACCTCCCACTGCTCTTGCTCTTCTCAGGATATCATCATGTTTCTCCTCTGTATTTAGTGCCACGTCATATGCTCCCTCCAACGAGTTGCCTTGGAAGCCAAACACGTCCTTCACCGTCAGCTTTAGAATCCCCATCAAGATTGTCCTTCCAAAAGTTTCCCGTCCTGAAGGCTCCAACTCCTTTTCCTTCCAAGCAAACCGAATTGTGTTGGCCAGCCCAATCCCAGGGACCGACCGTGTTGGTGGATTTTGCACCATCTCCGCAAGGAGAATGGCGCACCCGGCTCACGCTCTCTTCCAAAACCAGGAAAAAATTAAATCCAAAGTGACTGAGCCTATACTGGTGCAAAGTAACACAGAGACAGGAACAATGACCCACAAAACCCAACACCAAACAGGCTACCTAAATATGGTTCCCAATCAGAGACAATGACTAACACCTGCCTCTGATTGAGAACCATATCAGGCCAGACATAGAAATGGACAAACAAGACATCCAACATAGAATGCCCACTCATATCACACCCTGACCAAACAAAACATAGAAACATACAAAGCAAACTATGGTCAGGGTGTGACATAAGCTAAAGCCATGGTCTTCTTAGTAAAACATTCGTAGTTATAAAAAAAATGGCCATGGTGTAAATTATACCAATGTCTGAAAATTTCAATGCCTGTATTCTGTAAAGATGTGATGTGAATTGATATCCTTGGCCTAAACACTATCAACAACCTTATATATTTCAGTGCATTAATGGGTCATTGTGGTTCATTAAATGCAGTGTTAAACGACATCATTGAACCTCATTCATAGAAACACTGATATATTGAGGCAGTGAGTCAGCGACTGATATTGTGCACATTATGCTTGTACATGCAGACTCAACTATGCCTGTCACGATGCAGACACCCTGCATGACCCATTTAAATTCAACCTTGAACCATCCTACCATTTAATTTGAGAGAAGACATTGAAAACAAATCCACAGCCTTCAACTATAAAGCTGTTGAAAAATATGCTAAGGTTTTTATTTTTTATAGTTTGTTTCATACATGTTAGTCACAATCAATCCACCCCCACTTGTCTGTGTGACATCTCTATGGAACTAGTACTTTTTAATATAAACTCATGTAACATTCGCACAATGTACCCTTGTGGAAATCCTTTAGTTTTCAGTGTTAACCATGTTCATTTCTTAACCCTCTAAGCTCAATATGACTGTCTGCATATATCAGGAGAGGCAAAATAAATCATTGGCTGATTTACCATATTAGTGGTAATGATTGTATGTGGATTCCTGCATGCCCAATCCAGTTGTATATTGAAAACAATTATACATAATAGGCAACGTAGTAATCACTTTCCATTCTACTTTGCATTTAGGTCATTATCCAGGGGGAAACAATCTCTCTGTGGGTTATACTGTGATGACTACTAATGAAGTGTGTCTCATAAAGGCTTAGTTAAGCCTACATAAGCCCTTTATAAGTCTACATAAATGCTTCACAAACCATTTGTAAGCAAATGCCATAGCGTATAAATGGTGGCAAAAGGTTATTCTACATTTGGCAAAGCAACACTTGTTATTTCACACATATGTTGTGGGACTTTTGCTTATACATGATTTATCAAAGGGTTTATGAAGACGTTGTTTAAGGTTGGACTTTCTGTGTGAGTGTCTATCTTTGGACACCAATTGAGTGACTTTCGACTGTGTCATGAGAGACACTTCATCACTATGACTTCTCTGCCACAAATGGCACCTTATTCCCTTTATTGTGCACTACTTTAGACCAGGGCCAATGGGGCTATGGTGAAAAGCTGTGCATTATATAGGGAATAGGGTGCAATTTGGGATACAGTCTTATTATTCAGCAGGTGGAAGTAAGTCAGAGCAGATGAGCAGATGACATCTTAAGGTATTACACAGACTGCATTAAATAAATTATATCTGGCTGCATCAAACAAAAGGCTACAAAGTTAGGGGCTGACAAGCGTGTGACATTATTTTCAGAGAGAGCGAGAGAGAGAGACAGAGTGCATGAGAGAGTGCATGAGAAAAAGAGAGAGTGGGATAGAGAGGCAGAGGCAGCCTGTGTAGAGATTTATTTCCACCAGCAACACCACTAGTTATTTATCCCTCCTCTGCATTTTTATTGACTTCATGTTACAGACCATATTAGGGAATTAATTATGAAACTGGAATGCAAAGCATACTGTATTATATTTATAAATATACGACCAAGATATTTGCTCCTGATTCTTTATTTGCTATAGAGCTCAAAGGACAGTTGACAGTGCGGGCCATGCGATGCTTCAACAATTTCTTTAGGGATGTCATTGTCAGAAGTATCCATTTACCCTTGCAGAGCTGTTCTGTATTCTACACATACTAATCAATGTATTGATATACATTTTAGGCCCAGGACAGAAATTGAGGATGGTGATGACAATATTTCTGCAGGCAATAAGCCCCCCCAAAAAATACTACAGTTTACTATAGAATACGAGATGACTTACAATAGAATTCTATAGTAAACTGTAGTATACTGTAGAATACTATACTGTAGTATCCCTTGATCATGTGTAGTATTCTCTATAGAATGTTATAGTATACTGTAGAATACTATAGTAAATACTACAGTATTATCCACAAAAAAACACTGTAGTGAACACTACAGTAATGTTGGCAAAAACAATAGCCTGCAAAAACACAACACTTTTTTAACCGCATTGCAAATTTCAGGTCTGCTGAGCTCAAACTTGAATGTTGTGAAAATTCTGTGCAACTTCCAGAGCATTTTTACTGCGAACACTGAGGCTGTACCTGCATTAAGTTAGAGTTTTAACAGTTGTCAAGAAGGCTACTGTGGCTATTTGATCATAATGTATGCCTACCAGAGTGTACCTTCTATCTCAAGGCCATCAGACTGCTAAACAGCCATCACTAACATTGAGTGGCTGCTGCCAACATACTGACTCAAATCTCTAGCCACTTTATTAAAAATTGGATGTAATAAATGTATCACCAGTCACTTTAAGCAATGCCACTTTATATGATGTTTGTATACCCTACATTACTCATCTGATATGTATATACTGTACTCTATACCATCTACTGCATCTTGCCTATGCCGCACGTATGCAGCACGGCCATCGCTCATCCATATATTTATATGTACATATTCTTATTCATTCCTTTACACTTGTGTGTGTATAAGGTAGTTGTTGTGAAATTGTTAGATTACTTGTTAGATATTACTGCACGGTCGGAACTAGAAGCGCAGGCACTTCGCTACACTCACATTAACATCTGCTAACCATGTGCATGTGAATAATACTTTTTGATTTGATTTGATCAAAAACAATGTAGAAAATGCATACCATAACATTTTAACATGCAAATAGCTGTTCTATCATTCAGCCTACAGTAGCAACCAATGTGTGGTGTTCAATGTAAACCTAAATTCCATGAGACTTAAAGAAACAAACATGCAGGACTTGACTTTAACCTGTTTATCCACTTGTCCTTCAGACAAGGAGGTGACTGAATATTTTGTTGTGTTGTTTGATGCAAGAAACCACTTGCATTTTATTCACATATCATTATTACAGAGAATCAGACAAATGATGCTACCTTCTATATATTGGCTACTTAGCTTATTGAAGCCTGTTTCAAAATAAAACACTTCCACTCTAAGACAAAAAAAAAATCTCTGGTTTTTCAAAGTTGTATAAAAATGCACACATTTTGTTCTCTTGTAAGAAGAAATTACTCCCATATTGCTGACTACAAATGATCTATAACGGGGCTAATAACTCACTAACTAGCAAAAGATAGAAAAAACATGTGCACATGTGGTTACATGCAGCTCTTACTTTGATCTAAAAACAAGTGCATCTACTCATGACCACAACTGTAAACACAGTCCAGTTCAAAGTAAATGGCACAGATCCATATATGGCAATGGTCTATTTGCATTTATAAACTGGGTGGTTTGAGCCCTGAATGCTGATTGACTGACAGCTGTGGTATATCAGACCGTATACCATGGGTATGACAAAACTTAAATTTTTACTACTCTAATCACGTTGGTAACCAGTTTATAATGGCAATAAGGCATTGCAGGGGTTTGTGGTATATGGCCAATATACAGTACCACGACTAAGGGCTGTGTCCAGGCACTCCACGTTGCGTTGTACATAAGAACAGCCCTTAGCTGTGGTATATTGGCAATATACCACACCTCCTTTGACCTTATTGCTTAAATAGACATACTGCAGCTCTGATTGGTTATGCCGCACTGGTCTGTGTAGAGTACAGGCTGAGTCCTGCACAATAGAATCCAAGGAGACAAGGAATAACAAAATATATGTATTAAATAAAGTAAACTAAATACAATTAACAATGATGTGTGTAATCAGTAGTGTAAGTGAGTGTTTTGCATGCATAAATGTGATACCAATGCAAACAACCAAAAGGCCACAAAAATACCACAAGAAAATCTATAAAGGTGAGAGTCTCTCCAATGAATGGGGAAGAGGTGCATTTATCCTGGGACACACCCGAGCCCAGGTGTGTCCCATTTCTCTGATGACCCTCCCGGCTCCGCCCACCGACGTCCTAATAAGGAAAACAAGAGCAAAGAGAAAGAATTCGGCAGACAGAGTGGGAGGATAGTCACACATTTTTGAGGATCTCAGACAATAAGAAAGAGAAGTTGAACAGGCTAGTAGTAGGGGTAGCAACAATTTCGGCAGATAATTTTAGAAAGAGTTGGACCAGATTGCCTAGACCAGGTGATTTGTAGGGATCCAGATTCTGCAGCTCTTTCAGAACATCAGCTGTCTCTGGATTTGGGTGTAGGAGAAGGGGGGGGGTTTTGGGCATGTTTCTGCGGGCGGTGCAGAGCTGTTGACCGGGGTAGGAGTAGCCATGTGAAAGGCATAGCCAACCGTAGAAAAATGCTTCTTGAAATTAACAATTATCGTTGATTTCTCAGTGGTGACAGTGTTTCCTAGCCTCAGTGCAGTGGGCAGCTGGGAGGAGGTGCCCTTATTCTCCATGGACTTTACAGTGTTGTCACGACTTCTGCCGAAGTCGTTGCCTCTCCTTGTTCGGGCGGTGCTCGGCGTTCGACGTCACCGGTCTTCTAGCCATCATTGATCCTTTTTTCATTTTCCATTTGTTTTGTCTTGTCTTCCCACACACCTGTTTTCAATCCAAATCATTACCTGTTGTGTATTTAACCCTCTGTTTCCCCTCATGTCTTTGTCAGAGATTGTTTTATTGTCAATATAGTGTGATTGTTGTATTAGGTGCGCGTCGGGTCCTTGTACCCATGTTTGGTTTGTTTGTACATTTAGTGTTATGGAGCATACTCTTGGAACTTTATTAAAAGACTCCATTTTACACTCAGTTTGACTCTCCTGCGCCTGACTTCCCTGACACCTATGCATGACAAGTGTCCCAAAACATTTTCGAATTAGTGCTACAGGATGCACATTTCTGTTTGAAAAAGCTAGCCTTAGCTTTCCTAACTGAATGTGTATATTGGTTCCTGACTTCCCTGGAGAGTTGCATCTCTTGGAGCTATTTGATGCATATGCAGTACGCCACAGGATGTTTTTGTGCTGGTCAAGGGCAGTCAAGTCTGGAGTGAACCAAGGTCTATATCTGTTCTTAGCTTCTTTTTTTTATTAACGGGGCATGCTTATTTAGGGTGTGAGGAAAGAGCAACCAGGTAACCTCTACTGATGGGATGAGTTCAATATCCTTCCAGGAAAACAGGGCCAGGTCAATTAGAGGCCTGCTCGCGGAAGTGTTAAGGGAGCATTTGACAGTGATGAGGGGTGGAAGCTCAAATAGAAGCTCAATTTTTTGGGGCACAGACCTGGATGGTATGACAGATCTCTTCAGGCAATCTCTGCAGCAGATTGTAACTCCACCCCCTTTGGCAGTTCTATCTTGTCAGAAAATGTTGTAGTTGGGGTTGTAGTTGGGGTTGTAGTTGGGGATGACCTTCCTAAGCCAGGATTCAGACACGCCTCGGACATCAGGATTGGAGTGTTCTAAAGCAGTGAATAAAACAAACTTAGGGGGAGGATTCTGATGTTAACATGCATGAAACCAATGATTTTAAATGAGAGAAGTCAACCAATGAGAGCGCCTTGGGAATAGGTGTGGTGCTGGGGGCTACAAGGCCTGGGTTAACCTCTACATCACCAGAGGAACAGAGGAGGAGTGGTATAAGGGTATGGCTAAAAGCTATAAGAACTGGTCATCGAGCGCTTTGGGGACAGAGAATTAAAGGAACAGGTTTTTGGGCGTGGTAGAATAGTCTCAGGGCATAATGTACAGATAAGTGTATGGTAGGATGTGAGTACAGTAGAGGTAAACTTAGTTATTGAATGACGTAGAGAGCGGTTGCGTCTCTGGATGCACCAGTTATGCCCCTACTGCATTTAGGGTAGGGCTGGGGGCTCTACAGTGAAAATAAAACAATAATAACTAACTTAATCAGCAGTAGACAAGAAATATTGACATTAGGGAGAGGCATGTGTAGCTGAGTGATCATAGGGTCCAATAAGCAGCAATAGGTGAGTCAGGGAGCCATTCGGTAGTCGCTACTACGCTAGGCGAACTGGTGGTGGCAGCATCATGCTGTTGGTATGTTTTCAGAGGCAGGGACTGGAGACTAGTCAGAATTGAGGGAAAGTGATAGGAGGAAAGTACAGATAGGTCCTTGCTCCAGAGAGCTCAGGACCTCAGACTTGGGCAAAGGTTCACCTTCCAACAGGACAACGACCCGAAGCCCACAGCCAATACAATGCAGGAGTGGCTTCCCAAATACAGTTGTTCTAGTGTCATACTCAAGAACACTCAAGGCTGTAATTGCTGCCAAGGGTCCTTCAACAAAGTACTGAGTAAAGGGTCTGAATGCTTCTGTGAATGTGATATTTCAGTTTTACATTTTTATTTAAATACATTTGCAAAATAATCTAAAAACCTGTTTTTTATGTCATTATGGTGTATGGTGTGTGGATTGATGAGGGGAAAAAACAATTTAATCAATTTCAGAATTTGTAATGTAACAGAATGTGGAAAAAGTCAAGGGGTCTGAATACTTTCCCAAATGCACCGTATAATGAGAAGAAATAGCCTTATAGTTTATCAACATATTAAGCTAAATGTTCTGATCTGTTGCATCAGGCTCATTGGTTACAAGAGTTTTTGTTATGCTAGTGGTTGTATTAATTTGGGATCTATTGCATCTCACATCTGTTCCAGACTATGTTTGGAATATTTATTTCTACCACAGAATAGAATAGGTCAACTTTTGTACTATGGGTGACATTAGATTGACATAGGCTAGTGATTTTTCTGTTTGTTAGGCCTTGTCATCTTGTTGGCTGATGAAAAGTAAATGAAAGTTCTTCAAATATCTTCAATATGCGCCAAGGAACTGGATAAGGACGCGCGCAGTTGCTTCCCGGATGTTTCTTCACTTGTAGCCTGTGAGAGAGACCCGATCACATGATGGAGAGCCATGTGAGTGAGACGTGCTTTGGAATGCAGCTGGGAGAAGGGTATTATAATTATTATATTCAGTCCATGAGGACACAAAGGCCACCTGTGGCAAAAGGAATACATTTTTTAGGGGGAATTTTAGCCACACAAAGGGGATGTAGCCGTTAAATTTGAGGCATTAGCAAGTGCTTATTCAAATATGGTGATTGAGAGACACTGATAAAGTGGGTTCAGCCTGCACCAAAAACAAAGCGGATCTCATGTCTTTCATACAACTTCTTCAAATCATCATTAGAGTCGCATCATGCAGTCTTAGAATGTATTAAAAATCTAAACGTATAGCCCAACATTTGTATCACAACTAAATTAAGCATATAGGACAACCTGTGTCTTTGTTAACCATTCAACACAGAATAGCGAATGTGCACAATCCCTCAAATCTTTTAGAGAAAATATCCATTCTATTTTATTAAGCTTATTTTATTAAACTTTCAATTGTATTCTTCATACTATAAAATAATATAAAATTATGCCATGGAATTCTAAACAAATCTTGTCTGCTAAATGAACTAGTGTAGCCCCACAGCTACAGTATATCGCATAGCCAGATCAGGGCCTAACATAACGACAACTCTGTCACGATCGCCTGGAGTGGTGAGTGCAGAGTCAATTGCAGAGAGCAGAGGAACTGCGGAAAACCGTCATTATTGGGATTCCCAAACAAACGCCCAAAACAATAGGCGATAAATAGACAGAAAAATAGTCCGAGCCAACACAGGGCACAAACGGACAGGAACACTAACACGCACACTCTGACTAACAGAAAACAATCCCACACAAAAATAGTCAGGCTTAACAGGCCTAAATAGACATGAATCAAGAAACCAAAATAAGCGACAGGTGCAACCAATAAGAACAAACAAGCAAAAAAGGAAAAAGGGATCGGTGGCGGCTAGTAGATCGACGACAACTGCAGAGCGTCGCCCGAACAGGTAGGGGATCCACCTTCGGTGGGAGTCATGAAAAACTCAGGGTATTCTATTCTGTTCTTTTGAAATAGACTACATTTTTTCAGATAGTGTTCAATTAAAATAAATAATGGATTTATTGTGATTGTGTAGGTTATAAAATATGGACTTATTAGACTGTTCCAAAGGGCTGCATCAGTGGCTTGTAGGCTATTCACTGAAGCCAGGTGATGCTACATGTGCTTATGTTAAATAACAGTCCATTACTGTGAGACTTGCAGTTTTTGTATTTTGCAATTTCACCGGATGTTGTCGAGGTGGGGTGCTAGCGGCACGTCTAGCCCAAAGTGCTTAAATTAAGTACTGCTTTGTGCGATATAGAGTCTTTATGGATGTGTTATGAATGACCGAAAGTGTCTCACTTCAAACTAATTATTAACATTCTGCTGATTTATGAAGATTCTCTCATGATCCACAGGTTCCTGTAGGATGAGAGCGGTATTTAAATGGGGTGATGGACCTGTAAAGCTTCGAGTTTGTGTGTGTTTGTCAGAATCCGGATGATTTGGAGTAGTCCAACCTGAGACTACCGCACCAGGTATTCTTCTGTTCCCATGCTGGAGACCAGTGCTTGATAGTAACCTGTTACAATGGTGGCAACATTTTCTGGCTGATCTTTCAACGGGGGAGTGCAGGAATGTGTCAAAGACCTGACTGGGCCCAGCACCGCTCGGTATGGCTCCTTTTGGTTGTGTGCGTGTTTGTCTACTGAGGAACATGTTACTTGGTTCCAGAAGAAAGACCCTTTCAATTTCGTTAGGTTGGGGGCTTTTATTAAGGTAAGTGCTTCTTGGTGTAATGACGTTCCCAGGCTATTGCACACACAGCACATTAAACCAGCGATAGCAACCATTCAAAGTTGACCTTTGTGGGAGTGACCATGGAATTCTATAGGAGTGAATTTACAGAGTAAAGTATTTGTCATCATCAATGATTAACACAGTCAAACAGTCATAATTATGGCTAAACCCTGACCGTTTCCACAATTTATCTTCTTAAAATTAGATTTTAAGCCTGACCCTAACTGAAGGCCAAGTTTGATGTGTTTTTTTCACCAGACCTTCCGTGCATTTGGGTGGAAGTGTCTGGGAACGAGATTAAGTGTAATGTGACATGACATCACTTCAGCCATCCTTCAGCACAAATTCATATCATATTCGACATAGTGAGTTGTGTCACATTTGACATTGGTGATTATGTCACACAGTTAATGCCACATTTATGAACCATTTATAAAGCATGACATAATTTTATAGATGCTTTGTAAGACATTTATGTATGAAGGCATTAAGGATTTATAAACTGTACATCTATTACATTCATCGGCAAAGGACTGAGAAGGACTGAAGATGACTACACAAAAAAATGCTTTACATTTACAGCAATTATTTTTTACTGTTAGCTACTGTAATTCTATATTACAGTACAGTACTGAAAATAGCAATCTAATGCATTATGGGAACTCAACGACATTCTGCTACACTGCTGTAAAATTACAGCAGTTTTACAGTAAATTACTATTATTTTACTGTCAAGTGTTGTGAGGGCGGAAATGTTGTGGGCGGGGAACATATTTTGAGGCGTGCCTTGAAAGACGATATATTTGTTGCATCCGTTAGTGTAAATTCTGTACCCCACATAATACAATTACTGTACCATACCATAATTATTCAATCTAAGAACGTTGTACTGTAAATCTACAGTAAATCACATGCTACTGTGCTGCCAATCATTTACTGTAGTTCAGTACCAGACTACAGTACCATGCTGTATTTGCGGAATCTAAAAACCTTGTCCTGTAAATCTGAAATAATTTACTGGCTACTGTGCTGCCAGTAATTTACTATAAAAATTACAGGACATGTTTTATAGTGTAGTCTTCTTGGTCTCACTGCAGTAAATGTATGATGTGTGTTGCACCTGCCTGTATGTCTACAACTATTTATTTGCAACTTTACTGCAAGATTGCATTTTCAAAAGGGGTTCTCAGTGCATGTTAGAAGGTCTATATTTAATGTGCTGGGGAAAGCATCATACATCTCTAAGGCTCTCATCAATTTCCATCGATGGCAGTCCAAATCACTCAGTGTGTGAAAAAGCTGACACTTCTCTCTTTGACTGGGTGCAGATTGGAAGCTATCCGGCAATGGATTCCTCTGACTTCTCGCTCATTTATCAAGACCATATTTCCTCTCTGAGATTGCAGGGGTGGAAGATATTCAGATGTACTGAGAGTCTTTTCACTACAATGTGGATCTTTTCTCTAGTACCTTCAATAAATGGTTTTGCACTGTTGGATTCATGTTAATAAATGTCTAGTCAATGTCTAACTTAGCTTGAGAGGAAATGACAGAAAGACAGACAGACAGACAGACAGACAGACAGACAGACAGACAGACAGACAGACAGACAGACATACATGCTTGTTTTGTCCAGTTTAACATATCTACAAGTGTCACCTGTCCAAGTGTGAAATGGATTATTATGATTTTTTTTTTGCATATCCCACTCCCCCTGAGAGTGGGGTCACGGCCAAGCTTGAGAGAGAATGAAGGAGATTGAGTACATACCGGCAGCCATGCTTATATTTGTCCTGTTTCACACATGTACCTGTGTGTAAACTGTACATGTGTGAAATAGACACCCTCGGAGAGTGGGGATCAGCCATTATTGACAGTGACACTGCAGTATATTAATTATGAAAAATATCAATAACATTCCACCTATCGGAACTTTACTGCATTAAAGGGCTACATGCCTTGTTCAAAAACAGACCGACAGATTATTCATCTAGTCGGCAGAGAAATTCAAACTAGCATCCTTTTGGTTACTGGCCCGCTTTAACCGCTTGGCTATTTACCACCCTAAAGAGACAGACACAACAACAGGCAATTATTTAATTAATAAGGAATTGACTGTTCAACAGTTACATTGCAGTAAGTAGCATTCTTCTGTATTTGATTGGAATGGATGAGTGTAAGGATGTACTCGGGGCCCACTTTCTTAAAGACTGATGCCCATCAAAGCCTTTCTCACAGACCATTGTGAGCTGGATTGTTATTGAAGCTTTACAGCTTCTCTGTGTGAGCTCCACCACTTTATTGTGAGATTTCTCAGTAGTTTGGCTTGGCTATGTTCAGATTTTTCCCCTATCATAGGCTATAATCATAAATACAGTATATTAATGCTATTAGTCCTCATAGGACTGTATTATAAGGACAGTAAAACCTCTTAGAGATCGGGCTACTTTTTCAACATTCTGTTAAAAATCACACAACATTTCAACGTCCTGCTACTCGTGCCAGGAATATAGTATATGCATATGATTAGTACGTGTGCATAGAAAACACTCTGAAGTTTCTAGAACTGGTTCAAGACACCCTGTGACTATAACAGAACGATTTCAGTGGTCAAAATCGCAAGGAAATCTGATCACAAAATCGACAAAGAAAAAATCCATCCGCCAGTCTCGGTATTGTCTATGGCTTGCCATAAATGATAGGACTGGGCTTGCAATTCCTACAGCTTCCACACGATGTCGACAGTGTTGTGATTACCAGGGCTCTTTTTCCTTGGTCAGATCACTGAATAGCACATCCTGTCTTCAGGTGCGCACCCGGAAAAAATGTCCGTGAGAAAATGGACTTTGTTTTGAAAACTTCTATCTATTGAATACAGATCGCTCCGTGATCAATTTGATCGTTTATTAACGTTTACTAATACCTAAAGTTGGATTACAGAAGTAGTTTGAAGTGTTTTGTCAAAGTTTATAGGCAACTTTTTTAATTTTAAAAAATAACGTTGCGTTTAAAAACAGTGTTTTTCCTGGATCTGACGGTTGTCAGGACCCGGTTTCGAACCTGGGTCTCCGGAGTGAGAAACAGTCACTTAACCAACTGAGCCACGAATAGACAGCAGAACCCAGAAGATGAGGCAGACACAGCAGTACTTAAGACGGTGTATTTAATGAAGAAAAAATCCTAAAAATAAAAATGGCAAATCCAAAAGGTGGAAGGAAAAACACAAAAAGAACTAAAAAGAAACTCACCAAAACTAAACTAAAACAAAAAACAGAATACCACAAGAACGTTACCCGGAATCGACAAGAGCACACAGAACACTAGGGCAGGGTGCCAACATACAAACACAGAGCACAGAACTGAGGGAAACAAAGGGTTTAAATACACTCAGGGGAAACAAGACACAGGTGCAAACAATAATGGGGGTCAAGGGAAAAACACAGGGACAAAAAGCACAATGGGGACATCTACTGACAAACAACTGGAACAACCCTGGCCAAATCCTGACAGAATCCCCCCCCTAGGAACGGCTCCTGACGTTCCTACCAGCTCTCTCAGGGTGGAGGACCCTGAACTGACGAATGAGGTCAGGGTCCAGGATGTCTTTGGCAGGAACCCAGGAGCGCTCCTCAGGACCGTAGCCTTCCCAGTCCACCAGATACTGCCAGGACCGCTGCACCCGGCGGGAATCCAGTATCCGGTGGACGGTATAAGCCGGCTGGCCTCCAATGACACGAGGCGGAGGGGGAGGTCTGTCTGCCGGGACAAGGGGAAAAAACAACAGGTTTTAACAAAGACACATGAAATGTGGGATTAATCTTAAGGGATCTGGGTAAGTGTAGGCGATAAGAAACTGGGTTAACTCTCCTGGCAACCTTGAAGGGACCGATGTATTTTTGGGACAGCTTGCGAGACTCCACCCGTAGAGGTAAGTCTCTTGTGGAGAGCCAGACTCTCTGGCCGGGGCGCAGGGTAGGCCCGGGACGGCGACGTCTGTTGGCTTGTTGTTGATACCTCTGTGAGGAACGCATCAGATTAAGACGGGTCTTCCTCCACATAAGCCGACAGCGTCTGACGAATCTCAAGGCTGAAGGCACACTGACTTCTGCCTCCTGGTCCGGGAACAATGGAGGAGCATAGCCAAACTGACACTCGTGCGGGGACATACCAGTGGAGGAGGAGCGCAAGGTGTTGTGCGCGTATTCGGCCCAAACAATAAAGGATGACCATGTGGACGGGTTGTCACGAGTCATACATCGGAGGGTGGTTTCCAGCTCTTGATTCATCCTCTCTGTTTGGCCGTTGGACTCCGGATGGTACCCTGAAGATAGACTGGCAGAAGCCCCCATGAGTTGGCAGAAGGCCTTCCAAAACCTTGAGGCGAACTGGGGACCTCTGTCAGAAACCACATCTTGAGGAATGCCGAAGACTCGGAACACATGATTAATTACCAACTCAGCCGTTTCCTTGGCAGAAGGTAACTTAGTCAGAGGGACGAACCTGGCCGCCTTTGAAAACCTGTCGATTATGACTAGGATAGTAGTATTGCCATGGGATGGAGGAAGTCCAGTAATAAAGTCCAATGAGATATGGGACCAGGGTCTGTGGGGAACAGGTAAAGGGTGAAGGAGTCCTTGAGGGCGGAGGTGAGAAGATTTGCCCTGGCAGCACACGGGGCAGGCATTGACGAAAGTGGCAACGTCTTCTCTTATGGTAGGCCACCAGAACTTACGCTGGATGAACTCCAAGGTGCGACCTACGCCCGGATGACAGGTGAGGCGAGAGGAGTGCCCCCACAGAAGGACCTGAGTCCTCACTGCCTTGGGGACAAACAACCGATTGGCAGGGCCTCCTTTAGGGTCCGGTTCGCTAGCTTGAGCACGTCTCACGGTATCCTCAACTTGCCACGAGATCGGAGCCACAATCTTAGCAGCAGGAAGGACAGGCATGTCCGTGTCATCTCGAATGGCAGGAGCGTAGACTCGGGACAGGGCATCCGGTTTGAGATTCTTCGACCCGGGCCGATAGGTGAGGATAAACTGGAATCGATTGAAGAAAAGAGACCATCTAGCTTGTCTAGAGTTCAATCGCTTCGCCTGCTGGATATACTCCAGATTTTTGTGGTCCGTAAGCACTTGAAACGGGTGAGAAGCCCCCTCGAGCCAGTGTCTCCATTCCTTCAATGCCATCTTAACCGCTAGGAGTTCACGATCCCCCACATCGTAGTTCCTCTCAGTCGGGGTAAGCCGGTGTGAGAAGAAAGCGCACGGATGAAGCTTCTTGTCTTCACCCTCTGAGACAGGACAGCTCCGACACCAACCTCTGATGCGTCTACCTCCACCACAAATGGTTCATCCGTAGTCGGTAGTATCAGGATGGGAGCAGAGAGGATGCGCTGCTTGAGTCCTTGGAAGGCCGTCTCAGCTTCTCTTCCCCAAAAAAACCTTGCATTGCCACCTTTGGTTAAAGCTGAGAGAGGAGCTGCCACCAAACTGAAGTTCTTGATGAACTTGCGGTAAAAGTTTGTGAAGCCCAGGAAACGCTGAACATCCTTAACGGATTTGGGGGTGGGCCAATCCGCTACCGCCCCTACCTTCCTAGGGTCCATTTGGATTCGACCGGGTTCCACTACAAATCCCAGGAATTGTACTCGGGATGAATGGAATTCACATTTTTCCGGCTTAACGTACAGATGGCTGTCCAGGAGGCGTTTGAGTACTTGTCTGACATGCTTAGTGTGTTCTTGAAGGGAGCTCGAAAAGATGAGGATGTCATCCAAGTAAACGAACACAAATATGTTAAGCATATCCCTAAGCACATCGTTTATGAGCGCTTGGAACACCGCTGGGGCGTTGGTCAGGCCGAAGGGCATCACCAAGTATTCATAGTGACCAGTAGGCGTGTTGAAAGCGGTCTTCCACTCGTCACCAGGTCTGATCCGCACAAGATGGTATGCGTTCCGCAGGTCAAGCTTAGTGAAAACAACTGCTTCCTGGAGCAGCTCGAAGGCTGTGGCCATAAGGGGTAGCGGGTAACGGTTACGGACGGTTATGTCATTGAGTCCCCGGTAGTCGATGCAAGGACGTAACCCACCGTCTTTCTTGGCCACAAAGAAAAACCCTGCTCCCGCCGGGGAGGTGGATGGACGCATGAGGCCTGCTTCCAGAGAGTCCTTGATGTAGGTATCCATAGCAGCTCGTTCGGGTGGAGATAGGGAAAAGATCCGACCCCTGGGGGCAAGTGCCCGGAAACAGGTCGATGGGGCAATCGTAAGATCTATGGGGTGGTAGCATGGTGGCCCTCTGTTTGCTAAACACCAGTTTGAGGTCATGGTAACACTCGGGAACTCGGGTCAGGTCGATGGATTCTAAAGACTCGGGAGTAGAACTCGGGGAATTCTGGAAAATACAAGTAGCTTGGCACGTAGGACCCCACTGCTTGATAGTGCCCACAGACCAGTCGATGTGAGGGTTATGGCTGTGAAGCCAGGGGTATCCAAGGACGAGAGGGAACTCGGAACAGGAGATCAAATGAAAGTTCATCAATTCCTGGTGTTGTGAAACTGAAAGTCTCAAGGAGGTAGTGACATGAGTGACAAGTCCAGATCCCAAAGGGCTTCCATCCAATGTAGTAACCCTCATGGGGTCACTTAGAGGTTCAGAGGGAACGCCATTCTCCTTCGCCCAGACACCATCCATGAAGTTACCTGCGGCTCCAGAGTCTACCAAGGCTTGAAGGTGAAGCTTGTGGTTGTCCCAGGAGAGGGTGACTGGAATGAGCAGACGGGAGTTGGACGGATGGGAGGAGGTTATGTTTCCCGTTACAGTTCCCCCGGTCTGTACGGGACAGAGCGTTTCCCTGGAGCCCGGGACACGTGGAACGGAAATGGCCCGGTTTGCCGCAATATAGACAGCGTCGCTCCCTCATCCGGCGGTCTCTCTCAGCCTGGGAGATGCGTCCAATCTGCATGGGTTCCGGTGGAGCCAGTGATGATAAAGGTGGGAGCTCGGAGCTGGGACTGATAGGGGCTAGAGGTCTACGGTTGAGTTCTCTCTCTCTCAGACGCTGGTCAATGCGTGAGGCCAACTTGATCAGGGACTCGAGATTGTCCGGTGGTTCCCGAGTGGCCAGTTCATCTTGGATAGTGTCGGAAAGGCCTTTCAGAAAGCACACCGTGAGCGCCTCGTTGTTCCAGCCACTCGCTGCTGCTACCGTGCGGAACTGGATGGCATAGTCCGTCACGCTGCGCCAACCTTGATGGAGAGTCAGGAGCTGTTTGGCTGAGTCAGAACCTCTGCTTGGGCCTTGAAACACTCGTTTGAATTCCTCAGCAAAGGCAGAGTAGCTGGCACAGCAGGAACTATGGGCATCCCACACAGCAGTAGCCCAGGCCAGGGCTTTTTCCGACAGCAGGGTGATGATATATGCGATCTTAGACCGGTCGGTGGGAAACGACGAGGGTTGCAGCTCAAAGGAGAGAGAACATTGAGTGAGAAACCCTTTACAAGCACTTGGATCACCTGAGAACCGTTGGGGAGGTGGAAGACGAGGTTCAGCCAGGGGTTAACTGCCATGGGTACGTGAACTTGAGGTACTGGGACGGGAACTGTTGCCGGGGTAAGTCGATCAGACATTTGCTTAATGGAAGTCAGCATCTCCGACAGAAGATGAGAATGTCTTGCCATTAAGGCCTCTTGCTGAACCAGGGCGGCTTCGTGGCGTTGGACAGTCTCCTGGTGGTGGGACAGCGTGGCAAAAAGGTCCTGGGAACTGGCTGCCTCTGGGTTCATTTTTGGCTCTGTGTTTCTGTCAGGACCCGGTTTCGAACCTGGGTCTCCGGAGTGAGAAACAGTCACTTAACCAACTGAGCCACGAATAGACAGCAGAACCCAGAAGATGAGGCAGACACAGCAGTACTTAAGACGGTGTATTTAATGAAGAAAAAATCCTAAAAATAAAAATGGCAAATCCAAAAGGTGGAAGGAAAAACACAAAAAGAACTAAAAAGAAACTCACCAAAACTAAACTAAAACAAAAAACAGAATACCACAAGAACGTTACCCGGAATCGACAAGAGCACACAGAACACTAGGGCAGGGTGCCAACATACAAACACAGAGCACAGAACTGAGGGAAACAAAGGGTTTAAATACACTCAGGGGAAACAAGACACAGGTGCAAACAATAATGGGGGTCAAGGGAAAAACACAGGGACAAAAAGCACAATGGGGACATCTACTGACAAACAACTGGAACAACCCTGGCCAAATCCTGACAACGGTCTTCATAAATGGACATTTTGGGTATACAAGGACCAATTTAATCGAAAAAAAGACCCAATTTTGATGTTTATGGTACATATTGGAGTGCCAACAAAGAAGCTCGTCAAAGGTAATGAATGTTTTATATTTTATTTCTGCGTTTTGTGTAGTGCCGGCTACGCTAATTCCTTTGTTTACGTCCCCTTCTGGTATTTCGGGGTGTTGCATGCTATCAGATAATAGCTTCTCATGCTTTCGTCGAAAAGCATTTTACAAATCTGACTCGTTGGCTAGATTCACAACGAGTGTAGCTTGAATTGAGTACACTGCATGTGAGTTTTAATGAACGTTTAAGTTTTAACGAGTGCTATTAGCATTTGGCGTAGCACATTTGCATTTATTGTTGGCAAGGTGGGGCGATTGCGTTTCGGGTGGGCCAGAGAGGTTAAACAATGAGTGTGTAACGCTCATCGTTAAATGAATACCAAGGTGCAGCGTGGTAGGCGTGCATTTCTTTAATTTTAAATGTTCCACTAAAAACAATAAACAACTCAACCAACTTAAAGCTAGGAGTGCAAACACATGCAACAACCAAAGACAAGATCCCACAACAGAAGGTGGGAAAAAGGGCTGCCTATGTATGATCCCCAATCAGACAACGATAGACAGCTGCATCTGATTGGGAACCATACTCGGCCAACAAAGAAATATAAACATTGATTTCCCACCCTAGTCACACCCTGACCTACCAAATAGAGAATTTAAAGGATCTCTAAGATCAGGGCGTGACCGAGTGTTATTCCACTGTAAGATTAAGTTTTAAAATAGTACCTGAATTTATGTGCATATACAAGTACACTCTCAGAAATAAAGTTTTAGACTTGTTTTTAAAAGGTGTACAACAACTTGTCACTAGGGTGGATAAGGTCATCCATTGTAACTTTAGTTATAGGTACATAATTGCACTTTAGTTCATACTTGGGGATTTTACAGTTGAAGTTGGAAGTTGAAATACACCTTAAGCAAAATACATTTGTTCTAAGTTTCACAATTCCTGACATTTAATCCTAATAAAAATGCAATGTCTTAGGTCAGTTAGGATAACCACTATATTTTAAGAATGTGAAATGTCAGAATATCAGTAAAGATAATCATTTATTTCAGCTTTTATTTCCTTCATCACATTCCCAGTGTGTCAGAAGTTTACATAAACACAATTGAAATGTGTTAGCAATGCCTTTAAATGGTTTAACTTGGGTCAAACGTCTCGGGTAGCCTTCCACAAGCTTCCCATAATAAGTTGGGTGAATTTTGACCAATTCCTCCTGACAGAGCTGGTGTAACTGAGGCAGGTCGTAGGCCTCCTTGCTCACACATAATGTTTTAGTTCTGCCCACACATTTTCTATAGGTTGAGGATAGGGCTTTGTGATGGCCACTCCAATACCTTGACTTTGTTCTCCTGAAGCTATATTGTCACAACTTTGGAAGGATGCTTTTGGTCAATGTCCATTTGCAAGACCCATTTGTGACCTAGCTTCAATATATCCCCGTATTTTTCCATCCTCATGATGACATCTATTTTGTGAAGTGCACAAGTCTGTCCTGCAGGAAAGCACCCTCACAACATGATGCTGGCACCCCCGTGCTTCACGGTTGGGATGGTGTTCATCGGCTTGCAAGCCTGCACCTTTTTCCTGCAAACATAACAATGGTCATTATGACCAAACAGTTCGATTTTTGTTTCATCAGACCAGAGGCTAAGTCAATATAGGACTCATTTTACTGTGGATATAGATACATTTGTATCTGTTTCCTACTGCATCTTCACAAGGTCCTTTGCTGTTGTTCTGGGATTGATTTGCACTTTTAGCAACAAAGTACGTTCATCTCTAGGAGACAGAACGCGTCTCCTTACTGAGTGGTATGATGGCTGCGTGGTCCCATGGTGTTTATACTTGCATACTATTGTTTGTACAGATGAACGTGGTACCTTCAGGCATTTGGAAATTGCTCACAAGGATGAACCAGACTTGTGGAGGTCTCCAATTGTTTTTCTTTTGATTTTCTTATGATATCAAGCAAAGAAGCACTGAGTTTGAAGGTAGGCCTTTAAATACATCCACAGGTATACCTCTGATTGGCTCAAATTATGTAAATTAGCATATCAGAAGCTTCTAAAGCAATGACATCATTTTCTGGAATTTTCAAAGCTGTTTAAGGGCACAGTCCACTTAGTGTATGTAAACTTCTGACCCACTGTAATTGTGATACAGTGAATTATAAGTGAAATAATCTATCAGTAAACAATTGTTGGAAAAATTACTTGTGCCATGCACAAAGTAGATGTCCTAAATGACTTGCCAAAACTATAGTTTGTTAACAAGACATTTGTGGAGGTGTTGAAAAACAGGTTTTAATGACTCCAACCTAAGTGTATCTTAACTTCTGACTTCAACTGTACCTTTCTTACATACAATCCACAGGTACAAAAGTGTACCACCACAGTGACAAAGCCATATGTACCTGGTAAGTAAAAAAGATCTACCTTTACGACAGACCACTTAACCTTTTCACACGTACCAACAAACGGGTGTGATCATTCTACACTGATCCCTGCAGCATACGCTCAAACCAGTGTGATTGGAATGCTTATTTAGAATGTCCAGATTCGATTGACGCAACAGTCAGCTCGTCACACTATTTTTTTCAGAGAAACATTTTGCACAAACACAGTCCTTACAAAGTTATGTCCTGAATGTGACCAATTTATTTTTGGATGCAATGATTAGACATTCACAGAAGTAATGACTGCATACACAATCATCCAACCGGAAAATATAGGCTACCTTAGTCCTAGCTCTAACTGAGGAAAGATTGATGTCACACAAGCGGTCATATTTAGATAACTCTCGGCTGACAGAAACCACAATATGAATTAGCTAATAGCAATTACAATTTATATATCATCACATCGCAGGTGAACTCACCATTGATCAAAATTATTGAGTTAAAAACTATCAAGAAATCTAAATTAATCCAACAATGTGTAGTTTGTGAGCACCGCCATGTTTGTTTTTTCGCATCAACCAAAGATAAAAAGAGGAGACAAAATGAGTTTGGTCTGTTTGCAGTATGCATGTTAAAGGCAATTAACTGCACCTCAGATTGCATCTCAAAGAGTTCAAGAAACAGACACATCTCAACATCAACTGTTCAGAGGAGACTGCGTGAATCAGGCCTTCATGGTTGAATTGCTGCAAAGAAACCACCACTAGCAGGACACCGGTAAGAAGAAGAGACTTGCTTGGGCCAAGAAACAAGAGCAGTAGACCATAGGCAAGTGGAAATCTGTCCTTTGGTCTGATGAGTCCAAATTTGAGATTTTTGGTTCCAACCGCCATGTCTTTGTGAGACACCGAGTAGGGGTACAGATGATCTCTGCATGTATGGTTCCCAACATGAAGAACGGAGGAGGAGGTGTGATGGTGTGGGAGTGCTTTTCTGGTGACAGTCAGTGATTATTTAAAGTTCAAGAGACACTTAATCAGCATGGCTACCACAGCATTCTGCAGTGATAAGTCATCCCTATTGTATGTTCTCCACAAAATATTCGGTGGGGCTTATTTTTTGTATGCAGGATTGAGCACCATACAGCTCTGCTCACCCGGGAGTGCTTCGGTAAATGCCTTGACCTTAAAGTTAATAATGCATTCAAATGTCTGTGTCTAAAGAAAATAATAAGTTTGATGAATCCAACATTATCCCTGCATGGTTCTTTCAACATCCCACTCTGAGACCGCACAACATCACTCCAGGCCTTTCTCTCTGTCCTGCCATTTAAGTTTGCCAAAGACTCAAAGTCGGAACCATAATTTCATACTTGGGCCACTTCCAAAATAGCACCCTATACATGAAATAAGTTGCCATTTTGAACGAAACCTTTGAGAAATGAATAAGAGGATTCATAAAAAAACTCTTGAAAACAACACACTCGTCACCCAACTGTCCCTGTCGGGATTCTAAACTGTCAATTATCTCACCAGAGCGAACATGCTCTGCATACTGTTGTCCAGCAGTGGACCAAACCAGTTCATTATTTGATCTCTGATATTCCATTGTGAGTGCAAAAGTTCAATAGTACGTCACTGGTGTGACTTGAACATATAGTCCTGCTCGGTACATAATCCGCATGCAAGGTGTTAACTCCCCGTTCATCGATCTATTATTTCCTGATAGCGTTCATAATATTTGAGACTTACATGGCGATTTCTTTATTGCATTTCACTAAGAGATTCTCAATTGAATTTGTTGTAGTACAGGACAAGGCTAAATCAGTGTCAGGGAAACTGACCCTTTCAAGATTGAGGTAATAGTCTATTACAGGATATTCTTCTATATCTGTTTCCTGCAAAAGTCTAATTGACAAAAAAATACCCATTTCAATGATCAACCACCTGTTTTATCCAATAGTACAGACAGACCAGACTGTATATTGTACATCAGTGTTGTATTCAGATACCCCCTGAGTATTATGTTTGCCAGACCCTTTCCTGCCCTGTTCCACTCTCTGTGTCTGTTCAAGGAACCTGCAAGCCCGAAGGCCTTGAAGTCAACTCAGCCTGTGATTACATCCCAATCTGCACCCTATCCCCTATATAGTGCACTACTTTTGACCAGGACCCATTGATAAATACTTCACTGTCATGCTCCGAGCACATGTCCTTCGTCATTAGGGCTGCCTCTTGAATCTCCCGCAGGATTGGCTAACATGAGGGGATCTGTCTTCATTGGGTACAGTCCAGCACACTGCATGCTTCTGCTCCAGTTTGAAGTCTCTTAGGAGAGGCTGCTGTGGATGGATGTGAAATACACTGATGAGAGTCTGGTCCAACATGTCAGAAAGTTAGACCTGAAAGTATTCTTCCCACTTTATCTCCATCACACAAAAGATGGAATGTATCAATTAATTAATGAAACCTCTATCTTATACTTGTCGAGGTTGCATCAAATTACAGGCTACAAGGTCAGCAAAATTGCTATTTTTCTTCAGATATAATTCAATTTTCATTTCAACATTATAGACGAGCAAAAACCATATATCCACCACCATGCAACTTTGATCAGAAGAAGAAAAGGTTTTGGACGACGAGAGATGGAAGGAGGAGATTAAATTGTGTTCAGAGGTATTATGCTTCTCAGAATTGGTTAAAAATGAAAAAGTTGAGCTTCAACAGTGGAGTTCGAGATCTGTATGGCCAAAACAAATCGATAGACGGAGCAGATGAATCAAATCCCGGCTCATCAGACGAATCCTGTGGGATCACAGTACTCTCCCCAACAATGCCCACCCATTACTGCTCAATCCCTCCCTGATCCCAACATAAAGCCGGTACATCCCATATGGCCAAACCCAGCTCCACAACAACCAGCACTACAGCCGTCAACAACAGGGCTGATTCAATACTGATTAAAAATGTTAATGTAACACGCAACAATTATTTATTTTTTACTGATTTACAGTTCATATAAGGAAATCAGTCAAATGAAATAAATGTGTTAGATCTTAATCTATGGATTTTACATAACTGGAAATAAACATATGTATAGTATACATCGGTAACATTGGGGCGTGGATCAGTACATTATTATGCTGAAACATGAGGTGATGGCAGAGGACGAATGGCACGACAATGGGCCTAATGATCTCATCACGATATCTCTTTGCATTCAAATTGTCATTGATAAAATGCAATTGTGTTCATTGTCCGTAGCTTATGCCTGCCCATACCATAACCCCACTGCCATCATGGGGCACTCTATTCACAATGTGTGGGGGAGCAAACCGCTCCATACACGTGGTCTGCGGTTGTGAGGCTTGTTGGACGTACTGCCAATTCACTAAATTGATGTTGGAGGTGGCTAAAAGAGAAATTAACATTAAATTATCTGGCAAAAGCTCTGGTCGACATTCCTGCAGTCATCATGCCAATTGCATGCTCCCTCAAAACTTGAGACATCTGTGACATTGTGTTGTGTGACAAAATTGCACATTTTAAAGTGGCCTTTCATTGTCCCTAGCACAAGGTGCGCCTCTGTAATTATCATGCTGTTTAACCAGCTTCTTTATATGCCACACATGTTGAGTGGATTATCTTGGAAAATGAGAAATAATCACCCCCCTGGAGGTAAGCAAATTTGTGCACAAAATGAGAGAAAAATAAGCTATTTGTGAAACAGACAAGAAATAAGACAAAAAAACAGAACTTGAGAGTGCATAAATATTCACCACCCCAAAGTCAATACTTTGTAGAGCCACCTTTGGCAGCAATTACAGCTGCAAGTCTCTTGGGGAATGTCTCTATAAGCTTGGCACATCTAGCCACTGGGATATTTGCCGAATATTTAAGCGCCTCTATCAAAGAGTACACATCAAGTTACCCTCGTTCTGGATGGCCGTACTTCTTCATTACACAAAGGAATAACCCCAACCAATTTCTAAAGACTGTTGACATCCAGTGGAAGCGATAGGAACTGCACGAAAGTCCCTCAATAATCTAGAATCTCAATGAAAACACATTGAAAAGAGAGCGACCTCAACAAAAAGAAAATCCTGAATGGTTTGTCCTCCGGGCATCGCCTGCCAAATAAATTATGTTATACTCACAGACATCATTCAAACAGTTTTAGAAACTTCAGAGTGTTTTCTATCCAAATCTACTAACAATATGCATATCCTGACTTCTGGGCCTAGTAGAAGGCATTTTAAAATGGGCACACTTTTCATCCAGATGTGAAAATACTGCCCCTAGCCCGAACAGGTTTTAAGATGTGGTTTCAGAAGTCACATAAAGTTAAATAAAGTCCACCTGTGTGCAATCTAAGTGTCACATGAGCTCAGTAAATATACACCTGTTCTTAAATGCCCCAAAGTCTGTAACACCACCAAGCAAGCATCAATTTGAAGACAAGGAGCTCTCCAAACAGGTCAGGGACAAAGTTGTGGAGAAGTACAGATCAGGGTTGGGTTATAAAATAATAACCGAAATGTTGAACATCTCACAGAGCAAAATTAAATCCATTTATACATTTTTTAAAAGAACATGGCACCACAACAAAACTGCCAAGAGATGGCCGCCCA
Organism: Oncorhynchus masou masou; assembly: GCF_036934945.1. Taxonomy (NCBI): domain Eukaryota; kingdom Metazoa; phylum Chordata; class Actinopteri; order Salmoniformes; family Salmonidae; genus Oncorhynchus; species Oncorhynchus masou. The sequence goes on along the minus strand of NC_088241.1, from coordinate 40,244,387 downwards.
CCTAAACTCACAGACCAAGCAAGGAGGGCATTAATCTGAGAGGCAACAAAGAGACCAAAGATAACCCTTAAGGAGCTGCTGTAGGACCACTTTAAGCCATACACTCTACAGAGCTGGGTTTTACAGAAGAGTTGCCAGAAAAAAAGCCATTGCTTAATGAAAAGAATAAGCAAACACATTTGGTGTTTGCCAAAAGGAATGTGGGAGACTCCCCAAACATATGGAAGAAGTTACTCTGGTAAAATGTAGCTTTTTGGCCATCAAGGAAAATGCTATGTCTGGCGCAAACCCAACACCTTTCATCACCCCGAGAACACCATACCCACAGTGAAGCATGGTGGTGGCAGCATCATGCTGTGGGGATGTTTTTCATCTACAGGGACTGGGAAACTGCTCAGTATTAAAGGAATGATGGATGGAGCTGAATACAGGGAAATTCTTGAGGGATACCTGTTTCAGTCTTCCAGAGATTTGAGACTGGGATGAGGTTTACCTTACAGCAGGACAATTGTTATACTGCTAAAGCAACACTTGAGTGGTTTAAGGGGAAACATCTAAATGTCTTGGAATGGTCTAGTCAAAGCCCAGACCACAATCCAATTGAGAATCTGTTGTATAATTTAAAGATTTCTGTACACCAGTGGAACCCATCCAACTTGAAGCAGCTGGAGCAGTTTTGCACAATAACTTCTTGATGCATCCATCCCTTTAGCGGGATAATTTTCATCAACACCTGCAGGATTACAGCGTGCCAATTTCAAATGAAATTACGAAACATATTTCATTTTCATCAAATCACAAGTGCAATATAACAAAACACAGCTTAGCTTGTTGTTAATCTGGCGTGTCAGATTTCAATACAGCTTTTCGGCGAAAGCATAACAAGCGTTTATGTTAGAACATCTCTCTCCTACTTTGTTGCGCAAGCAAAACTCATGCTAACACCCAGCTATCCACTGATGCAAAGTTATCTTTCTTGCTCATTTTTCAAAATAAAAGCCTGAAACTATGTCTAAAGACTGTTGACGCCTTGAGGAAGCGATAGGAAAAGGAATCTGGTTGATAACCCTTTAAATGGGGTGAAGGCAGGCTATGGAACATGGAGATTTCAAAATAGAGGCCACTTCCTGCTTTGATTTTCCTCAGGTTTTCGCCTGCAATATAAGTTCTGTTATACTCACATACAATATTTTGACAGTTTTGGAAAGTTTAGAGTGTTTTCTATCCTAATCTGAAATTATATATATATTCTAGATTCTGGGTATGGGAAATAGGCAGTTTCATTTTGGGTATGTTTTTCATCCAAAAATCTAAATACTGCCCCCTAGTCCCAAAATGCTCGCTGCACATTGTTTTCATCCTGTATTGAACGCTGTTGAACATTGTTTTCATCCTGTATCGATTATTTACGATAACAAACACCTAAAGTTGTAATAGGAAAGTTGTTTGGAATGTTCGGACAAAGATTACAGGTAACTTATGAGACATTTTGTAGTCATGTCGCGCAACTTGGAACCGGTGTTTTTCATGATTAAACGTGCCATCTAAATGGATATTTTGGATATATAACGACAAAATTAATCAAACAAAAGGACCATTTATGATGTTTATTGGACATATTGGAGTGCCAACAAAAGAAGATCTTCAAAGGTAAGGCATGAATTATAGAAATGTTGCAGGACAGGGTTTTAGTGAACATTGTTTTTGCCATTTTATTATTTTGGAAAAGTTTTACAATCCAATTTCCTTTAAAACAGCTCATACATATTTTTGTACGTCATTTTTTACACATATAAAGGCATAAAAGCATAAAAACAGCTCTTTGGATATCACATATACATTTGTTAAAAAGTACATGTTAAAACCAATAAAAACTACCAGAAATAAAAGTACTTTCTATGTAAAACATGAAATTCTTACAAATGATTTAACAAAACGAAAACTTTTTATGACATGGAAAACATGTTAAAAAGTCACTTTGTTAAAAAGTTGTCTTTGGTCCTTTATACAGGACCGGGGTGAGTCCTTATCAAACTCGACTCCTCCTGCTCTTCTGAATCAATCACCGTCCTGTCCTTCGGGGCCCAGAGAGGATCCCTCCCCTAGGCACCACAGCGCTGTCTCCCTCCCCTAGGCACCACAGCGCTGTCAGGCCATGGCCGCTGGGGCCTTGGGTGTTGAGGGGAACCCATTGCCTGGGGTCGAGGCCCCCTTTCTTCTATACCACCCCAGGGCTTCTGTGGCTACCATGGCCACTGTCTACTCATTTCGCAACCAGCAGGTTGCGGGAGGACCACAGTGCATCCTCCAGAGCTTGGTGAAGGCCTTCGGTGGAATAGGCCTTTTAATTTTAATTTTACCTTTATTTAACCAGGCAAGTCAGTTAATAACAAATTCTTATTTTCAATGACGGCCTGGGAACAGTGAGTTAACTTCCTGTTCAGGGGAAGAACGACAGATTTGTACCTTGTCAGCTCGGGGGTTTGAACTTGCAACCTTCAGGTTACTAGTCCAACGCTCTAACCACTAAGCTACCCTGCCTTCAGCCCAATCCATACAGCACGAGCTGAGGCATTAGCTGGCAGACACAGGGAGATCAAGGGGCCTGCTTCCTTCCACAGGTCCCTGGCGGCTCTGCACTCCAAGTGCCTCACCGACTCCTCTTGGCCACAGCCTGGTCGGGGGCATGCAGATATCCTCGCCATGCCCGGGGAGTGCATAACTGCCCTGACCAGGAGGATCTCATAGGCGACCATCCAGAGCAGGTCCCAGTACCGGTTAAGGAGAGCAAGATGGGCCACGTCATGCCAAACCGTTATGGGCTCGCCTATAGCAAGCTCGCGTACTGGACACACTGGTTCCTGCTCCTGCCCAAGAGAGAGAAGAGAGCGGAGATTAGTTAAAACCATGACTGCTTCTTTTTCCAGTTTAACATGTCTTAAGAACCAGTGTATCTTTTTAATTATATGTAGAACATGTATCTTTAGTCAAAGTTTATGATGAGTATTTCTGTTATCTGGCATAGCTTTCTATAATTCCTCTGGATATTTTGGAGAATTTTCTGAACATGGCATCAATGTAAACCGAGATTTATGGATATAAAATGCATATTATCGAACAAAACATAAATGTACTGTGTAACATGTCATATGACTGTCATCTGATGAAGATTTTCAAGAGGTTAGTGAATTATTATTTTTTAATCCTGCTTTTGTCAATTTATATTTTGCTGGACAAAATGCCTACGTTTTTTCTTTGTTTTGGTGGTGGTCTAACATAAATATATGCTGTGTTTTCGCCGTAAAACATTTAAAAAATCTGACACACTGGGTAGATGAACAAGGTGTTAATCTTTCATTTGAGCTATCGGACTTGTTAATGTGTGGAGGTTAAATATTTTTAAGAATATTTTTGCATTCCCTGCGCCACCGTTTCAGCTGAACGGGGGGGGGTGGTGGAGTTCCTGTAGGGGAACCTATAGCCTTAAAAAGTTCCTCCTCTCCCTGCCATCCCCCCTTGCCCCAGAGGAAGAGAGAGAAAGTACCTGAAAAGTAACCCCTTTTATTAACAGTATTTAAAATGCCTTCTTTTCTTTTATCACTGTTTTTACTCAACCTTTTATATCTTTTAAAATCACCACTATAAATGTTAGGAGTGTAAAAAACACAAATAAGAGCACAGTCGGGTTTATCCTTTTTAGAAAGGTTTAACTCAGATGTGTTTTTATTACAGGAATGCGGTCTACCCTTTTTATCTTCTTACAGGAAATGGGAGGATAAGTGGCAGCATGGACCTTCCATTTGGAGTGGTTCCAAATGTAATAAGAATGACAGGGTTGCCATTTTAATCAAGACCCCACAGGTAGTGGTGAGGGGGAGCACGGTGGTGGTAGGTGGGCGTGCTCTTTTAGCCAATTGCACTTTTATGGGGATTTTAATGTGCTAATAGTGTATGGTTTTAATGACAAACATGACCGGTGCGCACTTTTAGAAGACCTGCAGTCCCACATCCTAGGGAGGGATCCTCTAGTGGTGGGCGGGGATTTCAATTGTGTTTTAAGTAGAGCAGACGGGAGAGGGGCGGGAGAGGATTTTAAGGTAGATAGGCCAAGTGCTTTATTGCAAGGGTTGTGCAGGGATTTTAAACTGACTGACTGTTTTAAAACCCTGAATCCAAGAGAGGAGGGCTTCAACATGACCATTGGTGACCGCACCAGAGCCTCTTGCATTGATTATCTGTTTACCCGGGACTGTTTCCCAACTGGTGCTAGAAAAACCCCTACTTTCTTCTCAGATCACGTAATGCTGACGTGCACCCTTCCACTAACATCGGGTGTGACTGTGGGAAGAGGGCCCTGGAAACTGAACGGCTCCCTTTTAGTAGATGATAGAGTAGTTAGTCAGTACAGGGAGCAGTTCAGCCAGTGGCAGACTCTACAGGACTTCTTTGACATACGAGCACAGTGGTGGGAAATGGTGAAAGGTAGGACGAGGACCTTATTTAGAGAGATAGGAAAGGAGAATTGTAAAGAAAAAGATAGACTCATGGTGGGACTGCAGAGGCGACTGGAAAGGTATTTTAATCTAGGTCAACAGGGCTTTGATTTTAACCATGAAACTAAAGAAGTAAAAAAGGAAATGGCATTTTTAGCAGAACAGAAAAGTAGGGGGTTATTTTAAGAAGGGAAAGGGAATTCGAAGGGGAGAAGTGCACAAGGTACTTTTTTAAAGAAAAAAGTTAGTAAAGGGAGTATAATGACTACTTTAAAAAACAAAGATGGGGTTTTAAAAACATATACAGAAGGAATAAAGATAGTAGCCAAGGATTATTATGGGGAACTGTTTGGAGTAAAGGATGTGTGTGAGGAAACCATGGGGGACGTTTTAACACACATCGACAGGACCTTACCCAACACAGACAACCTAACAAAAGACCTGATGAGGACAGAAATCGACCTACGACTGAAACATTTTAAGAGGGGTAAGTCACCGGGGGAGGATGGCCTCCCCTTGGAATTTTATCTGACCTTTTGGGATGTTTTAGCAGAAGAACTTCTGACTGTTTTTACTGACTCTGAACACCTTGACAGACTACCTGACAGTTTTAGAGTAGGGATCGTAACTATTTTACATAACAAATGACAGGACTGACCTGAAGAACTGAAGACCAATTACCCTTTTAAATTTTGATTTGAAACTTTTACCAAGGTTTTAATACTCAGAATGTTTTCTGTTTTAGGGAAGGTGATTCACCCGGACCAAACCTGTGCCATTCCCGGAAGGAGTATCACTGCCTGCCTGGTACTGATCAGAGATTCCATCTGTTATGTGAGAGACAGAAACATGTGGCTTGTAGTCCTAAATTTAGATTTTGAAAAAGCTTTTGATCAGGTCTCGTACCAGTACCTCTTCAAGGAACTGCAAAAAAATGGCTTCCCGGACAGGTTCTTAGCTTGGGTGGGACTGCTGTATGGGGATATCACCATCAAAATCCTTGTAAATGGGCATTTGTCGAAAGGGGTGGGAGTACACGGCGGCGTCCTTAAGGGCTGTCCGTTATCTCCTCTTCTGTTTGTGGCCTGTATTGGACAACTGGCACAGGTCTTGAGAAGGGACCAACGTATCAGTGGAGTGGGTATTCCGGGGAGTGGGGAGGGGTGACCACCAAGTGCATCTTTTACATGGACAATGTCAATATTTTACGGTCTGACCTTTTATCTGTAGACAGGACCCTGGACAGGGCAGACTGGTACGGGCTCTGAGGTGAGAATGAACAGAGAAAAGACAGAGGCACAATTTTTCAGACTGACCCAGACTTGACCAGACTACTACTAACTGTTAAAATGACTGACATAAGGGTACTAAGAGTAAATTTTGAACGGGAGGGAGAAGGGAGTGGTAATTGGAGTGGGGACTTCGACAGTTGACTTTTGAGAGCAAGGTTTTAAATCATTAAAGCTGTGATTTTACCTGTGCTTTTATTAATCTGTTCTGCTTTATCCCCCCACAAATAACTCTTTTAGCTCTGGGACGGATGCTGTTTTACTTCCTGTGGGGAAGCAAGTGGGAGAGACTGAGAAGGGAGGTGGTCAAGAGGCCCAGGTCCAAGGGGGGGGGGTAAGGCTTGCCTGACCTCTACTTGTTTCTGGGCAGCAGCTACACAGCGTTACATCTCACTCTTGCCACCTCCCCAGTCAACAACAAGACACAGGCCCTCACACGGTTCTGGCTGGGATCTTACCTCAGTACCCTGAGGCTGAGCCCAGACGACCTGCGAGCCCCAGTCTCTTTCCTGCTCCCTACACACTATGCCCAGCTCCAGACACAATTCTATAAGCAGTAAAACACGGGATAGCATGACTAATGTTGTAATGTTCCACGACACTATGAAGCAGGGGGAAGGAGTCAAAGGCACTTACAACCCAAAAAGTTAGAAGGATCGTGAGGCCCCGCTTTCACGGTCTGTATTCATACTGAAAATCAAGATCAAGCGAGCTTTCGCCCTTCTGCTCCACGGGAGGTTTTTGTCACATACACATGGTTAGCAGATGTTAACTAGTGAATCAGGGACACTAAGGGGTAGGGAGGAGCAGTCAGAGGAAGTAATGGACTGGGGGGAAGGAGGTGGAATTGTGAGGGGTCTAGGAGGGGGAGGCAGTTTCTTGGAGGGGATAGTGGTTTTTACAGGTCGTGTTTGCTGGCGTTGGGGTTTGGGTTCTTGGGTGGTCTTCTGGTCTGGTCTCTTGTTGGTCTATTGTTTGTCTGGTCTTTTATGTTTGGTCATGTTTGTCCAGTTTGAGTCATTGTCATCTCAGTTCTGGAGTTGTGAGGAATGGGGTTCTACTGTTTGTTTGGCCTCTCTTTGAAATGTTGGAATAACCAAATACATTTACCTTAAACTTCTAATGACTCTGCTTTATCTTTAATACGCAAAAACCCTGTGAGGTGGAGATTTTGCTGGGGTTGTGTCCCTTTCTCCTCTCTATCTACACTCTATCCTTTTATTTGGACGGACCAAGAGGCAGCAACAGTAACAGTGGCTTGAGCAGCCTTTCTGGTACAGTAGAAAAGGTCAGGAAAGCCTGAAGGACTGAGGAGTACGGAAGTTAACAGTGGCTTGACCGCAGCCCGACCTGACTCCCCAGTCCACGGACCACCCCAGATGCCCCCAGCATTCAGAACCAGCTGCCTGGGGAGGAGATCACAGACTGCAGTCCTTGAGGCGAGTAGAGTGCTGCCGAGGTGAGCCTTACTCTCTCTACCCTTGGCCTGCAGCCCTCAGCACACTCTTTCTCATGCCACCATCGACTAGACCAGGACCAGCAGATGCCAACCACCCGGAATAGACGAGAAGGCATTACCACCAACCTACACCCAGAGGAATGACCAAAGACACTAACCTACGCCTGGAGCGAGCAGACCACAGGAGAGTGCCTCCATTGGCCTACAGGTCACAGGATTCCATGTGTGTCTGCCCGCTCTGAGATTTGTCCTTTCTCTGCCTGCAGGACTGGAGACGACCCAGAAACCATCACCAATCAGCTGAACAAGATGACCAGGAGGAACACAGGAGCAATTCAATGCAACAGAGCAGTAAGTCTGACACTAATCCCCAACAAGGAAGCTACCGAGAGCAGCCACAACAATTACAACACCAGAAACTATAACCCGCCTGGAATTCAAAAGGGCAATTCACCAGAGATGTGATTACTTTGTGCCGTCTGACTTGAACTGAATGGGGAAACCCCAGGGTAACAGGAATAATTTGAAGCCAGTTTCAAAACCCGGCAGTTACTAGAAAAATGTTGGTCAACATTCAGAAAGTGCAAAGATTCAGCCCCGTTTGACAAACTCAGAGCATACCCCCTTTCCGACACAGAGTCTAATGAAGTTGAACACTACAGTTTTCAGAATGAATGCATCCTGGACAAAGTAAATGTATGGACTGGGGCATAAAAATGTCTTGACCTGTTAAGACTGGAACCAATCGGAGTGGGTGTAGTCCAACAACTCCCCAGCCCCATCACACTGGGAAACAACATACTACGGAATGCCAAACTGTGCAGGAACTGGAGTCTAGAAGGGGGTAACGGTATCTCAGAGGGGATAGGGGGTTTTGTGAGATGTGTTTGCTGGCATTGGGGTTTAGGTTTTAGGCTGGTCTTCTGGTCTGGTCTGTTGTTTGTCAGTTTGGGTTGTCATTTAAGACCTAAGGTGATGGGTTCTTCAGGTTCTATGGTCTCTCTTGAAACCGGCTCTCCTTTGACCAGCGGTTTGGAGGGGTGGAGGTGGCAAGGAAAGGATTTGTTAGGGGTTTAGAGGTGGAGGGGCCGATAGGGGTGGAGCCTGTTTCAGGGATATCTTGGGTGGTGACGGGGTGGGGAACATTTCTAGGACATGTTGAGTGATGGTTTGGCTGGTGCCTGTGTCAAGCTCTGGGTATGGGTCTTCATTACTGTTGTCTGCTGGAGTGGGTGGGTGGTTGTGATTTTGGTTATTGGGGATGGTGGTGTGGGTGTTGGCCCTTTCCCTGCCAGCATAGTAATTATCCAGGTTTTTACAAAAGTGGACAATTTTCCACACAGTTTGCAGGGTTGTGTGGAATTATAGTCCGTGATGGAATGGTCCCCTTTACAGATCCTGCAGATGATGGCTGTGCAGGCATTGCAGCCAGATGGCCCAGTTGACCGCTGTTCCTGCACAGTTTGGGATGCTGTAATAGTGGCCCGGGGAGATGTTGGACTCCGCCCATTCCTGTTGGGTCTGGTCTGAATTGAACAAGCCATTTTCGTGCCCCAGTCCTGACGTTGTCTTCTTCCGGAACTCTCCTAGCCACTAACACGAAGGTGGCAAAACGGTGTAACTAAACTTCTTTGCCATACTCTTGGATGGTTTCTTGTGGAATTGGACTGTAACTACTTTGGATTCTGTGTCAGAGTGGAATTGTTGTGAACTTGTTAAATGGGAGCTTGTCTTACAGTGTTCTTGTAACTGGGGAGCCTTGAAACTGGCTTCAAATTATTAATTTGGCACTGGGGTTTCACCAGGCAGTTCAGGTCAGACGGCATAAAGTCCATATCTCTTTGAAGAACTGCCCTGCTGAATTCCAGACTGATCATGGTTTCTGGTCTGACGGCTGTTGTTGTTGTTGCTGCTGCTGTTGAAGTTGCTCCTGCTCCCCGGCAATTGACAGCTCCATTCTCGGCAACCTCCTTGATGGAGATTAGTGTCAGCCTCTTCGCGTTGTAGTGGCACATCGCTCCTAGGTTCATCCCGATCATCTTGTTCAGCGTTTGTGACATAGTATATATTAATTTGGCTTTTCTAAATTATTTTGACCAGGTGCAACTAGTAACAAGCCAATTTTCAACACAATTGGCTCAATGCTTTATTTCCCTATATATCACTATATCAGACAACTATTCATTACATATACAGATCTCATGCACTTATGAAAGCATCATTAACACTACATAAGTATCAGTATTTAAAAGTAACAGTTCATAACAATACAACACATTAACATTTACTCTCATGGGTTTCCAGAAAATAACTAACTGAAAGCAACTGCTCAGTCTTCTGATCTGAGCGGTTGGGTGATAACACAATAACCCAGCATGAACAACAAACCTTGCTCTTTTTAAGGAAAACAACCATACTATGGTAAAACCTGTTATGGCTGCAACCCTTTGTTCTCAATTTCCGCCTGAAGACATACCCAAATCTAACTGCCTGTATCTCAGCCCCAGAGGCAAGGGTATGCATATTGTTGGTATCATTTGAATGGAAACATTCTGAAGTTTGTGGAAATGTTAATTGAATGTAGGAGAATATAACACAGTAGATCTGGTGGAAAAAAAGAGAAAGAAAGAGAATACGTTTTCTGTTTTTTATTGTTGTAGTATCATCTTTCACATGTACTAGAATAGCCACACAGTCAGATAGGATGCTGGAGATCATTTTGATGGATAACACAAGAGGGCATCTGTAGGTGTGCAAAGCTTGAGAATGATAACTTCAGGAATGGGTGAGCTACATGACATTTAGCATGAAGTCACCCAGGTGTCCCACACAAGTTCCCCAAATGTACCCAAGTGGCCGAATTGGTGAAATTACCTATAACTATATAAAGCAGTGCAAATAACAATATACAACATATCAAAAAGCAATTCTAACACACACACAGACAAAAAAATGTTTCAAAAAATATTAGAAAATAAATATAAAAAAAACAGTACACACCCCTTGGAAGTCCTCGTCATAATATTTTGTTGCCTGTGCCATGTCCCATAGCAGTCTCTTTCTGATGTAAAGCAGAGGCAAACTGAACAAGTGGTGCATTTCATGTGACACAGAACACAACGACGCCTCCATGCTGTGCCCTTTTGGCTCTGAGGCACAGTCATGCCTGCAGTAATGAACTGTGGCATATGAACACCACTGGTGGCACAGGTAGAGCGGGCTGCTTGGCACCGGGGCCTCCCAGTCGGAGTCGCTATCACTGTGAAAGAAAACATTTAAAAAAAGATTTGTATTGTATGAGCCTTTTATCACCACATAAAATAAACATATATGTATTGATTGTATAGAGCAGAGGGAACAGTCACTCGTGTTCCATTCAACTCCGGCCATTGTTGTGTATATATATATATATGTAAAGCGAAGTCAAAATCTAAAGTAAAAGTGAAAGTGAGACATATATATATATATATATATATATATATATATATATATATATATATATACACATACATACATACATATATATATATATATATGTATGTCTCACTTTCACTTTTACTTTAGAGTTTGATATATATATATATATATATATATACACACACACACACACACACACCCAAACAAACCAACGCACAAAAACAAACTACACATTTCATAGCAAAAAAAAAATATATATATATTTTTTATATATAATATATATATTTTTATATTTCATAAAACGGGATTAGCACTTACCCGTCCAGAAGTACGTCCTGTCCTTGCAGAAACAGCAGCTCAGTTCGTTTGAATCATAACACTCCAAGATTCCTCAAACAAAAAATCTGTCTCACTTTCACTTTTACTTTAGAGTTTGACTTCGCTTTACATAAAGTATTTGCCAGGATATCTTCAATTAAATCGTTGAAACTACAACTTTCCGAAATACAGCTGCGCGTAAAAAGCCTTATAGCAACCCCTCTGATCATCAAGGCGAAATGGAGTTCCCTGCGCGATTACAACCAAGGAATTGTGGTCCAACCCCAAACCATTACATACTGGCATTTACCTCAGCTCATTGGCAATCTACCCAGCTAGATTTCAAGAAGATCAGTGGTCATTGGGCAGAAATATAGTCAATCAATGAAGCTTCGCTAAAATTATTGGTGCGTCAGGTAGTCATTTATCGTTGTCTTCAAATCAGCTCACTTCGGTCAATTCTCCCTGCAAAAAAAACAACGTTGTTTGACTGTTTTGCAAACATCCAGAGGAATGCACTGAAACCCACCATGACTATATAAATGATTGTTTACATGGGCGAATCACGCCGAATGCTCCGTAAAAAAATGATAGAGATGGAATTCCCGGCACAAATAGTTTACAAAATGTTTAGATTTAGGCTATAAAAATGGATTTTATCAAAGAAAACCGCACTTCATTCGATCAATGGGATACTCAGGAAGAGAAATAAGAGCAAGATATCAGAATGTAAGTCATAATTTTACCTTCAGATGTGAAAGTCTAAAAACTGTCATGGCAGAAAATGTTTCTGTTCTTGATTGCTCTTCTCAAACAAAAGCATGGGATTTGTTCTCTCTAATAGCTATTTTAAATTGGAAAACGTAGTTTGATTACCAAGATTCTAATCTTTTGAAGGGTGTAAGACACTTGCATTTTCAAGAATGTTTAATGTTACGAAATTGTATTTTTAGTTGTCACTCTGAAATTTCCCCTGATGTTTAACCAATGCTTGCAACCAAGTAGTTGTGTAAAGGATTTCCTCGTCTTCGTCTGAGGAGGAGTAAGGATTGGACCAAAACGCAGTGTGGTAAGCGTCCATATTTATTTATTCAAAAACACAACTGAACACTGGAACAAAATAATAAACATGAATCAACGAAACCGAAACCAAAAATAAACACCCACGAAACCCAGGTGGAAAAAGGCTACCTAAGTATGATTCTCAATAAAAGACAACTGCCTCTGATTGAGAACCATACTAGGCCGAACACAAAAACCAACATAGAAAAACAAACATAGGCTGCCCACCCCAACTCACGCCCTGACCATACTTAAACAAAGACAAAACAAAGGAACTAAGGTCAGAACCTGACAGTACCCCCCCCCAAAAGTGCGGACTCCGGCCACAAAATCTGAACCAATAGGGGAGGGTCTGGGTGGGCACCTGTCCGCGGTGGCGGCTCTGGCGCGGGACGTGGACCCAACTTCACCATAGTTTTTGTCCGCCTCCTCAACCGCCCCTGTGGCCCATTATGAGCGGCGACCCTCGCCGCCGACCTCGGACTGGTAACCCTCGCCATGGGTCCTGAATGGACCGGAGATTCCGGCAGCGCCGGACAGGCGGGAGACTCCGGCAGCGCCGGACAGGAGGGAGCTCCTGTAGGGAGGAGACAGAGAGATAGCCTGGTGCGTGGGGCTGCCGCAGGGCCCACCAGTCTGGGGAGACCTATAGGAGGCCTGGTGCATGGAGGAGGCACCGGATGGACCGGGCTGTAGGGGAGCACTGGAGCTATGGTGCGCAGCCTTTGCACCACTCCAGGCTGGATGCCCACTTTAGCCCGGACCATCCTGAGTGCAGGCACAGTTTGAACCAGGCTGTGGGTAAGCACTGGAGCTCTGGTGCATACCACTCACACCTCTCCCTTCGGCTCAATACCCACATTCGCCCGGCACGGCATAGAACGCATTGCACCCTCCCAGCGCCTTGGAGACACAGCAGGCAGCGCTGGTGCAGGATACCCTGGACCGAAACGGCGTACTGGAGACCAAACATGCTGCACTGGCACAACACGCCCTGGCTGGATGCCTACTCTCGCATGGTTCTTGCGGGGGGCTGGCCTATAGCCCACCGGGTTATGAGCGCGTACTGGTGACACCGTGCGTTTGACCGCATAATACGGTGCTTGACCAGCACTGCGCTTCTTCCGATAAACACGAGGAGTGGGCAGAGTGAGGAGTGGGCTCAGGTCTCCAACCTGACTCTGCCCACTCCTCGTGTGCACCTCCCAAAACATTTTTCAGGGGGCTGCCTCCCGTGCCTGTCGCGCTGCCATGCTGCCTCCTCATATCACCGCCGCTCAGCTTTCGCTGCCTCCAGCTCTGCCTTGGGGTGGCGATATTCCCCAGCCTGTGCCCAGGGTCCCTTGCCGTCAACTATCTCCTCCCATGTCCAGGAGTCCGGAGATCGCTGCTACCCGAATCCATATTGATTAATTCAAAAACACAACTGAACACTGGAACAAAATAATAAACGTGAATCAATGAAACCGAAACAGTTCTGTAAGGTGACAACACACACTAGACAGAAAATAAACACCCACGAAACCCAGGTGGAAAAAGGCTACCTAAGTATGATTCTCAGAGACAACTAACGACACTTGCATCTGATTGAGAACCATACTTGGCCGAACACAAAAACCAACATAGAAAAACCAACATAGACTGCCCACCCCAACTCACGCCCTGGCCATACTAAAAACAAAGACAAAACAAAGGAACTAAGGGCAGAACGTGACAAGTTGGGTCCTCAAAACATTCCAGCTTTTTTTTTTTTAGAGTATCACATTTGCCTACCAAACTGAGTATTTCTCTTCCACTGATAAGGAAGACATGCTCTGCATGGGTGGGGCATATTATATTCCCTCCCCTCTACCCTATTTATTATTCCTATCCACAAGTCATCTATCATCTCCCATTACAATACAGTTACTTTACGACCCCCCTATCACCCTGTGACCTTCACCAGGGAAAGTCCAGTGCATATGACTTCCTTTGACCTTTTATGCCATTCAGTGTTTAATTGTCAGATGCTCAAGGCTTAAACAAACATCAAAAGCCTCCTCTGAGTGGGCACAGGGTGTACAACTGTGACACTATATCTCAGCTCTCAGAGTAGGAGGTTACCAGTTAAACCTCCCTCCATGTTCCTACTAAACTAATTATTCTGTGTTACCAGAGCAGCTGGAAAACAGAGTAGCATTGTCAAATATTACAATGTGATCTCTGACTCTGAACTTCTTCTATTCTTCCTCTCAATATTCCCCTCGCTCTCTTTCCTAACTACCTGCCCTCTAACTATAGTCCTTGTGTAACGGCTGTCGTAGGTGGAAGAAGGAGAGGACCAAGGTCCAGCGTGGTACGTGTTCATGATCTTTTAATTACACTGAACACTAGAACAAAAATGGAACAAACGAAACAGTCCTGTCTGGGACAGAGACCAAAAAAAAACAACTACCCACTACTCAAAGGCGAAACCAGGCTGCCTAAGTATGGTTCTCAATCAGAGACAACGATTGACAGCTGCCTCTGATTGGGAAGCATACCAGGCCAAACACATAGAAATACAAACATAGAACAAAACATAGAATGCCCAACCCAACTCACGCCCTGACCAACCTAAAATAGAGAAATAAATAAAGGAACTAAGGTCAGGACGTGACACCTTGTCCTTTCATACTTGAATGAGGAAGGTTGTTTGATCTTAAAGGGAAGGTGACTTTTACTTTTATTCTATACTTAAAGGCAGTCCGTGAAGGATGACTAGTGACGACATCATCACCTTCCTCCTCCTTGTCCTCTTTTTTGTCCCTTTTGTCACCTTATTCTCTATATAGTGCACTACATAGGAAATATGGTGTCATTTGGGAGGCACAGAATTTTGACCATGACCATGACCATCCCAAGGCCGGCAGGCAGATATATCGAGGAGTGTTATTGTATGTATTCTCCTTTCTCTCAGTGGAGATAGGTTCCCCAGGGCTGGAGGCCTTTTCTTGATCCTGCAGTGATACCAAGGATTTACTGGGGGCTCTTGTGATTAGCCAGAGGGGAAATGGGGAAACGGGGCAATCTCAGCCAGCAGTCCCACATCAGATGCACACATTCAGACACACGCCAAAGACATACACACAAATAAAAATACAAACACACACATACACACACCCCCATGCAAATGTTGTTTATACTCCTCTGTTGATGAGAAACTTTAAAGGTTATGTAAACTGCTGCTTTGTTGTTTTGTATTGTGTAAACTCAGCATATGAATATGCATATTTTACAACCTTGGAAATCAGCATATCCTCTGGAACAAAATCTAAGTTCCTTAATATTGAAAATTACTATTTTGATTCCCTTAAGACCCTTATCCTTGCAGACATAAAACTTCAGATGCATAATATTAAATTACGTTTGATACTTTATTCATTTATCAGACACTCTTATCCAGAGCGACTTACAGTTAGTGCATTCATCTTAAGATAGCTAGGTGGGACAAACATATCAAAGTCATGGAAAGCACATTTTTCCATCTGTTGTCAAAATGGGAAAGATGTTTTGACTTTGTGGCTACGTTATCTAGTAGAAATTGGTCCAAGTGACCAATATAAAAATCATTCTGTCATTTCCTGGTTGCTAAAATTCAACATTGTTCGCCCAATTCCAGTTTGTGTGAAAAAACAAGCACTGCATAATGTAGTGAATCATTGTACCATCTAAATTGCTGTGATTAGCGGGTGTGAGGGTGATGCGGGATTATTTAAGATGCTCTTTGAAGAATTAGGGTTTCAGATGTTTTCAGAACATTCACAAGGATCAGGGGGAAGCTGGTTCCACCATTGGGGTGTCAGGACAGAGAATAACTTGGACTGGGCAATGCAGGAGGTGCTCTCCCAGAGGGGTGGGAGGGCCAAGAGAACAGAGGTAGCATAACGGAGAACAACACGAAATTAGTTGTGTTATCTGCATATTTATGATAGGAGAGACCTTGAACAAAGTGACTTGGTGTATAGAGAGAAGAGGAGAGAGACTCAAATTGAGCCCTGGTGGACACCAGTAGTGAAAGTATGTGGTGCAGACACATATCATCATCTGGTAGGATCGGCCTGCCAGGTAGGATGAGATCCAAGAGTGTGCAGAGCCTGGGACACCCAGCCACCAGACAGTGGATAAGAACATCTGGTGGTGCAAGGTATCGAAGGCACGAGAGCGCCTCCATGACACAGAAAAGCATTCTCAGTTGAGTGAAGCTTGAAGCCTGACTGTTAAGGGTCAAAAAGATTGTTCTGAGAGAGTTGGTCAGAGACAACACACTCAAGTGTTTTGGAAAGAAAAGAAAGAAGGTATACCATTATGTCATTTTTGAAGTAAGATTTTGATTCAGAGAGGACACAGCCAGTGGTCAGGGATCAGTTGATGGAGGAGGGAATGTGAGAAGGTGTCCAGAGATGGTCTGGAGAACGCAGAAGGGGATATGACCTCACTAGTAACATGAATTCATCTGGAGAGAGAGGGGAGAAAGAGGTCAAGGCGTAAGTTAGTTCTGTGTAAGTGAGACCAGTGGAATCAATAGGCTGAGTATATGAGGAGCGGATGTCGTCAACCTTATTTCAAAGTGGTTGACAAAGTTGTCCGCAGAGGGGGGGTGGTGGGGTGGTGGAGAATTAAGGAGAGGGCAGAAGAAAGGAAATCTTTTCCTATAACTTTTCATATACCTATGGTTAGAGGGAGAAGTTTCACATTTAGAATGAGATAAAGTGGCTTTAGCAGCAGATACAAAAGAAGAGTAGGTAGAGGAGGGAGTGAAATGATGATAGGTCCTCCGGAAGTTTAGTTTTACTTGTTTTTGCTCAGCTGCCCAGAGCACTGTTCTGTAAGCTCTTAAAGAGTCACTCAGCCACGGAGCAGGATGGGCAGGCCGAGCCGGCCGGCAGGAAAGGACACCTTGCAAGTCATAGGATGCGGAAATGGAGGAGAGTAGCATCAAATAGACAGAATCAGAAGACAGAAGGGAGAAGGATTTAGCAGAAGGGAGAAGGATTTAGCTGAAGGGAAAGGTGATAGGGTAGAAGAAGAGAGAGTAGTGGGGATGAGAGAGCAAAAGTAGCAATGGAAAATGACCATCTGGGTAGGGCAGCGTTTTCCCAAAGTCGGTCCTCAAGGACCCCAGTGAGATTTGTAGGTGAACAGCCTCTAGTGCAGATAAGGTCAATCGTATTGCCTGCTTTGTGAGTGGGTAGGGTCTGGGAATGGGTGAGGTCAAAAGAGACAAGGAGGAGAAAGAAACAGTTGGAAAGAAAATAATCGAAGGTAGATGTCAGGAGGTTAAGGTCACCCAGTACAAAGTGTGGTGAGCGACATCATCAGGAAATCTGATTATCAGTGTCAAGCTCATTGATGAACTCTCTAAGGGAACCTGGTGGGCGATAGATGACAATGTTAAGCTTGACTGGACAAGTGACAGTGACATGACAGTGACAGCATGGAATTAAAATGAAGAGATGGACAGGTGAGTGAGGAAGAAAATATAAATCTCCACATAGGAGAAATCAGTAACCCTGTGCCACCACTGCGATGACCAGGTGCTCTAGGACTATGAGAGAACACGTAGTCAGATGAATAAAAAGCAGCTGGAGTATCAGTGTTGTCTGGTGTGATCCATGTCTCCGTCAGAGCCAAAAAGTCTAGGGACTGAATGGCAGCATATGCTGAGATGAACTCAGCGTTCTTGAACGCAGATCAGCAGTTCCAACTGCTGCCAGAAGCCAGGAATTCCACATGGCTTGTGCGCACAGGGTAAACTAAATAAGAAGGGTTGTAGCCAAGGACTGTGGAGCATCTGTAAAGCCTACAGGGAGAGGAGTGAACAGGTATAGAAAACACACATGGTTGCCAAAGCTACAAATGAGCATCGTAAAATCATCTGTAAATAACTAGGTAAGATACTCAAGTGGGAGAGTGGTGTGGAGCCTTGACCTACAAACTATTATCACCAATCTATGGAAAGGGGAGACTCTCACAAACACAATGGTGTTCTCTACAACCACAAGTGTCATGGGACTTGTCTGAAAGTAACAGGTACCGGTTGAAAATAATGGATGGAAATATAAAGGTAGTTTTGTGCCTATCCCCCAAAAAAGGGGTTAAAACCTCTTAAGGATCCAACACTTTTTTTTTCCATTTTCGACTAAAACGACATACACAAATCTAACTAACTGTAGCTCAGGACCTGAAGCAAGGATATGCATATTCTTGATAGGATTTGAAAGGAAACACTTTGAAATTAATGTTGGAGAATATAACACATTAGAACATGCGTTTTTTTGTATCATCATCTTTGAAAGAGAAAGAGAAAGGCCATAATGTTTAGTCTTGGCCAAAAGTTTTTGAGAATGACACAAATATTTATTTTCACAAAGTCTGCTGCCTCAGTTTGGCATAATGGCAATTTGCATATACTCCAGAATGTTATGAAGAGGGATCAGATGAATTGCAATTAATTGCAAAGTCCCTCTTTGCCATGCAAATTAACTGAATCACCCAAAAAACATTTCCACTGCATTTCAGCCCTGCCACAAAAGAACCAGCTGACATCATGTCAAATCAAATCAAATTTTATTTGTCACATACACATGGTTAGCAGATGATAAAGCGAGTGTAGCGAAATGCTTGTGCTTCTAGTTCCGACAATGCAGTAATAAACAACGAGTAATCTAGCTAACAATTCCAAAACTACTACCTTATACACACAAGTGTAAAGGGATAAAGAATATGTACATAAAGATATATGAATGAGTGATGGTACAGAGCGGCATAGGCAAGATGCAATAGATGGTATCGAGTACAGTATATACATATGGGATGAGTATGTAAACAAAGTGGCATGTCAGTGTTTCTCTCATTAACGCAGGTGAGGGTTGACGAGGACAAGGCTGGAGATCCCTCTGTCTTGCTGATTGAGTTCAAATAACAGACTGGAAGCTTCAAAAGGATTGTGGTGCTTGGAATCATTGTTCTTCTCTGTCAATCATGGTTACCTGCAAGGAAACACGTGCCGTCATCATTGCTTTGCACAAAAAGGGCTTCACAGGCAAGGATATTGCTGCCAGCAAGATTGTGCCTAAATCAACTATTTATTGGATCATCAAGAACTTCAAGGAGAGCGGTTCAATTATTGTGAAGAAGGCTTCAGGGCGCCCCAGAAAGTCCAGCTAGCGCCAGGACCGTCTCCTAAAGTTGATTCAGCTGCGGGATCGGGGCACCACCAGTACAGAGCTTGCTCAGGACAGACTGATATTCTGCAAATGGTACAGGGATTGGACTGCTGAGGACTGGGGTAAAGTCATTTTCTCTGATGAATCCCCTTTTTGATTATTTGGTGCACCCGGAAAAAAAGCTTGTCCGGAGAAGACAAGGTGAGCTCTACCATCAGTCCTGTGTCATGCCAACAGTAAAGCATCCTGAGACCATTCATGTGTGGGGTTGCTTCTCAGCCAAGGGAGTGGGCTCACTCACAATTTTGCCTTAGAACACAGCCATGAATAAAGAATGGTACCAACACATCCTCCAAGAGCAAATTCTCCATACCATCCAGGAACAGTTTGGTGACAAACAATGCCTTTTCCAGCATGATGGAGCACCTTGCCACAAGGGAAATGTGATAACTAAGTGGCTCGGGGAACAAAACATCAATATTTTGGGTCCATGGCTAGGAAACTCCCCAGACCTTCAACACATTGAGAACGTGTAGTCAATCCTCAAGAGGCGGGTGGACAAAAAAAACAATTCTTACAAACTCCAAGCATTGATTATGCAAGAATGTGCTGCCATCAGTCAGGATGTGGCCCAGAAGTTAATTGACAGCATGCCAGGGCGGATTGCAGAGGTCTTGAAAAAGAAGGGTCAACATTGCAAATATTAACTTCATGTAATTGTCAATAAAAGCCTTTGACACTTATGAAATGCTTGTAATTATACCTCAGTATTCCATGGCAACATCTGACAAAAATATCTAAAGACACTGAAGCAGCAAACTTTGTGAAAATGTATATTTGTGTCATTCTCAAAACTTTTGGGCATGACTGTATTACTCCAGCCCAGGCTCAATTTAGATTTGGGCCACTAGATGGCAGCAGTGTATGTGCAAAGCTTTAGACTGATCCAATGTGCCATTGCATATCTGTTATATCATGACTGCCCAAATGTGCCTATTTTGTTTATTAATACATTTTCAAGTGCATAATTGTGCACTCTCCTCAAACAATAGCATGGTACTGTAATAGCTGTAATAGCATCACTGTAATAGTTAGTGTAAATTGGACAGTGCAGTTAGATCAACAAGCATTTAAGCTTTCTGCCCATATCAGATATGTATTTGTCATGGGATTTTTTAAATTGATTGCATACAACCTCATGCTAATCACATTAGCCTATGTTAGCTCAACCGTTCCGTGGAAGGGACACTGATCCTGTAGATGTTTTTAAATATGTGTAAATAAACAAAATATATTAACTGAGCATTCTTATATCTCTTCGATATAGGACAGACACTTCAAAACCTTGTTTCTTATGATTTATTTTTTTACTGTTTGTTTTGCCATTTATGAATATGTATTCAATGCATTTCTTTGGGCTATAGTAGGACAAAATTCCAAATCAAATTGCTAAATGATCCATCGTATGACTATCTTAAAACAATTTCTTATGTCCGCTTATAACCCCCCAATGTCTTAGACTGTGGAGAATTAAACACTAATTGCTAATTGTCTTGCAGAGGTGAAAAGCACACCTCCCGGTACTAACTGCTGATTGCCTAAGAGAGGAATACCCCTCCCTCTCCAATTTAGCCAATGATTATGAAAATAACAACAGTCACAAATTGCCCTGCGCCTTAATTCTGATTGATCTGTCAACAATCATCTGCAAGTTATGAGCAGTCAGCAGTTTACACACCAAGTAGGCAACTGGGAAGACAGACATCACTTGAATTAGATGGCCCTAGCTAGCAAAAAGAATGTAGTAGACAAGAAAAATTATACTTATCACTCCTGGAGATGTCATGAGTCCTCTAGCAATAGAAGGGTAAAAGTGTTATAGGATCTAAGCTTGTCATGCAATGGAATCTAGCTGACACTCAAACATGCTCTATTTTGGGAGGGGGGTGTGTGGTAGAGGGGGAGAAGACAGATAGAAAATGTAAAGTACATTTTAAATGAGGTTTATACATATGAATATACTCCCCCTCATGTGTTAACCTGGTTAATTTATAGACTATAAAGTCACATTTTATCCAGACCATTCATTCCTCCTCTTTGCCTAAATCATCCTTGCCTAAATCCTTACTTATTCATCTATTTCTCTTATCTAGCCCTGTGTTTCTGCTTACTGTTCTGGAGTGTGAATTCATTACACTTTGTGACACAAAAAAGGGAAGGGAAAATGGAAGAAAAGTTGCCTTACCAGTACCAACTAATCCTACAACCATTAATTAAAACCTCTCCACTGATCCTATACCAGCCCGGCAGCCTGGGAGGATGGGACACTATCGTTCAAAACACCTTGCGACTCTTCTGGAATAAAATGTCTAAGTAAAAAACTTCTATGCAACTGCCACCGCATGATCTATTTTCTTTGACTGTACATTCAATTTATGCGGTAAAGTTGATAACCATGGCTATGAACGCTAACAAACCAACTTTACTGATGCACATGTTATTGCTATCACTCCATTGGCCTTGGCCTACTCACAGGGATCCTCTTAGGGGTCCTGGACCCATCTTCCTCTACTACTCGCTTTACTGCCTCAGCAAACAATACCAAAGTCAACATGCCCTTCTCTTACTGGACAATTCTGATCTCCAGCACCATAGGTACCCCTACAGTTAACACAATAATTTTTGCTCCAGCCAAATGCTAGGCCAAGCCCGTGGACGTCAGTTTCTTCTCTACAGTGAGTCTTGATCTGGGTACTTCTCTCGAACCTTGGGCCGTGTGGTTAGGCGCTGAAACTCTGAATGGTTAGAGACAATCAATCTCTGATTACTTTGTTTTTTATAATGCCCCTTGTGCCCCTCTTCACCACAAACAACTTCAATGATGGCAGTCTCAGAATAAAGTATATTGTTAACGACAGAGCAGTGGAAGATCTTAGTGAGAGTCGTCAAGCTCGAACCCCCCACCCCCAATATATTGTGTTCATGATTCACAGTTCACGGAGTTGAGCATAGCTCATCATATTTGGATGGTAATCTAATTGCCCCGATATTCAACTTAAACATAGAGAGCTATGTAAGTATGAGCTTTCAGGAAAGTTTTAAGATCCTCTCATGTTTAACTATTTTATGTGTGTTCCCCCCAAAACCCCATGAGCCACTTCCTCTCCTGGTATAATGTTAACAAGTTTGGCATAATGTTTGAGCCGGTACATTTATTTATTTATTTGAACTGTACCATTAAGTTGAAGGCTGTTAAGAGAGGAGTAATCTGAACTGATGAGAATTGAGGAGTCAACAGGACCCATGGAATGTAATTGTGTTAGTTAAAACCAAAACACTTAACTGTTTGTCCTCCTCTTATTGTTAATTTTAATTTATGGTGTCAAAAGACACAGTTTTAGTGCTTATTAATTATGTGTAAGTAGATATATTTCACTGAAGTACCCCTTAGCAAATATGCTATTATGAAATTACTGTACTATTGGTCAGTGCTTTAGTTAAGGTATAAGTAGCTTAGAAAAAAACCCATTAAAATTCCACACTATGAGGTTGAAATAATAAGAAATTGTGAAATTTATGAGAATGCCCTTTTAGTGTAAGAGGTGTTTGACTAGAGAGCCTGAAATTTCAGCCTGCTATGGTGGGATGGAGTTTTGACCTGCCTGGGGTTTTACCAAGTGGTAAATTAGACCAATAAGAAAGAATTCCAAACCTCACCGCCAACAACAGCTAGTTTTCAAAATTATTGCTTGAGCTATTTTTGTTTATTTTTGACAATTTGAATTGAAAACAATTGCAGTAAGGTAATTCATTCTTACCCAGAAATGATTTCATGTGATTTGATATTGCATTGGAACTTTATGTATCATGTACAGTGTGCACATGTCAGGATACATGCTTATCGGTATTGTTTCAAGAATCTATAGTTCCAAAATGTCACTGTATGGTGGAGAGTTGACACTACAATTAACCTTTTCCAACAGACACACTTTAGGCCTCATTAACAGTTCCATGATGTGGCTTTCACATCCACCAACATCAGATTTAACCAAGGTAAATACCTGACCATCCATGAAATTGAACATTTGCCAAGTCTCATCAGTGACAGACAAAAGCAAGGTAAAATGTATGTGGCTGCATCTGCGGAATCTTATTTTCTAAGAATTTGAAACTGGGATGAAATATTCAGGGGCTAAACATATTGGTTTTCTCAAAGGAAATGGATGGAAGGGAGTGTGGGTGACCTGAGATTTTGTCAATCTCCCAAATGGTACCCTTTTCTCAATACAGTGCAGTACTTTTGACCAGAGACATGATGGGCCCTGGTCAGGAATTGTTCACTACACAGGGAATAGGGTGCCATTTGGGACGCATGTCTAAATACTCCAACCAATGTCTTTGAGACATTGAGATTTTCCCAGGATGACTGGATAAAAAAAATCAAATTCTCTAAAGGTGTTTTTTGGGGGGTTAATGTCTATTCAGATGCTTCTTCTTCCCATTCAGACCAAGCTGAGCAATACTTTTTGACAACATACAAAACACATTTGGTTTTGCTTATTGATTCTTAAAATGTATAAAATGGCCACTGTGAGACCATTTTTACGTAATGATTACCCATTATTCAAGCTCCTCAGAAAAAAGTGTATCCATATAAAATGTACCGTTTTCATTGAGATTTCAGCTATTTCTGTGCTCTCTCTACGGGGAGTCAGTCAGTCCAGCGGCACTGTGTCATCCTTCTCTCCACTGTTCTCAGCAGGCTTTACTTTAAAAAGCCCAAGATCGTTTTTTTCAGGGCTTCACTAAAAGAGTATAGGGTTGCTTCCCAAATGGCACGGTATTCCCTACAGAGTGCACACATAGGGTCTAAAGTAGTGCACTATATAGCGAATAGGATTTCATTTAGGATATCCACAAGGCTTCAGGGAAAGTTGAGTAGTCTATAGGAATCTAATAAGGAGCTGTGCTGAACTCTTCTAAGGACGTGTCATCTATGTGGTCCTTACTGATGACATGCAGCACTTACCGGAGCTCTTTTTTCTCACTGATGGCTGCTCTCCATTGTCCTTAACCCTCCTACTCTGCAGAGACTATTGATGTGTCTCAAATGGGACCTTATTCCCTACATAGTGCACTGCGTTTGACCATGGTCGACCACCTGCTCCCATGGCTCTGGCCCCTTTAATACTGCCACTCACTCTAAAAAATGCTGTGTTAAAAACAACCCACGCTGGGTAAATAGTGGACAGAACACAGGTTGGGTTATTTTTTTATCCAGTCAGTTAGTTCACTTTGTGGGTTATTGAGCTATGATTCACTGGGTCAGAACAGAAGACTGGAGGCATGGCTTAGTAGGGGAGTGGTTTTCAGGTCATTGTTTTTGGCAACCCATGAGAGTAAATGTCATTCCGGTTCATGTGTTCTGTTTTATTGTCAACATATGTTGGGCTTGAGCACTGATTCCTTTGGAGCTTAAATGATTTCCTGTCCAAATGTTGGGCTATTCACGAAAGTGAATAAAAACCTAATTTATGGTTCAATTAACACATGTTTGGATAATCCAAAGGTGTGGGCTATTGGGAAAGTGTCATTCAGAAAATTATTTTGGGCCACCTGTAAGAATAAATGTAATTCATCTCCATCATGTTAAGTTTATGCAATGCAAATTTGAATTGAACTTCAATATTTTTACACACTACCTATTAATGTCAATTTTAATGTCAAATTAATAGAAACATTTGCATATTTTTACCATGTGCTAAATATCCCAACATTTGGTTATTCATAGGCAATTAAGGAACTCATACACTTAGGTATGCATTAGCAAAACAATAAACGTGAAAGTTTTCAACCTCAAAATGTTCTGACAAAGCAACATAAAAGGTTAACATGAATGAAATTTACTGTCATGGGTGGCCAAAATTTGTATCTGCAATCCGAATCTCTACTAAGCCCTGTCCCCAGTCTTCTGCTCTGACACAGTGGATCATAGCTCAATAAATCCCCAATCAACAACCCAACTTCAATTACATGATGGGTTGTTTTTGATCAAAATGGCTGGGTCAAAATAACACAATGTGCATTGTGTCCAATATTTAACCAAACTGGGTTGTCTTTAACCTCTCTGGGCACGGAACCCGGTAGTGGGATGAAAGTCGTCAACAGACGGTGATCGCTACATAAATAGTCATATTAAACATTCATGAAAAATATACGTTTCTCACATGTTTCGAAAGCCTGGAATCCTGCTAATCCAACTGCGTTGTCAGATTTAAAAAAGGATTTACTGAGAAAGAATACGATGCGATTATCTGAGGATAGAGCCCCATAAAAAACAACTATTTCAACCAGCACAGGCGTAACAAAATCACAAACTGCAATAAAATAAATATTTTACCTTTGACCATCTTCCTCCGTTTGCAATCCCAATGCTCATTGTTACACAATGAATGGTCTTTTGTTTGATAAAATCCATTTTTATAGCCTAACACGAAACATTTTATGAACCGCTTGTGTAGTGAAGTCTCATCCCATTTGACGACACACTCGAGGTAAATAAACACACAAAACGTGACTTTTCCAGTTATGTTGCATTTCATTGCAATCAACTTTGTAACACAACCAAACATGATGGGTCATTTCGCGGGATGTATTGACTGAAAGAAACGGATTTGAAGACAACAAATAATGCCATCATTGTGCACCAATGATTTGCCCGCTGTTTCATTGATTGACTGTATTTTAACCCAATGGCCACTGATCGTCTTGAAAATGAGCTGAGGTAAACGGCAATATGTAATGTGTATGTGTTGGAAGACCAACCCATGTAGTAAACTCCGGCGTAAAGAGTTTTGTTCGCCATTGACGATTCATACCGGTAGGAGCCACACATGTTGCGCACAGCATTGTTTTGGTAAAGCGCATATTCAGCTGTTTATATATCAATCAGTATGGCCACTAAGTCAGGGAAAGCTAAATCTAAGTCTAGATATACAGATGTACACACAATTTTAGAAGAAATTGATCGAGGACGGTTCATTTAGCGATTCCCAAATGGAGGAATATTTTTTGAACGGAGAGGACATTGTTTTGGACTGCTAAGTTCTTCTCATGCTAATGCTGTTGTTTGAAATTAATAATATAAAATATTATTTGTGAAATGAAATAGCCTATTTGAGGCTGTTGAGGGGAGGGCAGGCCCACAACAATGGCCAAAGTGAAATGTATATATATATTTTTTCATGTTCTTTCTCCATTTTTGGGGGAGGGGTGTATTAGAATACCATTTTGGTATTTTGTATATAGTTATTCCATTCAAAATGTACAACTTCACCAATTTGGCCACTTGGGTACATTTGGGCTACTTGTGTGGGACACCTGGGTGACTTCATAATAAATGTCATGTAGCACACTCATTTTGGAAGTTATCATTCTGAAACTTTGCACAAGTACTGTTGCCCTCTTATGTTTTTCACTGAAATTGCCCCCATCATCCTATCTGAATGTTTGTTTTATCTTGTTCATTTTAAAGATGATGATACAAAAACCTTTTTTAAGTATGTTTTTTTTCTTCCATTGTACGTATCATCTAAACCAGATCAGTGTTATATTCTCCTACATTCAATTCACATTTACACAAACTTCAGAGTGTTTCCTTTCAAATGGTACCAAGAATATGCATATCCTTGGTTCTGTGCTTGAGCTACAGGCAGTTAGATTTGGGTATGTCTACAGGCGGAAATTGAAAAAAGTAGGGGGTAGCTCTAAGAGGTTTTAATCCAGCATTTTTGTGTATGCTGCTTAATGTATACTCCAAAAACTGCTGGCTAAAAACAACCCAATTTGGTTATTTGGTAACCCAGATCTGGGTACATACACAACACACACTAGGCTATTTTGACCCAGCCAGTTGGGTTCAATTAATAACCCGAAATATCGGGTTGTTTGGATTACCCAAACATCGGTAAATTGATGCCGTGTTCAAAACACCTGGGAACTCGGGAACTGGGAACTCAGAAATCTCCACCTTCCAACATCAGTGCTTCAAAACAACTGGGGACTCTGAAAAAAATCTAGCTTTGACTGGGAAAAATCTATTTGAACGGTCATCCAACTCAGGAACTTGGGCCTCTTTCTAGAGCTCTGACTTTCCAACCTGAAGATCACTAAAGTCATGATTTGACCTCGCATTTTTCAGTTCCCAGTTGTTGTGAATGCGGCATGAACCATCAGTTGTGAAGTTTTTTTACAGTCCGTTGGATTGACCCAGCAGCTGGGTATTTTTACATTTTTTTCTGAATGCTTAAACACAGTGATTCTTGAAGCAATATCTCTGAAACCACTAACACTTGTAGCCAATGCATTTAACATGTGTTCGAAACTGAATGCACATTCTTTGCTTTACACTCAGTTTGTAATTTCCTAACACAGTTTTTGCAAAACTGTAAACACAACTCACTGCTTTACACTAAGTTTGCAATTTAGCAAAACACTTCTAGCAAAACTGTAAACATTAGTCTCTACATTGCTTCACTCTTTCCCATTTGCCACTCCACATTGACACATGTGAAAACATTTTAGATAATGAGTTAACTTACAAGTCAGAGCTTAATCACAAGGCCACAAATAAAAACAGTTGGTATAGGCAACAAGAAAAACAGTATCTGGTGCAAGAGGTTGACTGTTCACCCCAGAGCAGGAGACCCACATTACAAATATGCTCATTGCAAATAACTGCATTACACTCAGAGAACTGCAGGACCACATAATGGCAGATACGTAACACCATATTCCAAAACGTCAGTAGGGTGAGTCTCTGCACTGTCTCATCTACTGAAACGCAATAGAATTAGGATGAAGCAGCTGTACAGAGTCCCTTTCGAAAGAAACTCGGACCACGTAACACAAATGAATTATGATAATGTGCAGGTAAGCTATACTATTCTATCATTGGTACTGGATCTAGAAGGGCTTGGTGCTACATGATATTGACTGATCCCTGTCTTTTTGTACTGTGCTACATTGTTTTGTCTTGTCTCTTTCAGAGAGTCACAGAGCTCGAAGCAGATGCAGTGCATCATGAGCTAATATATGTTGACGAGGCAGGTTTCAACCTTGCAAAACAAGGAGCCACGGCAGAAATATCATTGGACACCATGCCATCATCAACGTCCCGGGACAACGTGGTGGCAACATAACAATGTGTACAGCTATTAGTCAAAATGGCATCCTTCACCGTCATGCAATCCTAGGCCCATACAAAACCGCACATATTATCACATTTCTGGACAACCTCAACAACAGACTAATGTGTGTTTTAGAACGTTGAGAAAAAAAAACTTTTTCCCTTATTTGTATTGATAGTGTGTTATGTTCGGAATACACATCCATACTTCACTCATTTGAATACCTGTGTGTATGTGCGTTTACTGCATGTATGACAAAACTTTATTGCAAACTGCTATGCCCTGCACACAGAAAAAGCAAAAGCCACAAGTGTTTTTCTTTTATACTATCAGTGTGTAGTTGGTGCTTTGTGTGCTTATTCAAATGATGGCTTGTGTGTACTGTGTGTACAAAAAAACATTTTTTTTAAGAGTTTGAAGAGTTTTGCAAGAATTGTTTGCTTTTGAAAGAAATGTACGTATACTATTTTGCTAGTTTGGTGTAAGGTTCTGTGGTTAGTGTGTAGAGTTCTGCAAAAGTAGCCTATAGTTTCAAAGATAGTGCCTAAGCAACCAGAAAAAACTGTAATGTAATCCATAGGTTATTTTCAGGATGCGTAGAAACCCGCAAGTGTAAATGTCATTCCTGTTCATCTTAACTTTGTACACTGAAGATTTGCACATCATGCACTTAAATATAAAAGTTGAAACACTATAAGCCAAGCCTCTAGTTTTCTGAGCTGACCTGCTTTGTCAAATTTCAATAACCCAGCAGTGTTTAAAGAAAACAACCCAACTAACAGACCCAATGCCTCCAAACCAGCAGTTAGTCAGCCAAACAACCCAGCATTTTTGTGTATTTTTGAATCCCAAATAGCAGCCTATTCCCTATAGATTGCCCTATGGGCTGGCCCTGGTCAATATTTGGGCACTACAAAATGGAATAGGGTGACATTTTTGACCGAGCATAAACGTGTGTGAGCGTGTTTGGGTTAGTGGTGAGACTAGGTTATGAAGGAAGGGACAATCTACTAATACTCTCTCCTTCTCCTCTTCAAAGCTTTTATTTTGGTCGATGTTACATACTGTCGAGATTGATGCTGCATGCGAGCATCTCTTACCACTTGCTGTAGCTTCAGTGATGCATGGTTCTCTAAACAGATAGTACTATGATCTGTAAAACCACTGAGACATGGATTGTAGTCTGTCAACTGTAATGTTATCAGCAGCTGTGGGTTACGTGGTCTGTGGAATGGGTCTCGACACACTGCATCTCATTCTTGGTGACTGGGCAAAAGGTCTGAGCTTGTCTGGTCATGACTCCATCAATGCACCACTGTCACTATGGCAACCCTTTGAAAGGGTACTGCATGCATAGTTTACAGTCATTACCAAATCATTTTAAAAGCACCATAGTTCATTCTTTTCCAGGAAAATCTCATGTCATGTGGGTAATATTGAGATTCAGCTGGCCTTATCCCAACCAGTCAATATCATCAAATACATCATCATACCTTGTCCTATCAATATATTTCCAATTATGTTTTGTATATTCACTTTTGAGCAATTCATTCAATTAGTCTATTGTAGAAATCTAAAAGTGTATTTATGCTGATATTACAACATTTTACTGGTGTGGGATGTTTTCATCTCCCTCATTATTTGTATTGTCTATACTCGGTGTGTACGATGCTGGAGTGTATTGGTTTGTTTATATACTCCAGGTATGTGCAGTGGTCATCTCAATGCTTCTAATTGTGTGATGCGTTGAGCAATGCAACAATCCAGTCCTTTGTAGTAATTGATTCTTCCACCTGAGGGCAGTACTTTCTAATCTAATATCTGATAAATCTATGTGTTTCACTTTAATTTGCAGCACTGGATTTGTTTTCAGTGGGAGCTCACATGCTATAGGTAGTTTACCTCTCTGTATGAAATAAATTACGTGTTGTTACTGTAGGTCCCTCCTTTACACATATTAGTCACTAGGTTAAGATTTTAACATTTAGTGCATGTATACTTTCTAAACATGGTTGGTTGACTTACCTACCTTAGTTGAATGCACTGACTGTATTTCGGATTGGATAAGAGCATCTAAACATTTAGCTAATGTGGTTTATATACCTACCTTAGTTGAATGCACTGACTGTATTTCACACTGGATAAGAGCATCTACTAAATTACCAACTTTTTATATAAATGCGTCATTCATGTATTGTCTTAAATTCCCAGTGAAAAACCACATTTATTTACATTTGTCAGAATATTGTTCTGGAGGGGCATGCCCAGCAAACCAAAATTGCTTCTGTGAACGTTACCACAAGATTCATTAGGTTGCCACACAGGTTCTGATAACACATACACATTCTCGTTGTGCTGAAGATTACAATGTTTGTATTAAACATTTACCTGATGTTGCAATAATGTTCCCAGAACATATGTTGTTATTACATTACATGGAAACCTAATATGGATCTTAGAGAAATGTTCTGTGATGGTTGTTAGAGATGTTGGGCACATCATTTTAGCCAATGTTAGAAGAACATTCCAAGGATATTTTTTTTTTTAATTCTTAAAATAAATAATAATAATTGTTTTCAAAAATATTGTTTTTGGGATGTTATCATCCTAATGTTAGGATAAAACCCTAACTAGAACTTAATGGGAATATTAGCTAAAGTCCTGGGAAATATTCCTGGATTGCTGGGTGGTTAGTCTTATTAGTGATTTAGGCATGACCTTGTGAGGAAGTTGCCATTTTAGAGAGGCTCCCAGATATTGGGCATATTGGAAAATATGGGTACCTTAAAGTGGAATTAGAAGCACTTCAGCAACATAAATTCACACAAATATGTTTATATACACCCCCGGGAAGAATATTACACTTAAAAAAAAAATCTGACAAGGGAGCACTTAGATATGGTAATTTTCATAAACACTTAGATTGTCTGGGAATTACATATAGTAAGGCATTTGTGAAAATTCTACAGCAATATAGAATGGGAAAGCGGCCATGTGTTTGGACAATTTAATAGGCACTGCAGTAAATAAAACCTAATCAAAACTTCTGTCTCGTCCAGGACCGGTGTCTACACAGATTGATTCGCCATAGCCAATCAGAGCTACAGTAGACCATAATGCAAACAAGCCATTTGGCACACAGGCCTGCCATCATTCACTTTGAACTGGACTGTATGTTTACAGGCAGTTGTAACAGTGCGACTTTAGATAATTCAAATGCATTCGTCAAAAGCCACAAAATGAACCTCTATGGATTTCTGCAAATATGTAAATACCACATACCTTTTACATTTGGGACATTTACAGTCCTATTGATCAAATAACCATGAAAACAACAACAAGAGCAA
The DNA here is from genome assembly GCF_036934945.1 of Oncorhynchus masou masou. Taxonomy (NCBI): domain Eukaryota; kingdom Metazoa; phylum Chordata; class Actinopteri; order Salmoniformes; family Salmonidae; genus Oncorhynchus; species Oncorhynchus masou. The sequence continues at coordinate 40,212,627 of NC_088241.1, read as the reverse complement.
CAACTAATGCTAGTCAAAGCAAGATTAGCTCAAATTTAACAAAGGAACATTAAATAAACCCTGTCAAACCTTTTCAGCTATTTGGCCATCAAAATTGCACTGATAAACGATGGGGAATTGTAGCCTACTCATCCTTTTGCAGCTTGCCTGCCATATGCATGCTTGTCCCAACCAAGCACCCAAGCTAACTGGCTATAGTTGGCTGGCTTGCTAGCTAGCTCATTCAAGACACTTTGACCATTTTACTCACCCTATCAGAGTTGGTTAGGCTATTTACATGTTATCTAGAGCGTCTTGACAAGCTATTACTTTTTTTACTGTTTTTATGTTTACTGACACCGGTCATATTCAGCGGGTGTTCCACGTTCATTCATGAGTTATTCTGTGCTCTGCCACACAGGCGATAGTGTTCTGAAATCGGAGTAGAAATCCAGAGTGAATTTGCAAAATATATGCTAACTGGATAACAATAATTCAAGTTCTTGTTAGCTAGTGTTGTATTTGCCATCAAAAGATGATATGAGGGGAAAGAGTCAGTCAATCACCCACTCCTCCAATGACATGACATGACATCCTCCTGGCAGCTAGCAAGCTATCTAGCTAGATAGCTATTTAGCTAACGTTAGGCTCCGTGTTTTTAGCTTGCTACATAAATAGATATGCTAGCCTATTAGCCACGTTATGACTGACTTGAGATCATTGCCCTTGCTAGTTTGATTGGCGACGATCCCTGGCCCGGAGCCTCCGGTGGCGATCCCACAGCCCGGAGCCTCCAGCGGCGATCCACGGCCCGGAGCCTCCGGCGACGATCCACGGTCCAGTTCCTCCAGCGACGATCCACAGTGCGGAGCCTCCGGCAATGATCCACGGTCCGGTTCCAGCGAGCGGAGCAGGGTCGACGTCCCGAACCTCTCCCCCATAGAGTCAGGTTTTGCGTCCGGAGTCCGCACCTTTGGGGGGGTACTGTCACGCCCTGACCTGAGAAAGCCTTTTTATTTCTCTATTTGGTTAGGTCGGGGTGTGATTTGGGTGGGAATTCTTCGTATTTTTTTGTTTAGCCTGGTATGGTTCCCAATCAGAGGCAGCTGTCTATCGTTGTCTCTGATTAGGGAGCATACTTAGGGAGCCTTTTTTCCCCATTTAGTTTGTGGGATCTTGATTTTGTATAGGTGCTGTATAGCCTGCAGAACTTTACGTTCGTTTTTGTATTTTGTTGCTTTTTGGTGTTCATTTTAAATAAAGTAAGATGTTCGCCTACAACGCCACACCTTGGTCTAATTCAACGAGCGAACGTAACGGCAACTATTTATTTGAATCATTCTCTGTCCATCTGCACAAACAGATATGAAGTCCCAATTGCTGATACACTATAACCTGATGTTCATCAAATAATTTTAAATACTATTTCAACTGGCATAGAGAACAATCAAGCATTTATTTAAAAAAAAGTGTTTTCAGTCCAAAATATCCTGTTGGGTTTGTCAGTGTTAGTTTTGTAGAACTACCATCTGTTTGGGGGTCCCAAGGCCATTGATCAAACATGTTATTTGAACAGTAATAAAGCACAGGCATGAAGAAAACTATGTTTGATCAACCATTCACTAACATGATTAAAGTCTACTAGAACAAATCTTTAATGGGTTTATTAATGAAAGTAAAAGTTCAAGAACAACTTGTTATTAATCAAATTATATCAGACGACTCTGAGTTAATCAAATGAGGCCATATAATTGAGGCCATATAATAGCAATACTCAGTAGCTGGCTACCACCCTTCAAAAAATACAAAGTGAAATGATTGAAATGATTCACAGACTTGAGATTCTGGATTTGTAGTCTCGACTGCTGAAAAAACAGCATATACCAGCATAGACTGGTGAACATCCTTTGCTGTGATTTTGCTGGTGACCAGTTTTCACTGTTTTGATCTATACAGCATATGCAGGTCACCCACAAAAGTCACATCAAGTCACATTATGCTTGATTGCAAAGTGATTGTCACGCCTTGGTCTTAGTATTTTGTGTTTTAGTTTATTAGTTAGTCAGACCAGGGTGTGACATGGGGTTATTATGTATTGTGTTTTCGTATTGGGGTTTGTAGTGTCTGGGATTGTAGCTGATTAGGGGTGTGTGTGTGTTAAATAGGTTGGCTGCCTGAGGCGGTTCTCAATCAGAGTTAGGTGATTCTCGTTGTCGCTGATTGGGAACCGTATTTCGGTAGCCTGGTTTTCGCTTTGTATTTGGTGGGTGATTGTTCCTGTCTCTGTGTAGTGTGCACCAGTCAGGCTGTAATAGGTTTCAAGTTCCGTTTGTTGTTTTTGTATTTATTAAGTTATTTCATGTATAGTTCGTTCGTTTGTCTTCACTAAATAAACATGAGTAACTTACACGCTGCATTTCGGTCCGACTCTCTTTCAACTAAAGAAGAACGCCGTTACAGTGATGCTGAATTCCTATAGGAATTGGCAATATCCAATAATTTGTCATCAAGAATCTGCATTTAAAATGACTGCCAGGGTTAATATGACAAACAAACTAGACTACCCAAACCATCGAAACTAGAACAACAATTTCAGTAATGGGTGCAAAAAGTCAAATTAAAAGATTACATTTGTTTTAAAAAGTATATTATTCATGTTTTTATAGCGTAAGATAAATTCATTGATTAATTAATCAATACATATTTATGCAAAAACACAGTTATTGAAACAATCAATTCTAAAACTATAACTGTAATTGAACAAGCTATGAAAAAAAAATACAATGATAGGTGTGGTTTTGCAGACCAGCTTGACCAGCTAGAGGCCAGGGGCCTCATTTATAAACATTGTGTTCGTTCCCCAGAACATGCGTGTGCCATTTTTCACACAAAAGTTCATAAAAACTGAACTTGAGGGGAGAATTTTCTTATACTCCTGCAAACGTTAGACTATGTGTACACACAGTTTCTAATGGTTGAAGTATTGCATGGCAAGAAAGCAAAAGTAGCCTGGCCTGATGACATTCTTACTCATAATTTGAAAAAATAGGTAGGTAAATATAATAACAGGATGCAATAATTTGCAGTTAGTGAGAAGAGTGACTATTTTTTTTATCTTTGCATTCTAAAATAGTTAGAAATAGGCATGTCCCGACTTTCACCGAAGATGGCTCCTCTCCCTGTTTGGGCGGTGCTTGTCGTCGCCGGCTGCCACCGATCCATTTTTCCTTTGTGTCTGTCTTATTGTTTACACCTGTGTCTTAGTAGTTGATTTCAGTGGGTATATTTACCTCTGCTGCCTGCTAGTCTTTGTGCGGGATTGTTTTCTGTGGTTACGTTGTTAGGGGTGCGTGTCTGCACCACAGGGTTTTCTTTTCTCAAGGTAGTTGTGCCGTTTGGTATGGGTTTCGGAACAGAGGTTCCACTCCGTGTGTAGCGTTTAATTCACGGTGTGTGTGGTGACCTCGTTTGGTCGTGTTTCAGTCCCATGTTGTAGTTGAGTTGGGACTGCTCAATAAACTATTGTGCCACTGGGACATCCTTGCTCTCCTGCTCCTGATTCCTGCAACTCCCTCCTTTATGAGGCACGTAACAAGGCATGTATTTCCAAATATTTATTTAATTCTATGATCATTTCAGAATAAATTCCTAATATTTTCTTACTGTCATGGTTTCATACTCGCGAAATAACCTATAGGCCTACAACAACTTAGGATAGGCTACCATTCGTTCCATCTCTCATTTCATTGGACCCACCCCACAGTGGTAGAGAGCTATTAAGAGGTAAATAAGCTATTTCCCAAGTATTTTTTTCTCAATCTGATCTGATCCGTAGCACAGATTAACGGTAGACCAGTCGGTTCACCTTTTCCACTGATGTTTGTAGGTTAAGTTTATATACTGTAACGTCAAATGTCTTGAGTAGACAGTAAATCTTAAACATTGCAGAATAAAGGCCTCATCTTTTCTGGCCATTATGAGTTCATACAATTGCAAATTGTTGTGGACACTTTAGGTAAAATAAAAATCTATATAAAAAAAATCTGTATATATATATATATATATATATATATATATATATATATATATTTTTTTTTTTTTTGGTAAAATATTGAATTTGGCCTTTACTACTATAGCCCAGAGAAACGCGTTGAATAACACATTCATAAATGGCAATAAACACAGTCAATAATAAGTCCGAAGAGACCAGGTTTTGTTCCATATCTAGGAAATATAAGAAAGATCAGGAAATGTATATACGTTTTTTAGACATATTTAACCCCTTTTTGGGTAGGCACAAGACTACCTTCAAAACTACCTTCATATATTTTTTTTTACCTGTACCAGTTACCTTCAGATGAGTCCCGTGACACTTTGGAGGTAGTACAGTAGTTTGTAGGTCAAACTGTTCAGGCACGTGAGAAGTATTTCTCATGTTTTGACAAACATCACTCAAGCTCTGCCACCTTTCACCGCAGATGCGGAAGTGCGATATTGGCGGATGAGGTGGATTGAGACTCATCCAATGTAAAAAAACAAAACAGATCTCTAGCTTTGATAATGTTAGTTGAATTAACTAGATTCTAAAATATTTTTGGATTTGTTTGTACAGTACACTGAACAAAAATATGTGACCGACTGCCTCGATTCAGTCTTATGTAGAAAAATGTGAAATGCTATTTTTTACATTGGATAAAAGAAGAGAGTCAGAGATAGAAAATTGTATATCATACACTGCAGTTGAGGAATAATGGGAAAGTCATTCTGCTGGTGAGAAGACAACAACTGTTGGCTCATTTATTCGAAAATGGAAGAAGTTCAAGATGACGGTCAATCACCCTCGGTCTGGGGCTCCATGCAAGATCTCACCTCGTGGGGCATCAATGATCACGAGGAAGGTGAGGAATCAGCCCAGAACTACACGGCAGGACCTGGTCAATGACCTGGTCAATGACCTGGTCAATGACCTGAAGAGAGCTGGGACCACAGTCTCAAAGAACATTAGTAAAACACTACGCCGTCATGGATTAAAATCCTGCAGCGCACGCAAGGTCCCCGTGCTCAAGCCTGCGCATGTTCAGGCCCATCTGAAGTTTACCAATGACCATCTGGATGATCCAGAGGAGGAATGGGAGAAGGTCATGTGGTTTGATGAGACAAAAAATAGAGCTTTTTGGTCTAAACTCCACTCGCCGTGTTTGTAGGAAGAAGAAGGATGAGTACAACCCAAGAACACCATCCCAACCGTAAAGTATGCAGGTGGAAACACATCATTTGGGGATGCTTTACTGCAAAGGGGACAGGACGACTGCACCGTATTGAAGGGAGGATGGATGGGGCCATGTATCGCGAGATCTTGGCCAACAACCTCCTTCCATCAGTAAGAGCATTGAAGATGGGTCGTGGCTGGGTCTTCCAGCATGACAACGACCCAAAACACACAGCCAGCGCAACTAAAGAGTGGCTCCGTAAGAAGTGTGGGAGCAAATATAACACATAGACAAATGCATAAGATGTACAGAATAGCTGAACATTAAAACCAGACTACATGAAGAGAAGGACACATAGAAGCCTAGTCCAGCTGGACATACAAAGGTCAGAGGTTGTATAAGGAGGGGGTCAGCCAAAGGACCAACTGATGGATTACAGATATCAATCACATCACAGGGGAGATACAAGTCTGTTTGATCTTAGACAGCCATATGAAGTGAAGGCGACCAGAACAGCTGGGCACCCTAAAGCTAAAGGAGATGAAGACACACACACAAAAGGGACACAGAGTTAATTACAGAGCCAAAGCATAGGGCTGTAAAATAGAGGAATGTAAACTATTTTTAGTATAGCTGGACATGCTAGAAACTGAGGAGACACATAGTCTGCTGATCCTGGATAGTCCACAAACAAAAGAATGCATTTAGCTAAGTGCAGGAACAGCAAGGGTCTTGTAATCTGCCGAAAGCAGATGTGGGCGTTACTGGTCTGAACAAGCGGGATGCATGGATTGGAATGCAACTTTATTTGCATTTGGGATGGGCTCATATGCAATATGTGGATAAATACTGGAGCCGGGGCTCTGGGAAGTGGAGTGTGTTCCATGGACCTTCCCGGCTTGCTATATTCTTGTATTAAAAAGCCGAATTGATTTCACAAGTTCTGTAATGCGTTGTATTTGATCCGATTTTCTACTACAGAAGCATCTCAAGGTCCTGGAGTGGCCTAGCCAGTCTCCAGACCTGAACCCAATAGAACATCTTTGGAGGGAGATGAAGGTCCGAATTGCCTAGCGACAGCCCCGAAACCCGAAGGATGTGGAGAAGGTCTGTATGGAGGAGTGGGCCACAATTTCTGCTATAGTGTGTGCAAACCTGGTCAAGAACTACAGTAAACGTATGATCTCTGTAATTTCAAACAAAGGTTTCTGTACCAAATATTAAGTTCTGCTTTTCTGATGTATCAAATACTTATGTTATGCAAAAAAATGCAAATGAATTACTTAAAAATCATAAAATGTGATTTTCTGGATTTTTGTTTTAGATTCCGTTTCTCACAGTTGAAGTGTACCTTTGATAAACATTACAGACCACTAAATGCTTTGTAAGTAGGAAAACCTGCAAAATCGGCAGTATCAAATACTTGTTCTCCCCACTGTATGTTTTGTTTGAAAAAGTTCATATTTATATAAAAACATTTCAGTATACATTGGCACGTTACGTTCACTAGTTCCAAAAACATCCGGTGATATTGCAGAGAGCCACATCATTTTTCAGAAATATTCATTATAAATGTCGATGAAAATGCAATTGTTAGATATGGAAATGTAGATATCGTTCCTTAATGCAACCAGTCAAAAATACTTTATGGAAAAAGCAAACCATGCAATAATCTGAGAACGGCACTCAGAAAAAAATCTTAAATTATCTGCCATGTTGGAGTCAACAGAAATCAGAAATAACATTATAAATATTCCCTTACCTTTGGTGATCTTCCTCAGAATGCACTCCCAGTAATCATAGCTCGACAATAAATGTTGGATTTCTTCGATAATGTCCATTATTTATTTCCAAGTAGCTACTTTTTTTAGGGAGTTTAGTACACAAATCAAAATGCACGTGCAGGTCCAGCCGAACGTCAGACAAAAACTTCAAAAAGTTATTTTACAGGTCGTAGAAACATTTCAAACTAATTATAGAATCAATCTTAAGGATGCTTTTATCATAAATCTTCAATAACGTTCCAACCAGAGAAATCCATTGTCTGTAGAAAAGCCATGGAACGCAGGTCTCTATCGTGTGAAATGCGTGACCAGGACCTGGCTCTCTGCAACTACTGACTCAAAGAGCTCTCATCCAGCCCCACATCACAGTAGAAGCCTAATTCAAGTTTCTAAAGACAGTTGACATATAGTGGAAGCTGTAGGAAGTGCAACATAACCAATATCCCGCTGTGTATTCAATATGGGCTGGGTTGAAAATCGAAAACCAACCTCAGATTTCCCACTTCTTGTTTGGATTTCTTCTCAGGCTTTTGCCTGCCATATGAGTGCTGTTAAACTCACAGACATCATTCAAACAGCTTTAGAAACTTCAGAGTGTTGTCTATCCAGTACTACTAATAATATGCATATATTAGCAACTGGGATTGAGGAGCAGCCCGTTTACTCTTGGCACCTCTGGGCACCTTTCATCCAAGCTACTCAATACTGCCCCTGCAGCCATCAGAAGTTATAAGACCTCTAGAAAATAATGTCTGGAGGGTGAAAATCCCAAAACATTCTGGCTGATTTTCTTTTGTGGATGGCAGTTGGCATGGACCAATTTATCGCGTAAATAAAACATGCCAGGGTTTCTTGACCCATCTCCCACTTTTCGTGAGTTCAAAGTATCTGTGGTTGTGAACATTACATAGTGTTCTTTAGCTGATCTTTTTTTGTAGCAGTTCATCCTGTGTTTTCCCCAATGCCAAATTTAGAGCTTCATCCACACATTGTGGAGAATAGCCGCTTCTTAGAAACCTATTGCGCATCTCGGCTGCTTTCTCTAGATAGTCCTGAAAATGAATTGCTGCAAGTTAGGGAGGAGGGAAGAGGGTTCACACCTAGCTCAAGATGGGGAGGGAGGGATCACACCTTGCTCGGGTATAAGACAAATCTTTAGTAAAGGTTGAATAGTCTGTTGTTCAGCAAATAGCCCATTCTGCTATGTTTGTAAAAACAAATAATAATACTTTTTCCCCTTTCAACGTTATACGATTCCAATTTATAAAGTGTTTTTAGACACATCGGCCCTAACCCCAATTAATTAATTTGGGCACAGTCGATAGCATGCTGGACTTCGTGTTAGAATGTTGAGGGTTCGAAACCTGCTCCCTGCTTGCTATAATTAATTAGTTTAATACAACTGGTTTGAATATGGCTGAAAAAAACTTGCTGAATAGCTATTTTTGTTAACTAACTTTATGACAAAACAATATGTGCAATAGTTTGTCTCTACATTAACTAAGATATTCCTCTCAATTTTACATTTTTTGCTTGACTCATTATGATTTTATAATTACTTAAATTAGCTTCCCCGTAATGTTTTGTCAGCCATCTTTGCTGAAGTCACCAGGGATGGGTGGTCCATGTCAAATTTGTCATTGGAACCACTCGATATGATTGGTCATATAAAAACCTTTGGACCCAAATGCATAATGACTAATTCTCCCTTGTGGTGGTCTGGAGTATTGAAGCCGTGACACTGGGTACCTCTAAGTCCTGCAGTGTAAGCTCGCAACTTTTAAAGGAGGAACCTATTTTTTTTTACAAGGACAGCCTAATCCTTCCTCACTGATTTACAGAAATATTGAAACAAAGTTGTTGAATGAAGACAAACAATTTAGAATCCTCCATTCCTGTAGCCTACTCACGAACGTAACATTGTACAGCCCCATATTTTCCATTCCATCCTAACGGATACCCTGAGGGTTTCTTTTTTTGTTTTTCTCTGAGTAGAAACACCATAATATTAATCTAATTAATTGAGCCAAATTTTTTACAATCAAACCCATATACTATATTATTAGAAAACAGGTTTCAATTATCTGGTGCCAATATGGAAGATTATCAAACGCTTCTCAAAGATGCCCTCTGGTGGTCAAACTATCAATAACTTGCATTAACAGAACAAATGTCTGACAAATAGATAACATGCCACAGGATGCTGCAGCAGCCCGCAAGGTGTGTTGCAGGATGACGCAACATTTCCACTGCACCTACTATGTGTACAATATGGTCAGAATATGCAGGCTTGCTTATTGTTCCTAGAATTACTTAGAAAATAGCTGTCCTTTAGAGCTCCGTTTTTATGGAATGGTCTACTGATCCATGTGAGAGACGCAGACTTTTTTCAGTAGGTCCTATGATTGAGCTTAGTCTAGCCCAGAGGTGTGAAGGTGAACTGCAAGCTACTGGAGTGAGGAACCACCCTTGCTGTCTCTGCTTGGCCGGCTCCGTACTCTCCACTGGGTTTCTCTGCCTTTAAACCTATTACGAGGGCTGAGTAACTGGCTTGCTAGTTCTCTCCAATGCCTTCCCTATGAGGAGCACATCACGTCTTGCAATGCTTTTTTCGCTATACTCAACTTGAGTGGGTTGAGTTACTGATGTTATCTTCATGTCAGGTCTTTCACCCCCTCGGGCTTGTGTGCTAGGGGAGATTTTTGTGGGCTATACTCCACCTTGTCTAAGGGTAGTAAGTTGGTGGCCTCCTGCTATCCCTCTGGTGGTGTGGGGGCTGTGCTTTGACAAAGTGGGTGAGGTTATATCCTTCCTGGTTGGTCCTGTCCGGGGGTATTGTAAGACGGGTTCACAGTGACCACAACACCCCCGGTCTCAGTCACCAGTATCTATGCTGCAGGTCTATGTGCAGGGGGGCTAGAGTCAGTCTGTCTTTTCTGGTGCATTTCTCCTGTCTTATCTGGTGTCCTGTGTGATCTTAAGTATTCTGTCTCTAATTCTTCCATCCCTCTCTCCCCTCCTGGACGGCCTGAGCCCTATGACTTTGCCTCAGGACTACCTGGCCTGACGACTCCTGGCTGTCCCCATCCCCAGTCCACCTGGTCGTGCTGCTGATCCAGTTTCTGCTGTTCTGCCTGCGGGTATGGAACCCTGACCTGTTCATCGGACCTGCTATCTTATCCCGGACCTGCTGTTTCGACCCTCTTGCTCCCTCTCTCGCTCTCAATCTCCATCTCTCTCTCCAGCACATGCTGTCTTGACCTCTGAATGCTCGACTATGAAAAGTCAACTGACATTTACTCCTGATGTGCTGACCTGTTGAACCCTCAATAACCTCTGTGATTATTATTTGACCCTGTTGGTCATCTACGAACATTTGAACATCTTAAAGAATGATCTAGCCTTAATGACCATGTACTCTTATAAATCTCCACCAGTAAAGCCAGAAGAGGACTGGTCACCTCTCAGAGCCACCGTGCTTCTACATCTGCATTGCTTGCTCTTTGGGGGTTTAGGCTGGGTTTCTGTATCAGCATTTCGACATCTGCTAATGTAAAAAAAGGGCCTTATTAATACAGTTGATAGATTGATCACTGAGCTTCGAAATGTAGGTGGAGGCAATATACTGGTGGGGCTCATTAGCGTATTTGGAGTTGTGTTCTAAAATATGTGTATTTATGCCAACCTTCAGTGAAAGTGTTGAACCAGTTTAAAGGGATGTAAGTTATGTTGTGAAAGCATGAACATCATTTTTATTTAACACTGACAGTTCAGTAATCTTTGGAAAAGCATTTGACCTTAAAGTGCTGACAAGCTTAGACCAGCACTAAGAACAGCACTGAACAGGCACCAGGACCAATAACAGGATCAGAACCAGCCCCCTCAACAGAACCTAAACTCACCACCCAGAAATAGAACAAACCAAAACAGAATAATTATGCACAAGTAACAAGGTATCAGAAGATTCATACTACTCTGACCCAAAACCCAGCCACCAATCATAAATGTCAGTAGAACTCCACTCCAGCCTGGTGTCCCCAGTCTCCTTGCTCCCCCTACCGCCGATCCTCCCCCGGAGGACAAAATCTCATTAGCACTCTTCACAGAAGCCAAAGACAGCCAGGACCGCACACACACCACCCAAACAGGTCCCAGACCGACAGTTAAAAGCAATAATTTACTTGAACTCAAATAGTGAACAAACCAATCTAGCAAGTGAGCAAGATCCATATCTGTCTTCTAAAGAGCAACCCTACAAGGGTAATTCCTGTTTTTAAGGTTTTGTGAAGAAGGAAGATCACTTTATACTGCTTTACTTCGGCACAGCCTGCCAAATAACAGTGAGCCCGCAGCTGTTGGGCTCCAGCTGTAGGACCGGAGCGAGCGACTGCGAAGCCACCTCAACCCAGCCTCGAGCGACTGGAAACTTACATATCAACATGTTGAATCAAAAGCTGCACTGACAGATAACATTAACCTGTTCACGCATGAGTTGCAACCCGTCGCACCTGCATTTGTTTTTTCATGTGTGTGATGTCAGAATGCTCTCAGTGTTTGAAAATGTGATTATTTGTCACACCCTGACCTGAGTGTTCTTTGTTTTCTTTATATATATTGGTTAGGTCAGGGTGTGACATGGGTGATGTATGTGTTTTTGTACTGTCTAGGGGGTTATTTACCATCGAGGTGTTTATGTATGTCTATGGTTGCCTAGAATGGTTCTCAATTAGTACCAGCCTTTTATCCTTGATTAGGAACCATTTTTAGGCAGCCATCTTCTTTGGGTATTTCGTGGGTTATTGTCTATGTTTATTTATTTTATTTTACCTTTATTTTACTAGGCAGGTCAGTTAAGAACAAAGTCTTATTTTCAATGACGGCCTAGGAACAGTGGGTTAGCTGCCTGTTCAGGAGCAGATTTGTACCTTGTCAGCTCAGGGATTCAAACTTGCAACCTTTCGGTTACTAGTCCAACGCTCTAACCACTAAGCTACCATGTTGCATGTTTGTACACAGTATTGATAGCGGTCACGGTCGTCTTATTTATTTAGTGTTCTTCATGGTCATTCGTCTAACATTAAAAGTATGTATTCAAGCTGCGCTTTGGTTTCCTCACTACAACAATCGTGACATTATTACCCAACAGGACAGTTACCAGCTCTGCCCTCAAATGAAAGCATGCGGCCTGCTAATTATCTATAGGCTATGTTTCAACTCATCAATTCAAATTATTTTCGAACAAGTTTTATTTTCGAACAACAGTTGGCCTGAGGTGTGTTCCTCATTAATTCACGTAAGAAGTAGCCCATTTCCCTGTTTCTGACAATTTACAGTTCCTTGCAAAAGTATTCATCCCCCTTGGTATTTTTCCTATTTTGTTGCATTACAATCTGTAATTTAAATTGATTTTCATTTGTATTTCATGTAATGGACATACACAAAATAGTTCAAAGCAAGCAGCACCATGAAGACCAAGGAGCTTTCCAAACAGGTCAGGGACAAAGTTGTGGAGAAGTACAGATCAGGGTTGGGTTAAATAAAATTATTCTAAACTTTGAACATCCCAAAGAGCACTATTAAATACATTATTCATAAATGGTAAGAATATGGCACCACAACAAACCTGCAAAGAGAGAGCCTCCCACCAATACTCACGGACCAGGCAAGGAGGGCATTAACCTTTTGTGACTTGGGGGCAGTATTTTCATTTTTGGGAAAAAAACATTCCAGTAGTAAACAGGATATTTTGTCAGGACAAGATGCTAGAATATGCATATAATTGACAAAACTAAAATATATTGTCTGTGAGTATAACAGAATTGATGTTGCAGGCGAAAGCCTGAGAAAAATCCAATCCGGAAGTGTCTCATGTTTTGAAAGCACTGCGTTCCAATGCATCCCTATTAAGCAGTGAATGGGCTATCAACCAGATTACTTTTTCTCCCTATTCCCTAAGGTGTCTACAGCATTGTGACGTAGTTTTACGCATTTATGTTGAAGAATACCCATAAGCGGCTACATTGCGCAAGTGGTCACCTGATGCTCCCAGAGTGATTCTCGCATAAAATACAGAGGTAGCCATTATTCCAATTGGTCCTACTGAAAAACTAATTGTCCCAGTGGATATATTATCGAATAGATATTTGAAAAACACCTTGAGGATTGATTATTTACAACGTTTGCCATGTTTCTGTCGATTGTTATGGAGCTAATTTGGAATATTTCTTGGCATTTCGTGACTGCAATTTCCGGGCAATTTCTCAGCCAAACGTGAAGAACAAATGGAGCTATTTCGCCTACAAAAATAATATTTTTGGAAAAAGGAACATTGGCTATACAACTGGGAGTCTCTTGAGTGAAAGCATCCGAAGCTCATCAAAGGTAAAAGATTTAATTTGATTGCTTTTCTGATTTCCGTGACCAAGTTACCTGCTGCTAGCTGGACAAAATGCTATGCTAGGCTATCGATAAACTTACATAAAATGCTTGTCTAGCTTTGGCTGTAAAGCATATTTTGAAAATCTGAGATGACAGGGTGATTAGCAAAAGGCTAAGCTGTGTGTCAATATATTTCACTTGTGATTTTCATGAATAGGAATATTTTTGAGGACTATTTATGTCCGTTGTGTTCTGCTAATTAGTGTCAGTCGATGATTATGCTCACTCATGCGGGATGGGGAGTCATTAGAGGTTAATCAGAGAGTCAACAAAGAGACAAAAGATAACACTGAAGGAGATGCAAAGTTCCGCAGCAGAGATTGGAGTATTTTTCCAATTTAAACCATACACTCCACATAGACACGTTTGGTGTCCACCAAAATGCATGTGGGAGACTCCCCAAACATATAGAAGGTACTCTGTTCAGATGAGACTAAAATGTAGCTTTTTGACCATGAAGAAAAACACTGTCTGGCGCAAACTCAACACCTCTCATCACCCCTTGAACACAATCCCCACAGTGAAGCATGGTGGTGAAAAGATTGATGGATGGCGCTAAATTCAGAGAAATTCTTGAGACAAATCTGTTTCAGTGTTCCAAAGACTTGAGACTGGGACGGAGGTTCACCTTCCAGCAGGACAATGACCCTAAGCATACTGCTAAAGCAACACTTGATTGGTTAAAGGGGAAACATCTAAATGTCTTGGAATGGACGAGTCAAAGCCCAGAACTCAATCCAATTGAGAATCCGTGCTACGACTTAAAGTTCGCTGTACACCAGCGGAACCAATCCAACTTGAAGGAACTGGAGCATTTTTGCCTTGAAGAATGAACAAAAATCCCAGTGGCTAGATGTCCCAAACTTAAAGAGACATACTCCAAGAGACTTGCAGCTGTAATTGCTGCAAAAGGTGGCTATACAAAGTATTGAGCTTGGAGGGGTGAATAGTTATGCACACTCAAGTTTTAATTTTTTTGTCTTATTTCTTGTTTGTTTCACAATAAAACATATTTTACATCTTTAAAGTGGTAGGCATGTTATGTAAATCAAATTATACAACCCCCCTCCCCAAAAAAAGAAAAATCTATTTTAAATCCAGGTTGTAAGGCAACAAAATAGGAAAAATGGCAACGGGGTTAGTATTTTTGCAAGCCACCGTATGTTTGGGCAAAAGTCTATCTTCAACAAGAGCCCAAGCACTTCCCTAGTGTTTCCCCAGATTAAGTATGAAGACATTGCGAAGCTCAAGTCAGAACTGACCTTGCACAAACTTTTTCCCCTAGCACATTTCCTTCATTGTTGTTTTCCTTACAAATTGGACTTTGGACATTTGTGCGTTCCAATCAAAGTATGTGGCTTATTTTCTGTATATCATGTTGTCATTTCTGCTGTAGCACAGCGCATGTATGTACAGTATAGATCAAAATCAAATGTTATTTGTCACATGCACCGAATACAACAAGTGTCAAACTTACAGTGAAATGCTTACTTACAAGCTCTTAAAAACCCTTAAGGATTAGCCCCTTTTTCCAATTTTCATCTAAAATGACATAAGCAGGTACTGAAGCAAGGATATGACTATTCTTGGTATCATTGGAAAGGAAACACGTGGACGTTTATGGAATTGTGAAAGGAGAGTAGTAGAATATAATATAATAGATCTGGTAAAAGATAGAACAAAGAAAATACAAAGAAAAAAAAACTTTATTTTGTATTTATTTTGTACCATCTTTTAACCTTTTTGGGATAGGGGGCAGCGTTTTCACTTTTGGATGAATAGTGTGCCTGGAGTGAACTGCCTCCTACTATGTCCCAATGCTAATATATGCATATTATTATTAGTATTGGATAGAAAACACTCTGCAGTTTCTAAACCTGTTTGAATGATGCCTGTGAGTATAACAGAACTCCTATGGAAGGCAAACACTTGAGAAAAATCCAAACAGGAAGTGGGTCTTCTGAGTCAAATCAAATCAAATGTATTTATATAGCCCTTCGTACATCAGCTGATATCTCAAAGTGCTGTACAGAAAACCAGCCTAAAACCCCAAACAGCAATCAATGCAGGTGTAGAAGCACGGTGGCTAGGAAAAACTCCCTAGAAAGGGCAAGACCTAGGAAGAAACCTAGAGAGGAACCAGGCTATATGGGGTGGCCTGTCCTCTTCTGGCTGTGCTGGGTGGAGATTATAACAGAACATAGCCAAGTTGTTCAAATGTTCATAAATGACCAGCATGGTCCAATAATAATAAGGCAGAACAGTTGAAACTGGAGCAGCAGCACGGCCAGGTGGACTGGGGACAGCAAGGAGTCATCATGTCAGGTAGTCCTGAGGCATGGTCCCAGGGCTCAGGTCATCCGAGAGAGAGAAAGAAAGGGAATTAGAGAGAGCACACTTAAATTCACACAGGACACCGAATAGGACAGGAGAAGTACTCCAGATATACCAAACTGACCCTAGCCCCCCGACACATAAACTACTGCAGCATAAACACTGGAGACTGAGAAAGGAGGATTTGATTTGATTTGACATCTGAGGTTTGTAGTTTTTCAAGCTTGGCCTACCAAAAACACAGTGTCTGTGAAGTCAAGTTGCACTTCCTAAGGCTTCCACTAGATGTCAACTGTCTTTAGAAACTTGTTTCAGGCTTCTGCTATAAAGGAGGGGCTCATGAGACCTGTTTGAGTCAGTGGTCTGGCAGAGCGTCTCAGGCTCATGAAGCGCGCTCAAGACAAAGTTAACTCTCGTTCCAGTGCTTTTCTTCAGACAATGGAATTCTCCGGTTGGAAAATTATTGATGTTTTATGTTTAAAAAATCCTAAAGATTGATTCCACACATCGTATGACTTGTTTCTACGACCTGTAACGGAACTTTTTGATTTTTTGTCTGGACGAAGTGCTCACGCCTCATGAGATGGATTACTGGGCTGAACATGCTCACAACAAGTGGCTATTTGAACATAAATGATGGACTTTATGGAACAAATCAGTCATTTATTGTAAACTGGGATTCCTGGGAGTGCCTTCTGATGAAGATCATCAAAGGTAAGTGAATATTTATGGTGTTTTTTCTAACTTCTGTTGACTCCAAAATGGCAGATATTTCTCTGGCTGGATTGGGCTCTGAGCGCTGTTCTCAGATTTAGCTTTTTCCATAAAGTTTAAAAACAATCTGACACAGTGGATGCATTAAGGAGAAGTATATCTTTAATTATGTGAATAACAGTCTATATTGGATATAAATATGCACATTATCGAACAAAACACCTGTATTGTGTAACATGATGTCCTATGAGTGTCATCTGATGAAGATCATCAAAGGTTAGTGATTCATTTGATCTATATTTCTGCTTTTTGTGACTCCTATCTTTGGCTGAAAAAATGGCTGTTTTTTATACTTGGCAGATTTTTTTTAATCTGACACGATGTGTAGATTAACAAGATGTTTATCTTTCATTTGCTGTTTTGGACTTGTTAATGTGTGAAAGTTACATATTTCGAAAAAATATTTTAGAATTTCGCACGCTGCCTTTTTAGCGGAATGTTGTCGAGGGATTCCCCTGCGCTAGAAAGGTTAAGAAGTCAGAGAACGCCGGGACAGTGTCCCCACGTTGGGATGGATACAATTCTATAGACCATTAGATCACACAGCTGTAGCTTGGCTACAGGGTTGGAAATGGTTCAACTCTGAGACTATCGATCACTACAGAACAACTGCAAATCTTAGATGTGTAAATTACTAGTCTGTAACTAGAAATTACTTAAGTCTACAATGAGAATACCAACAACTTCCTGACGCATTTATTCCATGAGAACATTTCCCAAATGGTACTCTGAAGTATCCATTCTAACCATCTACAAGCACGAATGACATTTTGACTTCTGAGAAAGTTAACCAGAGACTGATGAACTCTACAGGATGATCAAGTGTTTTTTTTTACCTTAATTTTACTAGGCAAGTCAGTTATGAACAAATTCTTATATTCAATGACGGCCTAGGAACAGTGGGTTAACTGCCTGTTCAGGGGCAGAACGACAGATTTCTACCTTGTCAGCTCGGGGATTTGAACTTGCAACCTTTTGGTTACTAGTCCAACGCTCTAACCAATTGGCTACCCTGCCACCCTGTTTTCAACTGAGAGACAACAATGACATCCAGGCATAAATATGTACATTGCAATTTCTTTCAGAATGAGCGGGTGTTCATGTGCAAAGGATTATCATTTCAATTAATATAATTATAGACTATGTGTACTGAATCCATTTTGTCTTTACCGCTCTTTCTCAGTCCCCACACATTATAATTTGATTCATTTCAGTTCGATATGACTGCTTAACCCACTAGGGAATTTTCTAACATTGTTCATAACCAATATGAAACCTCTGTTTGTGATGTATGTCTGTGATTATTTAGTTAGTTAGCAAATAAAACGCCAATTTGTATATTGCCGATTTCATTATGGAAACAAGGGTTCGTGCAGAAACCTTACGATGTTTGGAATGAGACTAATGAGTTGTCACATACAGTAGGCCAGAAGGCTATACTGGAAAACCTAACCTCTATCAAAATAAAAGGATGGCGGGGCTGCAGAAGTTCTTCTGTGCAAGGGTGTTTATTTACAAAGTAATTCGGGAACAAAAACAACACTACTGCCATCAAACATATACCTTATGGGCCAGCTAAAAAACAATGCAACCCCATACAAAGCTCAATCCAAAATTCCTCCCTATGAACTGAAAGAGAGGCTCCTTTTGTAGGGCTAGCCCCTCTCCTCAGGACAATTAAAACAAATTAATTAAGCAATTACCTACACAAACCTACATTTTCCATTTAACTACACATACTAAAGTATATACATTGCAACACGTGTGTGAAACAATATCACCACAAAACATTTACAAAATTACATCATTACTGACTGTCTTTCAATATGCCCATTTACATTAATAGAAGACTAATGGAGAGTTATATTTGGAAAATTCTAACTTTAATCTCAACATTTCCCATGGTGCCCCGACTTCCTAGTTAATAATTGTTTACATGATTAGTTTAGAGTTTGGGGGGTGGTGTACTTGTTTTAGTGTAACGAATTAGTTTGAAATATTGTTCTATAGCTAATTGACCTTGGAATCTGTGATTTATTACCACAAATATTATAAAATCATGATTTTCAGGCATGTTTGGTGCCTGTGTCTTTACATATTATCTGCAAAAGTTGTTTCCCCCCTCACACTCTACAGTTATAATACAAGCCTATTGCTAATGTGAGTTTATGCAGTTCCAACATAATCCAAATGATGGCTGTCTAAAATCCCAACTCCGCTATACTGCAAGTAACTAGACATTTGTGGTTTGATTTTGATAATTTTGGAACTGCACAGTGTGCACACACATGACTAGCTCACATTAGTGAGCAGTAATGTGACCAACATCAACATGAGGCTTTTTTATTGCCAATCAAAAATTGGACATGGTTTATGAAAACATTGCAAAAATGGGTATTCTTTCTTCCAATCATTTTTCTTTATGGAAAATTATGATATTAAACTCAGTAAAAAAAAGAAACGTCCTCTCACTGTCAACTGTGTTAATTTTCAGCAAACTTAATTTACTTCATGCGACGAGCAATCCCGGATCCGGGATCCTATTTATAGCCTCAAGCTCATTAGCATAACGCAATGTTAACTATTCATGAAAATCGCAAATGAAATGAAATAAATATATTTGCTCTCAAGCTTACACTTTTGTTAATAACACTGTCATCTCAGATTTTCAAAATATGCTTTTCAACCATAGCTAAACAGGCATTTGTGTAAGAGTATTGATAGCTAGCATAGCTATAAGCCTGGAATTCAGCCGGCAACATTTTCACAAAAACAAGAAAAGCATTCAAATAAAATCATTTACCTTTGAAGAACTTCAGATGTTTTCAATGAGGAGACTCTCAGTTAGATAGCAAATGTTCAGTTTTTCCTGAAAGATTCTTTGTGTAGGAGAAATCGCTCTGTTTTGTACATCACTTTTGGCTACCAAAAAAAACGAAAATTCAGTCACCAAAACGCCAAACTTTTTTCCAAATTAACTCCATAATATCGACTGACACATGGCAAACGTTGTTTAGAATCAATCCTCAAGGTGTTTGTCACATATCTCTTCATTGATATATCGCTCGTGGAAGTCTGCTTTCTTCTCTGAATTAAATGGAAAAATACTTGCAGCTGAAGTTTACGCACCAATTTCGACGCAGGACACCGGGCGTACACCTGGTACATGTGGTTTCTTATGGTCAATCTTCCAATGATATGCCTACAAATACGTGACAATGCTGCAGACATCTTGAGGAAACGGCAGAAATTGTGGGCTCTCTCCTTGCGCATTCACAGCCATATAAGGAGACATTGGAAAACAGCGCTTCAAAAATGTTGCTCATTTCCTGTTTGAAGTTTCATCTTGGTTTCGCCTGTAGCATCAGTTCTGTGGCACTCACAGATAATATCTTTGCAGTTTGGGAAACGTCAGAGTGTTTTCTTACCAAAGCTGTCAATTATATGCATAGTCGAGCATCTTTTCGTGACAAAATATCTTGTTTAAAACGGGAACGTTTGTTTATCCAAAAATGAAATACTGCCCCTAGAGTTCAAAGAGGTTAACATGTGTAAATATTTGTATGAACATAACAAGATTCAACAACTGAGATAAACTGACATAAAAGTTCCACAGACATGTGTCTAACAGAAATGGAATAATGTGTCCCTGAACAAAGGGGGCGATAAAAATCAAAAGTATCTGGTGTGGCCACTAGCTGCATTAAGTACTGAAGTGCATCTCCTCCTCGTGGACTGCACCAGATTTGCCAGTTCTTGCTGTGAGATGTTACCCCACTCTTCCACCAAGGCACCTGCAAGTTCCCGGACATTCCTGGAGGGAATACTAGCCCTCAACCTCCGATCCTACAGGTCCCAGACGTGCTCAATGGGATGGAGATCCGGGCTCTTAGCTGGCTATGGCAGAATACTGACATTCCTGTCTTGAAGGAAATCACACACAGAATGAGCAGTATGACTGGTGGCATTGTCATGATGGAGGGTCATGTCAGGATGAGCCTGCAGGAAGGGTACCACATGAGGGAGAAGGATGTCTTCCCTGTAATACACAGCGTTGAGATAGCCTGCAATGACAACCAGCTCAGTCAGATGATGCTGTGACACACCACCCCAGACCATGATGGACCCTCCACCTCCAAATCGATCCCGCTCCAGAGTACAGGCATCGGTGTAACGCTCATTCTTTCAACGATAAACA
Organism: Oncorhynchus masou masou; assembly: GCF_036934945.1. Classification (NCBI taxonomy): domain Eukaryota; kingdom Metazoa; phylum Chordata; class Actinopteri; order Salmoniformes; family Salmonidae; genus Oncorhynchus; species Oncorhynchus masou. The sequence goes on along the minus strand of NC_088241.1, from coordinate 40,191,910 downwards.
CAAATCCGACCATCACCCCTGGCAAGACAAAACCGTGACTCGTCAGTGAAGAAACACTTTTTTCCAGTCCTGTCTGGTCCAGCGACGGTGGGTTAGTGCCCATAGGCGCCGTTGTTGCCGGTGATTTATAGTTTGGACCTATCTTACAACAGGCCTACAAGCCCTCAGTCCAGCCTCTCTCAACCTATTGCGGACAGTCTGTGCACTGATGGAGGGATTGTGTGTTCCTGGTGTAACTCCGTCCGTTGTTGTTGCCAACCTGTACCTGTCCCACAGGTATGATGTTGGGATGTACCGATCCTGTGTAGGTCCTGTGCAGGTCGTTACACGTGGTTTGCCACTGCGAGGACAATCAGCTGTCCATCCTGTCTCCCTGTAGCGCTGACTTAGGCGTCTCACAGTATGGACATTGCAATTTATTTCCCTGGCCACATCTGCAGTCCTCATGCCTCCTTGCAGCATGCTTAAGGCACAATCATGTCGATGAGCAGGGACCCTGGTTATCTTTTGATATTTTTCAGTCAGTAGAAAGACCTCTTTAGTGTCCTAAGTTTTCAAAACTGTGACCTTAATTGTCTACCGTCTCTAAACCGTTCCACAGGTGCATGTTCATTACATGAACATTCCTCACTTCTTGAGGCTATGGGTTCCCCTACAGGAACTCCACCCCCCCCGTTCAGCTGAAACGGTGGCGCAGGGAATCCAAAAATATTCTTAGAAATATTTAACCTCCACACATTAACAAGTCCAATACCTCAAATGAAAGATAAACACCTTGTTCATCTACCCAGCGTGTCAGATTTTTTTAATGTTTTATGGTGAAAACACAACATATATTTATGTTAGACCACCACCAAACCAAATAAAGTAGCCATTTTTTCCAGCAAAAGATAAAATGACAAAAGCAGGATTAAAAAAGAAATCAATCACTAACCTCTTGAAAATCTTCATCAGAAGACAGCAGGGCGACAGGGTAGCCTAGTGGTTAGAGCATTGGACTAGTAACCGGAAGGTTGCGAGTTCAAACCCCTGAGCTGACAAGGTACAAATCTGTCGTTCTGCCCCTGAACAGGCAGTTAACCCATTGTTCCCAGGCCGTCATTGAAAATAAGAATGTGTTCTTATTAACTGACTTGCCTGGTTAAATAAAGGTAAAATAAAAAAATTAAAGATGACAGTCATATGACATGTTACACAGTACATTTATGTTTTGTTCGATAATATGCATTTTAAATCCATAAATCTTGGTTTACATTGACGCCATGTTCAGAGAATTCTCCAAAATATCCGGAGGAATTATAGAAAGCTACAACAGATAAAAGAAATACTCATCATAAACTTTGACTAAAGATACATGTTCTACATATAATTAAAGATACACTGGTTCTTAATGCAACCGCTGTGTCACATTTTTTTTAACATTACGGAAAAAGCCTAACATTGCAATAATCTGAGACGGCGCTCAGACGTAACAATATTTCTCCGCCATGTTGGAGTCAACATAAATACAAAATTACATCATAAATATTCACTGACCTTTGATCTTTCATTAGAATGTAGTGCAAGGGGTCCTAGTTCAACAATAAATCATTTTGTTTCATAATGTTCAATTATAGTGTCCAAGTAGCAGCATTTGCTACCACTTTCAGCTCAAATGCCCAAAAAATTACTTCTGGTCCAGTATAACTTTGCATCAAAACTTCCAAATGACATATTACAGGTCGTCGAAACTGGTCAAACTAAGTGCAGAATCAATCTTCAGGATGTTATAATCATAAATATCGAATAGCATTCCAACCGGATCATTCGTTTTCATCTGGGGCTGATTGGAACAGCCGACGCACTCAAACGCAAACGCGCCTCAACAAAATGGAAATCTTTTGCGACACCTACTACTTTCCTTCCCATTAGGTCAAAGTTCACAGCAAATGCTCCATTACACTTTCTACTGAATGAGGATATCTAGTGGAAGACATAGGAAGTATTTCCAGATCCATGACTTGTTGAGAAGGGAGGGGGCGATGACGTCAAAGTTACCCCAACTCTCAGGATTTCAAAACTTGTTTGGAAGATCGCCTGCCCTGTGAGTTCTGTTATACTCACAGACATAATTCAAACGGTTTTAGAAACTTCAGAGTGTGTTCTATCCAATAGTAATAATAATATGCATATATTAGCAATTTAGGACAGATTTTGATGCAGTTCACTATGGGCACGCAATTCATCCAAAGGGGAAATACTGCCCCCTATCTCTAACAGGTTTTAATTGTTTATGGTTCATTGAACAAGCATGGGAAACAGTGTTTAAACCTTTCACAATGAAGATCACGGATATAGTGAGAAATAATCAGAAGAGCACATCCTTTGGCTAAGCAATATGGCACAAAACATCTGGCTAATGACCTCTGCTTTCCTCACCAGAATCTCCCTGGTACTCCAATTCCCCCACAGTGCACATTTCAGTTGCAGCCCTGGACAAACACACCTCATTCAACTCATTGAGAACTTGATGATTAGTAGACACATTGAATCAGGTGTGCTTATTCAGGGTTACATTAAACATGTGTTCTGTTGGGGGTACTCAGGGACCAGGGTTGGGAAACACACCAATTGGCACAGATGAAAATCCAAAACTACGCTCTTGAAGGAAGAGGAACTCGTGTCAATACACGGAGGAACAACCACAGTTCCGACACCACATACACGTACGTAATAGCAAAAACCATAAACAGCATATATAATCCAACGCAAATGCACACAAGCTTAATCCTGCACGAATTAAGGCAGGCAACAGGTGCCCTATATACACACAGAAATAAAAGCAATTGAAACCAGGTGTGAAAAGGAACACAGACAAAACAACCAGAAAAGGAAAAAGGGATCGGTAGAGGCTAGTAAACCGAGCGACGCCCGAACAGGGAGAGGAGTTACCTTCGGTAGAAGTCGTGACACCCGCCTTGTCCTGTATGTATTGTGGTATATACCAACACCATAATGAATGTACTGTCTCTACCACCTTTTCTCATCTCAAAGACCTATCTGTAAACCTCCTCCAGCCCAATGACTTTGACAGATCATTATTTTCAATATTGGCAGGGGATTTTTGTAGATTTCTTTGTATTGTTTTTTTCAGAATCTGCAGAGAGAATAATTAGGTGGTTGTGTATTACTGTTGCTGTCTTCATTTTATACATTTCAGTGTCCCTTGCTGGTTTTAGTCCCAATATCTTGTTGTGCTCCATAATAGCAAGGTGTGTCCCCTCCCTCATGCTCATGTACCCAAAATGACGCCACTTTGGGGTATTTTTTAGAAGGGCATGTGCAAGGACGCTAACCTGTAGTCCTTCATCTACAAAGAGAAAAGGGGTAGACTCTGTGGTCCTCACACTAACTGTAACGACATCTAACCACCTGTAACTCCATAACACAATCACAAACCCCTACAAAATATCCAGTTCATCATCATGCTTACTGTAAATGTAGCTATTTTATGGGTAAACTGAGCAATTTTATTTTATGAAATTGCATCAATGATGTGATTTTGTTTATACATTTCCCATTTGGTATGTCTCTTGTGATGCGGTTCACTACAGCAGTGATGGATATGTTGACGTGACAACTGCGTCAGCGTTTTGAACGACCCTTCCGACCATAACTCAACACAGTCAAGTAACAACACCATGTGGTGTTGATTCCACTGTGAATCAAATAACACTTAATTTATTCACCACAGATGGTGTCAATTTCAATCGTACTGAAATTATAATCAACACTATAATCAACACTGATATAACACTGACAACACATTTTACCTCACCACCAAGATTTGAATACCCACAAATTTGCTGTGTACTTACCGGACCGTAGGATCAAAGAAAGATTGAGGTGGAGCGTGCCCACAGGTGTGGAAAACCTGCATTTAGCCGGTGACAGTCCCAGGCCCGATAGTGGTCAAGTTCCTAAGATTCAAGGACAAGATAGCCAAGAACTTGAGAGACATCCACATTTTCCTCAACGAGGACTTTTCCAAAGCTGTGTGCCAGAGGCAGAAAGAACTTATCCCAGTTATGAAAGCTACTAGAAGCTCATTGTCCACCTTCCCTTTCAAAGCCTGGGAGGGGTGACGGTGCAAGGCTTCAGGTTCAGTAGCATCAGCCCAACAACACACAGGTACACACAGGTACACACAGGTACACACACACAGTAACTTCAGAAAGTATTCATACCGCTTGACTTATTCCACATTTTGTTATGTTGCAGCCTGTACATTTTGGAGGGATTTTGGTCCTCTCACCCATTTACACAATACCCCATAATTACAAAGTGAAAACATGTTTTTATAAATTTTTGCCAATTTATTCAAAATTAAACACCAAAATATCTAATTCATATAAGTATTCACATCCCTGAGTCAATGTTTTGTAGATGCACCATTGGTAGCGACTACATCTATGAGTCATTCTGAGTAAGTCTCTAAGAGCTTATTACTACACCAGGATTGTTTAAAATGTCTCCATTATTATTTTCAAAATTCTTAAGCTCTGTTAAATTGATCATTGCTGGACAACCATTTCCAGGTTTTGCCATAGATTTTCAATTAGATTTAAGTCAAAACTGAAACTCCACCATCCAGGAACATTCACTGTCTTCTTGGTAAGCAACTCCACTGTAGATTTGGTCTTGTGTGTTAGGTTATTGTCCTGCTGAAAGGGGAATAAATCTCTCAGTATCTGGTGAAAAGCAGACTGAACCAGGTTTTCCTTTAGGATTTTGTGCTTAGCGCAATTCCATTTATTTTTTATCTTGAATAACTCCCCAGATATTAGCGATTACAAGCCTACCCATAACATAATGCAGCCACCACTATGCTTGAAAATATGAAGAGTGGTGCTCAGTAGTGTATTGTATTGGATTTGCCCCAAACATAACACTTTGTATTCAGGACAAAAAGTTAATTGCTTTGCCACATTTTTTGCAATATTACATTAGTGACTTGTTGCAAACAGGATGCATGTTTTGGAATATTTTTATTCTGTACAGGTGTTCTTCTTTTCACTCTGTCAATTAGGCTTGTATTGAGGAGTAACTACAATGTTGTTGATTCATCCTCAAGTTTTCTCATATCACAGACATTAAACTCTGTAACTTTTTTGAAGTCGTCATTGTCATGATGAAATCCCTGAGCGGTTTCCTTCATCTCCATGCAGTTGAGTGAGGGAGGACTCCTGTATCTTTGTAGTGACTGGGTGTATTGATACACCATCCAAAGTGCAATTAATAACTTCACCATGCTCAAAGGGATATTCAATGTCTGCTTTTTTTACCCATCTACAAATAGGTGCCATCTTTGCGAGGCATTAAAACACCTCCCTTGTCGGTGTGGTTGAATCTGTGTTTGAAATTCACTGCTTGACTGGGGAACCTTACAGATAATTATATGTGTGGGGTACAGAGATGATGTAGTCATTAAAAAATCATGTTAAACACTATTATTGCAGACAGATTGCATGCAACTTATTATGTGATTTGTTAAGCACATTTTTACTCCTGAACTTATTTAGGCTTACAAAACAAAGGGGTTGAATATTTATTGACCCAAGACATCAATTTGTAAAAAATATTATTAAACATTATGAGGTATTGTGTGTAGGCCAGTCACACAACAATCTCAAAGCGAGCCATTTTAAATGCAGGCTGTAAAAGTCCATACCTTCTGAAATCAATGAACACCAAATAACACTGACAAGTACCTGACTGACTGGCTCTATTAGCTAAACAATGTTTTTATTTAAACGTTACTTAAAAAAATATGTACAGTATATTATGTCTATACCCGATAAGCTACCCAGGAAATGGCATTCAGAAAAGTATTAAAATCCCTTTACTTTTTCCATATTTTGTTACGTTACAGCTTTATTCTAAAATAGATTAAACCATTTTTTCCCTCATCAATCTACACACAATAGCAGCACGGCCAGGTGGACCCAGGGTCTTGAGCTTTATGTGGAGTTTGGAGGGTACTATGGTGTTAAATACTGAGCTGTCATCGATGAACAACATGGATATTCCTCTTGTCCAGATGGGTTAGGGCAGTGTGCAGTGTGATTGTGTCGTCTGTGGACCTATTGGGGCAGTAAGCAAATTGGAGTGGGTCTAGGGTGTCAGGCAGGGTGGAGGTGATATGTTACTTGACGATTCTCTCAAAGCACTTCATGATGATGGAAGTGAGTGCTAGTCATTTAGTTCAGTTACCTTAGCTTTCTTTGGAACAGGAACAATGCTGGCCCTCTTGAGGCATGTGGGAACAGCAGACTGGGATAAGGATTGATTGAATATTTCCGTAAACACACAAGCCAGCTGGTCTGCGCATGCTCTGGGGACGCGGCTGTGGATTCTATTTGGGCCTGCAGCCTTGCGAGGGTTAACATATTTAAATGTTTTGCTCAAGTTTGCTGCAGTGAAGGAGAGCCTGCAGGTTTTGGTAGCGGGCCGTGTCAGTGGCACTGTATTGTCCTCAAAGCGAGCAAAGAAGTTGTTTAGTTTGTCTGGTAGCAAGACATCGTGGTCCGCGATGGAGCTGTTTTTTTCTTTGTAGTCCGTGATTGACTGTAGTCCGTGATTGACTGCCACATACCTCTCGTGTCTGAGTCGTTGAATTGCGAATGAATTACTAGAATGACTATGTATGCAGATGATTCCACACTCTACATGTCAGCACCAAAAGTCAGTGAGCACACTGAAATTCTAAATAAGGAGTTGCAGTCAGTATCAGAATGGGTGATTCATAAGAAACTGGTCTTAAATACGGTACATCGAAAAGTAAAAGCATTGTACATTGTCAATTTCTGGAAATAAAACACTCCTAAAGGACACCAGTAAGAAGAAGAGACTTGCTTGGACCAAAAAACACAAGCAATGGACAGTAGACCAGTGGAAATCTGTCTTTTGGTCTGTAGTCCAAATATTAGATTTTGGTTCTAACCGCCGTGTCTTAGTGAGACACAGAGAAGGTAAGCGTTTGATCTCCGCATGTGTGGTTGCCACCGTGAAGCATGGAGGAGGAGGTGTGATGGTGTGGGGATGCTTTGCTGGTGACAACGTTGATGATTTATTTTATTTAGAATTCAAGGCACACTTAACCAGCATGTTTACCAAAGAGTTCTGCAGAAATACACCATGCCATCAGGTTTTCGCTTAGTGAGGCTATCATTTGTTTTTCAACAGCATAATGACCCAACACACCTCCAGGCTGTGTAAGGGCTATTGGACAAATAAGGGGAGTGACGGAGTGCTGCATCAGATGACCTGGCCTCCACAATCACCTGATCTCAACCCAATTGAGATGGTTTGGGATGAGTTGGAGCGTAGAGTGAAGGAAAAGACGCCAACAAGTGCCCAGCATATGTGGGAACTCCGTCAAGACGGTTGGAAATGCATTCCAGGTGAAGCTGGTTGGGAGAATGCCAAGGGTGTGCAAGGCTGGCATCAGGGCAAAGGGTGGCTTTGAAGAATCTAAAATCTAAAATATATTTATTTATTTATATTATTCCATGTGTGGTTTTCATAGTAGAATAATAGTGAAGATATACATTTGTAAAAAACATTAAAAATAAAGAAAAACCATTGAATGAGTCGGTGTGACCAAACTTTTGACTGGTACTGTACAAAAATCCATGCAGGCAAAATCGATTTGAAACATTAGCGCACCACTTTTCTTGTACAAAAGCATGTCTTGCAAAGTGTGTTTCCAACCTTGAGTGCCTGTCTGTATTGAGCACAGAACATTTAGAGAGCCTGAGCTTCAGTTGAAAATGAAGGGAATCAACAAAATAATATGTTTTATTTTTACCCCTGATAGGTACAGTGAAATGTGCTGTTTTACAGGGTCAGCAATAGTGGTATTGCACTAGAGAAAGCCTAGCTGACTTGTTTTGTGCAGCGTGATGTGCTTCTTACCATAACTGGACAGCTGAGTGGTTTTGTGCATTGTACGGAGATAGAAACACATTGTCATTGACTCTTTAGAATATATCCAGTGTCCTGTGTGAATTTAAGTATGCTCTCTCTAATTCTCTTTTTCTCTCTTTCTTTCTCTCTCTCGGAGGACTTGAACCATAGGACCATGCCTCAGGACTAGCTGACATGATGACTCCTTGCTGTCCCCAGTCCACCTGGCCGTGCTGCTGCTCCAGTTTCAACTGTTCTGCCTGTGATTATTATTATTTGACCATGCTGTTCATTTATGAACATTTGAACATCTTGGCCATGTTCTGTGATAATCTCCACCCGGCACAGCCAGAAGAGGACTGGCCACCCCACATAGCCTGGTTCCTCTTTAGGTTTCTTCCTAGGTTTTAGCCTTTCTAGGGAGTTTTTCCTAGCCACCGTGCTTCTACACCTGCCTTGCTTGCTGTTTGGGGTTTTAGGCTGTGTATCTGTACAGCACTTTGAGATATTAGCTGATGTATGAAGGGCTATATAAATACATTTGATTTGATTTTGATTTTGATTTAGAGCAGTGGAGGTTGCTGAGGGGAGGGCGGCTCATAATAATGGCCAGAACAGAGCAAATGGAATGGCATCAAACACATGGGAATCAAACCACGTGTTTGATACCATTCCATTATTCCTCTTCAGCCAATACCATGAGCCAGTCCTCCCATATTAAGGTGCCACCAACCTCCTGTGCTTTAGAGAAAATGAGCTTGAGCAAAAAGACCCTTAGAGGAATTTCTTCTCATTATATGCCCATTGTCAAAGATAAATAATTAAATTGAGGATTTTCGTTCTTCTCCATTTAGTGCTTCTCTATTAATCTTGGAACTCTAGGGGCGCAATTTCATTTTTGGATGAAAAACGTTCCCGTTTTAAACAAGATATTTTGTCACAAAAAGATGCTCGACTATGCATATAATTGATAGCTTTCGAAAGAAAACACTCTGACGTGTCCAGAACTGCAAAGATATTTTCTGTGCGTGCCCTAGAACGTGAGCTTCAGGCAAAACCAAGATGAGACGGCACCCAGGAAATGAGCAGGATTTTTGAGGCTCTGTTTTCCATTGTCTCCTTATAAGGCTGTGAATGCGAGAGGAGTAAGTCTGCCCTTTCTGTCGTTTCCCCAAGGTGTCTGCAGCATTGTGACGTATTTGTAGGCATATCATTGGAAGATTGACCATAAGAGACCACATTTACCAGGTGTCCGCCCGGTGTCCTGCGCCGAAATTGGTGCGCAAAAGTCAGCTGCAAGTATTTTTCCATGGAATTTAGAGAAGAATACAGGCTTCCACAAACGATATATCAATGAAGAGATATGTGAAAAAACACCTTGAGGATTGATTCCAAACAACGTTTGCCATGTTTCGGTCGATATTATGGAGTTAATTCGGAAAAAGTTTGACGTTGTAGGTGACTGAATTTTCGGTTCGTTTCGGTAGCCAAATGCGATGTACAAAACGGAGCGATTTCTCCTACACACAGACGCTTTCAGGAAAAACTGCACTTTTGGTATGTAACAGAGTCTCCTCATTGAAAACTTCCGAAGCTCTTCAACGGTAAATGACTTTATTTATTTGGTTATCTCGTTTTTGTGAAAATGTTGCGTGCTAAATGCTACTCAAAATGCTAAGCTAGCTTAGCATACTGTTACACAAATTAGTCCATTGCTATGGTTCAAAAGCATATTTTGAAAATCTGAGATGATAGTGTTGTTAAGAAAAGGCTAAGCTTGAGAGCAGGCGCATTATTTTCATTTTTTTTTGCGATTTTCAGAAATCGTTAACGTTGCGTTATGCTAATGAGCCTGAGGCTTTAGTCACGATCCCGGATCCGGGATGGGGAGATTCAAGAGGTTAATTATTGGGCAAAGTAGTGGAATTGAGACTTAAATATATGTTGGAGGACAACCATGCTGCATGTACATGTTACATTTTGTTGAAAGACAATTTTGGCAACACATCCAGCGTATGACACTAACTAAACATGCCAGTGAGACAGAATAGGGGCAAGGCATGGAATCTTTCTGTTGGAACAGTTACAGTGCTGCCATTTTGTGTGATTAACAGTCTAACCAATTAAATTGCAAGCATCTTTTGGCAGCACTTTTGGACATTAATTTTATCCAATTCGGTAGCATTAACTTTGTGCACCAACATATTGCCTTCCAATCTTTTAATTGTATCATTTGTAAATGTGTTAAGGGTAATTATATATTTGAATAGTCAAATCAATCTAAGTCAATGCAAGGAATCCACTAAACTAGCGAGAAGGGTTGTAACATTAATCAGGTATGATGTGTTAAGTTTCAAGTGTCAATGTTCATATGGAACGTGCACTGTATATAAAACAGGTGTAAATCAGTACAGTGAAATTCTTGAGAGCTCTTTTCAACACTGCTGTGACAATACTACTAATAATATATAGTAATAGAAAACAGAATAAAAAAGAAAACTACTGTATAAAAAAATTATAAAAAACACACAAGAACTATGATGAGAGTTAAAGAAACACGGGGATGTAAGTATTTACAGGTCATTGCCAGTACCTCATTCTATGTGCAGTGGTACTGGAGTGGTTAAAGTGGGTTTATACTTTTTTTTAAGGACTGGTTGAAGGAAGATATGTGACCCACCACCTGGATTCGGTCCTTTGCAGCAAAATTCAAAATGATGTTTTTTAGATTGGATAAAAGTAGACTCAGAGCTAGAAAATGCTATATCATTCAGCAGTTGAGGAACAATGGGAAAGTAATTCTGCTTTGAAAGTTGATAACCTTGTAAACCCACTTGAGAAAATGGCCCGTGAATGTTTTGTTCACCTACTGGAGAGCTCTTCTTTGTCTACACACACAGCATCGTTCACACCCTCTTAAACCTTAACCCCACCTATATCTTTAAGGATTCACAAGTGAGGCCATGTGCTAAACATAGTGAATATGGCAGTGTAGATTTCAAGACTAAAAGTGGTGAATGTAGTAGTAAAAATACACTATCTAGCCCTAAGGCTTTCTCCTAAACTGACTTAAGTGCAGGTCATATTGTTCGACACATTACTGTCTTTGGTAAACACACTATTAGATACAATCAAAGTTTATTTGTCACATGCACAGGATATAGAATGTGTAAATCGTACAGTGAACTGGTTACTTGCACAATAGAGCATTTTGTTTAGACAAACCTCTCTAAAATTATTGCCCGTAATTGTTGCAACCCCTATTACTTGCCGGTTCAATCTCTCTTTTGTATCGTCTGAGATCCCTAAAGATGGTAAAGCTGCCGCGGTCAACCCCCTCTTCAAAGGGGGTGACACTCTAGACCCAAACTGTTACAGACCTAAATATATCCTACACTGCCTTTCTAAAGTCATCAAAGCCAAGTTAACAAACAGATCACCGACCATTTTGAATCCCACCGCAACTTCTCCACTATGCAATCTGGTTTCCAAGCTGGTCATGGGTGCAACTCTGCCATGCTCAAGGTCCTAAACAATATCATAGCCACCATCGATAAAAGAAAATACAGTGCAGCCGTACTCATCAACCTGGTCAATCACCGCATTCTTATCGGCACACTCAACTGCCTTGGTTTCTCAAAAGTCTGCCTCGCCTGGTTCACCAGCTACTTCTCAGATAGAGTTCTGTGTGTCAAATCGGAGAGGGCCTGTTGTCTATACCTCTGGCAGTCTCTATGGAGGTGCCACAGGGTTCAATTCTCGGGCCGACTCTTTTCTCTGTATACATCAATGATGTTGTGACCGCACATCACGAGCCTGAGACACTCTGCCAGACCCATGACTCATTCAGCTCTCATTCCCCCCTCCTTTATAGCAGAAGCATGAAACAAGTTTCTGAAGACAGTTGACATCTAGTGGAAGCCGTAGGAAGTGCAACTTGACTCCATAGACACTGTGTATTCGGTAGGCCAAGCTTTGGAAAACTACAAACCTCAGATTTCCCACTTCCTGGTTGGATTTTTCTCAGGTTTTCGCCTGCCATATGAGTTCTGTTATACTCACAGACATTGGATATACTCAACAGTTTTAGAAACTTCAGAGTGTTTTCTATCCAATACTAATAATACTATGCACATATTAGCATCTGGGACAGAGTAGGAGGCAGTTCACTCTGGGAACGCTATTCATCCAAATGTGAAAAAACAAACCACCAGACAAGCTTCAATGCCATACAACACTCCTTTCGTGGCCTCCAACTTCTCGTAAATGCAAGCAATACTAAATGCATGCTCTTCAACCGATCGCTGCCCACACCCAACCGCCCGTTTAGCATCACTACTCAGATCTGACTTAACAAGTATATGTGGACAACTACAAATACTTAGCTGTCTGGTTAGACTGTAAACTCTCCTTCCAGACTCACATTAAGCATCTCCAATCCAAAATTATATCTATAACTGGCTTCCTATTTCACAACAAAGCCTCCTTCAATCATGCTGCCAAACATACTCTCGTCTAACTGACTATCCTACCGATCCTTGACTTCGGCAATGTAATTTACAAAATAGCCTCCAGCACTCTCCTCAGAAAATTGGATGTAGTCTATCATGGTGCAATCCATTTTTTCACCAAAGCCTCATATACTACCCACCACTGCGACCTGTATGCTCTCGTTGGCTGGTCCTCGCTTCATATTCGTTGCCAAACCCACTGGTTCCAGGTCATCTATAAGTCTTTGCTAGGTAAAGCCCCATTTTATCTCAGCTCCCTGGTCACCATAGCAACACCCACCTGTAGCACGCGCTCCAGAAGGTGTATTTCACTGGTCACCCCCAAAGCCAACTCTCCTTTGGCCGACTTTCCTTCCAGTGTTCCTTTGCCAATGACTGGAACAAATTAGAAAAATCACTGAAGCTGGAGACTTATATCTCCCTCACTATCTTTAAGCATCAGCTGTCAGAGAAGCTTACCAATTATTGCACCAATACATAGCCCATCTGTAAATAGCCCACCCAACTATCTCATCCCCATTATGTTATTTATTTTTTGCTCCTTTGCACCCTAGTATCTCTACCTGCACATTCATCTTCTGCACATCTATCACTCCAGTGTTTAATTACTAAATTGTAATTATTTCTCCACTATGGCCTATTTTTTTGCCTTTACCTCCCTAATCTTACTACATTTGCACGCACTGTATATAGATTTTCCTATTGTGTTTTTGACTGTACGTTTGTTTATCCCATGTGTAACTCTGTGTTGTTTGTGTCACACTGCTTTGCTATATCTTGGCCAGGTCGCAGTTGTAAATGAGAACTTGTTCTCAACTGGCTTACCTGGTTAAAATACAGGTGACATTTATTTATATATTTTTTTATAAAAAAGTTTGAAGATGTAATCTGGAGGCAGGTGTTTTATACAATAATCACCTGTCTTCTCTTTTCAACTTTCTCTGAATTTGGCAATCATCGCTCTGCTTCTACTGGGCATTCCACTGATTTTAAAACTCGGTCAACTTCTTCCATGACAACAACACGGTTGTTCGCTATTTCCTCCGATGTCAGTGATGGTTAAGACTCTACAATGTCTGGTTCAATGAAAATGGTTTTACCTACATCACGGATTTCCTCATCATCTGATTAATTTTCAGAGTCAGAGAGAGTCAGTATGGCATGATCATCCTCCAGAAAGTTGTCCACCACAACTTTTTCCAACTGATCTTTGTTCAGAGCGCTTTTAACTTCAGGGCAGCAATGCAACACTTTAATTTCTAGATGATATCTTTAAAAAAAAGCTGCAGTAGAAAGGATTATTCACACATACTGAGCAGCTCATGTTATAGACTGAATCATGCTTCATGGCAGGCCAATCTGAACTAATCTCTCGGCATGTCCAACCCATCGATTATCTCACCCAATACTATATACAGTATGTCTATATAGGCATGTGTATGTATATATGCATGTGTGTATGGATATATATATATATATTTACCAAAAAATATGGGGGATTGGAAATTATGCAGACAATTACATTGGAAGCAACATTATTTCCGCAATATTAAGCTGATCCACCTTCAAAAAACAAACAAACAAAAAAATCTGAGATGTGCCAGAACCTGTTTCTGCAGGATCCGGCTCAAATTAAGCAATGCTAGTCAAGCAGCAAGAGGCTGCATGCTCCTCAAAGTGGAGTTGATGCGTGAAGTGAAGTAAGTGTTCTTATAAGCCAGGTGATTTCTACATGCAATCCCGAGTGAAAGCAGAGTTTTGATGGTTGCATTAAAAAGAGGAGGATCCCAGTTGCTACAATGTTTAGGCCTATTTTTCAGCTGCTCTGCTATAAAACCGGAGTAGCCTGCCTAGCATGATTTAAAGAGCGGGAAAGCGGTCTCCATTCACTATTCAAGTGCTTATGAATGATTTGTATTTTTTCCCCTGCCCCTGTTCCTACACATTTGTAACGGCGTTCTTCGTTTGTCGAAAGAAAGTCGGACCGAAATGCAGCGTGTTGGTTACTCATGTTCTTTAATGGAACAAATGACGATACACGAAACAACTATTAAATACAAAAAACAACAAAACGGAACGTGAAACCTATTACAGCATATCTGGTGAACACTACACAGAGACAGGAACAATCACCCACGAAATACAAAGTGAAACCCTGGCTACCTAAATACAGTTCCCAATCAGAGACAACGAGAATCACCTGACTCTGATTGAGAACCGCCTCAGGCAGCCAAGCCTATACAACAACCCTACTCAGCCGCAATCCCAAATACTACAAAAAAAACCACTATGAAATACAACAACATAAACCCATGTCACACCCGGGCCTGACCAACTAATTAACGAAAACACAAAATACTAAGACCAAGGGGTGACAGAACCCCCCCCCCTAAGGTGCGGACTCCCGGACGCACCTCAAAACCATAGGGAGGGTCCGGGTGGGCGTCTGTCCATGGTGGCGGTTCCGGCTCGGGACGTGGACCCCACTCCATAAATGTCATAGTTCCTCCCCTTCGCGTCCTGGCATGATCCACCCTCGTCGCCGACCATGGCCGAATAGTCCTCACCCAGAACCCCACTGAACTGAGGAGCAGCTCGGGACTGAGGGGCAGCTCGGGACTGAGGGGCAGCTCGGGACTGAGGGGCAGCACGGGACTGAGAGAAAGCCCAGTACTGAGAGGAAGCCCAGTACTGAGATGAAGCCCAGCCAGACAGTTGAATCCGGCAGATCCTGGCTGACAGGCGGATCTGGAAGAGTCTGGCTGACTAGCAGATCTGGAAGAGTCTGGCTGACTGGCAGATCTGGAAGAGTCTGGCTGACTGGCAGATCTGGAAGAATCTTGCTGACTGGCAGATCTGGAAGAATCTTGCTGACTGGCAGATCTGGAAGAGTCTGGCTGACTGGCAGATCTGGAGGAGTCTGGCTGACTGGCAGATCTGGAAGAGTCTGGCAGACTGGCAGATCTGGAAGAGTCTGGCAGACTGGCAGATCTGGAAGAGTCTGGCAGACTGGCAGATCTGGAAGAGTCTGGCTGACTGGCAGATCTGGAAGAGTCTGGCAGACTGACAGCTCTGGCTGCTTCATGCTGACTGACGGCTCTGGCTGCTCCATGCTGACTGGCGGCTCTGGCTGCTCCATGCAGATTGACAGCTCTGGCGTCTTCTTGCAGACTGACAGCTCTGACTGTTCCATGCAGACCAACAGCTTTGGCAGCTCCTTGCAGACTGGCAGCTCCTTGCAGACTGGCAACTCCATGCAGACTGGCAACTCCATGCAGACTGGCAACTCCATGCAGACTGGCAACTCCATGCAGACTGGCAACTCTGGCTGCTCCAAGCAGACTGACAGCTCTGGCTGCCCCATGCAGACTGGCAGCTCTAGCTGCTCCATGCAGACTGGCAACTCTGGCTGCTCCATGCAGACTGGCATCTCTAGCTGCTCCATGCAGACTGACAGCTCTGGCTGCTCCTTGCAGACTGGCAGCTCTAGCTGCTCCATGCAGACTGGCAGCTCTAGCTGCTCCATGCAGACTGGCAGCTCTAGCTGCTCCGAACAGGCAGGAGGCTCCGGCAGCGCTGTAGAGGAGGAAGGCTCTAGAAACGCTGAACAGGCGGGAGACTCCGACAGCGCAGGAGAGGGAGAAAGCGCTGGCTGCGCTGAACAGGCGAGGCGCACTGAAGGCCTGGTGCGTGGTACTGGAACTGGTGGTACTGGATCGAGGACACGCACAGGAAGCCTGGTGCGGGGAGCTACCATCGGAGGACTGGTGTGTGAAGGTGGCACAGGATGGACTGTACCGTGAAGGTGTACTGGAGAGCCTGAGAGCAGGACTGGCACAGGACGTGCAAGGCTAGGTAGGTACACAGGAGGCCTAGTGCGTGAGGCTGGCACATTTTTCACCAGCCGACTAACACGCACCTCAGGACTAGTATGGAGCGCTGACCCAGGTGCCATTAAATCCCCGACACGCTCCGTCGGACGAATCTTATACCTAAAGCACCAAACTAGCAACTCCCTCATTACTCTCTCCTCCAATTTCCCCATTAACTCCTTCACAGTCTCTGCTTCGCTCACCTCCAACACCGGTTCTGGTCTCCTCCTTGGCTCCTCACGATAAACAGGGAGAGTTAGCTCAGGTCTGTCTCCTGACTCAGCCACTCTCCCTCTGAGCCCCCCCCCCCAAGACATTTTTGGGGCTGATTTTCTGGTTTCGCTCTGCGCCGCCGTGTCACTCTTTTCGACTAAATTATCCTATAGCCCTCTTCGCACTGCTCCAGCGAGTCCCAGGCGGGCTCCGGCCCTCTCTCTGGGTCGGCCGCCCACCTGTCTATTTCTTCCCACGTCGTATACTCCAATCCTCTGCTGTCCATAACGTCCTCCCTTCCAGCTGCCTGTTAACACGCTGCTCGGTCCGTGTGTGGTGGGTGATTCTGTAACGGCATTCTTCGTTTGTCGAAAGAAAGTCGGACCGAAATGCAGCGTGTTGGTTACTCATGTTCTTTAATGGAACAAATGACGATACACAAAACAACTATTAAATACAAAAAAACAACACAACGGAACGTGAAACCTATTACAGCCTATCTGGTGAACACTACACAGAGACAGGAACAATCACCCACGAAATACAAAGTGAAACCCTGGCTACCTAAATACGGTTCCCAATCAGAGACAACGAGAATCACCTGACTCTGATTGAGAACCGCCTCAGGCAGCCAAGCCTATACAACACCCCTACTCAGCCGCAATCCCAAATACAACATAAAACCCCACTATGAAATACAACAACATAAACCCATGTCACACCCTGGCCTGACCAACAAATTAACGAAAACACAAAATACTACGACCAAGGCGTGACAACATTTGATAATGGGCCATTCTAAAATCTTAACAAATTTCACATATTACTAAAGACAAGATTAAATTGAGAATAGTTTGATGGATAAAAATATGATCACTTGATGAGAGTACAGGGTGTGAGACAAGGAACAGATGGCAAGCGTTTTTTGACATTTTTAAAACAGTCAATAGCCTATAGTTGCATCATGCAGCCCATATATATTGTTCAAAAATATAAACGCAACATGCAACAATTTAAACAATTTAAATGAGTTACAGTTCATATAAGGAAATCAATCAATTAAAATAAATTAAATAGGCCCTAATCTATGGATTTCACATGACTGGGCAGGGATGCAGCCATGGGTGGGCCTGGGAGGGAATAGGCCCACCCACTTGGGAGCCAGGCCCAGCAAACCAGAAAGGGGCTTTATTACAGAGAAATACACCTCAGTTTCATCAGCTGTCCAGGTGGCTGTGTCAGACAATCACACAGGTGAAGAGGCTGTATGTGGAGGTCCTGGGCTGACGTTGTTACATGTGGTCTGCAGTTGTGAGGCCGATTGGATGTACTGCCAAATTCTGTGGCATTGTTTTGTGTGACCAAACTGCACATTTTAAAGTGCCATTTTATTGTCACCAGTACAAGGTGAACCTGTGTAATGATCATGCTGTTTAATCAGCTTCTTGATATGCCACACCTGTCAGGTGGATGGATTATCTTGGCAAAGAAGGAATGCTCACAAACAGGGATATCAACAAATTTCTGCACAAAATTGGAGATAAATAATATTTTTGTTCGTATGGAACATTTCTGGGATCTTTTATTTCAGCTCATGAAACACCGGACCAAAACTTTACATGTTGCGTTTATATTTTTGTTCAGTATATGTTTTGATTTCTTTGACATTCTAAGGTGTGTATCATTCTCATCAAAATTTGCCAATATCTCTAAATCTAGCACATAGGACCTGTTTCAAATGATCACTTTTACTCTCAAAATAGCCACTTCATATGCACATTTGCTCTGGAATGTGAAAGTATATTTTCTATTTCATTCAGTTCATTTATTTTATTCTTAAAATGAAATCATATTATATAAAATAATGGCACAGGATATATGAGCATATCTTGTCTACTACATGAACTTGCCTACAGCCTATGGTATGGTGCATAGCCAGATAACATACAGTCATTAGCCCGACTCATATTCGGTTCTTCTGAAATACATTTTAATCATAATGTTTCTTCAAACCTGGCTAAAATAAATAACTGATTTATTGTGATGGTGTATATTAAATGGATTTATTAGACATTTTATATGTAGATGTTCCAAAGGCGCACGTCAGTGGTCTGTATGCGTGGGGGCCTGGAAATGCTAAACATGTTTATGTTAATTCAAGGTCAATTACCTTGAGACCAGAAGTCATTTGCATGACAATGTCATGACTGCCACAGCCCTACATGTGTCCTATACTTTTGTTGCGAGCCTGTTTGTTTACCATCTCTACCTAACAGAGCTGTGTCTGAGGAGTCAGTTGGAACACGAAGCAGATAAAAGTGACTAAGAGGTCAAAAGAAAGAGCAACCACACTAAAGGAAATCATTATGTTTGAGTGTATTTTTTTTTTACACGGACAGTGCACATTAATCAACGTTTCAGTAAAAGTGACGATTTTAGCCAGCCGGCTAATTTTCAACAGCAGTCCCTGAGCAGGTTATTAAAAACAATTACAATACAGACAATCAATGAGCAGTAAGCACACACAGAGCACGATAGGAAAAGCAACACGTAGCATGCACACAGAGAAATATAGCACAAAAAGCAACAAGACAAAATCCATAAAAGCAACCAAGTGTATCCACGCCTCACAAGCTACAGACAACAGACAACATTGTTCATTTCCACAGACACTTTTATGTTTCTCAAGTTCCTTCGTGTTCCGTTCAGTTTTCACAGCCATCTCCTTCACCTACAGGAATCAAGTATCCACATACTTTCTGTAATGAGGTGATACAGCAGGAGTGAGTGAAATATTTTCACTAGGTTACTTGAATAGGTATCTTGGGTAAATAAATAATGGACCCAAGTGTCCAGTGTCGCCCCTTCACTTTTCTTTTAGGGTGATAAAATGAATTAGAGTTGGTAGATTAAAACACTGTGAGCTCAATTTCCTTATGACATAAGTTTTACAAAAGCAGCTGGGCATTTCCATGTAAAGGCCCAATGAGCACTAACGTGAAGTTCATAGGAGCACATCGCATTTGGTGTCAAATGAAGCCAAGAGTTTACCCAGCAACATATGTCGGCGGGCCAATAGCTTTCCACCAGTAGCAAAGTTAGTGGCCCACTGGCGGGCACTGCCTGCGGTTCGCCAGCATTTTGCTCATTGTTTTTCCAGTAGACCACCAGCGACAGCCAGCACTTTTACGACAGAGGTCCGCTTCTGGGCTGCTGGTTCATAATAAGTATTTCTTGGCGTTCCACGGTCGGTCCACCGTTCATATAATTAGTATCTTTCCACACAATAATGAATCCAACATAATGTACACCACTATCAACAATGGTTGCAAATTGATTGTTAAACACATTACAATATAAACATATCTACATTGAATACATGGTAATGTATTATACAATTAGTAATATTAATTTTATTATCATGTACATATATAGAGTTAGGATTTCTAATTGTTATTATAGAAAATCCTGTCCTGGACTACAAAATTATGAGTATGTACAGTACAATACAATATACACAGACAAAGAGAAAATTGTTTATTGAGCCTCTTCAATTGGCCTGTCTGTCTTTCCTACCCCCTTCTCTGTCAGCAACTCCCTTCAGACATTGTGTTACCACCTCTTGGAGGTTCCCCTCTGTTGCCTCTTTTGTAGAGGGGTTATTTCTTATCGCTGCTGAAACCACAGAACAATTCATATAAAAAAAATAATTCATGAACAAACTAGGTCTAGAACTATTTAAAGACATGGTTCAGATTCAAAACTGTCTCCAGGTTTAATCAAAGATATCTATATTACCAGAAAGTGAATTCATAGACTAATAAAAAATTACTGTGAACAATGCTTTTTAAAGCTAGCTGCCGGATGTCCCTTATGTCCCAAGCCGGCCCAGTTACAAAGCCTGGACAGGTCTTTGGAGAAAAGGCAGGCAAACATTCTCCTCACTGAGTCTTTGACGGACGTGCCCCTTTAGCAGCCCAAAAACTTCACCTGTAAAATAAATTGTCCATAGTTGGTGGTCTACAGAGCAGTGAACCATACAGAAACTACAGGTCTAAAGTACCTCCAAAGAAATGCAGTGGGGAGCTCTTCCTAAACACAGACTTCATAAGCCCCCAATTACTTAACTTCTAATGGTATAGGGGACGCTTGCTTTCCAGGGAAAATGCAGGGCGGCAAATTCAAATAAATGTATATAAAAATCTAACTTTCATTAAATCACACATGTAAGATACTCAATTAAAGCTACACTCGTTGTGAATCCAGCCGAGATGTCAGATTTTAAAAAGGCTTTTCGACAAAAGCATAAGAAGCTATTATCTGATGATAGCACAACAGTAAACAGAGGGTAGCATATTTCAACCCTGCAGGCGCTATACAAAACACAGAAATAAAATATAAAACATGCCTTACCTTTGACAAGCTTCTTTTGTTGACACTCCAATATGTCCCATAAACATCACAATTGGTCCTTTTGTTTGATTAATTCCATCCATATTGTAACGGTTTTGACTTGAGGTTAGTATTTATAGGGGTGCCAGGTAGGTTGTGCCTACCAGAGAAAACATTGGTTTCTCCTTTTGGTTTGGGAGTGAATGAGTCCCATCTGGTCCGTCAAGTCTACACCAATACAAAAGGACTTATGCAAAAGTCAGGATGGAAATAAACTTTTCATAAACCCTTAAAACATTGGAAAGAACTTCAAAAACAACTATATTCTTTTGCGTGGGTTGTATTAGCGACATCAATGCTTACACACACATATAATAATATCACAATAAGTTCTGGTTCTTCTAGAAATGTCCTGTACCTCGGGCCTAAAAAGAGTCCATCCCGGTAAAGGAGTTCAGGGAACTCCCGTGACCTTAGTCACGCAATGTTTGTCCGTTCATTCCGTGTAGGGTAAACCCAGTGTTAATCATACAATCAATATAACAATTATTGTACCACAGAACTTTAAAGCATATCAACTCTTACTAAGTCCTCAACTACAACTAACTACATAAATCATCACATTATACATGACATCAAAACAAATGAAATACCGTATACAAAAAGGTTGTAGTCAGTTGGTCAGTCAGACAATCCAATCCGCCAACAGATCTCCAGCAGAGAAAGGACACGAAAAACAGAGGGGTGTAGTCCATGGACGCAAAGAGTGGATCCGATCCCTTGTAAACTCTATTAGGCTACAAAACACACGTTTAAAGGCAACAAAACAAACGGTATAGAGAAGCTTCAGAACTGAGGGTTGAACACATCCTCATTCACGTCTCCATCACAACCCCACTTTTGCGCAGCTGATGCTGGCTATTTAATTGGGAATTAAAGGGAAAGCGCCCTATTGGAAGGAGCTGCACTGAGACAGTTCAGAAAAATTCAAGGCCGTCACAATATATATCCAAAATGTCAATTTATTTGGCGCGTTTGATCCAGAAAAAAACAGCTTCCAAAATGCGCAACGTCATTAAAAAATATTTCAAAAGTTGCCTATAAACTTTGCCAAAATATTTCAAACTACTTTTGTAATACAACTTTAGGTATTTTTAAACGTTAATAATCGATCAAATTGAAGACGGGTCCATCAGTGTTCAATACAGGAAGACAACAAACCAAGCTACTTTTCAAGTCTTGCGCAACTCTCAACAGTGTTACGCAGGTCCTAGTTCGCCCTACTTTTTCATTGCACAAATGAATAGCCTCAACCAAATTCCAAAGACTGGTGACATCCAGTGGAAGCGGTAGGAACTGAAAACCAGTTCCTAAGAACTATCGTTTGCCAATGAGAACTCAGTGAACAGACAGAGACCTCAAAAAAATCTGAACGGTTAGTCCTCTGGGTTTTGCCTGCTACATAAGTTCTGTTATACTCACAGCCATGATTCAAACAGTTTTAGAAACTTCAGAGTGTTTTCGATCCAAATCTATTAATACTATGCATATCTTATATTCTTGGCAAGAGTAGTAGGAAGTTGAAATTGGGCACGTTATTTATCCAAAAGTGAAAATGCTTCCCCCTATACCTTAAGAAGTTTAATCCTGCCTGTGTTTGACACCGGGGAGAGGATCAATAACTTTAGTAACTTTAGCAACATCGAGGCAACATTAATTTTCATATTTTGATCTGGTTTCATTGCAACATCTTCCAATTTCATAAAAAACATAATTTTGACTGTTCTTGCTCTTTCAACATGTTTTAACATATTCACTTTGGACCTGACTTGGTGAAGTACATAAAAATGGAAATTGTTGAATGCAACAACTATAGCTCTGTCAATAACAAATACAGTCATGGGTGGGTCCTTTGAAAGTTTACTCGAAAGGCAAGGCACTGGTAAATATTTGAATAAGGCTTTACAGTAAGCAGTGAGTTAATTTAGCACTGTTCCGGTGTCTCTATGGGTCAACTTTCAGTGTTGATTTAACACTGTGTAATTTATTTTGAATTACTTTGCATTATTTTCAGGTATCATACAATTAATTGCAACCTTTTCAGTGGCATGTTGAAAGAGTCATACAGTGTCTCATCTTATTTCTACCTACCTGTACAAAACATAATTGTTTAACTGGTTTGACTTGATTGTATACACCTGGTGGCAATGAACATTCAGCTGAATGGACATTTACAGTATGTTCAGATATAAATGTGTTGTGTAGATCAAATATTAAATATTACATGAGAGTGTATGTGCTCTATTTATTCTATCTTCAACATGCAGTTCCAAAACTGTATTCAAATAGTATTAAAAAAAGTACTTTTTGGGGATCTGTATTGAAATAGTTGTACCCACTTCCAAAGTAACTATTTGCTCCTTCACAAAACTTTACTTTCCACAAAGCAAAGTTACAACTTTAGTTATTCTAGATCTGCTCTATGGGGCAGTTCAAATCAAAAAAATCAAATCAAATTTATTTGTCACATACACATGGTTAGCAGATGTTAATGCGAGTGTAGCGAAATGCTTGTGCTTCTAGTTCCGACAATGCAGTAATAACCAACAAGTAATCTAACTAACAATTCCTAATCTACTGTCTTATACACAGTGTAAGGGGATAAAGAATATGTACATAAGGATATATGAGTGAGTGATGGTACAGAGCAGCATAGGCAAGATACAGTAGATGGTATCGAGTACAGTATATACATGTGAGATGAGTATGTAAACAAAGTGGCATAGTTAAAGTGGCTAGTGATACATGTATTACATAAGGATGCAGTCGATGATATAGAGTACAGTATATAGGTATGCATATGAGATGAATAATGTAGGGTAAGTAACATTATATAAGGTAGCATTGTTTAAAGTGGCTGGTGATATATTTACAACATTTCCCATCAATTCCCATTATTAAAGTGGCTGGAGTTGAGTCAGTGTCAGTGTGTAGGCAGCAGCCACTCAATGTTAGTGGTGGCTGTTTAACAGTCTGATGGCCTTGAGATAGAAGCTGTTTTTCAGTCTCTCGGTCCCAGCTTTGATGCACCTGTACTGACCTCGCCTTCTGGATGATAGCGGGGTGAACAGGCAGTGGCTCGGGTGGTAGATGTCCTTGATGATCTTTATGGCCTTCCTGTGACATCGGGTGGTGTAGGTGTCCTGGAGGGCAGGTAGTTTGCCCCCGATGATGCGCTGTGCAGACCTCACTACCCTCTGGAGAGCCTTTTAAAGGGTTTTGGGGGCCCTAAGCAAGATACACATTTGCCATGGGATGGAAAGAACATTTTGCAGTTTTTCCACAATTCTACACATTATGCTATGTTCATATGATATCTGAGTGAGAGTGACTAACAAAATCAATGGGGTCCTAGGGAGGTCAGGGTCCCTTGTGCCCAGTCAGTAATTTGGCCATGAATACTACAAGGTTTATATAGCTGGCTCGACTAACTTTTCTGCCGATCTATAACATTTGCTAGTTGATTGACTGTCAGTGACTATCACAAGATCTCACAATTTGACCAATTTGACTTCAGTTTCTGACATTTATCCATGTTTCTTCAAACTACAAATGTTGAAGTTGCACCAAACTTAACATTTTGAAGTGTTTTTGACACCCTAGGTTGACTCCTACTCAGCATTGTTCCGTTTCTACGAACGTCACATTTTGAAATAAAATGTTAAAGTTACAATATGTAACTTTATGGGCAACCCGACCATATTCACATATAAATGTGACTTATAGATATGTTATTCTCATTGAAAGCAAGTCTAACACCAACCCTGCTTGATGGTAATAGTGCTCACTTCTGCGGCTAGTGTTCAGTTTTGAAGGTATTTCCCAACCTCCTCAGGACAAGGACAGATGTCCAATTTCGAAGTCAACCTTGAGCAATCTGCCTGTACCAACAATAGGAAAACTTCTAATGCGCTACCAAATTTTGATTTTGCACTTTGTGTCTTCAAATATTTGTGCATTATACTCTTTGCATATTTCGCACTCTCTTTTAATGTCTCTCTCTCCCATTTTCTCTCCCTGTCTCTCTGTCTCTGTTTTTATCTCTTCATCTCTCCACTTTTGAAACAGCAAACGGAAATCAACGTTCCACTGGACAGGTTCAGGAAGAAATCAATCAATTTTAAAATGTTTTCTCTCTTCTCAACATGACCCGATACATTTGCAGGAAAGAAACACATAAGGGACAAGTCCAAGCTTCAAAGTAATATGGCCTGAAAAGAGCAAATACACATTTCAAAGGAAAGGGGGTGAATCAAAAGAAACAGATTTACAAAAAAGAAGGCCAACATCTCAAGCATACCTTTCATTCTATGGCTGCTACCAGGCTTCAAATCTCAGGAGTGCCTCAGAGTGATGGGTCTGCCCTTACAAATCTACTAAGGCACCCATCTCAACATTGATAAGGCTACCTTGCTAGTTTTGGTACAGCCTTCAAACTTTAAGGCACAAAAGCTATTATGAAACATTGGCAGCCATATTATCTACATCTAAAAATGACATACACTAAGAACCAAGCACAGAACAAAGTCAATTACTCGCTCTGTTAATTAAACTTTGAGGGGGCAAAACATCACAACTGTCTTGGTCAACTGGTTTCACTTCACCACACAACCCTGTGTGGTGTAGATTTTCTGAGGTTGTGTCCCTTTCTCAAGTCAGCAGCAAGGAGGGTCCTAGACGAAGACAATGTCTGGGCTGTGGCAGGAAAATGGCTGGTCCAGTTAAGACTGGTCCCAACCAGAGTGGGTGGTCCAGCACCTTCACACTGCAGAACAACACAGGCTCTGTCCACTACTATGTCAGACCCAAATTGTGCAGAAACTACGGCCAACTGTCCGCAGCCTGCACAGGAATCATCTGCAAAATCTGTAAAGACAACCATCCCACCTCAGACTGGTGAGGGGTCTAGGAGGGGGAGAGACGGTTTCCCAGAGGGGATAGGGGGGTTTGGGAGTTGTGCTGTAAGGACCATGGGGGATGGATCTGAGCCCGTAGGGGCTAGGTTTGAGGGATTCCCATGGATTCCCATGTGGAATTCCGGGTCTCCGGCAGCATTTGGAACTGCCAATCTGCAGTCAAGAATGTTGCATTCATCTCAGCATATGCTGCCCTTCAGTCCTCTTTTTGGCCCTGACTCTCGCTCACCAGGTGCCTTTAGAGAGTTCCTTGATTAGCTTGACACCTTGATAAACTAATTTCCTAATGATGGCTACCTTCGATTAATTTATTTACAACTCTTTCGGTAGGTAGCCTGGCAGGTAGGGGTGGAATTGAAGCCTGGCGGGTAGGGGTGTTGGGCCAGTAACCGAAAGGTTGCTGGATCAAATCCCTGCGCTGACAAGGTAAATATCTGCCATTCTGCCACTGAGCAAGACAGTAAACCCACTGTTCCCTGGGTGCCGTAGATGTTGACTAAGGCAGCCCCTGTCACCTCTGATTCAGAGGGGTTGGGTTAAATGCGGAAGAAGTATCTCAGTTGAATGCATTCAGTTGTACAACTGACTATGTATTCCCTTTCCCTCTTTGACCTCACCCTTTCCAGTCCCTTTCCACTTACAAGGCAGGCAATATACTTTATGTCATCTTTACTAGAGGATGTTTGCCTACTAATTTCACAGAAACCCCCCTACAGGTCTCTTATCACTACTTTGTTTCCTTTTCTGTCTCCATCTCCTCCAACCCGAGCCACTGAGCCCCTGCCCAGCTGGTCATATACTGTCACAATCTTCATACTCTCTCTCCCACTAGTAGCTCCTCTACTACCCTATCATCTCTACCTTTTGCGAAATCATACTTCTTCCTGTCTCCTAATTCTGCCTCCAACCCTCCCTTTCCGCATCCTGTGACTCACACTGTCCCTTCCTCCCAGCTG
This sequence comes from Oncorhynchus masou masou, assembly GCF_036934945.1. Taxonomy (NCBI): domain Eukaryota; kingdom Metazoa; phylum Chordata; class Actinopteri; order Salmoniformes; family Salmonidae; genus Oncorhynchus; species Oncorhynchus masou. Next base: position 40,165,043 of record NC_088241.1, on the reverse strand, counting down.
GTTTGGCCCTCTCCTCCTGCTCCGGGTCTGAGAGCTCATTGCGGGTTTACAGAACAGGGCTGCGGGCAGAACAGAATACTCTACAACATCTGTAGAGAATGACCCTACCTCACACAGGAAGCAGCACATGTACTAATCCAAACATTTGTAATCTCCCATCTGGATTACTGGTTCCGTGTGGCTCAGTTGGTAGAGAATGGCACTTGCAATTCCAGAGTTGTGGGTTTGATACCCACGGGGAATTCATGAAAATGTATTCACTTACTACTGTAATTCACTCTGGATAAGAGAGTCTGCTAAATTACTAAAATGTAAAAATTAAACCCCTGCAATTTATCCAGAATGCCACAGTCTGTTTGGTGTTTAAATTCTCCCATGTCTCCCTGCTCCTCTGTATAGTCCACTGGCTTCCAGTGGAAGCGCACATACACTACAAGACCGTGGTACTTGCCTACGGAGCAGCAAGAGAAACTACCCCTCCCAACATTTTTGGAACGTCTTGGGTGGAGGCCATTTCTGGGACGTGTTGGGCGGTGCCTATTGAAATATCTGGGCCTTTGTTTTTGTTGTTGGTGGATGGGGTGGATAAGCCTAAAAACATTTTATTTTATTTGTTTTTTTTCCAAAATTCTGGGCAAGATTACATTTTATAAACATTTAGTTAAAATTCTAAATAGCACACAATTCAAACAATAATATATCCAAATTAAAACCAACGTAAAATTGCATTCAATAATAAAAAGGTAACAAACAATCCATCAATTAATCCAAAATGTGTTTATATTAATTTACCTGTTTCTTTGAGGAGTGGGTCTAGATTGCTTCTTCTTCTTAATATTATTATTATTCTGTGGGTTTTATGGCAGACTACAACCAAAAAAGGTATATAGCAACCACCAACTGGACTAGTTGAAAAACTAGGTAAAACAAACATCCATACGTGATAAGGAAAAGTAACTTAATCCACCCAAATAAAACTAGTACAATGACAAAAACAAAACTCCCACTTATTCTCTTCTCACAGCTTGTGGCAATACTCCATACAACTCCTCCACTGAGAAATACTTCAGTCCCAGGCTCTGCTCCGCCACATCCACAATGATGCATCTTTTCCTGAACCTTCTCTCCACATTGGCAGTGCTATTAATCACCATAGCCTTAAAGGTAATCTAGAATGCTGTTGTTTGGAGTCTTCCTTAATTTGTTGGTCTGGTGGAGTGTTTGACATGTGTTTGCGTCTTTATGTTTGGGGATGTGAGGGCTGGGCTGGCAGTTGCTGGATGAGGTAGCATTTAGGGATGGTCGGTGCTGTGTCCAGTGTTTGTGCTGGGACGGGAAAACCTGGTTTGGTGCTGTGGCTGGGTTGGAAAACATGCTGATACGAGGGCTGGAAACCAGAAGTTGATGCTGGCTCTGGGGACCTGGGAAAAACAGGAACCGAGATATGGGTCTGTAGAAGAAAAGAAGGACAACCTGAGGAGCAAGCAGACAGACAAGGGAACCTTAGACCCAGAGGTTAATGGTGGTATTTTCCTTTGGACTGGTCACTCCAAGTGAAAATCTGATCTTTGAGCCCTCTGCCGCACCTCATCTGGTGCTGCAAACCAGGTTGGTGTTGCAGAGGGGAAGCAGGAAAACATGAGGAGCGAGCAGGCACTTATGCCTAAAATAATGCTACAAAACTATGAGTGCTAAACACATCAAATCAAATCAAATCAAATCAAATTTATTTATATAGCCCTTCGTACATCAGCTGATATCTCAAAGTGCTGTACAGAAACCCAGCCTAAAACCCCAAACAGCAAGCAATGCAGGTGTAGAAGCACGGTGGCTAGGAAAAACTCCCTAGAAAAGCCAAAACCTAGGAAGAAACCTAGAGAGGAACCAGGCTATGTGGGGTGGCCAGTCCTCTTCTGGCTGTGCCGGGTAGAGATTATAACAGAACATGGCCAAGATGTTCAAATGTTCATAAATGACCAGCATGGTCGAATAATAATAAGGCAGAACAGTTGAAACTGGAGCAGCAGCACGGCCAGGTGGACTGGGGACAGCAAGGAGTCATCATGTCAAGTAGTCCTGGGGCATGGTCCTAGGGCTCAGGTCAGTTGAAACTGGAGCAGCAGCACGGCCAGGTGGACTGGGGACAGCAAGGAGTCATCATGTCAGGTAGTCCTGGGGCATGGTCCTAGGGCTCAGGTCCTCCGAGAGAGAGAAGGAGAGAATTAGAGAACGCACACTTAGATTCACACAGGACACCGAATTGGACAGGAGAAGTACTCCAGATATAACAAACTGACCCCAGCCCCCCGACACATAAACTACTGCAGCATAAATACTGGAGGCTGAGACAGGAGGGGTCAGGAGACACTGTGGCCCCACCCGAGGACACCCCCGGACAGGGCCAAACAGGAAGGATATAACCCCACCCACTTTGCCAAAGCACAGCCCCCACACCACTGGAGGGATATCTTCAACCACCAACTTACCATCCTGAGACAAAGCTGAGTATAGCCCGCAAAGATCTCCGCCACGGCACAACCCAAGGGGGGGGGGGGCGCCAACCCAGACAGGATGACCACATCAGTGAATCAACCCACTCAGGTGACGCACCCCCTCCAGGGACGGCATGAGAGAGCCCCAGCAAGCCAGTGACTCAGCCCCTGTAATAGGGTTAGAGGCAGAGAATCCCAGTGGAAAGAGGGGAACTGGCCAGGCAGAGACAGCAAGGGTGGTTCGTTGCTCCAGAGCCTTTCCGTTCACCTTCCCACTCCTGGGCCAGACTACACTCAATCATATGACCCACTGAAGAGATGAGTCTTCAGTAAAGACTTAAAGGTTGAGACCGAGTTTGCGTCTCTGACATGGGTAGGCAGACCGTTCCATAAAAATGGAGCTCTATAGGAGAAAGCCCTGCCTCCAGCTGTTTGCTTAGAAATTCTAGGGACAATTAGGAGGCCTGCGTCTTGTGACCGTAGCGTACGTGTAGGTATGTACGGCAGGACCAAATCAGAGAGATAGGTAGGAGCAAGCCCATGCAATGCTTTATAGGTTAGCAGTAAAACCTTGAAATCAGCCCTTGCTTTGACAGGAAGCCAGTGTAGGGAGGCTAGCACTGGAGTAATATGATCAAATTTTTGGTTCTAGTCAGGATTCTAGCAGCCGTATTTAGCACTAACTGAAGTTTATTTAGTGCTTTATCCGGGTAGCCGGAAAGTAGAGCATTGCAGTAGTCTAACCTAGAAGTGACAAAAGCATGGATTAATTTTTCTGCATCATTTTTGGACAGAAAGTTTCTGATTTTTGCAATGTTACGTAGATGGAAAAAAGCTGTCCTTGAAATGGTCTTGATATGTTCTTCAAAAGAGAGATCAGGGTCCAGAGTAACGCCGAGGTCCTTCACAGTTTTATTTGAGATGACTGTACAACCATTAAGATTAATTGTCAGATTCAACAGAAGATCTCTTTGTTTCTTGGGACCTAGAACAAGCATCTCTGTTTTATCCGAGTTTAAAAGTAGAAAGTTTGCTGCCATCCACTTCCTTATGTCTGAAACACATGCTTCTAGCGAGGGCAATTTTGGGGCTTCACCATGTTTCATTGAAATGTACAGCTGTGTATCATCCGCATAGCAGTGAAAGTTAACATTATGTTTTCGAATAACATCCCCAAGAGGTAAAATATATAGTGAAAACAACAGCGGTCCTAAAACGGAACCTTGAGGAACACCGAAATTTACAGTTGATTTGTCAGAGGACAAACCATCCACAGAGACAAACTGATATCTTTCCGACAGATAAGATCTAAACCAGGCCAGAACTTGTCCGTGTAGACCAATTTGGGTTTCCAATCTCTCCAAAAGAATGTGGTGATCGATGGTATCAAAAGCAGCACTAAGGTCTAGGAGCACGAGGACAGATGCAGAGCCTCGGTCCGATGCCATTAAAATGTCATTTACCACCTTCACAAGTGCCGTCTCAGTGCTATGATGGGGTCTAAAACCAGACTGAAGCATTTCATATACATTGTTTGTCTTCAGGAAGGCAGTGAGTTGCTGAGCAACAGCCTTTTCTAAGATTTTTGAGAGGAATGGAAGATTCGATATAGGCCGATAGTTTTTTATATTTTCTGGGTCAAGGTTTGGCTTTTTCAAGAGAGGCTTTATTACTGCCACTTTTAGTGAGTTTGGTACACATCCGGTGGATAGAGAGCCGTTTATTATGTTCAACATAGGAGGGCCAAGCACAGGAAGCAGCTCTTTCAGTAGTTTAGTTGGAATAGGGTCCAGTAAGCAGCTTGAAGGTTTAGAGGCCATGATTATTTTCATCATTGTGTCAAGAGATATAGTACTAAAACACTTGAGCGTCTCTCTTGATCCTAGGTCCACGCAGAGTTGTGCAGACTCAGGACAACTGAGCTTTGAAGGAATACGCAGATTTAAAGAGGAGTCTGTAATTTGCTTTCTAATAATCATAATTTTTCCTCAAAGAAGTTCATGAATTTATCACTGCTAAAGTGAAAGTCATCCTCTCTTGGGGAATGCTGCTTTTTAGTTAGCTTTGCGACCGTATCAAAAAGGAATTTTGGATTGTTCTTATTGTCCTCAATTAAGTTAGAAAAATAGGATGATCGAGCAGCAGTAAGGGCTCTTCGGTACTGCACGGTACTGTCTTTCCAAGCTAGATGGAAGACTTCCAGTTTGGTGTGGCGCCATTTCCGTTCCAATTTTCTGGAAGCTTGCTTCAGAGCTCGGGTATTTTCTGTGTACCAGGGAGCTAGTTTCTTATGAGAAATGTTTTTAGTTTTTAGGGGTGCAACTGCATCTAGGGTATTGCGCAAGGTTAAATTGAGTTCCTCAGTTAGGTGGTTAACTGATTTTTGTCCTCTGGTGTCATTGGGTAGACAGAGGGAATCTGGAAGGACATCAAGGAATCTTTGTGTTGTCTGTGAATTTATAGCACGACTTTTGATGTTCCTTGGTTGGGGTCTGAGCAGATTATTTGTTGCAATTGCAAACGTAATAAAATGGTGGTCCGATAGTCCTGGATTATGAGGAAAAACATTAAGATCCACAACATTTATTCCATGGGACAAAACTAGGTCCAGCGTATGACTGTGACAGTGAGTGGGTCCAGAGACATGTTGGACAAAACCCACTGAGTCGATGATGGCTCCGAAAGCCTTTTGGAGTGGGTCTGTGGACTTTTCCATGTGAATATTAAAGTCACCAAAGATTAGAATATTATCTGCTATGACTACAAGGTCCGATAGGAATTCAGGGAACTCAGTGAGGAACGCTGTATATGACCCAGGAGGCCTGTAAACAGTAGCTATAAAAAGTGATTGAGTAGGCTGCATAGATTTCATGACTAGAAGCTCAAAAGACGAAAACGTCATTTTTTTTTTGTAAATTGAAATTTGCTATCGTAAATGTTAGCAACACCTCCGCCTTTGCGGGATGCACGGGGATATGGTCACTAGTGTAGCCAGGAGGTGAGGCCTCATTTAACACAGTAAATTCATCAGGCTTAAGCCATGTTTCAGTCAGGCCAATCACATCAAGATTATGATCAGTGATTAGTTCATTGACTATAATTGCCTTTGAAGTAAGGGATCTAACATTAAGTAGCCCTATTTTGAGATGTGAGGTATCATGATCTCTTTCAATAATGACAGGAATGGAGGTGGTCTTTATCCTAGTGAGATTGCTAAGGCGAACACCGCCATGTTTAGTTTTGCGCAACCTAGGTCGAGGCACAGACACGGTCTCAATGGTAATAGCTGAGCTGACTACACTGACTATGCTAGTGGCAGACTCCACTATGCTGGCAGGCTGGCTAACAGCCTGCTGCCTGGCCTGCACCCTATTTCATTGTGGAGCTAGAGGAGTTAGAGCCCTGTCTATGTTGGTAGATAAGATGAGAGCACCCCTCCAGCTTGGATGGAGTCCGTCACTCCTCAGCAGGTCAGGCTTGGTCCTGTTTGTGGGTGAGTCCCAAAAAGAGGGCCAATTATCTACAAATTCTAACTTTTCGGAGGGGCAGAAAACAGTTTTCAACCAGCGATTGAGTTGTGAGACTCTGCTGTAGAGCTCATCACTCCCCCTAACTGGGAGGGGGCCAGAGACAATTACTCGATGCCGACACATCTTTCTAGCTGATTTACACGCAGAAGCTATGTTGCGCTTGGTGATCTCTGACTGTTTCATCCTAACATCGTTGGTGCCGACGTGGATAACAATATCTCTATACTCTCTACACTCGCCAGTTTTAGCTTTAGCCAGCACCATCTTCAGATTAGCCTTAACGTCGGTAGCCCTGCCCCCGGTAAACAGTGTATGATCGCTGGATGATTCGTTTTAAGTCTAATACTGCGGGTAATGGAGTCGCCAATGACTAGAGTTTTCAATTTGTCAGAGCTAATGGTGGGAAGCTTCGGCGTCTCAGACCCCGTAACGGGAGGAGTATAGACCAGAGAAGGCTCGGCCTCTGACTCCGACTCGCTACTTAATGGGGAAAACCGGTTGAAAGTTTCTGTCGGCTGAATGAGCGACACCGGTTGAGCGTTCCTACAGCATTTCCTTCCAGAAACCGTGAGAAAGTTGTCCGGCTGCGGGGACTGTGCCAGGGGATTTATACTACTATCTGTACTTGCTGGTGGCACAGACGCTGTTTCATCCTTTCCTACACTGAAATTACCCTTGCCTAACGATTGCGTCTGAAGCCGGGCTTGTAGCACAGCTATCCTCGCCGTAAGGCGAGTACAGCGACTGCAATTAGAAGGCATCATGTTAATGTTACTACTTAGCTTCGGGTGTTGGAGGTCCTGACGAATCGTGTCCAGATAAAGCGTCCGGAGTGAAAAAGTTGTGGGTGGGAAAAAAAAAAATATATATATATATATATATATGTGTGTGTGTGTATAACAACAGTAATTAAAAAGTAAAAACCGTAAAATTGTCAGATGGCAAAATAGGTTGGCAACAAAACGCACAGCACAGCAACTCGAAAACAGGTCTGCAAGTTGTGAGCGGAAGTGACCGGAAGTTCTCAGTGGAGACTGCTGTAATCACTGCCAAACACATGGATCACAATAAAAAATAACAGATTAACCAGAATGACATTTACCCTCACTGGTGACCAAAAATAGCAATCTTAGAGCAACTCCCCTACTAAGCCATGCCTCCAGTCTTCTGATTGACCCGGTGGGTCATAGCTCATTAACCCAGCATCAATAACCCAACAACCAAAATGAGTGAACCAACTGGCTGGATCAAAATAACTCTTTCCGATTGGACTTTGCTTTTTTCTCTGGATATACTAGCAGAGAATTACAGCCAATTTCATTTGGCAGTTTTTTTAAATACAGAGATTTTATCAATAAATTAAATGTTGGGTCTGGGGACCTGGGAAACAGTCAAAATCTTGGTTTTCATGCAATTGGATGTTACTTGGATAAAACCAGATCAAAGTATGATGACCAAAGTATGAAAAATGACTATTACTTTTGCATTGATAAAGTTTGATTATTAAGTTAACCCTTTCACACATACCATCATATGGGTGTGATCGTTCTACAGTGGTCCCTGAAGCGTACGATCACACCCGTGTGATTGGAACACTCCTTTAGAATGCTTGTTTAGAACGGCCAGTTTTGAATGACGCAACAATCAGCGTTTGAGCTGGCCACACTTTTTTCAGAAACTATTTACACAAACACAGTCCTTACAAAGTTATGTCCAGAATATGAGCAGTTTATTTTTGGATGCAATATTCAGATATTCACAGAAGTACAGTGTATATAGCATAACACAATCATCCTAACCGGAAAAATGTAGGCTACAGTTGTCCTAGCGCTAACCGAGGAAAGATTGACCCAACACAAGCAGTCATATTTTCTAGCTCTAGGCTGACATAAACTACATTATGAATTAGCTAATAGCAATTACTATGTATAATTAATCACATCACGGGTGAGCTCACCATTGATCGAAATAACTAGGTAAAACACTTTATAGAAATCGAAAGTAATCCGACGATTAGTTTCAGCGCGCAGCCATGCATTGTTTTCCTCACAGACACCAAAGATAATAAGAGAAGACGAGATGTGTTTGGTCTGTTTATAGTATGCATGTTGAAGGGGTGTGTCAAATACCATCGTTCACATCCCACCATTAATTTCCGGAAGTCCTCAAAAAATGTGTCAACTCTTACTCACCTCATTTTGCTATAGCATCTTTGGTCTGACAGACAATCTAGTGAATCCCAGAATGCATTGTATGTCAACAAACATGGCTCCACACACATAGCTGGAATTAGCTTAGCTCATAATCAGTACAACCTTCAAAACATTATTTTACACACATACTATGTGCCCTTTACAATCTATGCAAAAATCGGAATGCATGATTTATCACCGGGAATTGAAAAATGTGAATAAAATAGTAAATATATGAACACCACACAAATCATTTTCTGATAGTGATTTATTGATACAAATGGCGCGACCAGGTATTCAATTACGTAACCTCTCACTCCCACTCTGAGCCATTCAGTGTTGTTATGTACGTAGCTAATGAGCTAAGCTGTAGCATTAGCATTGTCTTTCAAAAGGAGACAACTCAGAAATGCATATTTAAAAAAAATTCTGACAATGCGTCTGAAAGTCAGGCATCAGGTTCTGACAGTGACAGAGGACACCTTGTCCACTGACAAAGTCCCAATTCCCTTCGAAGATGCTGGTGGTGATGGAGGCAGACCAATAGTACATGAGTTCTGTGGTAGCTGGAAGGCTGCCAGCCATTTCACCCCTCTTGGCCCTGCTGTTTGTGTTGATGAGTCCCCGTCTGGAGTGCAATACCCCTTGCCATTTCCATGGGGGGGGGGGGGGGGGGCAGCCACAATTAGTGAAATGTATACATTCCTGGTGACAGTAAAGAGGAACTCCATAAGAGACTACTGGAGCACAGATCCCTTGTTTGAAACTCCCTTCTTTGCCACCCTCTTTTCCCAAGACTGCTTTCTAGTTCTGCTGCTATGACTGCATTTCATCAACAACGCTACTGCCATCCTAAATGACCTGTTATACAAAATAAAAAATGTTAACAGCTGGCAGTAAAGTTCCATGACAAACGAGACGTCCATGTCCTCTCCTCTGTCCATACAGCAACCATGTCGGCCACAGGGAAGTTGGACCACCTGACGGGAGAGAGAAACATACCAGACAAAGAAACATCAAACCAGACTGCGTGCTTGACTATAACCTCAAAATGGGGGCAGTGGATTAGGCTGACATGATAAACAGCTTTGTGGAATGCACTCAGAAAACAACCAAGTGGTATAAGATATTTTAAAAAATTTCCAGGGTAGCATCAAAATACAACATCTCCTTCTGATGCATTTAGCATTGTTTTACAGAGCTAATAGAAGAATGTAACTAGCTACATAAGCACGATTGAATATAACACCATAAAAGGTGAGTAATGTTACCTAGCGTGCCTGCGGTTATAAGGAATATACACAAATATATTATGTTCCATACACACAGTGAGCTACAGTAGACACGGTATAACACGACACACAGAAACTATTATAACGTAATAAGGCACTTACTTTGAGATATTGTTAAGGGTTAAGATATTGTTTATATGTTTCCCCTTTCATCTGTGTCTGGTGTTAGCTAGTTACTGGCTAGCTAGGTCGTCAGCCAGCATGGAACAAAAGGGGGGGAAGAGTTGTTCAAAACTGACACAGTTGTCATATCAACACATCAGTCAGTGCTGCTATAAACTGCATCACAAGAGACATGCCAAATGGGAGATGTAAAAAAATGTAATTAGCAATGACAATTTTGTTTTAAACATATTCCATTGCCTGTCGCTTGTGATGCAGTTCATAGCAGCACTGGACCCCCTATTACTAGCCTATTCAACCTCTCTTTCGTATCGTCTGAGATCCCCAAAGATTGAAAAGCTACTGCAGTCATCCCCCTCTTCAAAGGGGGAGACACTCTAGACCCAAACTGTTATAGAACTATAACCATCCCACCCTGCATTTCTAAAATCTTCGAAAGCCAAGTTCACAAACAGATCACCGAACATTTAGAATCCCACTGTACCTTCTCCACTATGCAATCTGGTTTCCGAGCTGGTCATTGGTGCACCTCAGCCACGCTCAAGGTCCTAAACAATATCATAACCGCCATCGATAAAAGACAGTACTGTGCAGTCTTAATCGACCTGGCCAAGGCTTTCAACTCTGTCAATCAAGCATTCTTATCAGCAGACTCGATAGCATTGGTTTCTCAAATGACTGCCTTGCCTGGTTCACCAACTACTTCTCAGAATGATTTCAGTGTGACAAATCGGATGGGTCTGTTGTCCGGACCTCTGGCAGTCTCTATGGGGGTGCCAAAGGGTTCAATTCTAGGGCAGACTCTTTTCTCTGTATACATCAATGATGTCACATTTGCTGCTGGTGATTCTCTGATCCAACTCTACGCAGAAGACACCATTCTGTATATATCTGGCCCTTCTTTGGACATTGCTAACAAACCTCCAAAGGAGCTCCAACGCCATACAATGCTCCTTCCATGGCCTCCAACTGCTTTTAAATGCTAGTAAAATTAAGTACATGCTCTTCAACCGATTGATGCCCGCACCCTCCCGTCGGACAAGCATCACTAATCAGGATGGTTCTGACCTAGAAGATGTGGACAACTACAAATACCTAGCTGTCTGGTTAGACTGTAAACTATCCTTGCAGGCTCTCATTAAGCATCTCCAATCCAAAATTAAATCTAGAATTGGCTTCCTATTTCGCAACAAAGCCTACTTGAATCATGCTGCCCAACATACCCTCGTAAAACTGACTATCCTACCAATCCTTAACTTCGGCGATGTCATTTACAAAATAGCCCCCAACACGCTACTCGGCATGCTGGATGTAGTCTATCACAGTGCATTCCGTTTTGTCACCAAAGCCCCATATACTACCCACCACTGCGAGCTGGATGCTCTCCTTGGCTGGCCTTCGCTACATATTTGTCGCCAAACCCACTGGCTCCAGATCATCTATAAGTCTTTGCTAGGTAAAGCTCTGCCTAATCTCAACTCACTGGTCACCATAGCAATACCCACTCCTTAGCACGCACTCCAGCAGGTATATTTCACTGGTCATCCCCAAAGGCAACACCTTTGGCCATCTTTCCTTCCAGTTCTCTGCTGCCGATGACTGGAACGAATTGCAAAAATCACTGAAGCTGGAGTCAAATCTCCCTCTCTAACTTTAAACATGTCACAACTTCCGCCGAAGTTGGCTCCCCTGCCTGTTCGTGCGGTGCTCGGCGGTTGTCGTCACCGTCCTACTAGCCACTACCGATCCCTTTTTCGTTTGTCTGTTGGTTTTGTCTTATTAGTTTCACCTGTGTGTATTTAAGTTTAATTAGCGTCCTTATATTTAGTAAGTTGTCCCGCCCTTGTTTTGTTGCGGGATTGTTTTTGTATTCCTGTTATTTGGTGGTGTTCATGTGTTTTATTCTCCGGACTATTTTGGTCCTGTGTTTGGGCTAGATAATTCACTCACCCTGTGTGTTGGGTTGACCGTCGTTTTGTGCGCTGGAGAATAAACTGTCTAATAACTGAAACCTGGTCTCTGCGCCTGATTCCACCCACCTTAGTATTTCGTGACAAAACATCAGCTGTCAGAGCAGCTTACCGATCACTGTACCTGTACACAGCCAATCTGTAAATAGAACACCCAACTACCTCATCCCCATATTATTACTTACCCTCTTGCTCTTTTGCACCTACTTGCACATCTATCACTCCAGTGTTAATGCTAAATTGTAATTATTTCACCTCTACTGCCTATTTATTGCCTACCCCAACACTCTTCTACATTTGTAAACACTTTACATAGATTTCTCATTTTTTTCTATTGTGTTATTGACTGTATATTTGGTTATGTGTAACTCTGTGTTGTTGTTTTTGTCGCACTGCTATGCTTTATCTTGGCCAGGTCGCAGTTGTAAATGAGAACTTGTTCTCGACTGGCATACCTGGTTAAATAAAGGTTAAAAAAATTGTTGTTTGCATGTTTAGTGAGTAAACCAAACCACAGACCATAAATCATAATGTTTTAAGAACCTAAATCACCATCCCCCTCCTCAATCGGTAGCCATTTATTTAGTGTTTTCTCAATAATTGGGGCTAACAGCTTGTATACAGACTGCAGGTCTGTCTTAATCCACCTTGATCATCTGACTATATGTGAGCCATTGTAATTTCTGTTCAGTTGGCCATCATCCATCAAATCACATTGATACATTTTTTGCCTTCCATTAAGCAGATATGTATTCTTACTTGATTCTCCCTGCTGCTCCACGTGCTATGTCTATCTCTCTAGTTTACATAAGGCTTTGGGATCTTCTCTGCTAACACTCAGCTAAATTAGCCAAGACTAGCAGGCCCTACATCACTCATAAAACAGCACAGTGTTTACATTTGCATTCAGGTTTAAATGTGAGACTCACTGTACTTGCTTTCTCAAATACTTTTTATTAATATAAAAAAAGTGCACACAGGATGATTTCTCTGAAAGTTCAACAGAGAAAGTAAAGAAACCAGCTATAGTGGTTTGAGCATGATTCTCATCCAATGCAATGATCCCTTGTGTACAGAGTTGAGATGGGAATCGGGCCTGAAACGTTATAACCAAAACAAACCCAAGTACCCGGTACTACTTCTTATATTCTCACTCTCAGTCCCCACCACCTGCGCCTCTCTCGGTTAATCCCTGCAGAGCCTACACACTTTTATTCCCCCTGGCCTGGATGAACCAACACCGACAGATCTCAGCTCATCATCCCTCCAGCCATGCAAGCCGTAACCAACCTGATCTGCCTGAATTGAGCCTGCTATAGGAAAACACCACTGATACTGGCCTCTCTGACTCCAACGCATGCACAATATAGTGCTGCATTGTGCATTCCTCCTGTAATCACCAGCCAGCTTCAGGTGCAAAGTCTCATGTGCATGCTTGAATTAACCTTTTACTGCAGTGGGCTAAATCAGGATCAAACAGAGTGTTTCTTGGTAGTCTTAAACAAATCTACGTTGTATCAAAGAAAACACCTCACACACATGTTTATGTGCTTGAAAAAAGAAGACACCTGTATTGTGCCAGATATAGAGTTGAAATATATTCCATTTTGAGTTTGCGTCCTAATACTACACTTTATATAAATCACAGAAGACTGAACTATAACAAAACCGTTTGACATAGAAACACCAGATGTTGCATCCCCCAAATGGTCTAAATGTGGAATCTGTACCCTTGACAATAACATGGACAGCAATGGTTTGATGACATTCCATTATTTGAAAGACACATACACATTACCAGGCAAATCCTTTTTTCTATATTTACAATTTAGATCAGCTATGCTGAGTCCCTTGGGATAAACAAATACCGAACCATCTAATGATGGGATTTATAAATAAATTATCTGGGCTTAAATGGCTATGGGCATAAAAAAGTTAGACACCTGTATCATGTCAGATATATTTTTTATTTAAACTTTATTTAACTAGGAAAGTCAGTTAAGAAAAAAATCCTTATTTACAATGACGGCCTAACCCAGCCATACAACAACGCTGGGCGGGTAGTGATACAGCCTGGAATTGAACAAGGGTCTGTAGTGACACCTCTAGCACTGAGATGCAGTGCCTTAGACCGCTGCACAACTCGGGAGCCCAAGAGTTGAAATGTATTCAATTTTGAGTTTGCATCCCAATATTGCACTTTATAAACATCACAGAAGACTGAAATATACCGAAACAGTTTGACATAGAAACAGCAGATTTTCTGCTGTTTTTTGTAAATAATTTTTATTAATTATGAAATTCTGAACATTCCACCCATGAGGCCACTAGAAATTTGACTGCAGGAAACGGCTACGTGATAGCATTTGAAGCTGAAATAGGATTGTGAATGACTCTCTCATTGTAGATACAATTGTTATAATGCTTTTGACTGCATTAAATTTACACATCTGTACTTCACTGTCTCAACACATCAATACCACTAGATTGCCACCAAATCAGTCTTCTAAACTGTTATAGTTCTTTCATCTTCTGTTCATGACTGTTTTTCTTCAAATAATTTTCACAAACTCTGCTTTGTCTTTTTCATAGTGCCTTTGTTCGACATCTGTGTGGTTGTCTGCCTGTGTTTCCCCTCAGCATACTTGTATCCTGGATACTACAATACAAACCGTCTCTGTGGGAATGCACAAAAGACCACTCTTACTGGAGCTTAGATCTCCTAGCTTCATTATCTGGAAGTGCTTTTGAAGGCGCTCTGCTTTTGTCTTCTCAACACAAGCTCCCATTGACTGACAGGAGGACGTAATCTTAGTCACTTCTGTCATTGTGCACAGATTAGCTTTCTGTTAGTTGTTTCTGTGAGTGAATTGTTTGGCAGGATTTAGGATCAGAATCTTCCTTCGTTTAGGTTCTTCTTTTGATTGTAACTTATTTTCTAACTCAAGTGTGCTGTGAAGAGTGGGTGTCGTATGTTCAAGAGGTTGGGGGTGGAGGCCCACTTATTTTTATTTTCTTTCCTTATTTATATTGAACTTATTATTAATTCAACTCTGTATGTATTTCTTACAGTTTTTTTTGAGTGGCAGCCAAGAGGTACATGTTTTATACATTTATGATTTGAAATGGATAACGTAGTTGTAATCCCCGCCAACAAAGAAATATAAAACAAATATCAATCTGGTCAAAAACAAGGAAAAGTACATTAAAGCACCAGATTGCTTGGATTTAGTTTTTAAACCTGAATTACATCATAAAACCAGATTAATCTTTACTGATGTCTAGCAGGTTAATGACGGCTCATCAAAAAGCAAAAGTATTTTACTATAATTTTACTAAAATCTGTACATGTTTATGGCTCTAGGATGTTGTGTTCCTTTAAATAATGTTTGAATATAGCTACCGGTATCCACTGAGCCTTAAAGTCATAGGCCAGAATGTTTGTATAATTTCAGCCAGTAGTTTTGAAAGTGTTGCTCATGAGTCAAAATGGGTCCCTTTTATGTGTACTACATTATCCAATTGTGTACTATGTCATCCAATTGAGTACTACATCATCCATTTTGTATGACATGTTATGTCTGGCAATTTTTGTACAATTATTATTATGGTATGTTATGAATCTCATTGATACAATATGTTTGAAATTTGTTCACTGCATCTTTAATTTGTGCAGCAGGCTGCTTCATTGGCAAATAGTGTTGTTCTTGCCAAATGCAGCAATAAACTGGATGGGAAAGCTGAGTAAAACATTTTGATCAATGCACGACAAGCATGAACAGGCCTCTAATAACTTCACATTAAAGTAAAGCAGGGGAAACAGGAGGACAATCAATTCTTTAGTTTCCTCTCTTTCAGGATGTTTATTGTCCACCAAGAGTAGATAGATTGTTATTTTTTTGTGTGCTATTGTATTTTCTGTTCGTTTCTAAACTACCACACACAGCATCGAACTAATTAAGGTTTTAAGCACATCTCTCTACTTTAAGTACATCTCTGTATTAAGATGGCACAGGAGAAGAAGGCTGACGTTTTACGTGCTCCTATCCAATTGTGGTTTTTTTGTTCATTACTTTGCATTTTTTTAAACTTATATCGTAACTATTTTGTACATAATGTTGCTCCTACCGTCTCTTGTGACCAAAAATAACTTCTGGACATCAGAACTGCGATACTCACCACAAGCTGGCAGAATCCTTTTTTTCCTTTAACAAGTCCAAGGAACCCATCGTGAATGACATACTGCATTCCCGGGAACAGTCCCAGATCCCCATAATTCCATAATTTGCGTGAATAGAAGATGGAGAAAAAGGGGACAGAGGGCAGGCTGCCATCGGAGAATTCGTAGGTGATCAAATAAAACCCCACTGCCTTCCAATCTGCTAGCAAAGGTACAATCTTTGGAAAATAAAATTGATATCCTCCGCGGAAGATTAAACTACCAACGGGATATTCAAACTGTAATGTCTTATGCTTCACAGAGTCATGGCTGAACAACGAAATTATCAGCATACAGCTGGCTGGTTATACGCTGTATCGGCAGGATAGAACAGCGGCGTCTGGTAAGACAAGGGGCGGCGAAATATGCATTTTTGTAAATGGTGCACAACTGGTGCACGATATCTAAGGAAGTCTCCAGGTTTTGCTCGCCTGAGGTAGAGTATCTCATGATAAGCTGTATACCACACTATCTACCTAGACAGGTTTCATCTGTATTTTTTGAAGCTGTTTTACATACCACCACAGACTGAGGCTGGCACTAAGACTGCACTCAATGAGATTTATTGAGCTATAAGCTAACAGGAAAATGCTCACCCAGAGGCAGCGCCGAGGACTTTAATACAGTAAAACTTAAATCGGTCTTACTAAATTTCTATCAGCATGTTAAATGTGCAACCAGAGGGAAAAAACTCTGGACTACCTTTACCCCACACACAGAGACGCATCGAATGCTCGCCCTCCATTTGGCAAATCTGACCATAATTCTATCCTCCTGATTCCTGCTTACAAGCAAAAATTAAAGTAGTAAGCACTAGTGACTCGATCAATAAAAAAGTGGTCAGATGAAGCAGATGCTACAGGACTGTTTTGCTATCACAGAATGGAATATGTTCCGCAATTCCTCTGATGGCATTGAGGAGTACACCACATCAGTCATTGGCTTCATCAATAAGTGCATTGATGATGTTGTCCCCCCAGTGACTATACATACATACCCCAACCAGAAGCCACGGATTACAGGCAACATCCACACTGAGCTAAAGGATAGAGCTGCTACTTTCAAGGACCTGGACTCTAACCCGGAAGCTTGCCCTCCGACAAAATTCTGCTATGCCCTCCGACGAACCATCCAACAGGCAAAGCCTTCAATACAGGACTAAGATCGAATCGTACTACACCGGCTCAGTTGCTCGTTGGATGTGGCAGGGCTTGCAAACCATAACAGACTACGAAGGGAAGCACAGCCGAGAGCTGCCCAGTGACACGAGCCTACCAGGAGAGCTAAACTACTTCTATGCTTGCTTCGAGGCAAATAACACTGAAACATGCATGAGAGCACCAGCTGTTCCTGAAAACCGTGTGATCACGTTCTCCACAGCCGACACAGCCGATGTGACCTTTAAACAGGTCTACATTCAGAAGGTCACAGGGTCAGATGGATTACCAGGACGTGTACTGCGAGCATGTGCTGACCAGCTGGCAAGTGTCTTCTCTGACACTTTCAACCTCTCCAAGTCTGTAATACCAAACATGTTTTAAGCAGACCACCACATTGCCTGTGCCCAAGAACCTTATTAAATCACTACCGACCCGTAGTACTCACATCTGTAGCCATGAAGTGCTTTGAAAGGCTGCTCATGGTTCACCCACTCCCATTTGCATACTGCCCTAACAGATCCAAAGATGATGTACTCGCTATTGCATTCCACACTGCCCTTTCCCACCTGGAGAAAAAAGAACACCTATGTGTGAATGCAATTCATTAACCACAGCTCAGCGTTCTACACCATAGCGCCCTTCAAGCTCATCAATAAGCTAAGGACTGGGACTAAACACCTACCTCTGCAACTGGATCCTGGACTTCCTGACAGGCCACCCCCAGGTGGTAAGGGTAGGTAACAAGACATCTACCACGCTGATTCTGAACACAGGGGCCCCTCAGGGGTGCGTTCTCAGTCCTTTCCTGTAATCCTTGTTCACTCATGACTGCATGGCCAGGCATCACTCCAACACCTTCATTAAGTTTGCTGATGACACAACAGTGGTAGGCCGAGACAGCCAATAGGGAGGATGAGACAGCCAATAGGGAGGACGAGACAGCCAATAGGTTGCATCACTGCCTGATATGGCAACTGCTCGGCCTCCGATCATCGACTGTTCTCTCTGCTATCGCACAGCAAGCGGTACTGGAGCGCCAAGTCTAGGTCCAAGAGACTTCTAAAACAGCTTCTACCACCAAGCCATAAGGCTCCTGAACATCTAATCAAATGGCAACCCAGACTATTTGCATTTCCCCCCCTTTAACACCGCTGCTACTCTCTGTTGCTATCATCTACGGATAGTCACTTTCATAACTCTACCTATATGTACATATTACCTCAATTAAGTCAATTAACCGGTGCCCACTACATTGACTCTGTACCAGTACCCCCTGTATTTAGTCTCACTATTGTTATTTTACCACTGCTCTTGAATTACTTGTTACTTTTATTTCTTATACATATTTTTATACACTATATATATATATATATATATATATATATATATATATATATATATATATACTGCTCAAAAAATAAAGGGAACACTTCAACAACACAATGTAACTCCAAATCAATCACACTTCTGTGACATCAAACTGTCACAGCAACACTGTATGACAATAAATGTTGCTGTTGTGCATATGAAATAGACAACAGGTGGAAATTAAAGGCAATTAGCAAGATACCCCCAATAAAGGAGTGGTTCTGCAGGTGGTGACCACAGACCACTTCTCAGTTCCTATGTTTCCTGGCTGATGTTTTGGTCACTTTTGAATGCTGGCGGTGCTTTAACTCTAGTGGAGGCATACGACGGAGTCTACAACCCACACAAATGGCTCAGGTAGTGCAGCTCATCCAGGATGGCACATCAATGCGAGCTGTGGCAAGAAGGTTTGCTGTGTCTGTCAGCGTAGTGTCCAGAGCATGGATGTGCTACCAGGAGACAGGCCAGTACATCAGGAGACGTGGAGGAGGCCATAGGAGGGCAACAACCCAGCAGCAGGACCGCTACCTCCGCCGTTGTGCAAGGAGGAGCAGGAGGGGCACTGCCAGAGCCCTGCAAAATGACCTCCAGCAGGCCACAAATGTGCATGTGTCTGCTCAAACGGTCAGAAACAGACTCCATGAGGGTGGTATGAGGGCCCGACGTCCACAGGTGGGGGTTGTGCTTACAGCCCAACACCGTGCAGGACGTTTGGCATTTGCCAGAGAACACTACCTCGCCTGACGTAGCCTGACTGCCATTAGGTACCAAGATGAGATCCTCAGACCCCTTGTGAGACCATATGCTGGTGCGGTTGGCCCTGGGTTCCTCCTAATGCAAGACAATGCTAGACCTCGTGTGGCTGGAGTGTGTCAGCAGTTCCCCAGACCTGAATCCAATTGAGCACATCTGGGACATCACGTCTCGCCGCATCCACCAACGCCATGTTGCACCACAGACTGTCCAGGAGTTGGCGGATGCTTTAGTCCAGGTCTGGGAGGAGATCCCTCAGGAGACCATCCGTCATCTCATCAGGAGCATGCCCAGGCGTTGTAGGGAGGTCAAACAGGCACGTGGAGGCTACACACACTACTGAGCCTCATTTTGACTTGTTTTAAGGACATTACATCAAAGTTGGATCAGCCTGTTGTCTGGTTTTCCAATTTAATTTTGAGTGTGACTCCAAATCCAGACCTCCATGGGTTGATACATTTGATTTCCATTGATCATTTTTGTGTGATTTTGTTGTCAGCACATTCAACTATGTAAAGAAAAAAGTATTTAATAAGAATATTCCATTCATTCAGATCTAGGATGTGTTATTTTAGTGTTCCCTTTATTTTTTTGAGCAGTGTATATATTTCAACTGCATTGTTGATTAGGGGCTTGTAAGTAAGAATTTCGACACCTGTTGTATTCTGCGCATGTGACTAATAACATTTGATTTGATTCCATGAAACAATCTTCAAGCAATAAGATTTTCAGGGCTCTATTGAATCAGATCTGTTTTAGCCTGCATTGCAGTTATTTTGGTGGTGTCAGAGGTAGAACTACATTAGAGCTGTCAAATCCACAAGTGGCTCCTGGCATTATACCTCAAGCGGACATTGCCATTGACCGCACGGAGGCACATTAATAGAAATCCCATGCCACCTTGTTTACAAGTTCTAACACTGGAATGAGAGTTGTAATCTACACCTCCATTAGGATGATAGAAATCCTCATTATTTGTTTAATGATCTTTCAAATTTTGTGTAATTAATTCTAAATAGCCTGCACTTTCTCCCTCTGAACTTCTAACACAAGTGGGGCGAGTGTGGCTTCATGACAATGATCCCAAGAGCAGCTGCTCACCGATTTGAAGGATCCAATACAGTTCCACCTCCGATGCGCCAAAACATCAGCTATGCAGGTGTCTGCTACCACCCATTAATGCTTGATCTGATTGAATCTAAGTGTGCATCAAATGTTTTCCACCCCTCCATTGCCATGTGTGTTGGAGAGGACAGTTTTATGGAGTAGGAAGCATGTGGAGATCAAACTGAAAACTGTAGCTTATATCACTAACAGTATATACAGTGGGGCAAAAAAGTATTTAGTCAGCCACCATTTGTGCAAGTTCTCCCACTTAAAAATATGTGAGAGGCCTGTAATTTTCCTAATTTTCCTCAGTCAATGAGAACTTGCACAATTGGTGGCTGACTACATACTTTTTTACCCCACTGTATAGGAAAAACCTCATTAACAGTTGGACAAAACACTAATATTTTTGATATTCATTTAGATGGGAAATAGCACAGTCTTCTCCCATTTGAATAAATGTTAGGAATCTGTTTGGGGTAAATTATGGTATGGAAAAAATGGATGTAGCTTTTTGAAAAATGAGTTGTTTAGCATTCAGTAAAAGACTACATCCACCATAGACCTGACACATCAACATTTTAATTTAATGATAAGAGACATTGACATTCACAGTGCGTTATAATTTGAAAAAAATACATACATAACAATACATACAATACATAACCAGAAAAAGGAATTGTGTGACAGGCAAGCTACATTACAGAGTAAATCCTAACTGATTACATTTAACATGCACCAGCAGCAAATCACAAATCGCTAAAATAATGTTGTTAGACTGCCCTCAATGGAATGCAAGCAAAAATCACCTAACAAATTAGAAATACTGGAAACGCCTAGATACTATTCTTATTTACTATCTTCATAGTATGCATTTCTACACTCACAAGCACATTTGTGGAATGCACTCTTCATATACCCTTTGGGAAAGGTATATACTGAAACAGTAAGTATATGCATTATAAACTCATTGAAGTGACTGTTCACTATTTACTTTTCATTCATCCTTTCTTAACGTCTGATGTTAAATGTGTCTTTTCGAAATATGATGAAATGTCTTAGAAACCGAGGACAGTCAGAACCACTGTGGAAGGTGGTATCTATCTACTAGGCAAGACAGAGAAGAGAGGGAAAGGCTACTTTGGAAAGATGCCAAAACCCACCCTCTTATTCTCTACCCTATCTCTCCCAGAATGTGTTTTTACTTACATTGAGGTGCAGTGGCTGTCGTTGCCATTTAAGATGAGGGAGGACAATATTTTTTTTTTACGAGCATAGCCATGTTTCTATTTCAGCATATTGGATGACTGTCATTCATATTCAATTCACCCAACTCAGTGTAATGTTGAGAGGTTTAGGCTACTACATGATACTCAAATTTGACCTGTACACATCATGAGGTTGCTACCAAGTAGACTAAGAATTAAATTTTACAGCGTAGGTGCACAGGTCGAGAGAAATTTGTGTAATCAAGGTGACAGACATTGACACATTCAATTCCACCTATCACAGACTTGCCTGCATCTAGCTGATCTTGGGTGTAATCATTAGTCAAACAGTTGCAAATGAGAGTTTTTGATAGACAATTTCAAGTATGTTAATCTCCGTTTCATTCGATTTGCTTCTCCTTCTCACATATATACGCTTTGCTCCTCCTACCTTTTCTCTTCGCTTGTGGACTTCAGGTCACAACACATCAGCTGTCTGTGGCCATGCGAAAAAACCTTTCCAAGCCAAATCTTCATGTCATAACCACAACACATAGCCTAGATTTTTGTCACCATACAGTGCCTTGCAAAAGTATTCATCCCCCTTGGTGTCACACCATGACCATAGTTTGATTTGTATGTTTCTATGTTTTGTTTGGTCAGGGTGTGATCTGAGTGGGCATTCTATGTTGTGTGTGTAGTTTGTCTGTTTCTGTGTTTGGCCTGATATGGTTCTCAATCAGAGGCAGGTGTTAGTCATTGTCTCTGATTGGAAACCATATTTAGGTAGCCTGTTTGGTGTTGGGTTTTGTGGGTGATGGTTCCTGTCTCTGTGTTAGTTTGCACGAGATAGGCTGTTTAGGTTTTTTCACATGTATTGTATTTGTATACTGTTCGTGTTTTCATCTTTATTAAAGATGTATACAAGTAACCACGCTGCATTTTGATCCGACTCTCCTTCAACTTAAGAAAACCGTTACAGAATCACCCACCAGAACAGGACCAAGCGGCGTGGTGACAGGCAGCGGCAGCAGGGGCAACACAGTCTGGATTATACGACTTGGGAGGAAATAGACAGGTGGGCGGTCGACCCAGGAAGAGTGCCGGAGCCCGCCTGGGATTCGCTGGAGCAGTGCGAAGAGGGGTATAGGAGAATGGAGTTGGAGAGACAAGCACGGGGGCTCGGTAGGAAGCCTGAGAGTCAGCCCCAAAAATGTCACACAGGAAGTGTGGCGAAGCCAGGTAGGAGACCTGCGCCAACTTCCTGTGCATACCGGGGGGCTAGAGAGACCGGGTAGGCACCGTGTTATGCTGTGGAGCGCACGGTGTTCCCAGTGCGGGTGCATAGCCTGGTGCGGTAAATACCAGCTCCGCGTATCGCTGGGCTAGAGTGAGCATCGAGCCAAGAACCATGAAGCCGGCTCTACGCATCTGGTCTCCAGTGCGTCTCCTTGGGCCGGCTTACATGGCACCAGCCTTGTGCACGGTGTCCCCGGTTCGCCTGCATAGCCCAGTGTGGGCTATTCCACCTCGCCGCACTGGCAGGGCGACCGGGAGCATTCAACCGGGTAAGGTTGGGCACGCTCGGTGCTCAAGAGTTCCAGTGCGCCTGCACGGTCCGTTCGATCCAGTACCACATCCACGCACCAGCCCTCCGGTGGCAGCTCCCCGCACCAGGCTTCCTGTGCGTGTCATCGGCCCAGTACCACCAGTGCCAGCACCACGCATCAGGCCTACAGTGCGTCCCGCCTGTCCAGCGCTGCCGGAGCCTTCCTCCTCTATAGCACTGCCGGAGTCTCCCACCTGTCCAGCGCTGCCAGAGCCTTCCTCCTCTCCAGCGCTGCCGGAGTCTCCCGCCAGCCCAGAGGAGCCAGAGCCCCTCAGCCCAGAGGTCCGCCTCTCCTTCAACTCAAGAAAACCGTTACACTTGGCGTTTTTCCTATTTTTTTGCTTAACAACCTGTAATTTAAATATATTTGTATTGGATTTCATGTAATGGACATACACAAAATAGTTTAAATTGGTCAAGTAAAATGGAAAAAATAGCTTGTTTCAAAAGATTTATACGGAAATATGGCGAGTGCATAAGTATTCACTGCCTTTGCTATGAAGCCCCTAAACAAGATCTGGTGCAACCAATTACCTTCGGAAGATACAGAATTAGTTAGATTCCACACATGTGGACTTTATTTAAGTGTCACATACTCTGTCTCATGAGCTTAGTATATTTACATCTGTTCTAAAAGGCCACAGAGTCTACAACACCACTGAGCAAGGGGCGCCATGAAGACAAAGGAGCTCTCCAAACAGGTCAGGGACAAATTTGTGGAGAAGTACTTATCAAGGTTGGGTTATAAAAAAATATTAGACTTTCTGAACATCCCACGGAGCACCATTAAATCCATTATTAAAAAATGGAAAGAATATGGCACCACAATAAAACTGCCAAGAGAGGGCTTCCCACAAAAACTCACAGAGATGCAACAAAGAGACCAAAGATAACCCTGAAGGAGCTGCAAAGCTCCACAGTGGAGATTGGAGTATCTGTCCATAGGACCACTTTAAGCCGTACACTACATAGAGCTGGGCTTTACGGAAGACTGGTCAGAAAAAAAGCCATTGCTTAAAGAAAAATAAGCAAACATGACTGGTGTTCGCCAAAAGGCATGTGGTAGACTCCCCAAACATATGGAAGAAGGTACTCTGTTCAGATGAGACTAAAATGTAGCTTTTTGGCCATCAAGGAAATTCTATTTCTGGTGCAAACCCAGCAAAATCAAATCAAATTTATTTATATAGGCCTTCATACATCAGCTGATATCTCAAAGTGCTGTACAGAAACCCAGCCTAAAACCCCAAACAGCAAGCAATGCAGGTGTAGAAGCACGGTGGCTAGGAAAAACTCACTAGAAAGGCCAAAACCTAGGAAGAAACCTAGAGAGGAACCAGGCTATGTGGGGTGGCCAGTCCTCTTCTGGCTGTGCCGGGTGGAGATTATAACAGAACATGGCCAAGATGTTCAAATGTTTCATAAATGACCAGCATGGTCGAATGATAATAAGGCAGAACAGTTGAAACTGGAGCAGCAGCACGGCCAAGTGGACTGGGGACATCATGTCAGGTAGTCCAGAGGCATGGTCCTATGGTTCAAGTCCTCCGAGAGAGAGAAAGAAAAAGATAATTAGAGAGAGCATACTTAAATTCACACAGGACACTTGATATATTCTAAAGAGTCAATGACAATGTGTTTCTATCTCCGTACAATGCACAAAACCACACAGCTGTCCAGTTATGGTAAGAAGCACATCATGCTGCACAGAACAAGTCAGCTAGGCTTTCTCTAGTGCAATACCACTATTGCTGACCCTGTAAAACAGCACATTTCACTGTACCTATCAGGGGTGAAAATAAAACATATTATTTTGTTGATTCCCTTCATTTTCAACTGAAGCTCAGGCTCTCTAAATGTACTGTGCTCAATACAGACAGGCACTCAAGGTTGGAAACACTTTGCAAGACATGCTTTTGTACAAGAAAAGTGGTGCGCTAATGTTTCAAATCTATTTTGCCTGCATGGATTTTTGTACAGTACCAGTCAAAAGTTTGGTCACACCTACTCATTCAATGGTTTTTCTTTATTTTTAATTTTTTTTTTACAAAGTTATATCTTCACTATTATTCTACTATGAAAACCACCCATGGAATAATGTAGTAACCAATCTAAATATATTTTAGATTTTAGATTCTTCTTCATGTCAGGTAGTCCTGAGGCATGGTCCTAGGGCTCAGGTCCTCCAAGAGAGAGAAAGAAAGAGAGAAGGAGAGAATTAGAGAACGCACACTTAGATTCACACAGGACACCGAATAGGACAGGAGAAGTACTCCAGATATAACAAACTGACCCTAGCCCCCCGACACATAAACTACTGCAGCATAAATACTGGAGGCTGAGACAGGAGGGGTCAGGAGACACTGTGGCCCCATCCGAGGACACCCCCGGACAGGGCCAAACAGGAAGGATATAACCCCACCCACTTTGCCAAAGCACAGCCCCCACACCACTAGAGGGATATCTTCAACCACCAACTTACCATCCTGAGACAAGACTGAGTATAGCCCACAAATATCTCCGCCATGGCACAACCCAAGGGGGTTGCACCTTTCATCACCCTTAGAACACCATCCCCACAGTGAAGCATGATGGTGGCAGCATCATGCTGTGGGGATGTTTTTCATCGGCAGGGCCTGGGAATGATGGATGACATTAAATACAGGGAAATTCTTGAGGGTAAACCTGTGTCAGTCTTCCAAAGATTTGAGACTGGGACAGAGGTTCACCTTCCAACAGGACAATGACCCTAAGCATATTGCTAAAGCAACAATTGAATGGTTTAACTTCTTGAAACTCCCCATCCCGGATCCGGGTTTGTGACTAAAGCCTCAGGCTCATTAGCATAACGCAACGTTAATGATTTCTGAAAATCGCAAATAAAATGAAAATAATGCGTCTGCTCTCAAGCTTAGCCTTTTCTTAACAACACTGTCATCTCAGATTTTCAAAATATGTTTTGAACCATAGAAATTGACTAATTTGTGTAAGAGTATGCAAAGCTAGCATAGCATTTTGAGTAGCATTTAGCACGCAACATTTTCACAAAAACCAGATAACCAAATAAATAAAATCATTTACCTTTGAAGAGCTTCTGATGTTTTCAATGAGGAGACTCAGTTACATACCAAATGCGCAGTTTTTCCTGAAAGCGTCTGTGTGTAGGAGAAATCGTTCCGTTTTCTACATTGCGTCTGGCTACCGAAACGAACCGAAAATTCAGTCACCTACAACGTAAAACTTTTTCCGGATGAACTACATAATATCGACCGAAACATGGCAAACGTTGTTTGGAATCAATCCTCAAGGTGTTTTTTCACATATCTCTTCATTGATATGCAGTTCGTGGAAGCTTGCTTTCCTCTC
Source organism: Oncorhynchus masou masou (assembly GCF_036934945.1). Taxonomy (NCBI): domain Eukaryota; kingdom Metazoa; phylum Chordata; class Actinopteri; order Salmoniformes; family Salmonidae; genus Oncorhynchus; species Oncorhynchus masou. The sequence goes on along the minus strand of NC_088241.1, from coordinate 40,138,654 downwards.
TGTATCGCATGGAAAAATACTGGCAGGTGACTTTTGCGCACCAATTTCGGCGCAGGACACCGGGCGGACACCTGGTAAATGTGGTCTCTTATGGTCAATCTTCCAATGATCTGCCTACAAATACGTCACAATGCTGCAGACACCTTGGGGAAACGACAGAAAGGGCAGGCTCATTCCTCTCGCATTCACAGCCATATAAGGAGACAATGGAAAACAGAGCCTCAAAAATCTTTGTTATTTCCTGGATGCCATCTCATCTTGGTTTTGCCTGAAGCTCACGTTCTAGGGCACGCACAGAGAATATCTTGGTATTTCTGGACACGTCAGAGTGTTTTCTTTCGAATGCTATCAATTATATGCATAGTCGAGCATCTTTTTGTGACAAAATATCTTGTTTAAAACGGGAACGTTTTTCATCCAAAAATGAAATAGCGCCCCCATAGATGTAAGAGGTTAAGGGGAAACATTTAAATGTCTTGGAATAGCCTAGTCAAAGCTCCGACCTCAATCCAATTGAGAATCCGTGCTATGACTTAAAGATTGCTGTACACCAGCGGAACCCATCCAACTTGAAGGAGCTGGAGCAGTTTTGCCTTGAAGAATGGGCAAAAATCCCAGTGGCTAGATATGCCAAGCTTATAGAGACATACCCCAAGAGACTTGCAGCTGTAATTGCTGCAAAAGGTGGCTCTACAAAGTATTGACTTTGAGGGGGTGAATAGTTATGCACGCTCAATTTTTTAGTTTGTTGTCTTATTTCTTGTTTGTTTCACAATAAAAAAATATGTTGCATCTTCAACGTGGTCGGCATGTTGTTTAAATCAAATGATACAAACCCCCCCAAAATATCAATTATAATCCCAGGTTGTAAGTCAACAAAATAGGAAAATTGCCAAAGGGTGTGAACGTTTTCGCACGCCACTGTAGGCTCTAACTAGCAAAGCAAATGGCTCTGGGATACAAATAATAATTGGGAGCCAGTCAGCTAACGTTAGCTAGCTAACTAACAGTACACTTTATCTTAAGACATGTAGCTAGCTAGTTAAACATGAACCTAGTTTGGTAAACAACACGTAAGATCACACACAGCACAAAACTTTAGCTAGGGAGCCAGTCAGCTAACACTACCCTAGCTTGAAATGAAACCACGTTCTGTCAAAAGAAATGTGTCATATCTGAAAATGTAGCTAGCTAAATCTAGATTATTTTACCCATATACTGTAAATCATCATGTATTATGCAAGTGTCTCCCTGTCACGGATGCCATGCCACGGTTGCCCTTAGTTTGGAGGTGTAATCCAGAGACAGGTGTTTTAACCATCTCTTTACCTATCATACTCTACTTCCACTGATTTCAAAACTCGATCCTCCAGAAATTGGAGAGCAACACTTATGCAGCTCCAATACACAATACATAAAAAGCAGTGACACAGACTGACTAGCTCAAATAGACAAAAGTCTTCTATATGGCTGTCCAATCAAACTCCTCTCGGCATGTCCAGCTCACTCATTATCTTAGCCAATCATGGCTAGTGGGAAGGTTGCTGACTTTTCTGTGGCTTAAGCAGCAAGGCTTGTAATTTAACAATTGTATTCGTATTTACAGATGACAAACAAGTTTGTATTAAGGCACATGAAAGTTCAATGCATTTTGATAAAAAAAAAAAAAAAAAATTGCTCTCCTGTTAATTAAGTCATGACTTGTGACATACTTCTAGTTTCCTGATGCGGTTCACAAATATGTGCTCATATGCTTTAAAGGGTTAAACTGTTACTTTGAAATTTTACAGTTTAAATGTATTTGAATTTTAAAATATAAATATCAAAGCAAGGACATGATTATCCTATTTTGTTTATCACAGTTGTCTGTTAAGAGTTTATTTTACCACAGATAGATGTACAAACAATCCTGAGTTTCTCTGATTGCCTGACAAAGAAATAACAACAGCACTCATCTGCTATCAAAGGAAGTGCAACCTGAATGTGTAATGCTGTTCCACTTTGTTGTAGCCTTTGGTATGCAACTCCTTTTGATTGACTGTTGATAACTTTTCAAGATATCTCTGTAGGTACTGTTTTATGTAACAGTTTGATAATGACAGCTGTCCAATAAAATGTACTCATCGGATCCGGGATTCCCCGCGGCAGATAAACAAGGATTTCTCTTTAGTGCTGGGATGACTTAATTAATAAACGTGAAACAACATTAGGCTTTCATTCAAAAGCCAAGTGCCCGCTACAGTTTCTCCCTCTAAACAATCAGTCTCTTCTCTTCACTTTAAGTGTAGTTTGATCTGTGAAATATTCATTACTTAGTGGTATTCCGCTTCTTGATTTCCCCAGCATCTTCCTTTGAGATCATAATCTTAATCTCCATTTCAGGAATGTATTGGTTTTACGTTTAACTGCACTACGAAGCTGAACTACTCTGTAAAGAAATGAAATAAACAAAAATGTCCAGCATCACAGCCTCTTGGGAATGGTTTACAAAAAGGGAAGTCAATACATTGTGACTTAGTCACACCAAAGTGCAAAAGTGGTCACATTTTTCTATGTAATGCTTGATGGAAGTTGAAATTGTTAGAGAAACAACACTTTTTTGTAGTCACTCAATAAGAAGCACAGATTATCAACAATTTACTGAGTCAAAATGCTGCAATCTTTTGGATCAGGCAGATAGTTAAAGTATATTTGATATCCAGCATACTTAAATACAGGTTCTGTAGGGAAGACATGTATTATAGTAGTGGACCCAAAGAGGCACTTCGCATGGGGGATAAAACAAGCTTCTGAAAAAGAAAAGCTTGACCATAACTCACCCTAAGTTAAACGTAACAGTAAGATATTACATTTCAAATGAGTAATTGTTTAAGAAATCTGTAGGTGTTTTGGAAGAGTAGATAAACAGGAAAAACAAGTCTATGGACCCATACAGACACCGGAACAGTGTTAAATTAAAACACTGCTTAGAGTGTCTTGCTTTTCGAGGGAATTGTAGCGTTAACACCCATGCGTGTATTTATTAGTGACAGAGATATTGTTGTTGCATTTATCCATTTTTAATTCTACGGACTTCACCATGTGAGATCCTATTTGAATATGTTATTATAAAAAAGCATGACAGAATACCATACACACTTCATGAGGCCTTATTTTGAGGGCCTCGTTTTAACCTAATACTGAAACCAATACGCATCACTTGAATAAAAATCATGCCAATCATTATCATATTTACCAAGCATGTTCTATTGCAGGTAGATGTTTTAAATTAAATCTATGTTTGTGCATGTACATTGATTGATTAATCAGTTAATTATTCATATGCTACTCAAATATAACTAATTTACTAAACTAATCCAATATGTTTTACAATTAATTAACTTAAATTCAGGTGTCGATATGGGTTCAGAGACTCAGCACTTTCAGTCTTGATTTAACAATCTAAGGATTTTTTTTAAGTATTTGAGCCTGAAATACTCCAGCCTTCCCCTGTATCTCATTGTTTTTTAAGTACTATTGTCAGGAGATACCAGTAAAATACCAAAACAGTTGATAGATTTTGTTGGACACACAAATCTCAGTTGGAAACGAAGACGCTGGTTTGCTTCAATACCAGATACTTTTTTTTAAACTTAAAATTATGTGAAAGCTAAAAAAATAATAATACATTTACACCTTGTCTACTGCAAACAAAACTACAAGAATGCCTCCAGCAGGATGCAAGACAAAAGATTCAGATTCCTCAGACAGTAACATGTATTAGAGTTCATGAACAGTAAAAATAATGTTTTTCATTAAATCTGATGATATTTGGATGAAACCAGATCAAATTATGATTACCAAAGTATGAAAAAAACTGTTGCTTCTCCATTTAAAAAGATTTATTTTAAAGTTGCTGGTCACCTCTTAAACTTGGATTAAGATGGTGGGATTATTATAAAACAGGGGCGCAGAGTATCCTAGTGGTTAAAGTGTTGGGCTAGTAAGCGGAAGGTTGCAAGTTCAAATCCCTGAGCTGAAAAGGTACAATTCTGTCATTCTGCCCCTGAACAGGCAGTTAACCCACTGTTCCTAGGCCATCATTGAAAATAAGAATGTGTTCTTAACTGACTTGCCTAGTTAAATAAAGGTTCAAAAAAAATTATACACCATAACATGATATTTTATTACCTAATTTAAATAAGTACCACCTTGTAACCAACATCGGAGAAGGCGTATTTGTGTTTATAGGTGCTACTCTACTGGTGCCAAATTTTAACAGTGAGTGTCAGCAAATATAATTAAAAGTTTACCTTTTAAAAATAATTTTAGCCTAACAGCCGACATTAGGTACAATACTAGAAATATATATGTAAATAGGCCTAAACATATATTTCAAAATATTGATGTAATTCTACCTTGAAAGAAATAATGTGGACCCAGAAACATCGCCCTGACGTAGGGTCCAACATATCTCTTGATGATTTCTTCTTCAAAGAAATCTAGAGCCATGATACCTGAAAAAGGAAGCAACAGTGAATTATTGTGGAACACATAGCAGTCTGTGAGCTACAGTATTTTATTTACCTTTTGCTTTGTAAATAACCAAACAATTAAAAATCAAACATGGGCCAGGTCCCTGGCGAAAAATTGCTCCCACAAATGGAGTTTGAGTCTTCTTCCATATTGTCTGAAGCAATTTTCAGCAAATTGCTCAAGGGCCACGGTTGATTCGTCAGTGAAGATGATGTAATTGAATGTCTCGCCAGCCTTGATCCATGCCTGGGCCTGCAGGATGTGAAGGTCTGTAACGGCTTGAAGGGTGATGGGTGTGGAGTCAGGCGCAGAGAGCAGAGGATTCGGAAAAACACTTCATTTCCGTACAATCACAGCGCACAAAGAGGGTGACGCCGAACACAGGCGTAAAACACAACATATAGTACACAGGTGCATACGCTGTACAGCGGACAATCCAAAAGACAGAATCACCCACCAACCAAGGACCAAGCAGCGTGGTAATGGGCAGCGGCCAAAATCGCAAGACTCCTGGACATGGGAGGAGATTTTGGACAGCAATGGACCCTGGGCACGGGCTGGGGAATATCGCCGCCCCAAGGCAGAGCTGGAGGCAGCTAAAGCTGAGCGGCGGTGGTATGAGGAGGCAGCACGGCAGCGCGGCTGGGACGAGAGGCAGCTCCAAAAATGTATTGGGAGGGGGGCACACGGGGAGCGTGGCTAAGTCATGTAGGAGACCTGCTCCAACTCCACGTGCTTACCGTGGAGAGAGGTGGACCGTGCAAGGAAACGTGTTATGCCATGAGGTGACCCCGGTGCGCAGGCTTAGCCCGGTGTGCTACATAGCAGTGCCTCGTATCAGCCGGGCGAGAGTGGGCATCGAACCAGGTTCCATGAAGCCGGCTCAGGGCATCTGGTCTCCAGTCCGTCTCCTCGGGCCGGGGTACATGCCACCAGCCCTGCGCATGGTGTCCCCGGTTCGCCAGCACAGCCCAGTGCGGTCTATTCCACCTCACCGCACTGGCCTGCCTACGGGGAGCATCCAGCCAGGTAGGGCTGGACAGGCTCGGTGCTCGAGATCTCCAGTGCGCCTCCACGGTCCTGTCTATTCCAGGCTGTCTCTCTGTCTCCTCCCTACAGGTGCTCCCGCCTGCTCAGCGCTGCCAGAGTCTCCCGTCTGTCCTGAGCTGCCAGAGTCTCCCTCCTGTCCAGTACTGCCAGAGTCTCCCTCCTGTCCAGCACTGCCAGAGTCTCCCTCCTGTCCAGCACTGCCAGAGTCTCCCTCCTGTCCAGCACTGCCAGTCTCCCTCCTGTCCAGCTCTGCCAGAGCCGCCCATCTGTCCTGAGCCGCCAGAGCCGCCGGTCTGTCCTGAGCCGCCAGAGCCACCCGTCTCTCCTGAACTGCCAGAGCCGCCCGTCGGTCAGGAGCTGCCAGAGTCGCCCGTCAGTCAGGAGCTGCCAGAGCCGCCTGTCAGTCAGGAGCTGCCAGAGCCGCCCATCAGTCAGGAGCTGCCAAAGCAGCCCATCAGTCAGTAGCTGCCAGAGCCGCCTGTCAGTCAGGAGCTGCCAGAGCCTCCCGTCAGTCAGGAGCTGCCAAAGCCACCCATCAGTCAGGAGCTGCCAGAGCCGCCCGTCAGTCAGGAGTTGCCAGAGCCGTTCGTTACTCCGGCGCTGCCGGAATCGCCCTTCACTCCGGATCTGCCGGAGTCTCCTGCCTGTCCCGTGCTGCCGGAATCTCCCGTCCGTCCATTCGAGGTCGGCAGCGTGGCTATGGTCCTAAGTTCGAGGTCGGTGGCAGGTTAGGAGGCGGACAAAGACTATGGTGGAGTGGGGTCCACGTCCCGCGCCGGAGCCGCCACCACGGACAGACACCCACCCAGACCCTCCCCTATAAGTTCAGGTTTTGCGGCCGGAGTCCGCACCTTTGGGGGGGGGGGGGGGTACTGTCACGTTCTGACCTTAGTTCTTTTGTTATTTCTTTGTTTTAGTATGGTCAGAGCGTGAGTTGGGTGGGTTGTCTATGTTCCTTTTTCTATGTTGTGTTTTGCATTTGGCCTGGTATGGTTGTCAATCAGAGGCAGGTATCGTTAGTTGGCTCTGATTGAGAATTACACTTATATAGCCTTTTCCCACTAGTGTTTTGTGGGTGATTATTTTCTGTTATGTCACCTTTCAGAACTGTTTCCTTTCGTTTCTCCTTTGTTATTTTGTTTAGTGTTCTCAGTTTAATAAATATATGATGAACACTCCCCACGCTGCCCTTTGGTCCTCACCTCATTCCAACAACGAACATGACAAGTTCTTTATTTGTCAGATGAATCATCGGGTTGAAACTACAGAACATTACAAAACAAGCAAAGACACAAGGTTAACCTCTTGAAACTCTGGGGGCGCTATTTCATTTTTGGATGAAAAACGTTCCCGTTTTAAACAAGATATTTTGTCACAAAAAGATGCTCGACTATGCATATAATTGATAGCTTTGGAAAGAAAACACTCTGAATTTTCCAGAACTGCAAAGATATTGTCTGTGAGTGCCCTAGAACAGGAGCTACAGGCAAAACCAAGATGTAACGGCAACCAGGAAATGAGCAGGATTTTTGAGGCTCTGTTTTCAATTGTCTCCTTATATGGCTGTGAATGCGACAGGAATGAGCCTGCCCTATCTATCGTTTCCCCAAGGTGTCTGCAGCATTGTGACGTATTTGTAGGCATATCATTGGAAGATTGACCATAAGAGACTACATTTTCCAGGTGTCCGCCCGGTGTCCTCCGTCGAAATTGGTGCGTCATTTTCAGCTGCTGGTATTTTTCCATGGGATTCTGAGGGGAAAGCAGGCTTCCACGAATGGCATATCAATGAAGAGATATGTGAAAAAACACCTTGAGGATTGATTCTAAACAACGTTTGCCATGTTTCGGTCGATATTATGGAGTTTATTCTGAAAAAGTTTGACGTTTTGGTGACTGAATTTTCGGTTCGTTAAGAAAAGGCTAAGCTTGAGAGCAGGCGCATTATTTTCATTTTATTTGCGATTTCCAGAAATCGTTAACGTTGCGTTATGCTAATGAGCCTGAGGCTTTAGTCACGAACCTGGATCCGGGATGGGGAGATTCAAGAGGTTTAAGGTAGCCAAATGTGATGTACAAAACGGACCGATTTCTCCTACCCAAAGATTCTTTCAGGAAAAACTGAACATTTGCTATGTAACTGAGAGTCTCCTCATTGAAAACATCCGGAGTTCTTCAAAGGTAAATGATTTTATTTATTTGGTTATCTGGTTTTTGTGAAAATGTTGCGTCCTAAATGCTGCGCAAAATGCTAAGCTAACTTGCAATACCCTTACACAAATGCTTGGTTTGCTATGGTTGAAAAGCATATTTTGAAAATCTGAGATGACAGTGTTGTTAAGAAAAGGCTAAGCTTGAGAGCTAGCACATTCATTTCATTTCATTTGCGATTTTCATAAATAGTTAACGTTACGTTATGCTAATGAGCTTGAGGCTATAACTGGATACAGGTTTTTTTCATAGCCAAACGTGAACAAAACGGAACGATTTGTCCTACACAAATAATATTTTTTTGAAAAACTGAACATTTGCTATCTAAATGAGAGTCTCCTCATTGAAAACATCAGAAGTTCTGCAAAGGTAAATTATTTTATTTGAATGATTTTCTTGTTTTTGTGAAAATGTTGCTGGCTGAATTCTAGGCTTATAGCTATGCTAGCTATCAATACTCTTACACAAATGCTTGTTTAGCTATGGTTGAAAAGCATATTTTGAAAATCTGAGATGACAGTGTTGTTAACAAAAGTCTAAGCTTGAGAGGAAATATATTTATTTCATTTCAGTTGCGATTTTCATGAATAGTTAACATTGCGTTATGCTAATGAGCTTGAGGCTATAAATAGAATCCCGGATCCGGGATTGCTCGACGCAAGAAGTTAATGTTCTAAATATATATATATATAAACTACATTTCAAAAGAATCGGCCGTCACTCCGGCGCTGCCGGAATCGCCCTTCACTCCGGAGCAGCCGGAGTCTTCCGCCTGTCCGGTGCTTCCGGAATTTCCCGTCCATTCGGGACCCGTGGCTAGGGTCCCCAGTCCGAGGTCGGCGGCGAGGGTCGCCGCTCTAAAGAGACCTCGGAGGCAGGTTAGGAGGCGTTAGTTGTCTCTGATTGAGAAGCATACTTAGGTAGCCTTTTCCCACTTGTGTTTCGTGGGTGATTATTTTCTATTATGTGTATGTCGCCTTTCAGAACTGTTTCATTTCGTTTCTCCTTTGTTATTTTCTTTAGTGTTCTCGGTTTAATAAATATATGATGAACAATCACCACTCAACACTCAACTACCGCTGAATAGCATAGTGCTACATTCAATCAATATTACTACAAATATTTATATTCATGAAATCACAAGTGCAACATAGGGAAACAGAGATAGCCTTTTGTTAATCCACCTGTCGAGTCAGATATTGAAATTATGCTTTTCAGCTAAAGCAATCCAAGCGTTTGTGTAAATGTATCGATCGCACGACAAAACATTAAGTACACTTAGCATCAGGAAGCTTGGTCACGAAATGCAGAAAAGCAATCAATTTAATCGTTTACCTGTGATGATCTTCGGATGTTATCACTCACAAGACTCCCAGTAACACAACAAATGTTCCGTTTGTTCCATAAAGATTATTTTTATATCCAGAATACCTCCGTTTGTTTGTCGCATGATGTTCAGAAACTATGTCTGAAGACTGTTGACACCTTGAGGAAGCGATAGGAAACGGAATCTGGTTCATATCCCTTTAAATCCAGCAAAGGGAGGCTATGGAACATGGAGTTTCCAAAATAGAAGCCACTTCCTGTTTTGATTTTCCTGAGGGTTTCGCCTGCAATATCAGTTATGTTATACTCACAGACAATATTTTGACAATTTTGGAAGCTTGAGAGTGTTTTCTATCCAATACTAATAATATGCATATATTAGCAACTGAGACTGAGCAGCTGGCCGTTTACAATGGGCACATTTTCATCCAAGCTACTCAATACTGCCCCTGCAGCCATAAAAAGTTAAGGTTCTAAATATATATATATATATATATATATATCTACATTACAAAAGTTTTGGGTCACTTAAAAATGTCCTTGTTTTTGAAAGAAAAGCACATTTTTGGTCCATTTAAACAACACCAAATTGATCAGAAATACAGTTTAGACATTGTTATTTAAAACTTCTTCAGGATTGGTGGGTTCCCTGCGGGACGGTTGAACTAACGTAGGCTAATGAGATTAGTATGAGGTTGTAAGTAACAAGAACTTTTCCAAGGACAGAGACATCGGATATTGGCAGAAAGCTTGAATTCTTGTTAATCTAACTGCACTGTCACATTTCCAGTAGCTATTACAGTGAAAGAGCATGAAATATTATAAATTATAAATAAAATAAAAAAATTATAAATATTAATAATCAAATTAGGCACATTTGGGCAGTCTTGATACAACATTTTGAACGGAAATACAATGGTTCATTGGATCACACTAAAACTTTGCACATACACTGCTGACATCTAGTGGCCACTATCTATATTGCACCTGGGCTGGAATACTTTATTATGGCCTTTCTCTTGCATTTCAAAAATTATGGTACACAAAAACTTTTTTTCTTTGTATTATCTTTTACCAGATCTAATGTGTTATGATCTTCTACATTCCTTTCACATTTCCACAAATTTAAAAGTGTTTCCTTTCAAATGGTACCACTAAAATACATATCCTTGCTTCAGGGCCTGAGCTACAGGCAGTTAGATTTGGGTTAAAAAGGGGCCAATCCTTTTTGGATGCTGGCCTTCTAGGCAGAGTTGCAAAGAAAAGGCAATATCTCAGACTGGCCAATAAAAATAAAAGATTAAGATGGGCAGCAGAACATTGACACTGGACAGAGGTACCCTGCCCAGAAGGCCAGCATCCATGAGTCACCTCTTTTCTGGTGACATTGAAACGGGTGTCTTGCAGGTACTATTTAATGAAGCTGCCTCTTGAGAACTCCAGTTGCATGGCCAGTTGCATGGCCTCCAGTTGTATTGCTTCTATAATCAGAACAACCATTTTCAGGTTGTGCTAACATAATTGCAAAAGGGATTTCTAATGATCAATTACTCTTTAAAAATGATAAACTTGGATTAGCTATCACAAAGTATCATTGGAACACAAAAGTGGTGGTTTCTGATAATGGGCCTCTTTTCGCCTATGTAGATATTCCATTAAAATCAGCCGTTTCCAGCTACATTAGTCATTACAACATTAGCAGTGTCTACACTGTATTTTTGATAAATTTGATGTTATTTTAAGACAAAAACAATAATTTTCTTTCAATAACAAGGATATTTCTAAGTGACCCCAACCTTTTAAATGGTAGTGTGTATATGTATACAGTATATATAGAAAATGTCTTACCGAGCCTTTCCATAAGTCCACGGAAGTTTCTTCAACTGTCTTCTGACTGTGATTAGAGCGATGTTGATGTGACGTGATGCCAGCAGATTCCAGATGGCCTTTGCAGATCTCTCGTCATCTTCATTCATCAGTGAGTTGATGGCTTGAATAGTCTCGCTGGAAATGGAATACAATGTACAAATGTGCAGCATACAGTAAAGACAATTATTTTTTTACATTATTGACCTACTTTACAGTATTGTCGCCTACTGTACCAACTCATTTTCCTGGGCTTTCGTGTTCAGCGTAATACAGGCATCTGATGATAATGTTTGCAAATAGCACTGTCCGTGACCAAATTCCCCAAGTCTGCCAGTTTTTTTTTAAATGTCTCCAGTAGATTTTCCGTTCCTCCTGAATGCCCTAATCTGCTCACTTAAATGAATAGAGATCCTGTCTCACCCCATGTTCATGAATGGCCTTTTTCTCACTCACTTTAGGTTATAAAGAAACTAAATAATCTCCAAAATATTGTTATTTTTTAAACAAAGCAGTTATTATTATTATTAATTTAGAATTATATAAAAGCCCCTTAGATATTCTCACAGATCAGATTTGCCATAACTAAAAATGTCCCTTGTATATTAATTTAGAATCCTCTGTGACTTTCATATAATAATTAGATTTAGAGGATTGGCATTCACATTTTTTTCAATATAGTGTATTAAATATATTTATTATTTTTATTTAAAAAGCATGTTGAAGTTAGAAGCAATAGAATTTGAATAAATAGCCTAGCCGCTGTGGTCAACTATTTCAGCACCATTTCGCACTGCTCTGAAACAAGCATGGGGACTGGTCTTTATAAATAATTTTATTTTTATTTTCACTGAATCTCCATTTGGGTATTGGTTAGACTACAATTAGGGTGTGGAAATGTTATGCTCTTAGTACTGCAGCCTACACCCAACCATCACGTTGTACAGTGCCATATTTCCTTTTCCATCCCAATGGATACCCCGAGGGTTTGTTTTTCTTTTTTCTTGGAATAGAAACACAATAATGTTAATACAATTAGTTTAGCTAAATTTCTTAAAATCAATCCCATATGTTATGCTCTTCCAAAAAAATGTTTTAAATTATCTAGTACAGCCAATATTGAAGGCCATCAAATGTATGATGCAACTTTTAAAGGAAGAACCACTGTACCACAACAATATCATGTGACCGCATTAAGTGTCCGCCACATAAATATATAGCGCATGCATCTATTTATGTACTGCACATGTGCACCTCACTCAGCTTACATTGCCTTAACTTATGCATATAATACTATGTGATAAGTGCATGTGTAACAGTATATCAAGTATGCTAATGTACTGGTGTGAAAGCATTTGGGCAGTGGTGTAAAGTACTTAAGTAAAAATACTTTAAAGTACTACTTAAGTAGTGTTTTGTGGTATCTGTAAATTACTTCATTATTTTTGTTTTTGGTAAACTTTTACTTCACTACATTCGTAAAGAAAATAATGTACTTTTTACTCCATACATTTTCCTTGACACTCAAAAGTACTCGTTACATTTTGACAGGAAAATTGTCCAATTCACACACTTATCAAGAGAACATCCCTAGTCATCCCTACTGCCTCTGATCTGGTAGACTGACTAAACACAAATGCTTTATTTGTAAAGTATGTCTGAGTGTTGGAGTGTACCCCTGGATATCCATCAATAACAAAATTAAATTGTGCCATCTGGTTTGCTTAATTTAAGGAATTTAAAATGCTTTAGATTTTTACTTTTACTTTTGATACTTAAGTACATTGTGCCCCTGGCCTTCTGTCAATACAAAATGAAAAATAAAATAGAGAAGTTATCCACACTCCAACATGACAATTGATCAGAGTATTCTGTTTTATGATTTTCTGAAAACATGCCTCAAAAATCAATCATTACCTAAGGCAGGGTTGGTGACACACTGAGGGTGGAAACTTTAAGATTATTGTGTCATCCAGCTGCACAGGCCCTCAGTGCAGCTCTGACACCCCCATCAGTCAGTCATAGTTTCCTTCCTTTCCCGAGAATGTGTTAATTAGTGCATAAATCCACTCACACCACAACCAACAACACAACCGGCAGTCACAAAGTGTAGGCCAGGATTGCTTTCTTGTTGCATCAGGTTTATTTTTGTATGTCTGTCTTTATTGATTAATTTATGTATTTTCTCTAATCCCACTTCACGTAGAATATAAAGGACTCATCTGGTATGCTCACCAAAGAACCATGTCGCTATTGACACGTCGGTGCCTTAACCAAACATAACTCTCAATGCCACACTGAATCAGATGAGGCTGGTGGGAGGAGCTATTGTAAGACGGGTTCATTGTAATCGCTGGAATGGAATAAATGAAACGGTATCAAACATATCAAACAGGGAAACCACATGTTTTACTACATTCCATTAATTCCATTCCAGCCGTTACAATGAGCACGTTCTCCTATAGCTTCTCCCACCAGCCTCCTCTGCACTGTATGTGTGTTTTTTGTGTTTGTGTGTGTGCACATGTGTATGTGTATGTGCATGTGTTTGTGTGCCTGTACGCATGTTTCAATAATGTCAAGAAGCCTAGTTAAGGCCTATATTTTGACAAACACATCCCCTGTCCATTGGAATGTCATGTATAAATGTGTATACCACAAGGAAATAATTACATTGCTTACACTTTAATGACTAATTACAGGAGTCTTGCATGGTCATTGACATTTAAAGAAGGTATGCTAAGGATATTAAGGCTAAATAGAGTTAATCAAATGCAATCCATCTTATATCAGGCTGAATATGACAGGTGTTGTGCATGAGCAGTGAACCAATCAGTGAACCACTACAATAAATTATTAATAATAGCCTGTAGGTTTAATCTGCGAAGGTCCTTGAGGGAAAGGATATTGGCACTCCTTCTCTCTCTCTCTCTCTCTCTCTCTCTCTCTCTCTCTCTCTCTCTCTCTCTCACACACACACCTTTAATGTGTGGTACCACCTGCATACTTTCATCACAGTGTGAGTGTGTATCAGTTGCCAATGGCTGCTCTCAGTCCCCCTCCCCAGGGGGATCAGGGATCTCAGGTCAGAAAGACTCCTACATGAACCTGCCAACCGTGGGTTGCATCCCAATAATCTATCCTTCCTTTTCAAGTATGCATTTTTTAACTACTACCTGGGGCGGCAGGCATTGGGTTAGTAACCGAAAGTTTGCTGGATCAAATCCCCAAGCTGACAAGGTAAAAATCTGTTGTTCTGCCCCTGATCAAGGCAGTTAACCCACTGTTCCCCGGTAGGCCGTCACTGTAAATAAGAATGTGTTCTTAACTGACTTGCCTAGTTAAATAAAGGTTAAAGAAAAAAATATATATTCCCCATAAATTTATAAGCATTGGATACCAATGATTTGAGAGAGAGGAGAGATTGTTTGGACAAAATTACAATGTGAGTGCATCAGCGATACCCAACTGAAAGAGAGGTGTTTGTGGTTTTGAATATGGGCTTATACAGTATATAGCTCTGCTATAAAGTCTTCCCCTATGCCTAGCATTTACCAAACTCGGTCCTGGGAACCCCAAGCGTTGCAAGTTTTCTTTTTTGCCCTAGCACTACACAGTTGATTAAAATAATAAACTTATCACTTGGCTTTTATCATTTTAATCAGCTAGTGCTAAGGCAAAAACCTAAATGTGCACCACTTGTGGTCCCCAGCACCGAGTTTGGGAAGCGCTACTGTTTGCTCTTGTACCCAGCTCTCTAGACATTCTATTATAAACTTGCTTTGCTCATGTAAAGAAATCCATGTCCTTGTCATGGAGCACTATATCCTTGAATCCATCATCTTCCATAGTGTAGTCAAGGTCCTTCAATAATGTCATAGTCTTTCACTAAAACATTCTGTGGATTGTGGTGTGTAGGTATAGGCATATAAGAACAAATGTATGTGTTTGTGTGTGTGCACAGCACATTTGCAAGTGTTAAAATCCTGGTGTTGAGGTAAAAAAGGTGTTATCTGAGTGTTGATTCGAATGAGGTTAATAGAAGATGAGAGAGGCCTGTAATTGTCGTCATAGGTACACTTCAACTATGACAGACAAAATTAGAAAAAAATCCAGAAAATCACATTGTAGGATTTTTAATGCATTTATTTGCAAATTATGGTGGAAAATAAGTATTTGGTCACCTACAAACAAGCATGACTTCTGGCTCTCACAGACCTGTAACTTCTTCTTTAACTTCTTGCGTCGAGCAATCCCGGATCTGGGATCCTATTAATAGCCTCAAGCTCATTAGCATAACGCAACGTTAACTATTCATGAAAATCGCAAATTAAATGAAATAAATATGCTATCTCTCAAGCTTAGCCTTTTCTTAACAACACTGTCATCTCAGATTTTCAAAATATGCTTTTCAACCATAGCAAAACAAGCATTTGTGTAAGAGTATTTATAGCTAGCGTAGCATTTAGTGTAGCATTTAGCGGGCAACATTTTAACAAAAACCAGAAAAGCATTCAAATAAAATAATTTACCTTTGAAGAACTTCGGATGTTTTCAATGAGGAGACTCTCAGTTACATAGCAAATGTTCAGTTTTTCCTGAAAGATTCTTTGTGTAGGAGAAATCGCTACGTTTTGTACATCACGTTTGGGTACCAAAAAAAAACGAAAATTCAGTCGTCAAAACGGCGACCTTTTTTCCAAATTAACTCCATAATATCGACTAAAACACGGAAAACGCTGTTTAGAATCAATACTCAAGGTGTTTTTCACATATCTCTTCTTTGATATATCGTTCGTGGAAGTCTCCTTTCTCCTCTGAATCGTATGGAAAAATACTTGCAGCTGAAGATGACGCACCAATTTTGACGGAGGACACCGGGCGGACACCTGGCAAATGTAGTCTCTTATGGTCAATCTTCCAATGATATGCCTACAAATACGTCACAATGCTGCAGACACCTTGGGGAAATGGCAGAAATTGTGGGCTCATTCCTGTCGCATTCACAGCCATATAAGGAGACATTGGAAAACAGAGTTCTGGGGCACTCACAGATAATATCTTTGCAGTTTTGGAAACGTCAGAGTGTTTTCTTTCCAAAGCTGTCAATTATATGCATAGTCGAGCATCTTTCTGTGACAAAATTTCCCAGAACCACACGGGGGGGGGGGGCTAGTGAATGACCTGCAGAGAGCTGTGACCAAAGTAAGAAAGCCTACCATCAGTAACACACTACGCCGCCAGGGACTCAAATCCTGCAGTGCCAGACGTGTCCCCCTGCTTAAGCCAGTACATGTCCAGGCCCGTCTGAAGTTTGCTAGAGAGAATTTGATCCAGAAGAAGATTGGGAGAATGTCATATGGTTAGATGAAACCAAAATATAACCTTTTGGTAAATACTCAACTCGTCATGTTTGGAGGACAAAGAATGCTGAGTTGCATCCAAAGAACACCATACCTACTGTAAAGCACGGGGGTGGAAACATCATGCTTTGGTGCTGTTTTTCTGCAAAGCGACCAGGATGACTGATCAGTGTAAAGAAAAGAATGAATGGGGCCATGTATCGTGAGATTTTGAGTGAAAACCTCCTTCCATCAGCAAGGGCATTGAAGATGAAACGTGGATGGGTCTTTCGGCATGACAATGATCCCAAACACACCGCCCAGGCAATGAAGGAGTGGCTTCGTAAGAAGCATTTCAAGGTCCTGGAGTGGCCTAGCCAGTCTCCAGATCTCAACCCCATAGAAAGTCTTTGGAGGGAGTTGAAAGTCTGTGTTGCCCAGCAACAGCCCCAAAACATCACTTCTCTAGAGGAGATCTGCATGGAGGAATGGGCCAAAATACCAGCAACAGTGTGTGAAAACCTTGTGAAGACTTACAGAAAACGTTTGACCTCTGTGATTGTCAACAAAGGGTATATAACAAAGTATTGAGATAAACTTTTGTTATTTACCAAATGCTTATTTTCCACCATAATTTGCAAATAAATACATTAAAAATCCTACAATGTGATTTTCAGGAGAAAAAAACAATTCTCATTTTGTCTGTCATTGTTGAAGTGTACCTATGATGAAAATTACAGGCCTCTCTCATCTTTTTAAGTGTGCGAACTTGCACAATTGGTGGCTGACTAAATGCCTTTTTGCCCCACTGTATATCTAGCTGATATTTCTCTGTCAAATAAGTTATGCCAAGATAGCAAGAAGAATGTGTTTCCTGAGAAACTCGTACTAAAACACCATGCCCAGAAAGTAGCTTGCAACTTTAATTGTTATCATGTCATGTAAAGACGTTACTGTGGAGATGTTATCAGCAACTGCAAGTTGAATGCCTGGTCTGCAGTCTTCAGCTGAAAACACAATATTCGATAACTGGTTAGTTTTGTCTCGTCTCATCTCTCCTTTTGTCCGCTGTTCCTGGGAGAAAAATCCCAGAACTAATATCCCTACAGGTGTAAGCTACATGTGAACATTGAACAAACATGGCCAGCTTGAGTGTAGATACATTTATCAACTAGAAATCAATGGGCGTTTTTGTGTTAACAAAGACAAAACATTTTCTGCTGTAAATAGGCTATCATATTGATTTGCTTATAAAGGCAGACTGCCAACACTTTACCTAGCAAATTAAAACAAGTTGTGTGTAGAGTACAACCACAGATAGAACAAGGGGCATAACAATTGCTGGTACAACTTCATCTCTACCAGAACTAGCATGGCATTCTATTCTATTTCTATGGTCTATTCTAAGGGTTTGGCTGTCTAACCACACACTGACATGCACAGCTCTTTGGGTAAGGTTCTGTCTGTCTAACCACATACTGACATGAACAGCTCTCTGGGTGAAGTTCTGTCTTTAAGTCTCCAGTGGATGATGAAGTCCCTTCCATCTATGCAATGTATTACCAGCTTTGGATAGGTGCAGTCAGGTGGCAGGACAGGTGGAGTGTATGACACTCCATCCTGGATATGTCAGAGTTTCCCTCAACCCATTGGTCCAGCAGGCAGAGTGCAATACATACAGGCAGATGTCAGATGCAGGAAGATTTCACTCTTCTCATACCACTCTTTAGCTACTGACCAAGCTACCTTCAGGAGGAAGCTTTGAATCGGTCAGTAGCCTACACAGCAATATGAGAAGAGTGCAATCGCTGTACCTATGTAGATATTCTAAACAAAGTGTTTTGATAACTTTCAAGTGTAACAGTTCCATGTAGAATAAACCATCCTTCACATAATACTGTAGAAGCAGTGTTCTGCTGATATGGTAATATGCAAATATTATACTTGTTTTTCATCTTCTATTGTCATTCACAGCTGATACAGATAATGTACCCATCAGCATTTTTGTGGGGGTACGTGTTAGTTGTCATCCCTTTGTACGTTGTCCCATATAAGACAGTTCCCTGACATGTTTGAAGAATACACAGGGTCCCACCCGTAACATTCAATTCAATAATAACTAAAGCTGATGAAAAGTAATAGATGCGTCTTGTATAATTTCATGTTGTTCATCTGTATCAACCTGCCATTTATCAGGGGACTCCATGACAAACACAGGAGTTTGCTGGCGCCTTAATTGGAGAGGACAGGCTTGTGGTAATGGCTGGAGCGGAAATAGTGCAACGGTATTAAATACATCAAACATGGTTTCCATGTGTTTGATGCCATTCAATTGACTCCGTTCCAGCCATTATTGTGAGCCGACCTGCCCTCAGCAGCATCCTGTGATGACAAACCATATCTCATGTCCTCCATCTGTAGAAAAACAAGGTAGAGTTGATACACACAGTGCTGATTACATTATCAATGGTTGTTAGGTGAATTCCAGGAAAGACAAGTGATAAACAGACAAGTGACCTATGAGCTGATAAAATGTGACCAACCTGAAGTGGGACTGGTGCCAGGCCACGTACTGCCTCAGCCTTCTGCTCCTGATATGGTAGGGGGGTTCCAAATGACACTACTGAACAACAAATCCATCAGGTTTTGTAAGAGCCTGTACATTAAATAAATTAAAGTCACTCAAAAAAAATATAGCAAGAAAAATTGCTTTCTATAGTATGGAAGTCACTAATAGAGTGACTGTAAGTACAGAATAGATTCAGACAAGTGACGCTGAGGTCATAAATATTGGCGTGTTCAAAACAACTGGGAACCTCAGAAATCTCCAACTGCAATGTGTTCAAGACAGCTGGGAATAATCGCTTTGGACGGTTATCCAACTCGGAATTCCAAGTCGGAAACTCTGGCATCTTTCTAGAGCGCCGACTTTCCGACTTGATGATCACGTCATGATTCGACCTTGTTGTCTTGAAAGCACCACATGCAACCAACTGTGTAATATTACTTTACTGAACGCTTGCTGACACATTTTTGTAGAATATTTAGCTAAAAGATTGGTACTTAGGTAATACAAACACCATCCTTCATTTATATTTGCCCTAGAAAATACACAATAGACTTTTATGAGAAAAGGCATGTTGTTTTAACACTAGTAGCAGACGAAGCCCTGAAGGCTAGCTAGCTTGCGCCAACTAACCTAGCCCTTGATCAGGATTCCCAATTCAATTACAGTAAAGGTAGAATACCGACAGAGGATGAGTTATCGAGAGCAAGTGCTAACCCAAACAATAAGCATGTTCCCATAAAAGTAGCTTGCTACTTAACTTGCAAACTGTGTTAGTTATAAAAATATTTGTCCAACTTGTCCAAGACTTGGCAAGCCAGTTCGAGTTGAAACATTATCGATAGCAAGCTGGCTATAGTTACATCCTATCATACCTTATCGTCAAATGCAACATTTGCTATGCATTTCTTATCTATTACATTTCATCACATTACACATTATGGAGAGGCTAAGTATTCAGCTAGTTCGCTACATTACAGTATCATAGCTAGCTAGCGACTTACCAGACACCAGTCACAATGTCATACTTTTGTTGTATGTATTTAAAATCAAATCAAATGTTATTTCTCACATGCGCCGAATACAACAGGTGAAATGCTTACTTACAAGCCCTTAACCAACAATGCAGTTAAGAAAAATAAGAAAAATAGCAAATATTTAACTTTTTATGGCTGCAGAGGCAGTATTGAGTAGCTTGGATGAAAAGGTGCCCATTGAAAACGGCCAGCTATTATTATTAGTATTGGATAGAAAACACTCTAAAGTTTCCAAAACTGTCAAAATATTGTCTGTGAGTATAACAGAACTGATATTGCAGGCAAAACCCTGAGGAAAATCAAAACAGGAAGTGGCGTATATTTTGAAAACTCCATGTTCCATAGCCTCCCTTTGCTGGATTTATAAGGATATGAACCAGATTTATTTTCCTATCGCTTCCTCAAGATGTTATTAACAGTCTTTAGACATAGTTTCAAGCTTTTATTTTGAAACATTTGACAGAACGATAACATTGCGTCAAGTGGTCACATGAGTTTTGCTCGTGCAACAGAGTTTGGATAGGTATTGCTTTTCCCTCTCCTACTGTGAAAGATATTTATTGAATGTTGTACTATGCTATTCAACGGTTGTTGATGACACTTATCCCGTTAGTGGGATTGCAGCCATAACAAGTATTAAAGAGCAAAAAAAATGATAGTAGCGAGGCTATATAAAGGTGGTACCGGTACAGAGTCAATGTGCAGGGGCACAGGTTAGTCGAGGTAATTGAGGTAATTGAGGTAATATGTACATCAATGGAGCTCTTCAGAGGAGGAGGGGAGGACCATCCTCCTCAGTGAAATTTCATAAAAATAAATAATGAAAGATTAAAACAGTTTTCCTTTTGAGATAAAACTACACTAAATATATTAATATGTCACCAAATAATTGATTAAAATACACTGTTTTGCAATGAAGGTCTTCAGTAACTTCAACAGCATTGTCTGGGGTAGCACGGTGTAACGGTTCTCGTCTGGTGAAGGAGAAGCGGACCAAAATGCAGCATGGTATTTTTGAGACATGTTTAATGACGATGAAAAAGACACGAACAATACAAAACAACAAACACAGAGACAGGAACGATCGCCCACGAAATACTCAAAGAATATGGCTGCCTAAATATGGTTCCCAATCAGAGACAACGATAAATACCTGCCTCTGATTGAGAACCACTCCAGACAGCCATAGACTTTGCTAGATAACCCCACTAAGCCACACACCCAACACCCCACAAAACCCCAAGACAAAACACACCACAATAAACCCATGTCACACCCTGGCCTGACCAAATAAATGAAGACAAACACAATATATTACGACCAGGGCGTGACAGAACCCCCCCCTAAGGTGCGGACTCCTGGACTCACATCAAAACAATAGGGGAGGGTCCGGGTGGACGTCTGTCCATGGTGGCGGCTCCGGCGCGGGAAATGGACCCCACTCTATTAATGTATTAATCCCTCCTCCTCGCGTCCTATGATAGTCCACCCTCGCCGCCGGCCTAGTAGTCCTCACCTAGAACCCCACTGAACTGAGGGGCAGCTCGGGACTGAGGGGATGCCCGGGACTGAGGGGAAGCCCAGCACTGAGAGTAAGCCCAGCACTGAGAGGAAGCCCAGCACTGAGAGGAAGCCCAGCACAGAGAGGAAGCTCGGCACTGAGAGGAAGCTCAGGCAGGTAGTTGGATCCGGCAGATCCTGGCTGGCTGGCGGTTCCGGCAGATCCTGGCTGACTGGCAGATCTGGAAGAGTCTGGCTGACTGGCGGATCCTGGCAGACTGACGGATCTGGCTGCTCCATGCTGACTGGCAGCTCTGGCTGCTCCATGCTGACTGGCGGCTCTGGCTGCTCCATGTAGACTGACAGTTCTGGCAGCTTCTTGCAGACGGGCAGCTCTGGCGGCTCCTTGCAGACTGGCAGCTCTTTGCAGACTGGCAGTTCCTTGCAGACTGGCAGCTCCTTGCAGACTGGCAGCTCTTTGCAGACTGGCAGCTCCTTGCAGACTGACAGCTCTGGCTGCTCCATGCAGACTGACAGCTCTGGCTGCTCCATGCAGACTGGCAGCTCTTGCTGCTCCATGCAGACTGACAACTCTGGCTGATCCATGCAAACTGGCAGCTCTGGCTGCTCCATGCAGACTGGCAGCTCTGGCTGCTCCATACAGGCTGGCAGCTCTGGCTGCGCTGAACAGGCAGTAGACTCCAGCAGTGCAGGAGAGGAGGAAGGCTCGGGCAGCGCTGAACAGGCGGGAGGCTCTGACAGCGCTGAACAGGCGGGAGACTCCGGCAGCGCAGGAAAGGAGGAAGGCTCCGGCAGCGCTGGAGAGGCGAGGCGCACTGTAGCCCTGATGCGTGGTGCTGGCACTGGTGGTACTGGGCTGAGGACACGCACAGGAAGCCTGGTGCGGGGAGCTGCCACTGGAGGGCTGGTGTGTGGAGGTGGTACTGGGTAGACCGGATTGTGCAGGCGCACTGGAGCTCATGAGCACCGAGCCTGCCCAACCTTACCCGGTTGAATACTCCCGGTCGCTCTGCCAGTGCGGCGAGGTGAAATAGCCCGCACTGGGCTATGCAGGCGTACCAGGGACACCGTGCGCAAGGCTGGTGCCATGTAAGCCGGCTCAAGGAGACGCACTGGTGACCAGATGCGTAGAGCCGGCTTCATGGCATTTGGCTCGACGCTCAATCTAGCCCGGGCGATCCGCGGAGCTGAAATATACCGCACCGGGCTATGCACCTGCACTGGAGACACCGTGCGCACCACAGCATAACACGGTGCCTGCCCGGTCTCTCTAGCCCCCCAGTAACCGCAGGAAGTTGGCGTAGGTCTCCTACCTAGCATCGCCATACTCCCTGTGAAATTTTTGGGGCTGACTCTCAGGCTTCCATCCGCGTCGCCGCGCTGCCTCCTCGTACCAGCGCCTCTCAGCTTTCTCCGCCTCCAGTTCTTCTTTGGGGCGGCGATATTCTCCAGGCTGATCCCAGGGTCCTTCTCCAAACAATTTGTCCTCCCATGTCCATTCCTCTCTTTGTTGCTCCTGCTGTTGCTGTTGCCTGTTACCACGCCGCTTGGTCCTGTTGTGGTGGGTGATTCTGTAACGGTTCTCGTCTGGTGAAGGAGATGCGGACCAAAATGCAGCGTGGTATTTTTGAGACATGTTTAATGACGATGAAAAAAACACGAACAATACAAAACCAACAAACGGACCGTGAAAACCTATACAGCCTATCTGGTGACAACAAACACAGAGACAGGAACAATCACCCACGAAATACTCAAAGAATATGGCTGCCTAAATATTGTTCCCAATCAGAGACAACGATAAACACCTGCCTCTGATTGAGAACCACTCCAGACAGCCATAGACTTTGCTAGATAACCCCACTAAGCCACACACCCAACACCCCACAAAACCCCAAGACAAAACACACCACAATAAACCCATATCACACCCTGGCCTGACCAAATAAATTAACACAAACACAAAATATTACGACCAGGGCGTGACACACGGAGGATAGCTAGCTCCTCTGGCTACTTTGACTTCAATACAAAACCTTGGAACTCATAGGCCTCACCCACTTCCATAGACATGCATGGTCATTATGACCACTTCCGGAGGATGTTCTCCAACCAATCAAAGGTTTTGCAGTATGAACTGATATGTTTTCCATCCAATCATAGAATTATGATCAGAGAATTAACCTAGTGAGTTGTATTGGGATTGTGCCACAGAGTATTATGGGGGTTCTATATGTTGAGAGGATTGATTGGTTACATTGTTGGATAGCGATTATGAATGAAGTTTGATAGTTGAGCATTTTTGGGATATTATTCAACTCAAATTAGTTAGAGAGTGAGGAGGAATATGATAAATAGTATTCTTGGTTTTAGAACTTTCTTTTGTGTCCAGTTAGTGCAATTTATTTAAATGTACCTTGCTAGCTAGCTACCAGCACGAGTGTGAAGTTTTCTCCGCCAGAATGGTAGACTGGCCAACGCTGCCGAAAATGTTGTGGACTTGTGTTGGAGAACGCCTTTCAGTCTCTGGGGTTCATGTAAAAGGTGTGAATTAAAAGTGAGGGTCGACCTCTGCCTGAGATCAGTTTCATGAAGAAGGATCAGAAGTATAGCTGGTTAACAGGGAGCCTTTCTCCAGGCCGCCTGTAATGCTGACCTTGCTTGCTTTTTGGAAGTCTGAGCCTTGGTCGAAAGGTGGGTAGAGTTACCTGAACAACATCGATAGTTCATGCAATAAATAACTTTGAGGACAGCTTTATTTGCTGAACATATCAAACTTTTGACTATCTTTTCTGGGATGTCGAAAACAATTCCAACTGATTTGATAGCTTGCGTCGCATCATCCATTAAAAGTTAGATTAAAGAGAGAGGTTGACACGGTACATTTTTTCTTGTGCACTCAGGTAGGCTATACACTTTCCTCTGGGATTTATTTAGCAAAGATGATAACACATAATCACTCTGGACAAGCAAAAACTTATGACATACATGTTGCAGCAGCCTAGGCTACACCTAATCATTAGAAATCTGACATGTATCTGATGAAAACGAGACAATTTTTTTGTCTGATCAACTGTTAAAAATTGCCCCACCACTCTGGGACCCATCGTGCCACCAATGTTCTTGCAGTTTTCAATTATCGCCCGGTATGTGGATGATCAGGACTTTATTCAGGAACGTTTCTTGGGATACATTAACCTGTCTAGGACTAGCGGACCCCCCACCCCCCGCACCCTCTAGCGGAACCACGCCGCAAGCATCCAAAAAGATAGCCGCCATATTGGGTAGTCAACATTACTCAGAAATAGCATTTTAAATATTCACTTAGCTTTTATGATCTTCATCAGAACGCACTCCCAGGAATCCCAGTTCCACCATAAATGTTTGATTTGTTTGATAATGTCCATCAGTTATGTCCAAATATCTTCTTTTGTTAGGGCGTTTGGTAAACAAATCCAAAAGCACGTTCAGGTCGCGCCAAACGTCGGATGAAAAGTTCAAAAAGTTTCATTACAGCCCATGGAAACATGCCAAACTAAGTATGGAATCAATCTTTAGGTTGTTTTTAACATAAAACTTCATTAATGTTCCAACCGGACAACTCCTTTGTCTATACAAATGAAGTGGAATGTAGCTACCTTTCACGTGAGCGCGCCAGACAGAGACTGTGGCACTCTGCCAGACCACTCACTCAAAGAGCTCTTATGAGCCCCTCCTTTAGAGTAGACTCCTCAAAACAGTTTGTAAATATCTTCAATAGGGGCTGAGTTGAAAAACTACAAACCTCAGATTTCCCACTTCCTGGTTGGATTTTTTCTCTGTGTCTTCTAAGTGTTTAAGGGGGTCATCCTCCATGTAAGCAGGATGCATTTACATTTGAGTAATTTATCAGACGCTCAGTAGTAATTTGTGTTAAGTGCCTTGCTCAAGGGCAAAGCGACAGATTGTTCACCCAGTCAGCTCGGGGAATTGAACCAGTAACCTTTAGTTTACTGGCCCAAACTTTTAACTGCCCATACCTGCCACCCATACTTCACATATTGGCTCTAAGTTTCGTAAGAGGGTTGCATATTACATACATTTACATTTGCATTTTTGTAATTTAGCAAACTTTCTTATGCAGAGCGACTTACAGTTGACAATTACATACAGACCTTACAACTGCATTTACCAGAATATGTAAGTGAAACTACCTGCTACTGTAGGGCTTTGAATATTATTTGTGAAAAGTCAAAGAAATATAAAAATCTCTCCCAAATATTACACACATATGCCAGTATATAAATGTTTGAATGACACTCAATATGAGGCTGCTATTTTCGTTATCTGAGCTGTGCTACTGTTCAATGAGTGTTTGCAGTGCTTCTCTTGACCCTGAAACCAATTTCTCTCTCAATTTCCAAACAGAGCGACCATTAATTTAATTAAAACAAAAATAGATTGTTCATGTAACATAGATGGATAAGAGGATGGAATATATTTACAGGTAACTTAATTACATTCACTAAATAAAACACATCTGGGTCAAAAAGAGGATAATTATAAATAGGCAATTAAGCCACTGGTAAGAACCTTAATAAGAAAAGCTAAGTACATAAAACGCAGGAGTTAAGTAAGTGTCTGTGTAAACGACCTTGGCCAACACAATTCATCATGGAACTAAGTGGTGAAATGGTGTCAGGGATCTAAATTCTAACAGCATTAATCCCAATAGCAGAGGCCTCATAATAGCCAGTATCAATAACGGCAATAATAACTCATCCATCTGTACCCCTTCCAAACTGTTACTGGTTAATTATGCTCCCCTCATGAATATGCCTCCCAGTTTTAAATAGGAAGAAGAAGAAAGAGAAAAGGGGAGAGAGAGAGAGAGAGATGGTTGTGAGGTCTGGGGTCCACTCACAAAAACAAAATTCACAAAATGGGACAAACATCCATTTGAGAGTCTGCATGCAAAATTCTGCAAAAATACACAGTACTTAGTATACAATGCAAACCCAAAACAATGCATGCAAAGCAGAATTAGGACTATACCCGTTAGTTATCCAAATCCAGAAAATAGCTGTTCAATTCTACAACCACCTAAAAGGAAGCGATGCCCACACATTCTGTCACAACGCCATTACCTACATAGAGATGAATCTGGGACTCTGTTCACAAACACAAAGATTGATAAACTCCCATATATGTTAGTCGAAATATCACAGTGTGCAGATTTGTGGCCTGTTGCCATGAGAAAAGGACAACCAGTGGAGCACAAACAACATTGTAAATACAACCTATATTTATATGTTATTTATTTTCCCTTTCATTCTTCAACTACTTGCACATTGTTACAACACTGCACATAGCCAATAATATAACATTTAAAATGTCTATATTGTAAACATATGTTTCCAATGTTCATAGACATGTTGTCTGCGATGTGCTCTTGATCATTGGAACATCAGCTTAGATTGGGATGGATCCCTCTCTACCACATGCATACTGGCTGGGCCGACTGACGCCAGGGACCTTGAGCATCTGCAAACATGACAAGATCTAATTTATTAGATAGCAAATCTGACCGCCTGTTACCAAACCAGAAATGTCCATCTCTCAAAGAACAGAGTTTGCTCTTTGGTATGATATGCATAGATGTCATATAGCAGGTGAAGGGCAAAGCCTTTTTTTCTCCAATTATTGGTTTTGAGGATAGCCACGCTGCTTTGTCAGACCCGGTTTTAATATAGAAATATTTACTGTGAGATTTAAATGAGAGTCTGATTAATACACTCATACCCAATATAAACAATCAAACACAATATGGAGGTTGTTCACAGGATTATTCAATTACAGTGAAATAAGCTAATGTATGGCAGGTATGATGTTTCCGAGTACGTAGAGTAACCTACATATTGTATGCAGTGTAACGGAAAACTGTAATTTATATGGTCCTTTTAGGTATTATCGAGAGTAAGAATCTCTGACATGTTTAACAGTTAAGTAGGCAGGTAGCCTAGCGGTTAAGAGCACTGTGCCAGTTAACCAGAGGTGACTTGTTCAAATCCCTGAGCCGACTAGGTAAAACATGTGTCCATGTGCCCTTGAGCAAGGCACTTAATACTAATTAATCCTGTAATAACCAATTTGTGCATGATGCGAAAATGTGGCTGGAGGATTCGTGTGGAGGGTGTGATGCAAATGCGGGAGCCTCCGGAGGCATGCAGAGGCCAAATCCATTTCATGAAGATCCCGACAAACAGTGATTGTGCTGACATTGCTTCCAGAAGCAGTTTAGAACTCGGTAGTGAGTGTTTCATTCAAGGATAGATGCTTTTTAGGTGCTACGTGCTTTAGCACTCTGCTGTCCCATTTCAAATTTAATGAAGTAGAATTATGGTTTTTGTGTCAATAAGTATTCAACCCAGGCCAGTCTAAATAAGTTCAGGAGTAAAAATGTGCTCAACAAGTTACTACATAATAAATTGCATGGACTCACGCTGTGTGTACTAATAGTGTTTAACATGATTTTTGAATGACTACCTCATCCCTGTACCCCACACATACAATTATTTGTAAGGTTCCTCAGTTGAGAAGTGCATTTCAAACACATATTCAACCACAAAGACCAGGGAGTTGTTCCAATGCCACGTAAAGTAGGGTACCTATTGGTAGATGGGTAAAAATAAAAAATCTGATATTAAATATCCTTTTGAGCATGGTGAAGTTATTAATTACACTTTGGATGGTGTATCAATACACCCGGTCACTATATAGTCACAGGCGTCCTCCAGAGAGGAAGGAAACAGCTCAGGGATTTCACCATGAGGCCAATTGTGACTTTAAAACAATAACAGAGTTTAATTGCTTTTAAAGGAGAAGACTGACCTCATTGACATAGTGATAAAAAGGAAACCTGCAAAGAATAAAAATATTCCAAGGCACTAAAGTAATACTGCAAAACATGTGTCAAAACAATTAACTTTTTGTCCTAAATACAAATGGTGGCTGCATCCTGTTATGGGTTTGCCTGTTAACCTGTCTGGCCCACCCGGGATGCAACCGCACCCCCTGCCAACAAGAAATGCAAATGCGCTACTCCAAATGCTAATAGCACTCGTTAAAACTAAAATGTTCATTAAAATTCACATGCATTGTAGTCAATTCAAGCTACACTCGTTGTGAATCAAGCCAACGAGTCAGATTTGTAAAATGCTTTTCGGCGAAAGCATGAGGAGCTATTATCTGATAGCAGGCAACACGCCGAAATACCAGAAGGGGACGTAAACAAAGGAATTAGCGTAGCCGGCGCTACACAAAACGCAGAAATAAAATATAAAACATTCATTACCTTTGACGAGATTCTTTGTTGGCACTCCTATATGTCCCATAAACATCACAATTGGGTCTTTTTTTGGATTAAATCGGTCCTTGTGTACCCAAAATGTCCATTTATGAAGACCGTCAGATCCAGTAAAAACACATTTTTTAAACGCAACGTTATTTTTTAAAATTCAAAAAGTTGCCTATAAACTTTGACAAAACACTTCAAACTACTTCTGTAATCCAACTTTAGGTATTACTAAACGTTAATAAACGATCAAATTGATCACGGAGCGATCTGTATTCAATAGGCACAAGTTTGGGAAACGTAGTCAACTTTTCCGGTTCCATTGTTTACAGCTGTGGACTTGACAACCGGATGTGGCTATTACTCAGATGACCAACGATTTAGTTGAATCAAAATCACAACACTGGCGACATCGTGTGGAAGCTATAAGAACTGTATCCTGAGCCTTAAGTATTTTTCCTTCCAATAGACAATACATGGACTGGCGGATTGATTTTTTCTCCGTCGATTTAGTGACCAGGTTTTCTGGCGATTTTGACCAGGGAACTCGTTCTGTCATAGTCACAGACACCATTGAACCAGTTCTAGAAACTTCAGAGTGTTTTCTATGCACACATACTAATCATATGCATATACTATATTCCTGGCATGAGTAGCAGGACGTTGAAATGTTGCGCGATTTTTAACAGAATGTTGAAAAAATTAGCAGGATCTTTATTTAATTTATTAAGGAGTGTAGAGTTTTTCAGAATAAAAAATAAATGGAATTGAGCTAAGCACAGGCAAAAACCTAGAGGAAAACCTATTTCAGTCCGCTTTACACCAGACACTGGAAGATGAATTCACCTTTCAGCAGGACAATAATCTAAAACACATGGCCAAATCTACATTGAAGTTGCTTACCTAGAGCCTCTTAGGGCTAGCGAACCGCTAGCGGGACACGTGTTGACAGCCCCCTAGCTCCCTAGCCTTAAGAAGTGTGAAGTTAGTTGTCTAAATTGGATCTGAGAAAATCCAGACCTTGCCTCGTAACTTGGTACGCCCAGAGAATTGCCCTAAATGTGGAAACGTCTACTTCTTACCCGAGGGTATAAAACATGTGAGTTAAGAATGCGTTATGCTAATTAGTTTGAGGCGATGATTACGCTCCCGGATCCGGGTTTGAGAGTCACAAGAAGTTTAACATATCAGACTAAGTGACCCGATCTGCAGCCAAGGTCTGAGTAGTCAACAAACCCAAAACACATGAGTTTGCAGACAAAATAACCTTTTATTAAACTATGCTAAGGATGGGTAGCTGCATCTAAGAGGGTGAATTCAAGCAGGACCACCCGGTCGCCACTCCCCATAGAATCACGTGCTTTCATTTCTACGCTGTGAGCCCTGAGCTACAGGGCTGGCAGAAGTCAAATCAAAAGAAGACAAATTAAATCAAATTTTATTTGTCACATGCACATGGTTAGCAGATGTTAATGCGAGTGTAGTGAAATGTTTGTGCTTCTAGTTCTGACAACGCAGTAATATCCAACGAGTAATCTAACCTAACAATTTCACCACCAACTACCTTATGTCACGAATCCCGCCGAAGATGGTGCTTTTTCATTTTCCCGGCATCGCTCGACGGTCGTCGTCGCAGGCCTACTTTTCTTTTATTTATTTTTTTATTTTACCTTAATTTTACTAGGCAAGTTAGTTAAGAGCAAATTCTTATTTTCAATGACAGCCTAGGAACAGTGTGTTAACTGCCTGTTCAGGGGCAGAAAGACAGATTTGTACCTTGTCGGTTTGAGGATTCGAACTTGCAACCTTTCGGTTACTAGTCCAACGCTCTAACCACTAGGCTACCCTGCCGCCCCTACTAGCTGCCACCGATCCCCATTTCTGTTTCATTTAGTTTTGTCTGATTAGTTTCACCTGTTTCTTGTTTGGGTTTTGTTTTGGGCTATTCAAACCCGGTAGGTCCGCCGGCTTTTGTGCAGGCTTGTTTTTCTGTTTATGGTGTGTGAATATTTTGTGGATTCCATTATCCGAAACAGTTTCGTCCTGTTTGTTGGACTGGGTCTTTACGCACTCTTGTGTGTGTGGCGTGACTGTCTCTCTGTTTTTTGGGGAATTAAAAGATCCACATCTTTCAACTACCCTGCTCTCTGCGCCTGACTCCTCCACCCACTACTTCTACATATGAGATGAGTAATGTAGGTTATG
Source organism: Oncorhynchus masou masou (assembly GCF_036934945.1). Classification (NCBI taxonomy): domain Eukaryota; kingdom Metazoa; phylum Chordata; class Actinopteri; order Salmoniformes; family Salmonidae; genus Oncorhynchus; species Oncorhynchus masou. Next base: position 40,107,682 of record NC_088241.1, on the reverse strand, counting down.
TAAACAATATATGAAGTGGCATTGTTTAAAGTGGCTAGTGATACATTTATTACATCATTTTCTGGATGATAGTGGGGTGCACAGGCAATAGCTCCGATGTTTGTTGTCCTTGATGATCTCTTTGGCCTTCCTGTGACCTCGGGTGGTGTAGGTGTTCTGGAGGGCAGGTAGTTTGTCCCCAGTGATATGTTGTGCAGACCCCACTACCCTCTGGAGAGCCTTACGGTTGTGGGCGGAGCAGTTGCCGTACCAGGCGGTGATACAGCCCAAAAGGATGCTCTCGATTGTGCATCTGTAAAGGTTTGTGAGTGTTTTGGTGACAGGTCCAATGTCTTCAACCTCGCTGCAGCGCCTTCTTCACAACGCTGTCTGTGTGGGTGGACCATTTCAGTTTGTCCGTGATGTGTTCGCTGAGGAACTTAAAACTTTGTACCCTCTCCACTACTTTCCTGTCATTGTGGATAGGGGGGTGCTCCCTCTGCTGTTTCCTGAAGTCCACTATCATTTCCTTTGTTTTGTTGACATTGAGTGTGAGTTTATTTTCCTGACACTACACTCCAGAGGGCCCTCACCTCCTCCCGGTAGGCCGTCTCGTTATTGTTGGTAGTCAAGCCTACCACTGGATTGTCATCTGCAAACTTGATGATTGAGTTGGAGGTGTGCATGGCCACGCAGTCGTGGATGAACAGGGAGTACAGGAGAGGGCTGAGAACAAACACTTGTGGGGCCCCAGTGTTGAGGATCAGCGGGGTGGAGATGTTGTTACGTACCCTCACCACCTGGGGGTGGCCTGTTGCACAGGGTGGGGTCGAGACCCAGGGTCTAAAGTTTGATGACGAGTTTGGAGGGTACTATGTTGTTAAATGCTGAGCTGTAGTGTGATTGCAATTGCTTCATCTGTGGACCAATTGGGGTGGTAAGCAAATTGGAGTGGGTCTAGGGTGTCAGGTAAGGGGGAGGTGATATGGTCCTTGACTAGTCTCTCAAAGCACTTCATGATGACAGAAGTGAGTACTACGGGGCTATAGTAATTTAGCTCAGTTACCATAGCTTTTTTGGGAACAGGAGCAGGTGGCCCTTTTGAAGCATGTGGGAACAGCAGACTGGGATAAGGAGTGATTGAATATGTCCGTAAACACACCAGCCAGCTGGTCTGAGCATGCTCTGGTGATGCGGCTGGGGATGCCGTCTGGCCCTGCAGCCTTGCAAGGGTTAACACATTTAAATGTTTTACTCACGTTGGCTGCAGTGAAGGAGAGCCCGCATGTTTTGGTAGCGGGCCATGTCAGTGGCACTGTATTGTCCTCAAAGCGAGCAAAGAATTTGTTTATTCTGTCTGGGAGCAAGACATCCTGGCCCACGACGAGGCTGGTTTTCCTTTTATAGTCCTTGATTGACTGTAGACCCTGCCACATACCTCTTGTGTCTGAGACGTTGAATTGCGACTCTACTTTGCATCTATACTGACGCTTAGCTTGTTTGATTGCCTTGCGCAGGGAATAGCTACACCCTTTGTATTCGATCATGTTTCCGTGTCACCTTTCCCTGATTAAAAGCAGTGGTTCACGCTTTCAGTTTCGCGTGAATTCTGCCATCAATCCACGGTTTCTGGTTAGGGAATGTTTTAATATACGCTGTGGGTACGACACCGCCTATGCACTTGCTAATAAACCTGCTCACCGAATCAGCGTATTCATCAATGTTGTTGTTCGATGCATTGCGGAACATATACCAGTCTACGTGATCGAAACAATCTTGAAGTGTGGAATCCGATTGGTCGGACCAGCATTGAACAGACTTGAGCGCAGGAGCTTCCTGTTTTAGTTTCTGTCTATAGGCTGGGAGCAACAAAATTGAGTCGTGGTCAGCTTTTCCGAAAGAAAAATGCGTTGTGGAAGTTACAACACAATGATCTCGGGTTTTGACAGCCCTGGTTGTGCAATCGATATAAGCTGATAAAATTTAGGGAGCCTTGTTTTCAGATTAGCCTTTATAAAATCCCCAGCTACAATAAATGCAGCCTCAGGATAGTTTACATAGAGTCAAATTAATTTTTTTCAGGGCCGTTGATGTGTCTGCTTGGGGGGGAATATGTATGACTGTGATTATGATCGAAGAGAATTATCTCGGTAGATAATGCGGTCGGCATTTGATTGTGAGGAGTTCTAAGTCAGGTGAACAGAAGGACTTGAGTTCCTGTATGTTATTATGATCACACCACATCTCGTTAATCATAAGGCATACACCCCCGCCCTTCTTCTTACCAGAAAGATGTTTGTTTCTGTCGGCGCAATGCGTGAAGAAAACAGCTGGCTGTACCGACTCTGATAGCTTGTCTCAAGTGAGCCATGTTTCCATGAAACAAAGAATGTTACAGTCTCTGATGTCTCTTTGGAATGCAACCCTTGCTCGGATTTCGTCTACCTTGTTGTCAAGAGACCGGACATTGGCGAGTAGTATGCTCGGGAGCGGTGCGCGATGTGCCCGTCTACAGAGCCTGAGAAGAGGACCGTCTGCCCCTTCTACGGCATCATTGTTTTAGGATGCCGGCTGGAATCCGGTCCAATGTCCTGGGTGGTGGGCAAAACAGAGGACCCCTTTCAGAACAATGGCGAAGAAACAGACCACTAAGACAAAGGACACTGACATTGTGAGGATAACAAGAGAGTTACACCAGAGAAGTGCCTCATTCGAGAAGCCGAAACGGTCCACGCAGAGACACCCATCGTAGACCTTCAACACGTAATTACATCAGTATATTCTGACCAAAAAAAGTGGCAGTTCGGAGCAAAGTTAGGATTAAAATAAGCATAGCTGACAAATGCACCCAAGTGTATTTTTCTCTCGTGTACTTTCTCTCTTTCTCCCTCTTTTAAATCCCCATTTTGTGTAACGTGCATCATATTGTGTTGCCCCGCTAGGGAGCTGTTTCGCTGTACTGAGTTCTAATCAATAGCCTAGACTGTGTGTATGTGTATTTTCTATTATAATATTAGCTTGTTAGTAAATAAATAATAATAAATAACTCAATTGGTGTACTACAGACTCATTGGGGGGACTCGGGTTTGTGCAGATTCCCGGATTATGCGATGTTCAGAATGGGACTGTAGATGAAATTCATACATTTCCAACTTCTGATATTTTTTAAGGAAATTTGGGAAATAGAAACTCAATAAAAACAAACTTTCCCAAGATGCCTCAGGTTAATGAGTTAATAATGACCTGATTCATTTAATCATGTAATTACAAACAGTTAATCATTCAACGAGCAGCAGTCATCACAGTAATCAATACAACATCACGACATCAACAACCAACTTCACAGAGCTTGAAGAATTTTTTAACAGAATAATGGGCAAATATTGTACAATTATGGTGTGCAAAGCTCTTAGACGTTTCCAGAAATCCTCACAGCTGTAATCGCTGCCAAAGGAGATTCGGCCATGGTGATTCTAACGTGCTCAACTTAAAACAGCCCACAGTATTTGAAAAAACCATGTGATTAATTACACTACCGTAGAAATGTCTTTGTTTTTGAAAGAAAAGCACGTTTTCGTCCATTAATAAATCTTCTTAGGGCTGAAATCCCATTAACCTGTTGAAACTCCCCATCCCGGATCCGGGATCGTGACTAAAGCCTCAGGCTCATTAGCATAACGCAACGTTAACGATTTCTGAAAATCGCAAATAAAATGAAAATAATGCGCCTGCTCTCAAGCTTAGCCTTTTCTTAACAACACTGTCATCTCAGATTTTCAAAATATGCTTTTGAACCATAGAAATTGACTAATTTGTGTAAGAGTATGCTAAGCTAGCTTAGCATTTTGAGTAGCATTTAGCATGCAACATTTTCACAAAAACCAGATAACCAAATAAATAAAATCAGTTACCTTTGAAGAGCTTCGGATGTTTTCAATGAGGAGACTCTCAGTTACATACCAAATGCGCAGTTTTTCCTGAAAGCGTCTGTGTGTAGGAGAAATCGTTCCGTTTTGTACATCGCATTTGGCTACCGAAACGAACCGAAAATTCAGTCACCTACAACGTCAAACTTTTTCCGAATTAACTCCATAATATCGACCGAAACATGGCAAACGTTGTTTGGAATCAATCCTCAAGGTGTTTTTTTACATATCTCTTCATTGATATATCGTTCGTGGAAGCTTGCATTCTTCTCTAAATTCCATGGAAAAATACTTGCAGCTGACTTTTGCGCACCAATTTCGGCACAGGACACCGGGCGGACACCTGGTAAATGTGGTCTCTTATGGTCAATCTTCCAATGATATGCCTACAAATACGTCACAATGCTGCAGACACCTTGGGGAAATGACAGAAAGGGCAGACTTACTCCTCTCGCATTCACAGCCATATAAGGAGACAATGGAAAACAGAGCCTCAAAAATCCTGCTCATTTCCTGGATGCCGTCTCATCTTGGTTTTGCCTGAAGCTCACGTTCTAGGGCATGCACAGAAAATATCTTTGCAGTTCTGGACACGTCAGAGTGTTTTCTTTCGAAAGCTATCAATTATATGCATAGTCGAGCATCTTTTTGTGACAAAATATCTTGTTTAAAACGGGAACGTTTTTCATCCAAAAATGAAATAGCGCCCCCATAGCATCAAGAGGTTAACGGGACCGATATGACAACAGCCAGTGAAAGTGCAGGGCGCCAAATTCAAAACAACAGAAATCTAATAACTCGAATTTCGCAGACATACAAGTATTTGACACCATTTTAAAGATACACTTCTTGTTAATCCCACCACAGTGTCCGATTTCAAATAGGCTTTACAGCAAAAGCACCACAAACGATTATGTTAGATCAGAGCCAAGTCACATAAAAACACAGCCAAAGAGAGGAGTCACAAAAATCAGAAATAGAGATAGAATCATTAATCAGCAATAAGGTTCCAACCGGAGAAGCATAGGAACAGGAGGACACTCTCTCATGACCGCGCGTAATGAAACCGAGGCTTTCTGCCAGACCACTCACTCAAAGAGCTATTATGAGCCTCACCTTTATAGTAGAATCATACAACCAGAATCTAAAGATGGTGACATCGTGTGGAAGCCCTAGGAAGTGCATTCTCATCCATATCTAAGGTGGACATCCAATGGCATTGTTTTCTAAATTGAGTTCTCACTTCCTGTTTGGATTTCTTCTCAGGTTTTTTGTCTGCCATATGAGTTATGTTATACTCACAGACATAATTTAAACAGTTTTAGAAACTTCAGAGTGTTTTCTATCCAACAGTAATAATACTATGCATATATACTCTGGGCACGCCTTTCATACAAAAGTGAAAATACTGCCCCCTAGCCTCAACAGGTTGATGATCTTCATCAGATGACACTCATAGGACTTCATGTTACACAATACATGTATGTTTTGTTCGATAAAGTTCATATTTATATGAAAAAATCTCAGTATACATTGGCGCGTTATGTTCAGAATTTCCAAAAACATCTAGTGATTTTGCAGAGAGACGCATCAATTTCTCAGAAATACTCATTATAAATGTTGATGAAAATACAATTGTAACGGCGTTCTTCTTTTGTTGAAAGAGTCGGACCGAAATGCAGCGTGTAAGTTACTCATGTTTATTAGGAAGACAAAACGAACGAACTATACACGAATAACTAATAAATACAAAAATAACAAACGGAACGTGAAACATATTACAGCCTGACTGGTGCACACTACACAGAGACAGGAATAATCTCCCACGAAATACAAAGCGAAAACCAGGCTACCTAAATACGGTTCCCAATCAGCGACAACGAGAATCACCTGACTCTGATTGAGAACCACCTCAGGCAGCCAACCTATTTAACACACACACACCCCTAATCAGCTACAATCCAAAACACTACAAACCCCAATACGAAAATACAATACATAATAAACCAATGTCACACCCTGGTCTGACTAACTAATAAACTAAAACACAAAATACTAAGACCAAGGCGTGACAGAACTCCCCCCCCCTAAGGTGCGGACTCCCGAACGCACCTCAAAACCATAGGGAGGGTCCGGGTGGGCGTCTGTCCATGGTGGCGGTTCCGGCTCCGGACGTGGACCCCACTTCAAAAATGTCAATGTTCCTCCCCTTCGCGTCCATGGATAATCCACCCTAACCGCCGACCATGGCCGAATAGTCCTCACCCAGAACCCTACATAACAGAGGAGCAGCTCGTGACTGAGGGGCAGCTCGGGACTGAGGGACAGCTCGGCAATGAGAGGCAGCCCAGTACTGAGAAAAAGCCCAGTACTGAGATGAAGCCCAGCCAGGCAGTTGAATCCGGCAGATCCTGGCTGACTGGCGGATCCTGGCTGACTGGCGGATCCTGGCTGACTGGCGGATCCTGGCCGACTGGCGGATCCTGGCCGACTGGCGGATCCCGGCTGACTAGCAGATCTGGCAGATCCTGGCTGACTGGAGGATCCTGGCTGACTAGCAGATCTGGCAGATCCTGGCTGACTGGCGGATCTGGAAGAGTCTGGTTGACTGGCAGATCTGGAAGAGTCTGGCTGTCTGGCGGATCTGGAAGAGTCTGGTTGACTGGCAGATCTGGAAGAGTCTGGTTGAATAGCAGATCTGGAAGAGTCTGGCTGACTGGCAGATCTGGAAGAGTCTGGCTGTCTGGCGGATCTGGAAGAGTCTGGCTGACTGGCAGATCTGGAAGAGTCTGGCTGACTGGCAGATCTGGCTGCTTCATGCTGACTTACGGCTCTGGCTGCTCCATACTGACTAGCAGCTCTGGCTGCTTCATGCAGACTGGCAGCTCCATGCAGACTGGCAACTCCATGCAGACTGGCAACTCCATGCAGACTGGCAACTCCATGCAGACTGGAAGCTCTGGCTGCTCCATGCAGACTAGCAGCTCAGGCTGCTCTATGCAAACTGACAGCTCTGGCTGCTCAATGTAGACTGGCAGCTCAGGCTGCTCTATACAAACTGACAGCTCTGGCTGCTCCATGTAGACTGGCAGCTCAGGCTGCTCTATACAGACAGGAGGCTCCGGCAGCGCTGTAGAGGAGGAAGGCTCTAGAACCGCTGAACAGACAGGAGACTCCGACAGCGCAGGAGAGGGAGAAAGCGCTGGCTGCGCTGAACAGGCGAGGCGCACTGTAGGCCTGATGCGTGGTGCTGGCACTGGTGGTATTGGGCCGAGGACACGCACAGGAAGCCTAGTGCGGGGAGCTGCTACTGGAGGGCTGGGGTGTGGAGGTGGTTCTGGATAGACCGGACCGTGCAGGCGCACTGGAGCTCTTGAGCACCGAGCATGCCCAACCTTACCTGGTTGAATACTCTCGGTTGCCCTGCCAGTGCTGTGAGGAGAAATAGCCCGCACTGGGCTATGTAGGCAAACCGGAGCGCAAGGCTGGTGCCATGTAAACCGGCCCAAGGAGACGCACTGGAGACCGGATGCGCAGAGCCGGCTTCATAGCATTAGGCTCGACGCTCAATCTAGCCCGGACGATACGCGGAGCTGAAATATACCGCACCGGGCTATGCACCCGCACTGGGGACACCGTGCGCACCACTGCATAACACGGTGCCTGCCCGGTCTCTCTAGCCCCCCGGTACGCACAGGGAGATTGCGCAGGTCTCCTACCTGACGCAGCCATACTCCCTGATAGCCCCCCCCAAAAAAATTTTGGGGCTGCTTTTCGGTTTTCGCTCTGCGCCGCCGTGACTTTCTTTTCAACTCCATTCTTCTATAGCCCTCTTCGCACTGCTCCAGTGAATCCCAAGCGGGCTCCGGCACTCTCTCTGGGTCGGCCGCCCATCTGTCTATTTCTTCCCACGTCGTTATATCCCATGTCCATTCTCTGAATAATTCCACCTCCCTTTGATTCTCCAGCTGTCGTTACCTGTCGTTTAGCTCCTGTAGCTCCGGTTCCCAATCAGCGACAACGAGAATCACCTGACTCTGATTGAGAACCGCCTCAGGCAGCCAAACTATTTAACACACACACACCCATAATCAGCTACAATCCCAAACACTACAAACCCCAATACGAAAATACAATACATAATAAACCCATGTCACACCCTGGTCTGACTAACTAATAAACTAAAACACAAAATACTAAGACCAAGGCGTGACAACAATTGTTAGACATGGAAATATAGATAAACTTCTCCTTAACTTCTTGCGTCGAGCAATCCCGGATCTGGGATTCTATTTATAGCCTCAAGCTCATTAGCATAACGCAACGTTAACTATTCATGAAAATCGCAAATGAAATGAAATAAATATATTTGCTCTCAAGCTTAGACTTTTGTTAACAACACTGTCATCTCAGATTTTCAAAATATGCTTTTCAACCATAGCTAAACAAGCATTTGTGTAAGAGTATTGATAGCTAGCATAGCTTTAAGCCTAGAATTCAGCCAGCAACATTTTCACAAAAACAAATAAAATCATTTACCTTTGAAGAACTTCAGATGTTTTCAATGAGGAGACTCTCAGTTAGATAGCAAATGTTCAGTTTTTCAAAAAAAAAATATTTGTGTAGGACAAATCGCTCCGTTTTTTTCATGTTTGGCTATGAAAAAAACCTGTATCCAGTTATAGCCTCAAGCTCATTAGCATAAAGTAACATTAACTATTTATGAAAATCGCAAATGAAATTAAATGAATGTGCTAGCTCTCAAGATTAGCCTTTTCTTAACAACACTGTCACCTCAGATTTTCAAAATATGCTTTTGAACCATAGCAAAACAAGCATTTGTGTAAGAGTATTGATAGCTAGCGTAGCATTTAGCATAGCATTTAGCGGACAACATTTGCACAAAAAAACAGAAAAGGATTCAAATAAAATAATTTACCTTTGAAGAACTTCGGATGTTTTCAATGATGAGACTCTCAGTTACATAGCAAATGTTCTGTTTTTCCTGAAAGATTCTTTGTGTAGGAGAAATCGCTCCGTTTTGTACATCACGTTTGGGTACCAAAAAAAACGAAAATTCAGTCATCAAAACGGTGAACTGTTTTCCAAATTAACTCCATAATATCGACTGAAACATGGCCAACGCTGTTTATAATCAATCCTCAATGTGTTTTTCACATATCTCTTCATTGATATATCGTTCGTGGTAGTCTCCTTTCTCCGGTGAATCGCTTGGAAAAAGACGTGCAGTTGAAGATGACGCACCAATTTCGACGGAGGACACCGGGCGGACACCTGGCAAATGTAGTCTCTTATGGCCAATCTTCCAATGATATGCCTACAAATACGTCACAATGCTGCAGACACCTTGGGGAAACGATAGATCGGGCAGGCTCATTCCTTGCGCATTCACAGCCATATAAGGAGACAATGAAAAACAGAGCCTAAAAAATCCTGCTCCTTTCCTGGTTGAAGTTTCATTATGGTTTTGCCTGTAGCATCTGTTCTGGGGCACTCACAGACAATATCTTTGCAGTTCTGGAAACGTCAGAGTGTTTTCTTTCCAAAGCTATCAATTATATGCATAGTCGAGCATCTTTTTGTGACAAAATATTGCGCTTAAAACGGGCACATCTTTTTATCCAAAAATGAAATAGCGCCCCCATAGCATCAAGAGGTTAATGCAACCGCTGTGTCAGATTTCAAAAAAGCTTTACGGAAAAAGCAAACCATGCAATAATCTTAGTACGGCGCTCAGAGACCCAACAAGCAAAAAGATAACCGCCATATTGTGAAGTTAACAGATGTCAGAAATAACATTATAAATATTCACTTACCTTTGATTATCTTCATCAGAATGCACTCCCAGGAATCCCAGATTCACAATAAATGTTTGTTTTGTTCAATAATGTCCATCAAGTCCGTCAAAATAGCTACTTTTGTTAGCAAGTTTGGCAAACAAATCAAAACTCACGAAGCGCGTTCACTAGTTGCAGACGAAATGTCAAAAGGTTTTGTTACAGTCCGTAGAAACATGTCAAACGATGAATAGAATCAATCTTTAGGATGTTTTTAACATAAATCTTCAATAATGTTCCAACCAGAGAATTCCTTTGTCTTCAGAAAAGCAAATGGAACGGGAGCTACCTGTCATGTCTGCTGGCTGACCTCTGACTCATTCCCCTCTCATTCAGCCCCCCTTCACAGTAGAAGCCTCAAAAGGGTTTCTAAAGACAATGGACATCTAGTGGAAGCCTTAGGAAGTGCAACATGACCAATATCCCACTATATCTTCAATCGGGGCTGAGTTACAAATCGACCAACCTCAGATTTCCCACTAACAGGTTGGATTTTTTCTCAGTTTTTCGCCCGCCATATGAGCTCTGTTATACTCACAGACATCATTCAAACAGTTTTAGAAACGTCACAGTCTTTTCTTTCAAAATCAAAATATACTAATACTATGCATATATTAGCAACTGGGACTGAGGAGTAGGCAGTTTAATCTGGGCACCTCTGGGCACCTTATTCATCCAAGCTACTCAATACTGCCCCCAGCCATAAGAAATTAAAACAACATCATATTGTTCTGAAATACATTGTAGACATGACCAATGTTGTAAATGACTATTGTAGCTTGAAATGGCAAAAAATAGGGAATGTCTACATAGGTATACAGAGCCCCACTATCAGTAACTATCACTCCTGTGTTCCAATGGCACGTTGTGTTAGCTAATCCAAGTTTATCATTTTAAAATGCTAATTGATCATTAGAAAACCCTTTTGTAATTATGTTAGCACAGCTGAAACTGAGACTAGTTGAGTATCTGGAGAATCAGCATGTGTGTTTGATTACATGCTCAAAATGTCCAGAAATAACAACTTTCTTCTGAAACTCATCAGTCTATTCTTGTTCTGAGAAATTAAGGCTATTCCATGTGAGAAATTGCCAAGAAACTGAAGATCTTGTACAACGCTGTGTACTACTCCCTTCACAGAACGGTGCAAACTGGCTCTAACCAGAATAGAAAGAGGAGTGGGGGGCCCCAGTGCACAACTGAGCAAGAGGACAAGTACATGAGAGTTTCTAGTTTGAGAAAGAGACGCCTCACAAGTCCTCAACTGGCATCTTCATTAATAAATCCTCTTGAAGCTAGGGGGCACTATTTTTATGTTTGGAAAAATAACATTCCCAAAGTAAACGGCCTATTTCTTTGGACCAGGTGCTAGAATATGCATAGAATTGACAGCTTATGATAGAAAACACTCTAGAGTTTCCAAAACTGTCAATATAGTGTCTGTGAGTATAACAGAACTGATATTGCAGGCGAAACACTGAGAAAAATCTAACCAGGAAGTGGCTTCTATTTTGAAAAATCCATGTTCCATAGCCTCCCATTGCTCCATTTAAAGGGATATCAACCAGCTTATTTTTCCTATCACTTCCTCAAGGTGTCAACAGTCTTCAGACATAGTTTCAGGCTTTTATTTTGAATAATGAGCGTGAACGACCACATTGCGTAAGTGGATAGCTGGGGGCTCTCATAGTAAATTGTGCGCAAAAGAGAAAGGCGGCCATTGTTACTCCCGGTCCTGGTGAAAAGCCAACTGTCCCGGTTGATATATTATCGAATAGATATTTGAAAAACACCATGAGGATGATTATACAAAACGTCTGACATGTTTCTGTGGACATTATGGATATAATTTTGAATTTTTGTCTGCGTTGTCGTGATCGCTCTTTCCGGTGGATTCCTGGGCATAACGCACCTAACTAACGGAGGTATTTGAATATAACAAATATCTTTATGGAACAAAAGGAACATTTGTTGTCTAACTGGGAGTCTCATGAGTGAAAACCTCCGAAGATCATCAAAGGTAAATGATTAATTTGATTGCTTTTCTGATTTTCGTGACCAAGTTACCTTGGTCGTGAATGATGCCCAGCATTTTTCAAATTATAGTCGGACACCTCATGTAGCCTAGCCCATAGGCCTTAATGTTTAATAACTAAAGTGGCAAAATAACGTCTTAAAATTAAGCACATTAGTCCACCCTACAAAGGGTGTAGAGCCGAACCTACGCGGTGCTTAAATTATAGTTTCAAGTTTGAGGAAGACAATTTTCACCATAAAAATGCACCTATATAATAAAAGCATTAAATGCATTTGTGGTCACTTTGATAATGGTGTTTACCTCTAATGGAAAATTTGAGCTTATAGCCTAGTACCATGTGCACATTGCTGTACTTATAATGTGAAGAAATAGCCTAATAGTTTATCAACATTTTAAGCTAAACGTTCTGATCTGTTGCGTGAGCCACATAGCATGAACAAGTTTTTTGATGCTAGTGGTTAAATTAATTTGTGATCTATCGCATCCCACAACTGTCCCAGACTTTGTTTGGAATATTTATTTCTCGCACAGAATAGGTCAACATTTGTACTATGGGGGATAATAGATTCACATAGGCTAGTGCTTTTGCTGTTCGTTAGGTCTACTCATCTTGTTGGCTGACGAAAAGTACATGTGAACAGTTCTTCCAATATCTTCAATATGCACCTCGGAGTTGCATCCCCGATGTGTCTGTCTTCACTTGTAGCCTGTGAGAAAGACCTGATCACGTGATGGAGAGCCATGTGAGTGAGTGGTGCTTCCGACTGAATTATGGCCACAAAGGGGATAACACCGTAAAATTCGAGGCATGATCAAGTACTTGTCAAATTGTGAATGAGAGACCATTGGAGTGTGTACAGCCTACGCAAAAAAACAAAGCAGAGCTCATGCCCATCAAGTGACTTTAAAAAAATCATCATTAGAGTCTCATCATGCAGCCTTACAATGTATTACAAATCTAAATGTATAGCACCACATTTGTAGAACAACTAAAGTGACATTAATAACTCTAAATTAAGCACAAAGCAGTACCTATTTATTTGTAAACTGCTGAACACAGAATAGCAGTGCGCACTCTCTCAAATTGTTTGGTGAAAATATTTATATTTTATTCAGCTTTGTTCAATTGTATTATTCACTCTATAAAGTAATATAAAATAATGTCACGAAATTATAAGCAAATCTTGTTTGCTATATGAACTAGTGTAGTCCACAGTCATTTGGCATAGCCACATCAGGACCTAACATAAGGCAAGTCACAGTATGCTATTATTTTCTTCTGAAATATACTTTTTTAAATGGCTTGTAGGCTATGTGTGGAAGCCAGGAGATGCTAAATGTGTTTGTTAATTAACGGTCAATTACCGTGAGACCTACAGTTATTTGCTTGACAATCCCCGGTTGCCGAAATTTCGTGACCACCACAGCCCTAGTACCCAATGTTCTGTCTCCTAATTTCTCCTGGTTAGCCAATTGTCAGCAAAGGTTACATTGTAACTACATAGTAATTATAAAGGTTGTACCCTACTGGGCTTCACTTTACATTAAGTTGCTTGCTCTTGAGTAGGTACATGATAAGTACAAGTATATCCTAGGTAACTATATTGTTCTTACATTACACTTTACTTGGTATACCATCTGAGCCAGGTATAAACACAGAAATAAACTGATTAAAAAAACACTGTTATTGACAGGGTGTGCCTTGTTACAATTGTGGTTACCGGTTCCTTGCCTATTTAAAAATAAAAAATAAACATATTTTAACAGGAAAGATAAATTGATACCTAGGACCCTTTTCAAATATGCCATGTGTTATACATATAAATATACACATTATATACATATAAATATACACATTATATATATACATATAAATATACATATATATATATAAATATACACAATATATATAAATATACATATACATATACACTATATATATATATATAAATATACACAATATATATATATATACATATACATATATAAATATACACAATATATATATACATATACATATATAAATATACACAATATATATATATATATATATAAATATACACAATATATATAAATATACATATAAATATACACAATATATATATATAAATATACACAATATATATATATATATAAATATACACAATATATATATATAAATATACACAATATATATATATATATATATATATATATATATATATATATATATATATAGTTGAAGTAGGAAGTTTACATACACTTAGATTGGAGTCATTAAAACTAATTTTTCAACCACTCCACAAATTTCTTGTTAACAAACTACAGTTTTGGCAAGTTGGTTTAAGACATCTACTTTGTGCATGACTGTCACGCGGGATTAGGTGACTGAGGAAGGAATCAGGCGTAGAGAGTTCCACAGGGAAAAGGTGCACTTTAATGCGGCACAAAACAACAAGCCCACAACACAGGGCACGGATAATAATATGGACCACCCAAAACACAAGGTGCCAGGTCCAGAACACGAACACCTCTACCTAACGCACACACGTAACACAAATACAATGAGGAAAATCAAAACTGGAAGTGGCTTCTATTTTGAAAACTCCATGTTCCATAGCCTCCCTTAGCTGGAATTAAAGGGATATGAACCAGATTCCTTTTCTTTTCGCTTCCTCAAGGTGTCAACAGACATAGTTTCAGGCTTTTATTTTGAAAAATGAGTCAGTACGATAACATCGCGTCAAGTGGTCACATGAGTTTTGCTCGCGCAACAGAATTTGGATAGGTATTGCTTTTCCCTCTCCTACTGTGAAAGACATTTGCAGTTTATATATTGTCGATAATATATTTAAAAACAACCTGAGAATTGATTATAAAAAAACGTTTGACATGTTTCTGTGGACATTATAGAAACTATTTGGAATTTTCGTCTGTGTTGACGTGACCGCTCTTTCCTGTGGATTTCTGAACATAACGCGACAAACAAACTGAGGTATTTTGGATATAAGAATAATCTTTCTGGAACAAACGGAACATTTGTTGTGTATCTGGGAGTGTCGTGAGTGAAAACATATGAAGATCATCAAAGGTAAATGATTCATTTGATTGCTTTTCTGATTTCCGTGACCAAGCTTCCTGATGCTAAGTGTACTTAATGTTTTGTCGTGCGATTGATAAACTTACACAAACGGTTGGATTGCTTTCGCTGAAAAGCATAATTTCAAAATCTGACATGACAAGTGGATTAACAAAAGGCTAAGCTGTGTTTTTCTATATTGCACTTGTGATTTCATGAATATAAATATTTTTATATATATTTATTGAATTTAGTGCTACGCTATACAGCGGTTGTTGATGACACTTATCCCGATATCAGGATTGCAGCTATAACAAGTTAAATAAAGATCATTAAAAAAAGCCTGTTCACTGAAGTTTTTAAAGTTCCTATTTGTTATGACACAAGGCTTATATATTAAAAACTTCTTAGGGCTGCAATCCAGTAACCGGGGTCGATACAGCCATTGAAAGTGCAGAGTGACAAATTCAAACAACAGGAATCTCATACTTAAAATTCCTCAAACATGCATGTATTTTATACCATTTTAAAGGTAATATTGTTGTTAATCCCACCACAGTGTCCGATTTCAAATAGGCTTTACAGCGAAAGCACCAAAAACGATCATGTTAGGTCACCAGCAAGTCACAGAAAAATTCAGCCATTTTTCCAGCCGAAGAGAGAAGAAGCGCAAATCATCATCAGATGACACTCATAGGACTTCATGTTACACAATACATGCATGTTTTGTTTGATAAAGTTCATATTTAAATAAAGTTCATATCCATATGTGAACTGATTGCCCCCCATCTATCTTCAGAGTTTGTGCTGCTAGGCGACCTAAACTGGAACATGCTTAACACCTCAGTCATCCTACAATCTAAGCTTGATGCCCTCAATCTCACACAAATTATCAATGAACCTACCAGGTACCTCCCCAAAGCCTTAAACACGGGCGGGCACCCTCATAGATATCATCTTAACCAACTTGCCCTCTAAATACACCTCTGCTGTCTTCAACCAAGATCTCAATGATCACTGCCTCATTGCCTGCATCCGTAATGGGTCAGCGGTCGAACGACCTCCACTCATCACTGTAAAACGCTCCCTGAAACACTTCAGCGAGCAGGCCTTTCTAATCGACCTGGCCAGGGTATCCTGGAAGGATATTGATCTCAGTATTGATCTCAGTAGAGGATGCCTGGCTATTTTTTTTAAATGCCTTCCTAACCATCTTAAATAAGCATGCCCCATTCAAGAAATTTAGAACCAGGAACAGATATATCCCTTGGTTCTCCCCAGACCTGACTGCCCATAACCAACACAAAAACATCCTATGGCAATCTGCATTAGCATCGAACAGCCCCCGTGATATGCAGCTGTTCAGGGAAGCTAGACACCATTATACACAGGCAGTTAGAAATGCCAAGTCTAGCTTTTTCAAGCAGAAATTTGCTTCCTGCAACACTAACTCAAAAAAGTTCTGGGACACTGTAAAGTCCATAGAGAATAAGAACACCTCCTCCCAGCTGCCCACTTCACTGAAGATAGGAAACACTGTCACCACTGATAAATCCACCATAATTGAGAATTTCAATAAACATTTTTCTATGGCTGGCCATGCTTTCCACCTGGCTTCTCCTACCCCGGTCAACAGCACTGCACCCCCCACAGCAACTCGCCCAAACCTTCCCCATTTCTCCTTCTCCCAAATCCAGTCAGCTGATGTTCTGAAAGAGCTGCAAAATCTGGACCCCTACAAATCAGCCGGGCTAGACAATCTGGACCCTTTCTTTCTAAAATTATCTGCCGAAATTGTTGCCACCCCTTTCACTAGCCTGTTCAACCTCTCTTTCGTGTCGTCTGAGATTCCCAAAGATTGGAAAGCAGCTGCGGTCATCCCACTCTTCAAAGGGGGGGACACTCTTGACCCAAACTGCTACAGACCCATATCTATCCTACCCTGTCTTACTAAGGTCTTCGAAAGCCAAGTCAACAAACAGATTACCGACCATGTCGAATCTCACCATACCTTCTCTGCTATGCAATCTGGTTTCAGAGCGGGTCATGGGTGCACCTCAGCCACGCTCAAGGTCCTAAACAACATCTTAACCACCATTGATAAGAAACATTACTGTGCAGCCGTATTCATTGATCTGGCCAAGGCTTTCAACTCTGTCAATCCCCACATCCTCATCGGCAGACTCGACAGCCTTGGTTTCTCAAATGATTGCCTCGCCTGGTTCACCAACTACTTCTCTGATAGAGTTCAGTGTGTCAAATCGGAGGGTCTGCTGTCCGGACCTCTGGCAGTCTCTATGGGGGTGCCACAGGGTTCAATTCTTGGACTGACTCTCTTCTCTGTATACAGCAATGATGTTGCGCTTGATGCTGGTGAGTCTCTGATCCACCTCTACGCAGACGACACCATTCTGTATACTTCTGGCCCTTCTTTGGACACTGTGTTAACAACCCTCCAGGCAAGCTTCAATGCCATACCATTGGCTTGCTATTTCGCAACAAAGCACCCTTCACTCATGCTGCCAAACATACCCTTGTAAAACTGACCATCCTACCAATCCTCGACTTCGGCGATGTCATTTACAAAATAGCCTCCAATACCCTACTCAACAAATTGGATGCAGTCTATCACAGTGCAATCCCTTTTGTCACCAAAGCCCCATATACTACCCACCATTGCGACTTGTACGCTCTCGTTGGCTGGCCCTCGCTTCATACTCGTCGCCAAACCCACTGGCTCCATGTCATCTAAAAGAACCTGCTAGGTAAAGTCCCCCCTTATCTCAGCTCGCTGGTCACCATAGCATCTCCCACCTGTAGCATGCGCTCCAGCAGGTATATCTCTCTGGTCACCCCCAAAACCAATTCTTTCTGCACCTGTACATAGCCCACCTATAATTTAGCCCAAACAACTACCTCTTTCCCTACTGTATTTATTTAATTTATTTAATTATTTTGCTCCTTTGCACCCCATTATTTTTATTTCTACTTTGCACATTCTTCCACTGCAAATCTACCATTCCAGTGTTTTACTTGCTACATTGTATTTACTTTGCCACCATGGACTTTTTTGCCTTTACCTCCCTTAACTCGCATTTTCCCACATCGTATATAGACTTGTTTATACTGTATTATTGACTGTTTGTTTGTTTTACTCCATGTGTAACTCTGTGTCGTTGTATGTGTCGAACTGCTTTGCTTTATCTTGGCCAGGTCGCAATTGTAAATGAAAACTTGTTCTCAACTTGCCTACCTGGTTAAATAAAGGTGAAATAAAAAATAAAAAATAAATATTTATATAAAAAAATCATAGTATACATTGGCGCATTTCATTCACTAGTTCCAAAAACATCCGGTGATATTGCAGAGAGCCACATCATTTTACAGAAATACTAATTCAATGTCGATGAAAATACAATTGTTAGACATGGAAATATAGATATACCTCTCCTTAATGCAACCGCTGTGTCAGATTTCAAAAAACCTTTATGGAAAAAGCAAACCATGCACTAATCTGAGAACAGCGCTCAGAAAATAAATTATATTATGTTGGAGTGAACAGTAATCAGAAATTATATTATAAATATTCCCTTACCTTTGATGATCTGTATCAGAATGCACTCCCAGGAATCCCAGTTCCACATGAAATGTTTAATTTAGTTCGATAATGTCCATTATTTATGTCCAAGCAGCTACTTTTGATAGGGCGTTTAGTACTCAAATCCAAACGCTCGTGCAGGTCCAGCCGAAAACTTCACAAAGTTTTTTACAGGTCGTAGAAACATTTCAAACCAGGTATAGAATCAATCTTTAGAATGTTGTTATCATAAATATTCAATAACGTTCCAACTAGAGAATTCCATTGTCCGTAGAAAAGCCATGGAACCCAGGTCGCTATATCATGTGAAATGGCCGTGACCAGGACCTGGCTCTCTGCCAGACCACTGACTCAAAGAGCTCTCATCCGGCCCCACATCACAGTAGAAGCCTCATTCAAGTTTCTAAAGACAGTTGACATCTAGTGGAAGACTTAGGAAGTGCAACATAACCAATATCACACTGTGTATTCAATAGGGGCTGGGTTAAAAATCGACCAACCTCAGATTTCCCACTTCCTGTTTGGATTTCTTCTAAGGTTTGTGCCTGCCATATGAGTTCTGTTATACTCACAGACATCATTCAAACAGTTCTCTATCCAATACTAATAATAATATGCATATATTAGCAACTGGGACTGAAGAGCAGGCCGTTTACTCTGGGCGCCTTTGGGAACCTTTCATCCAAGCTACTCAATACTGCCCCTGCAGCCATAAGAAGTTAATATTTTCACATCTCAAACACAAACAACTGGGCAAATGGCTCTAATATCCTGGGGTGAAGACACGAATAGAAACATATGTCTCTGGTGTTTTCGTTAGAATAAGATCAATCAGAGTTAATTAACTGTGAAGGATCTTTAGGGTTGGGCCATGTAGGCCTAGTCACCAGATGGGTTAGATTTATAACATTACACATGTCTTTTAGATTGTCTGAAGCCTGCATTTCCCAATCATTATTTAGGTCACCCAGGATAATAACTTCTGATTAGGTAAAAGAAGACAATAAACTAGTTAAAACTCTTCAAGTGCACAAAGTTTAGCCGAGGGAAGATGGTAGAACCCATTAACATTTATGGTTACATTTTTCCCCTGACAGGCTTAGAGGTGGTGGAGAGGCAATTTTTATTTAAAAAAAAACATTGCTCTGTCTCTTTAATGAAATCCATGTCATTTGCCCAAAAATGTGAGATATACATAATAGCTCACATTTTTTGGCAAGGGTGTAGAGCTTTTTATAACAGTAGAGAGCTTTTTATGTCTCTATTTTTGTTTTGGTCAGGGTGTGATTTGGATGGGCATTCTATGTTCATGTTTCTATGTTTTCTATTTCTTTGTGTTTGGCCAGGTATGGTTCTAAATCAGGGACAGCTGTCTATCGTTGTCTCTGATTGGGAATCGTACTTAGGTAGCTTTTTCCCCCTCCTTCTGTGTGGGATCTTGTTCTTCGTTTGTGTGCAGTTAGTTTTCACAAGGAAGCTGTTCGGGCGTTGATTTCTTTATTGTTTTGTCTAAAGTTTCACTTCAGTACTAAATATTATGTGAAACTCAAGGAACGCTACGCTTTGGTCTCATCCTTCCGACGACACCCGTTACAAAGGGACATGGATTTCATTAAAGAGACAGAGAAATTGTTTTTCATAAAAATTGTCTCTCCACCACCTCTACCCTGACTGTCATCTCTGAACACATTATAACCCTCAATATTATTATTAGAGTCCAAAATGAGGAGTCTCTGAGTAACCAATGATGACATGTTATAAGCAGACTTACATGGGCTTTGGTTGTTATCTTGCACCATCCGAAGCCCCCTACGTGATTTGAAAACCGAGGGAGTATTCAAGTTTATGGAATTCACATTTGAGCTAAAATCACTGGGATCTTCGTTGGGCTAAGGGTCAGTATTCGGAAGTTTGGATGACTGAGGTGCCCAAAATAAACATCCTGTTAATCAGGCCCAGAAGCTAGGATGTGCATATACATTGGGGAGAACAAGTATTTGATACACTGCCAATTTTGCAGGTTTTCCTACTTACAAATCATGTAGAGGTCTGTAATTTTTTATGATAGGTACACTTCAACTGTGAGAGACGGAATCTAAAACAAACAAAAATCCAGAAAATCACAGTGTATGATTTTTAAGTAATTAATTTGCATTTTATTGCATGACATAAGTATTTGTTCACCTACCAACCAGTAAGAATTCCAGCTCTCACAGACCTGTTAGTTTTTCTTTAAGAAGCCCTCCTGTTCTCCACTCGTTACCTGTATTAACTGCACTTGTTTGAACTCGTTACCTGTATAAAAGACACCTTTCCACACACTCTATCAAACAGACTCCATCCTCTCCACAATGGCCAAGACCAGAGAGTTGTGTAAGGACATCAGGATTAAAATTGTAGACCTGCACAAGACTGGGATGGGCTACAGGACAATAGGCAAGCAGCTTGGTGAGAAGGCAACAACTGTTGGCGCAATTGTTAGAAAATGGAAGAAGTTCAAGATGACGGTCAACCTCGGTCTGGGGCTCCATGCAAGATCTCACCTCGTGGGGCATCAACAGTCTCAAAGAAAACCATTAGTAACACACTACACCGTCATGGATTAAAATCCTGCAGCACATGCAAGGTCCCCCTGCTCAAGCCAGCGCATGTCCACGCACGTCTGAAGTTTGCCAATGACCATCTGGATGATCCAGAGGAGGAATGGGAGAAGGTCTAAACTTCACTCGCCGTGTTTGGAGGAAGAAGAAGAATGAGTCCAACCCCAAGAACACCATCGGAACCACGAAGCATGGAGGTGGAAACATCATTCTTTGGGGATGCTTTTCTGCAAAGGGGACAGGACGACTGCATCCTATTGATGGGGAGGATGGATGGGGCCATGTATCACTAGATCTTGGCCAACAACCTCCTTTCCTAGTAAGAGCATTGAAGATGGGTCGTGGCTTGGTCTTCCAGCATGACAACGACCCAAAACACACAGCCAGGGCAACTAAGGAGTGGCTCCATAAGAAGCATCTCAATGTCCTGGTGTGGCCAAGCCAGTCTCCAGACCTGAACCCAATATAAAATCTGTGAAGCGAGCTGAAAGTCCGTATTGCCCAGCGACAGCTCCGAAATCTGAAGGTGCTGAAGAAGGTCTGTATGGAGGAGTCGGACAAAATCCCTGCTGCAGTGTGTGCAAACCTGGTCAAGAACTACAGGAAATATATGACCTCTGTACCAAATATTAAGTTCTGCTTTTCTGATGTTTCAAATACTTATCTCATGCAATAAAATGCAAATTAATTACTTAAAAATCATACAATGTGATTTTCTGGATTTTTGTTTTAGATTCCGTCTCTCACAGTTGAAGTGTACCTATGATAAAAAAAATTACAGACCTCTACATGCTTTGTAAGTATGAAAACCTGCAAAATCGGCAGTGTATCAAATACTTGTTCTCCCCACTGTAATTGGTAGTATTGGATATAAAACACTCTAAAGTTTCTAAAACTGTTAAAATAATGTCTGTGAGTATAACAGAACTGATATGGCAGGTGAAAACCTGAGGAAAATCCATCCAGAATAAAAAAAATTGAGCTCACCGCTCATTATAATGGCTGTCCATGGGAAATATCAAAGGAATACATCTCAGATTTTAGTTCCTAGGACTTCCAGTGGATAGAGTTTCAGGCTTGTTTTTTTTTATTAGCTACAATTTGCATTTTTTCTCGGTGGCTCCCATTTTGGCTGTAGTGTCTGTGGCGCACGACGGTGAAGGGCGCGCACTTCATTACTTATCTCCGGTAATGAACATACTATTCTCCGTCTTATTAAATTGTAACGTTTATTTACATTTTAGGGTACCTGTGGATTGTTTAGAAACGTTGTTTGACTCATTGGACGAAGTTTATTGGTAACCTTTGGGATTCATTTGTATACATTTTCAACAAGGGAAATCGGTGGATTACTGAATCAAGCGCGCCAACTAAACTGACTTTTTCTGGGTATAAAGAAGGACTTTTTTAAACAAAACAACCATTTGTGATGTTGCTGGGCCCCTATGGATTGCAAACAGAGGAAGATATTTAAAGGTAAGTGATTTATTTTATCAATATTTCTGACTTTCGTTACGCCTCTGCTTGTTTGGAAAATGTTTGTAATGCTTTTGTGTGTGGGGCGCTGTCCTCAGATACTCGCATGGTATGCTTTCGCCGCAAAGCCTTTTTGAAATCTGACAAAGCGGCTGGATTAACAAGAAGTTATTCTTTTAAATGGTGTAAGACACATGTATTTTCATGAATGTTTAATATTATGAATTTTGTATTTTGAATTTTGCGCTCCACAATTTCACCGGATGTTGGCCAGATGGGAGCGTCCCACTTATATGAAAGAGACTTTAGCAGACCACAGTGGGATCCTCTTTTGAGCTAACAATATCAGATCTAAGAGAGGAGTTCAAATGAATAGCTACAAGACTACAACTGGTAACAACCCTGGAA
Organism: Oncorhynchus masou masou; assembly: GCF_036934945.1. Taxonomy (NCBI): domain Eukaryota; kingdom Metazoa; phylum Chordata; class Actinopteri; order Salmoniformes; family Salmonidae; genus Oncorhynchus; species Oncorhynchus masou. The sequence continues at coordinate 40,084,741 of NC_088241.1, read as the reverse complement.
ATATAGACAAGTGGGATGATAACACCTAGAAAGGATAGGAGGTATTACCTGAGTGGGACTCGGTCTGTCACTGAGTCAATATCTTAACACTGCCTTGAAATGTGAAGAGAGGATCCAGGCTCCTAGATGGTTTGGGTTGGAGTCCATCATCTCTGTGGAGCATCTTTTGTTTCCAAAAAGTGTTGAAATTTTCAATAAATGTCATGCCAAATTAGCAATCATTATGACCATAACTCTTACAATGGACTCAAACAAGTACAACTCTACAGACCCTGCAGACAGTAATACTTTGAACTGTATTACCATCTAAGTACACCAATGCCATTGCTCTATTGTTTATTTACTTGTTTTTAAATGAGAGAGGCAAAGATGGTATCAACCCTGGTATTACCTATGGATTTGATGGTAGAGGCACAATATATTTTCATGTAACAAGGTCACATTTTGGTTTGAGTTATTAAGATAGTAATTCACAAGTAGCTTTCAAATGTGTAGTTACAAAGTATTAGTTACATAGTGGAACAAGACAATGTGTAATAACATCAGTAATTACACATGTGGAATAACCTTCAGCAAGTGCATGTGCAGCTACACAGTCCTTGTTCCAATTGTGCAATACCTAATACCTAATAGCGCTATAACCCTATTACCATGTAATTACACAGTAATACCTATTAAACTACTATTTTGTTACTATAATTATTACTGTGTAGTTACATAATAACAGGGCCAACTTAATGTAATCTGTTGTCCAATAAAAAATCAAGTAATTGTCTCAAAAGCAGGAATTATGTTAAGTTGAAGCTGTGCTGGAGTTCTACACCATTGATATTTGGTAACATAAAGTAAGGGTGTGACTGCCTTTTTGGCAAGTTATCCAGGTGAAATAGGCCTAAAGCCTAATAAAACCTCTGACAATAACTCTTACAATGAACTTAAACAAGTAAAACTCTACAGACCCTACAGACAGTAGAACTTTGATCTGCATCCCCCTCTAAATACACCAATGCCATTGATCTATTATTTATTTACTTGCTTCTAAACCACATTCAGGAGTTATGAGAGACAAATCTGTGCCACTCACATCCAAATGATGATTTATGCCCTGTGGCAGATCCATGTTGCTGCCTAGAGAAAACAAAAGACCCTCTCAGACAGGCTTCTGGCAACAAAGAATGGCAAACAATATCTGGGCTTACCATGTCATGAAAATCAAATATTCAAACAAACAATGGCTTATGTAAAGGGTTGCTTAGAATGCAAGGTGAAAGGTCTGGTGATACATTTGATTTTGGTAATTTAGAACAACATACTACTACTACCACTACTACCACCACAAAATCCCTTGCTTTGTTCTTTGAATAACATGAAGGGCCAAACCATGTTCTTTGAATAACATGAAGGGCCAAACCATAGTAGTACTACTACTATGGTTTGGCCCTTTATGTTATTCAAAGAACAAAGGGAGGGATTTTGTGACATAAATTAGGTGGAAAAATGCCTTTCTGCAAGGCCAATAGTACCAGCTGAGGCACATCAACAATATCAGGGAGCACATCATCTGAACTTCCTGTAATTATTGGCGGGTGCTGTCCACAGCTGGCCTGTTAATTAAATTACATTGGCACTTGAACACATTCTGATAGCACTTTCAGCAATCTAATCATTGTATAATTCCAATAGTTTTGAAGGAGACTGTTGTGACAGTTATTGTCTGAAGCAGTAATTGCATTGACAGACCACGCAATGAAAGGTCACTCAATATAGAGAGATTAAGTTGTTGACAATTACAGTTCATCTCAAACTAATGGATTTTGTAAAATTCTAGTCTAATTTCAATATGATAAAATATGCATAAAAAATATACACATTTTCCCACCAGAGGTTTGTTTCCATCAAACTGACTTGTTTCCAATAAAAGCCTGTTTGTGATTACGCAGTGCACATAAATCCTCTTTTGCGCTTAAGTTCTCATGTACTTAAGCTCTCATGTACTCTCATAAAAAGCATGTTCAATGTGTTTTCATTGCATTTTCCACTCTATCAATGATTTTCGTCACAAACTATTGCGATACAATTGTAAACTTGCCCAATCTGTTTTTTTGCGAATGTTCTTTAGACAACAGTTCACTGAGAAATTGGACAGGTTAGGTTATGTGATAAGTTGGATAAGAGCAATATCATCATGTTACTAGCATACAAATTAATACCTTCGATATTGTTGTGTCTTTGGCTATGCCGGATTAAGTGATATGACATGCTATTCTATAAAATCCTTTCTCTGTAATTAATATTATCTGATTGAGCTTATCATGTAAATGTAATTCTCAAGATTGTCGGGGCACCAGAATATTAATCATCACCTTATTTCATTCTCATCTGAAAGTTGTAAATTATTGGTTATCTTCACGAACCCTGGCTAACATGTTGAATCAGCAATACAAAATTGTGTTTAATTATTTATTTACTAAATACCTAACTAATCACACAGAATTACATATACACAGAATGCAAATTATGTCATACAGAAAATGTCCCTGGTGGATGGAGCCGACATGACGGCTGGTTACACAAAGGTAGGGGGTTGGGTTTGAGTGAAAGAGAGGGAAGACTGGGGAAAAAAGGGAGAACCTGTGCTATCGTAAATACAGTATCTTATGCATTCTAAATTACAGCCCATTTGGAAAAGGAAAATGCAATAAATATCGAATCTGAGCTGCGCTTCGGTAGGTTGGTCATAGATGCTGGCCAACAGAGATCTTCCTGTCCTCAGAAGAATGTCTCTGGTGGTAATTTGGATATGTTGTAGTATCTTCGTTGTGTGTTAGGCTGGATACGTCGTCCATCTTTTCCTAGCCCACGTTTACAGCTGCTGTTGCTAACTCAACGGCTCGGATGTCTCACTTCTTTAGTGAATAAGAGTTCAAAGTTCACATCATTCACAACCAAAGCTCACTCTGAGGTTGGCTTAGTTCTGTAGTTGACATGCTAGTCCTTTTTAATGTATGGATCGTCGTCCTAGAAGGGTGTTTTCACAAATAGTTTCATATTTAAACATTTAAATTACACAACAATTCCATGTGAATCTGATAACTAGAATGTGTAGACATTCCCAGATACAGTTTATGTCGTCCTGTCATCAGTCATAATGTCTCAGATGACAACCGAACTGACATCATATTCATTAACCTCTTGAAACTCCCCATCCCGGATCCGGGATTGTGACTAAGCCTCAGGCTCATTAGCATAACGCAACGTTAACGATTTCTGAAAATCGCAAATAAAATTAAAATAATGCGTTTGCTCTCAAGCTTAGCCTTTTCTTAACAACACTGTCATCTCAGATTTTCAAAATATGCTTTTGAACCATAGAAATTGACTAATTTGTGTAAGAGTATGCAAAGCTAGCATAGCATTTTGTGTAGCATGTAGCACGCAACATTTTCACAAAAGCCAGATAACCAAATAAATAAAATCATTTACCTTTGAAGAGCTTCTGATGTTTTCAATGAGGAGACTCCCAGCCACATACCAAATGCGCAGTGTTTCCTGAAAGCGTCTGTGTGTAGGAGAAATCGTTCCGTTTTCTACATTGCGCCTGGCTACCGAAACGAACCGAAAATGCAGTCACCTACAACGTGAAACTTTTTCCGGATTAACTACATAATATCGACCGAAACATGGCAAACATTGTTTGGAATCAATCCTCAAGGTGTTTTTTCACATATCTCTTCATTGACATGCAGTTCTTGGAAGCTTGCTTCTCTCTCTGCCCCATGGAAAAATACTGGCAGGTGACTTTTGCGCACCAATTTCGGCGCAGGACACCGGGCGGACACGTGGTAAATGTGGTCTCTTATGGTCAATCTTCCAACGATCTGCCTACAAATACGTCACAATGCTGCAGACACCTTGGGGAAACGACAGAAAGGGCAGACTCATTCCTCTTGCGTTCACAGCCATATAAGGAGATCATGAAAGACAGAGCCTCAAAAATCCTTGTCATTTCCTGGATGCCAAGTCATCTTGGTTTTGCCTGAAGCTCACGTTAAAGGGCACGCACAGAGAAGATATTTGTATTTCTGGACACGTCAGAGTGTTTTCTTTCGAACAGTAGCAATTATATGCATAGTCGAGCATCTTTTTGTGACAAAATATCTTGTTTAAAACGGGAAAGTTTTTCTTCCAAAAATGAAATAGCGCCACCATAAGTGTAAGAGGTTAAGAACCAACACATATTTTCAACTGGTTCTATTACTGATATATGGTTACTTTGCCCCCACTTGTTTGATATTCCCAGACTCTCTATGTTTAACAAATGTTATTCAAGAGTCCTTCAGTAGAGTCAAGAGAGAGAGAGGAGAAAAGTATTTATGGGAGGGTCATAAACCCTACCCACAGGTCAATGTCATGACAATATGTATTGGAAAGGACTCAAAGGAGCATCAAGCTCATCATCGTGCATTTGGCCTATAATGTAATTAATCTTTAACCTAATAAATTGTGCATGCTTTTTCAAGTCGTAATGGGAAGGTCACACAACATAGCATCACGTGACTGCAAATATACAACGACATGATGGTTATTCTGTCAACAATTCTGCATTAATCGAAAAAATTTGCTGTCATAACAAGCATGTCATGTTTTTTTGCATATGTTTAAGTATGTTGCAGTACAGTCTCTACCTTTTTTTCAGAGGAAGTGTTAGTTAGTTTAGGCACAAACGGCTAGTAGCTTTATAGGTCTCATAATGAAACTGAAATTCTCATGATGGCTGACAATATGGCCATCTGAACAGAGAGGGGAGGGGAGGGGGGGAGGGGAGGGGAGGGGAGGGGAGGGGAGGGGGAGGGGAGGGGGAGGGGAGGGGAGGGGGAGGGGAGGGGAGGGAAAATTGTAACTCTGAAGAGAAAATGGCCTTGAGAAGGATGTTTGAGGAAATTGAAAAGGAATCTCTTTCTCTGTCTCTTTCTTTTTCTTTCTCCCTCTCTCTCTTCTCTCTCCCTCACACACATACACACACAATACCTCAAAAGAGCCATCTCATACAATAAAAAATAATAAGACTGAAAAAGAAAATGTAATCGGCGGCACCAGATTAGGGCCAAATAATTCCTTTATCTGTTTTTTGTCCTTCACTGAATCACATTCTGTCAGGTGGACCAAGTTGTCAAACTGGCAAACCCATTTTAAGTTGTCAATAGGACAAAGAAGAGGGTGTTCACTGCCTCAATAGAGGATGGGAGATTAAAGTAGGTCGAGCTGAGAAGAGGTAATTTTGTGAGGTGATGTATTGACAGTAAGACTCGATCAGCCCTAACATTGTATGTTGGGTCCGCTGTCTGAGACTGAAGCTCGGCCTGGAGAGCCAGAGATACAGGTTCCAAGAGCATAGGACATATGGAATGGTATTTTACTTCCTATTTTAAAACAAATAAAACTTTGCCAAGATGGAATCATTAGTGTTCCACAAATAGTATTGAACAGTACTTAGACACTGTTTCCAAGTTCAAATTGAAATGTCACCATTGAATACAACACCATATCCCCTCAACCATTACTCTGCTTAAAACAGTTTTAGGGTGGAGATGTATGGTACAAAGCCGGGTCTCAAATTACATTGATTTTGTGTATATAATGTGTACTATACAGTTTTACAAAACATGGGATTGCCACCTTTTGGCTGGAAAATAATGTGTTATTGACCCATATTAGAAAAAAAGTGCTGCTATTAGAATCTCTTGCAAAACCAGCAGCAATGTATGTGGGTTTGGAATTAAACTGTGAGGACGCATTCCAAACTCTTTTTGAAAAAAGTGACACAGTGTTTGGACAAAGTGCAATGCAAAATGTTTTTACGACAATTCCAACAAACATCTATTATATTATCATTTTAAATGCAGTTATTGTGGCTTTTTCATCCTTGGATGTTAACTTCAGTTTTTGTATTTTCTCTCAGTGTTTGCTTTTAAAGGGGCAGTGCAGTAAAAAACGTGATTTCCTGTTTTTATTCATGATATTTCCACACTATGATTTCGAAATAACATTCTGAAATTGTGAAAATAATGATAATGACCTTTAGGTGTAAGAGCTGTTTTTAGCCTGCTCGGATGGAGTTTTTGGCCTTAGAATGGCCTTACTGAAGAGCTCTGTGATTTTCAACGTGGCACTGTCATAGAATGCCACCTTCACAACAAGCCCTGTTAGACCTGTGCCAGTCAACTGTTAAGTGCTGTTATTGGGAATTGGAAACGTCTAGGAGCAACAACTGATCAGCCACAAAGTGGTAAGCCACAAGCTCACAGAACGGGACCGCCGATTGCTGAATAGCGTAACGCATAAACATTGCCTGTCTTAGGTTGCAACACTCACTACGGAGTTCAAAACTGCCTCTGGATTAAAAATCAGCACAAGAACTGTTCATCGGGAGCTTCATGAAATGGGTTTCCATGGCCGGGCAGCCACACACAAGCCTAAAATCACAAATCACAATGCGCAATGGCAAGCGTCGGAAAGCTCGCCGCCATTGGTCTCTGGAGCAGTGGAAACACTTTCTCTAGAGTGATGAATCACGCTTCACCATCTCGCTTTGTCCATCAGTCCGATGGACGAATCTGGGTTTGGCGAATGCCAGGAGAATGCTACCTGCCCCAATGCATAGTGCCAACTGTAAAGGTTGGTGGAGGAGAAATAATGGTCTAGGGCTGTTTTTCATGGTTCAGGCTATGCCCCTTAGTGCCAGTGAGAGGAAATCTTAACGCTACAGCATACAATGACATTCTAGACGATGCTGTGCTTCCAACTTTGTTTCAACAGTTTGGGGAAGGCCCATTCCTGTTTCAGCATGACAATACCTTCAACTGCGAGCCAGGCGTAATCACCCAACATCAGTGCCCAACAGCTCGAATGCTCTTGGGCGGTTTGTAAAGCCATATTCAATAAATCAATCAATAATATATAAACAATTGAAGGAAATGTTTTAATCTTTAGCTCACTGTGGATACGATATCGATTAGAAAGGTTAAAAATGTATGCAAAACATCACAGCACAATTGACAAATATATGGCACAAAACCAAATGAGCATGCTCTATGGTGGTAAGTGGGATGGGCTGAGAGTGGCTGAGAGGTGGGATTAAAGAGCTCATATTTGGTTATGTACACTGCATTCGGAAAGTATTCAGATCCCTTCACTTTTACCATATTTTGTTACCGTACAACCTTATTGTAAAATGTATAAAATACATGTTTTCCTCATCAATCTACACACAATACCACATAATGACAAAACAGGTTTTTTGAAAAAATAATTAAATAACAGAAATACGTTATTTACATAAGTATTCAGACCCTCTGCTATGAGTCTCAAAATGTAGCTCAGGTGCATCCTGTTTCCATTGATCTTCCTTGAGATGTTCCTATTACTTGATTGGAGTTCACATGTGGTAAATTCAATTGATTGGACATGATTTGGAAAGGCACACACACACCTGTCTGTATAAGATCTTACAGTTGACAGTGCATGTCAGAGCAAAAACAAAGCCATGAGGTCGAAGGAATTGTCCGTGGAGCTCCGAGACAGGATTTTTTCAAGGCACAGATCAGGGGAATGTACCAAAAAATTTCTGCATCATTGAAGGTCCCCAAGAACACAGTGACCTCCATCATGGCATTCTAGACAGAGTTGCAAAGAGCAGTTCAGACAGCTGATGCTTAAAGTTAGAGAGGGAGATATAAGATCCAAGCTTCAGTGATTTTTGCAATTTGTTCCAGTCATTGGCAGCAGAGAAGTGGAAGGAAAGACAGCCAAAGGAAGTGTTGGCTTTGGGGATGACCAGTGAAATATACCAGCAGGAGCGCGTGCTACGGGTGGGCGTTTCTATGGTGACCAGTGAGCTGAGATAAGGTGTGGCTTTACCTAGCAAAGACTTATAGATGACCTGGAGCCAGTGGGTTTGGCGATGAATATGTAGTGAGGGCCAGCCAACGAGAGCATACAGGTCACAGTGGTGGGTAGTATATGGGGCTTTGGTGACAAAACGGATGGCACTGTGATAGACGACATCCAGTTTCCTGAGTAGCATGTTGGAGGCTATTTTGTAAATTACATTGTAAATTAAATTCTTTATGGGCTGAGGAAAATGTTGTCAAAGGTGTGGCTTGGATACTCAATGCCATTTCGTAAGAAGGCACATAATTAGTAGGTAAACCTTTTGTCATCATTGTGATGTCATATGACTTATTTTAGATGTCATATAACTTTAGCTAGCTAAGATTGAGGGGACAGCACTGATTTTTAGATAGGTAATGTTAGCATTGCTTGCTATTTTTTATGAACATTGTTAGCTAATGGCAACATTGTCATCTCTAAAGTAAATTTGATGACATCATAATGATGACATAGATGTTTCCTACCAATTATTTGCGTACTTTAGCAATGTCATCGTATTTCAATTGTAATTTAGACTAAACAGTCATTATCTCCTGTTCGAAAAGACTGGGCACCACTCGGGAACATTCATAACAATAGCAAGACGTGCCGCTCGGTTATCAAACAAACAGTGCTGCTGCTAAAACATAGCTGTGGATTAGGTTACAGGTAACTATTTTTATATCACCATATTCTATAACCAAAAGATAAGGTGTAAGAGGGCAGGGAATATTCAGTTTCAATCTAGCAAGTTATGGTATGGATCTCAAAATGGTTAAGAATGTATTGCATCTCATATTTTTTTGTCTGTCCATTTCTTTCTGCAGAAAAGGACCAAATTCACCCTCTCCATCGATGACACCATTGTCTCTCCCTCCCCCCACGCAGGCAACCTTGGCGTCATCCTGGATTCTGCCCTCTCCTTCGACCACCACATTTGACAGACTTTCAACTAATTCTTCCACCTCTGCAACATCTCCAGAATCAGGTCCTCTTTCTCCTGTCGTGTCGTTGAACCCCTCATACATGCATTAATCTCTTCCCGACTCGACTACTGCAACTCACTACTCTCTGGCATCAACTCAAGCTCCCTCCATGAACTCAAAATCGTTCAAAACTCTGCAGCCCGACTTCTCACCCACACCAAGTCCTGGCAATACATCACTCCTTGTCCTATAACTTTTTTTCAGAGAGTGTAGCGGTTAAACCATGCCCTTTAGCCGATTAGAATGAATTGTTAATGGGTATGGGGCTATGGGTTTAACTGTGATTGACTGTTTGACTATTGGAAGAAACAGTGGTCACCACCCATCTACCTGGAAATCAAGTCTCTGGGAGATTTTCACTCCAACCAATAAGATATCACAACAAATTCCGCTAAACAAGTTCTTGATGAGAAGCTAAGTGTAATTGTGTGTGTGCAATAAGTGTGCAATTCTGAAACTATTCCACCTTTCCTATCAGGGGAGGAGATTCTAGTTGAATAGTTTTGTATAGTAATGCCAGGGTTCAAGAGAGCTGGTGATGACAGCGTGAATAAAACAACAACTTTCATTAAAAACGTGTTTGTTTATTATGCTTGTTCATTATTGATCTGTTTATCATATTATGTGAATAACTGACTAGAATTTCTGAAAAATGACAACCGTTCACTGCAGTATGGTATCGTCGTTTACTGTCAACAACAGAAAACATTCCTGAAATTTGAAATAAGATATAATCTCCAATATCATCACAAAGTCTCTTTCATCATTTTGTAGCAAAATTATGGAATAGACTTTGTGATGATACTAATGATTGGGTCTCTGTGTTTCAAAGGCCTATTTAGTCTGCCTCTGCCCTGTAGATATTCATGGCATTCTGTAATGAACAAATGTTGAAGCAGGCAGGGTATAGATTAGGATGGTCCACCATGCAAACATACTGTTCTTAGTCTGTCCCTTCGTAATGCATGGCGAACAATGCAGGCTCCGATGTCCATTGGCCACATTTTTATTCAATTTTATACAACAAGCTGAGATCAAGTTAACCTAGTAGGTAGAAGGTTTGCTTCAGAACATTTGTTGCTATAGTTTCTGATCAGGCTATATGCTGAGCTCTCTTTCTGGAACTGGAAATTCTGGTTTGACAACTAATTTGGCTTTCTGCAATACCTCATCTCCAACTGACAGGTTGAATACCGTATGCCTTTGTTGTTGTTGTTCTCCAGAGTCCTTACGGGAGTTGCAGCGATGGGACAAGACCGTAACTACCAATTAGATATAATGAAAAGGCGTAAAAAAAAATATTCTGTGATGGAATAATAAGACTGCATGGTTGCTTTAACATTAGTGTATGTGGCTTTGGCCTTTGAAGGAGACAACATGTTATCATTGGAGCTTGCCTACGGAGCTCATTCTTGACGGCCTCTCTTCTACTTGGCCTGTACTTTATTCTCCTTCTAGCTGAGGCTGTGCAGCAATTTGTTGACGTTATGTGGCTGGAGCAGCTGCTGGTGGTGGTGCTGTTGCTGCTGGTGGTGCATAATGTCTGACTCTGTTTCCTGCCTCAATCTCCTCCATCTGGCCACCCACTGTCATGAACTGATATAGCTAGGGAAATGGGAACGTCACTATTCTTGAAACCAAATGCTGGTGGTGAAGGAGAGGGGGGGTTGGAATGAATATTCAAACAAATCCATTCACAGAACATCATGATCATAGGAAAGATTGCAAGCAGGGCATGTTGGTCCTATCAAAGGGTCCTATGATCTATTATGCTATACCGATAGGTGAACAAAAGTATCAGTACTGTACAATGTTACTATCTCTGTGCTGTACAATTTAATGATCATGTCAGAATTTTTGTTCAAAGGCCTCTGTTCCAATCAGATAAACCTCTCATTATTTGAATTACCTAGAACTGGAAAATGGATATTCCCCCATCTATTGAGGAAGTGAAATGAGATCCAAGATATGCCCTATTTAAAGAAATGTCTGATTAATAAGAAAATATTAATGCATTATTGAGAATCCCCAATCCACCCCCCCCCCCCTCCCATAAAAACAATTAAAGTGAAAGGACAAAAACAGCAAATAAACACATTTAAGACAAGAGGATTTCAAAAGGAAGGATTTCTCGGTTTTAAATTAATGTGGATCAACGAGCAAAGTCAGCTAATTACTTTTAGTCAGTTTACAAGGATTACCTAAAGTAATTTTATTGCTTATTTACAAGTATTTTAATCCCCATTTCACTTGTTTTATCAGTCAATTTATTCCCTCTCTCCTCTGCATCCCAAATCACACCCTATTCCCTATCTAGTTCACTACTTTTGACACGGGTCCATAGTCAAATTTAGTGCACTATGTAGGGAATAGGGTGTCATTTGGGATACATACCTTTACCCTTGTCTTCTTCAGTAGTTGTGACCTTGGGTTTCTGCCAATTACCAATCACCAATGACAAGTATCCATCTCAGCCTTTAGGGACCTGAACCAACCCAATCATAATGGATCAATTGTTTCCTTGAGCCGTTGATCCATAGGCATGATAACATCCCAAAGAGCCCATTCTAAACACTGCCCATCGTAAACACTGCCCAGCAAACATGTCCACATAATATTGTCCCCACGTAGGCTGCCCACATTGGGCCGATGAGCCTTAGCTTATCTGCTCCACATTAGCCCCCAAGGCATTGGCCCTGTTTGGGCAACCCATATCTGGTGAGGGCAGCCCTCACTTTGCCTGAAATAAGCCCCTCTACCCAGCAAACATGCCCACACAGGCACGATGTGGGCCCAATGCTGGTTAAAACATTCGGCCGATGCGCCTTTACTCATCGGCTCCAAAGCAGGTGCCCCTAAGGTGGTGGCCACTTTACATTGCATCGGAAGACAAAAGTTCTTTCTTTCATACTATACAGAGAGTATATTTTTACCATATGCACTTATCAAAGTCTACAGACGTCACACAACATAACATTTAACCTGGAACGACACAATGGTTGCAAAAAATAACTTAGGTTCTATAATGAGAGGTTCTATCTTAAAAAGATTAAAAAGATGACTGAGAAAATTGGTTTGGATGGTGTCAGGAAAATTTATCTTGTATTCTTTTTTAACAGAATTCTGATTTAATGCAATATCCAAATCCATTGGATGTAATGATCACAATATGGTAGCCATATCTAGGAAAACCAACGTTCCAAAGGCTGGACCTAATATTGTGTATAAGAGGTACAAGAAGAAGTTCTGCAGTAATTCATATGTTGATGATGTAAATAATATGTGCTGGTCTGTGGTGTGTAATGAGGAGCAACCAGACGCTGCACTTGAGACATTTATGAAATTGCTTACTCCAGTTATTAATAAGCATGCAACCATTAAGACAATTACTGTAAAACTGTTAAATCCCCCTGGATTGATTAGGATTTTTTTTAAATTATGGTTGAAAGGGATGAGGCAAAAGGAATGACAAATAAGTCTGGCTGCATAACCGATTGGCAAACCTACTGCAAATTGAGAAATCATGTGACTAAACAGAATTTAAAAAAGAAGATACTATACTATGAAACAAATATAAATTACATAAAGAATGACGGTAAAAAGGCAAACTCAGCTCCATCATTCATTGAACCAGATGGCTCATTCATCGCAAAACCCACATTGATATTGCCAACTACGTTAATTATTTTTTAATTGGCAAGATTAGAAAACTTAGGCATGACATACCAGCAACAAAGGCCGAACCTACACATCCAAGTTTAACTGACCAAAGTTTGAAAGACAAGCATTGTAATTATAAATTCCGTAAAGTGAGTGTGGAAGAGGTAAAACAAATTCTATCAACAATGACAAGCCACCCCGGTCTGTCTGACAACTTGGATGGAAAATGACTGAGAATGATAGTGGACGATATTGCGCCTGGAGGGAAGAAAAAGTTTTCCGCTACCCAAGAATAGTAAAGCACCCTTTACTGGCTCAAAAATCCAGCATGTTACCAACCCTTAGTAAACTTTTGGAAAGAATAGTGTTTGACCAGATATAATGCTATTTTACAAGTAAATAAAAAACTGATAGAAATACACCTTAGGGAACAGCAAGGACTGTGAAGAGTCAGACACACAGGTACAAACACACACATATAAACACTACACACTACATACAGTATATACCTGTTCTGAAAGACCACAGAGTCTGCAACAACACTAAGCAAGGCGCACCACCAAGCAAGCCGCACCAGGAACACCAAGGAGCTTTCCAAAAAGGTCAGGGACAAAGTTGTGGAGATGTACAGATCGGGGATGGGTTATAAAAAAATATCTACAACTTTGAACATCCCACGGAGCACCATTAAATCCATTATTAGAAAATGGAAAGAATATGGCACCACCACAAACCTGCTAAGAGAGGGCCACCCAACAAAACTCACAGACATTGCAAGGAGGGCATTAATCAGAGAGGCCTCAAAGAGACCAAAGATAACCCTGAAGGAGCTGCAAAGCTCCACAGCGGAGATTGGAGTGTCTGTCCACTTTCAGCTGTACACTCCGCAGAGCTGGGCTTTACGTAAGAGTGGATAGATCTACAGAAAATCTACAGAAAAAAACATTGCAGGAAAAATAAAAAAGCAAACATGTTTGGTGTTCGCCAAAAGACATGTGGGAGACTCCCCAAACATATGGAAGAAGGTACTCTGGTCAGATGAGACTAAAATTTAGCTTTTTGGCCATCAAGGAAAATTATATTTCTGGTGCAAACCCAACACCTCCCATAATCCCTAGAACACCATCCTCAGTGAAGCATGGTGGTGGCAACATCATGCTGTGGGGATGTTTTTCATCAGCAGGGACTGGGAAACTGGTCAGAATTGAAGGAATTCTGGATGGTACTAAGTACAGGGATACTCTTGAAGGAAACCTGTTTCAGTCTTCCAGAGATTTGACCCGGGGACAAAGGTTCACCTTCTGGCAGGACAATGACCCTAAGCATACTGCTGAAGCTTCCCTCGAGTGGTTTAAGGGGAAACCTTTAAATATCTTGGAATGGCCTAGTCAAAGGCCAGACATCAATTCAATAAGAATCTGTGGTATGACTTAAAGATTACTGTACACCAGCGGAACCCCATCCAACTTGAAGGAGCTGGAGCAGTTTTGTCTTGAAGAATGGGCAAAAATATCAGTGGTTTATGTGCCAAGCTTAAAGAGACGTACCCCAAGAGACTTGCAGCTGTATTTGCTGCAAAATTTGGCTCTAGAAAGTATTGACTTTGGGGGGGTGAGTAGTTTTGCACAATCAAGTTCAGTTTTTTTTGTTATTTCTTGTTTGTTTCACAATTAAACATATTTTCATATTCAAAGCGGTAGGCATGTAATGTAAATCGAATGATTACACCCCCCCCAAATCTATTTTATTTTCAGGTTGTAAGGCAACAAGATAGGAAAAATGACAAGGGGGGTGAATACGTTTGCAAGCCACTCTATGTAATGTCTTACAGAGCCCTTCCATAAGTCCACTCAAGTTTTTTAACTGTCTTCTGACTGATTAGAACGATGTTGATGTTGTGCCGTGATGCCAGCAGATTCCAGACTGCATTTTGCTGAACGCCCATCATCTTCAACCATCAGTTGGTCAAAGGCTTGAATTCTCACTGGAAATTGTAATGAAAGCACTATGCAAAGTACATTTATTATGGTCTGACATGTGTGCAGAAATGTTGCAATTTTGTAATGTGTTTTGTTTTGTAATTTTTTTTGCAAATGTTAATTCACATTTGTGGTGCCACTAAATAAACAATTAATTATTTAAATCGATATTGTTATTAAAATATGTTTTTATAATGGAGGGAGGGTGGACAGGGAGTTAAAAATGAATCCCTATAAGTTCTTCGAAGAACCCTTGAAAAAGGTTATTCGAAGAATCCCTAATAATGGTTCCTCGAATAACCTTTTGAGTTTTATTTTTTTAAACTCCCTGTCCAACACAAATCTTTCTTCGAAGAACCTTTTTCAATCCCTAAAGCATACTCCAAGAACCTTTTCTTTTTAGAGTATATGAGTGAATGTCAATTGGATTTTCATAGCCGTGCATTCAGAGGTCAAGGCAGCAAGTGTGTGAGAGAATATCGAAGCACACACAGTAACGCATGTTAATGAGTTCCAGAGAGCCGATCTGTTATCCAACTATTACTTTAATAGCCCGGCTACTGTGTGAACCCCCCCAACAATCAATAGCCTACCCTGGTGTGGTCAACTATTTCAGCACCATTTCATGCTGCTCTGAGACAAGCAAGACAACATATACATTTTAAAAGTTTTTTTTTATTAACCCTGCATTATAATTGTATAAATTCCCCTTAGTTATTCATTTAGAATCATCTAAATTTAAATAGATTTACTACTGTACAAGGACATTTTATGGATCTGCCAGTATTTTCATTTCGAGATTCCGGTAAAGAAATGTGCATGTAGAGGGGTAACTTTCTTCACCAGCTCTCTTACCATTTTGTATATTTGTGTGATTAGCCTACCAGTTGGTGTTACTGTAATGTTAAGTCTCTTGAGAGGAACTTTGATCTTCACTATCACAATATTAAAAACGGGCTGTTTTCAACTTGTCAATTTCAAATTATTTTCGAACAATTTTTTATTTCTAAGAACAGTTTGAATTGAGGTGTGTTCCGCCTCCTCAGTCATTCACATCAAAGTAGTCATTTTTACTTTTGCAGACCAATACATTTTTTTGACGTTTCTGACCCAGACAAAAATCTCCAAACACTTCCCAATTGTTTGTGCAGTTCAAGTCTGCAGACATTTGCTCATCTCCCAACCTGCACACACGTGTTCACATTTTTACGTCTGTTGCCTGCATCGCAGTCATAGCTGATTTCGATACCAATCCAATCTTTGAAAATGTGTACGTTTCCAAGTGCCTTACTATGTTAAAATAGCTTCTGTATGTTGTTTTATACCGTTTCAACTGTAACTCACTGTGTATGAAGCATAATATATTTGTGTATATTCCTTATAACCGAAGACACACGAGGTAACGTTACTCATTTCCTAACATTTATGGTGTTATATTGAATTGTGCTTATGTACAGTGGAAGTTGGAAGTTAACATACACTTAGGTTGGAATCATTAAAACTCATTTTTAAACCACTCCACAAATTTCTTGTTAACAAAATATAGTTTTGTCAAGTCGGTTAGGACATCTACTTTGTGCATGAAACAAGTAATATTTACAACAATTGTTTACAGAGATTATTTCACTTACAATTCACTGTATCACAATTCCAGTAGGTCAGAAGTTTACATACACTAAGTTGACTGTGCCTTTAAACAGCTTGGAAAATTCCAGAAAATCATGTCATGTCTTTAGAAGCTTTTAATAGGCTAATTGACATCATTTGAGTATATTGGCGGTATACCTGTGGATGTATTTCAAGGCCTACCTTCAAACTCAGTGCCTATTTGCTTGACATCATGGGAAAATCAAAATAAGTCAGACAAGACCTCAGAAAGAAAATGTAGACCTCCACAAGTCTGTTTCATCTTTGGCGCGCAATTTCCAAATGCCTGAAGGTACCACGTTCATCTGTACAAACAATAGTACGCAAGTATAAACACCATGGGACCACGCAGATGTCATAACGCTCAGGAAGGAGATGCCTTCTGTCTCCTAGAGACTAATGTACTTTGGTGCGAAAAGTGCAAATCAATCCCAGAACAATAGCAAAGGACCTTGTGAAGATGCTGGAGGAAACAGGTACGAAAGTATCTATACTCATCAGAAAAATGAGTCCTATATCGACATAACCTGAAAGGTCGCTCAGTAAGGAAGAAGCCACTGCTCCAGAACTGCCATAAAAAAGCCATGCTACGGTTTGCAACTGCACATGGGGACAAAGATCGTACTTTTTGGAGAAATGTCCTCTGGTCTGATGAAACAAAAATAGAACTGTTTGGCCATTATGACCATCATTATGTTTGGAGGAAAAAGGGGGATGCTTGCAAGCCGAAGAACACCATCCCAACCGTGAAGCATGAGCGTGGCAACATCATGTTGTGGGGGTGTTTTGCTGCAGGAGGGAATGGTGCACTTCACAAAGTAAATGGCATCATGAGGGAGGAAAATTACGTGGATATATTGAAGCATCATCTCAAGACATCAGTCAGGAAGTTAAAGCTTGGTCGCAAATGGGTCTTCCAAATGGACAATGACCCGAAGCATATTTCCAAAGTTGTGGCAAAATGGCTTAAGGAAAACAATGTCAAGGTATTGGAGTGCCCATCACAAAGCACTGACCTAAATCATATAGAAAATATGTGGGCAGAACTGAAAAAGCATGTGTGAGCAACGAGGCCTCAAACCTGACTCAGTTTCACCAGCTCTGTCAGGAGGAATGAGCCAAAATGCACCCAACTTATTGTGGGAAGCTTGTGGGAGGCTACCCAAAATGTTTGACCCAAGTAAAATAATTTAAAGGCAATGATACCAAATACTAATTGAGTGTATGTAAATGTGTTACCCACTGGGAATGTGATGAAAGAAATAAAACCTTAAATAAATACTTATCTCTACTATTATTCGGACATTTCACCTGCTAAAAATAAATTGGTGATCCTAACTGACCTAAGAAAGGGAATTTTTACTGGTATTAAATGTCAGGAATTTTAAAAAACTGAGTTTAAATGTATTTGGCTAAGGTGCATGTACATTTCTGACTTTTTATTTTTACCTTTATTTAACCAGGTAGGCTAGTTGAGAACAAGTTTTCATTTACAACTGCGACCTGGCCAAGATAAAGCAAAGCAGTGTGACACAGACAACAACACAGAGTTACACATGGAGTAAGCAATAAATAAGCCAATAACACAATAGACAAGTCAATGACACAGTAGAAAAAAAGAAAGTCTATATACAGTGTGTGCAAAAGGCATGAGGAGGTAGGCAATAAATAAGCAATAGGAGCAAATAATTACAATTTAGCAGATTAACACTGGAGTGAAAAATAAGGAGATGATGATGTGTAATTATAGATACTGGTGTGCAAAAGAGCAGAAAAGTAAATAAATTAAAAACATTGTGGGGATGAGGTAGGTAGATTGGGTGGGCTAATTACAGATGGACTATGTACAGCTGCATCGATCGGTTAGCTGCTCAGATAGTGGATGTTTAAAGATGGTGAGGGAATTAAACGTCTCCAATTTCAGTGATTTTTGCAATTCCTTCCAGTCACTGGCAGCAGAGAACTGGACGGAAAGGTGGCGAAATGAGGTGTTGGCTTTGGGGATGATCAGTGAGAAATACCTGCTGGAAAGTGTGCTACGGGTGGGTGTTGTTATCGTGACCAGTGAACTGAAATAAGGCAGATCTTTACCTAGCATAGACTTATAGATGACCTGGACCCAGTGGGTCTGGCGACGAATATGTAACGAGGGCCAGCCGACTAGAGTATACAGGTCGCAGTGGTGGGTGGTATAAGGTGATTTGTCAGAAGGTGAATTCACCAATTTGTAAGTCGCTCTGGATAAGAGCGTCTGCTAAATGACTTAAATGTAAATGTAAATGTAATTTGGTAAGAAAATAGATGCCACTGTGATAGACTGCATCCAGTTTGCTGAGTAGAGTGTTGGAAGCTATTTTGTAGATGACATCGCCGAAGTTGAGGATCGGTAGGATAGTCAGTTTTACAAGGGTAAGTTTGGCGGCGTGAGTGAAGGAGGCTTTGTTGCGAAATAGAAAGCCAATTGGAGATGTTTAATAAGAGTCTGGAAGGAGAGTTTACAGTCTAGCCAGACACCTAGGTATTTATAGTTGTCCACATATTCTAAGTCGGAACTGTCCAGGATGGTGATGCAAGTCGGGCGGGCGGGTGCGGGCAGCGAACGGTTGAAAAGCATGCATTTGGTTTTAATAGCGTTTAAGAGCAGTTGGAGGCCACGGAAGGAGTGTTGTATGGCATTGAAGCTCATTTGGAGGTAAGTCAGCACAGTGTCCAAGGAAGGAGCAGAATTATACAGAATGGTCTCGTCTGCATAGAAGTGGATCAGGGAATCACCCACAGCAAGAACAACATCATTGATATATACAGAGAAAAGAGTCGGCCCCAGAATTGAACCCTGTGGTACCCCCATAGAGACTGCCAAAGGTCCGGACAACATGCCCTCCGATTTGACACACTGAAATTTGTCTGCAAAGTAGTTGGTGTACCAGGCGAGGCAGTCATTAGAAAAACCAAGTCAATTGAGTCTGCCGATAAGAATACAGGGATTGACAGAGTCGAAAGCCTTGGCCAGGTCGATGAAGACGGCTGCACAGTACCGTCTTTTATCGATGGCGGTTATGATATTGTTTAGTACCTTGAGCGTGGCTGAGGTGCACCCGTGACCGGCTCGGTAGCCGGATTGCACAGCAGAGAAGGTACGGTGGGATTCTAAATGGTCAGTGATGTGTTTATTGACGTGGATTTTGAAGACTTTCGATAGGCAGGGAAGGATGGATTTAGGTCTGTAACAGTTTGGGTCTAGGGTGTCACCCCCTTTGAAGAGGGGGATGACCGCGGCAGCTTTCCAGTCTTTAGGGATCTCGGATGATACGAAAGAGAGGTTGAACAGGCTGGTAATAGGGGTTGCAACAATGGCGGCGGATACTTTTAGAAAGAGAGGGTCCAGATTGTCTATCCCAGCAGATTTGTACGAGTCCAGGTTTTGCAGCGCTTTCAGAACATCTGCTGTCTGGATTTGGGTGAAGGAGAAGCTGGGGATGCTTGGGCAAGTAGCTGCTGGGGAGGTGGAGCTGTTTGCCAGGAGGAAGGCATGGCCAGCCGTTGAGAAATGCTTATGAAATTTCCGATTATCATGAATTTATCAGTGGTGACCGTGTGGTGACCACTTTACAGTGTCCCAAAACTTTTTGGAATTAGACCTACAAGATGTGGATTTCTGCTTGAAAAAGCTAGCTTTTGCTTTCCTGACTGACTGCGTGTATTGGTTCCTGACTTCCCTGAACAGTTGCAGATCGTGGGGAGTATTCGATGCTATTGCAGTCCGCCACAGGATGTTTTTGTGCTGGTCAAGGGCATTCAGGTCTGAAGTGAACCAAGGGCTATATCTGTTCTTAGTTCTGCATTTTTTTGAACGGGGCATGCTTATCTAAGATGGTGAGGAAATTACTTTTAAATAATGAGCAGGTATCCTCGACTGACGGGAGGAGGTCAATATCCTTCCAGGATACCCGGGCGGGTCGATTAGAAAGGCCTGCTCGCAGAAGTGTTTTAGGGAGCGTTTGACAGAGATGAGGGGTGGTCGTTTGACCACGGACCCATAGCGGATACAGGCAATGAGGCAGTGATCGCTGAGATCCTGATTGAAAACAGCAGAGGTGTATTTGGAGGGCAAGTTGGTCAGGATACTGTCTATGAGGGTGCCCATGTTTACGAATTTAGGGTTGTACCTGGTGGGTTCCTTTATGATTTGTGTGAGGTTGAAGAAATCTAGCTTAGATTCTAGGACTGCCGGGGTGTTAAGCATATCCCAGTTTAGGTCACCTAACAGAACAAACTCTGAAGTTAGATGGGGGGCGATCAATTCACAAATTGTGTCCAGGGCACAGCTGGGAGCGGAGGGGGGTCGATAGCAGTCGGCAACAGTGAGAGACTTATTTCCCGGAGAGGTACATTTTTAAAATTAGATGTTCAAACTGTTTGGGTATAGACCTGGAAAGTATGACAGAACAGATCTCTGCAGTAGATTGCAACTATTCCCCCTTTGGCAGTTCTATCTTGATGGAAAATGTTGTAGCTGGGTATTGAAATCTCAGAATTGCTGGTGGCCTTCCTAAGCCAGGATTCAGACACGGCAATGACATCAGGGTTGGCAGAGTCTGCTAAAGCAGTGAGAAAAACAAACGTAGAGAGGAGGCTTCTGATGTTGACATGCATGAAACCAAGGTTTTTTCGATGACAGAAGTCAACAAATGAGGGTGCCTGGAGACACGCAGGGCCTGGGTTTACCTCCACATCACCCGAGGAACAGAGGAGGAGTAGGATGAGGGTACGGCTAAAGGATAGCAAAACTGGTCGTAAAGAGCGTTGGGACAAAGAATAAAAGGAGCAGATTTCTGGGCGTGGTAGAATACTGTAGATTCAGGGCATAATGTGCAGACAGGGGTATGATGGGGTGCGGGTGCAGCGGAGGTAAGCCCAGGCACTGAGTGATGATAAGAGAGGTTGTATCTCTGGATAAGCTGGTAATATGGGTGTGGCACCGCATGTGTATTAATCTACACTGAACAAAAATATAGACGCAACATCCAACAATTTCAAAGATTTTGCTGAGTTACAGTTCATATAAGGAAATCAGTCAACTGAAATAAATTAATCAGGACCTAATCTATGGATTTCATGTGACAGATATGCATCTGTTTGTCAAAGACAGAGTACTTGAAAGGGGTTGAGTGGTCAGAAATCACACTCATCAGTGCTTGAGCCCTGCCGGCACTTCACCTCATTTCCAACACTCAGTTAAAATCGCCCATTGCTCCAATAAAAAAATCTTACTCTCCAAATTCGCTCCATTCATTAAAATCACAATTTAAGCAACACACATTTTTCTGACTACGTGATCCTACCATTTGGTTTGGATGTATTGAAACCAAACCATTTGATTTAAATGACAAGTATTTTAAAAAACAATAGTTAAAGGTGACTAAGATGTGCTCATCATTTCAAATAGGCTACAAATGCATATAAATACTAGGTCATGAGTCAGACAGGTAGCCTAAGAAGGAACAAAAACTACCTATTTATGCTATATTATTTCAATTATTTCAAGGCTATATCCTTCAAATATATATATTGTGAAGCATTTGCGAGTGCAACACACTTGGCTGGTAGGGACATTAAGTGCTCAGCATTCAAACAACATTTTGTTGTATTAAATCATCATAGTCTGTGACTTACTTTGAATTAAATACAGATTAAACTACAGTGCCTTTGAATACATTTTTCGAAACATGATTTTGGCCAGAGTCTTCAGGCTCATGCGATGGTGCCTGGAGAGCAAGCCAGCAGTGGAGAATATATTCCCAGCGCCTGCAGAGCCACTGTGGGTGATAAACACCCTTCGGGCCACTCTTGCCAGGCTCGGCAGGGATGCGTAGTTGTTTTATTATTTTTCAGTAGGTAGGCCTAAAGGATTTTCGGCAACACAACCCTTTCAAAACAGAAAACTCATGAAAAGAGATAATATGGCAGGCCTATTGAACAAAACTTTTAGGAGATCAGATTTGTTGTTAATAAATACTTTGCTCCAATGACAATTAGCAAGCTACTGTCCTCGTTCCTTTCTGTTTGCATGTGCTCATAATAAGTAAACCGTCATGCTTTCGGGATACATGTCTTTTCAGATTCCACAAGGATTCTTTAGTTATGGACACTACATCACCACACTCCCTCTCTTGCTCTTGGTCCTCCTCATCTTTGTAAGTCACTTTGATTATTCATCTGCGTGTTTAATCTTTATGAAAATATTTAGCATACGAGATGACAGTAGCTAAAGCAAGGGGCTATTGCAGCACACAAGTAAATCAAATGCATGCTGGGCTGGGCATGCCCTGAGCACTTGAAAAGAGAGCTACTGGAGGCTAGTGGATTTGTCCCGAAGGTTCAACTTCCAACAGGACAACGACCCTAAACACACAGCCAAGACAACGCATGAGTGACTTCGGGACAAGTTTAAATGTCCTTGAGTGGCCCAACCAGAGCCTGCACTTGAACCCGATCGAATATCTCTGGAGTGACTTGAAAGTAGCTGTGTAGCCATGCTCCCCATCCAACCTGACAGAGCTTGAGAGGATCTACAGAGAAAAATGTGAGAAACTCCCCAAATACAGGTGTGCCAAGCTTGTAGCGTCATACCCAAGAAGACTTGAGGCTGTAATCGCTGCCAAAGGTGCTTCAACAAAGGACTGAGTAAAGGGACTGAATACTTATGTAAATGTAATGTTTCAGTTTTTTTTCATACAGTTACAAAAATAAAATAAAACAGTGTTTGCTTTGTCATTATGGGGCATTGTGTGTAGATTGAACGGGCGAGACTGCTAACGCTCCAGCCTTTGGGAAACTTTGTTGTTGTTGTTTGTAACTTATGCCTGCCCATACCATAACCCCACAGCCACCATGGGCCACACTGTTCACAATGTTGACATCATCAAACCACACACCCACATGACACCATACATGCTGTCTGCCATCTGTCCAGTACAGTTGAAACCGGGATCATGAATTCATGAAGAGCTTACTTCTCCAGTGTACCAGTGGACATCGAAGGTGAGCATTTCCCTACTGAAATCTGTTATGACGCCAAACTGCAGTCAGGTCAAGACCCTGGTGAGGACGACAAGCACGCAGATGAGCTTCTAATAAAACTGAGACGGTTTCTGACAGTTTGTTCAGAAAGTTTTTGGTTGTGCAAACTCAGTTTCATCAGCTGTAGGGGTGGCAGGTCTCAGACGATCCGACAGGGGAAGAAGCCTGATGTGGATGTCCTTGGCTGGTGGCTACACATGGTCGGCAGTTGTGAGGCTGGTTGGACTTACTGCCAAATTCTCTAAAACAACATAGGAGGCAGCTTATGGTAGAGAAATGAACATTAAATTATCTGGCAACAGCTCTATTGGACATTCCTGCAGTCAGCATGCCAATTGCACTCTCCCTCAAAACTTGAGATGTCTGTAGCATTGTTATGTGACAAAACTTCACATTTTAGAGTGGCCTTTATTGTGCCCAGCACAAGGTGCACCTGTGTAATGACAATGCTGTTTATTAATCAGCTTCTTGATATGTCACACCTGTCAACTGGATAGATTATCTTGGCAAAAGCGAAATCCTCACTACCAGGGATGTAAACATATTTGTACACTACATTTCAGATAAATAAGATTGTGTATATGGAATATTCATAGGATCTTTTTTTCAGCTCAGGAAACATGGGACCAACCCTTTACATGTTACATTTATATTTTCAGTATATTTCTGGTCCTATGGACTCAGGGATTGGAAAAAACTACAAAGTTCAATTACAAAATACAAAAATATAAGATCAATATATCAAAAATAAAATTCCAAATACTTATGACAGTATTTTGAAGATACAACATACAAAATTAATTGGAGTGAAGTTCAACCCAGTGTAATTCAAATGACAAAATAATCAGAAGTAATTCAAATGTGTATTTCAAATACTTTTATCAGAAATACTGCTTATCTCTATATGGACTTCACTAAGTGATATGCTAAGCGAATAGATTGTCCATAAAAAAAATATATGTAACACATTACCATACGTATTTCATAAGCCTTATTTTGAGTTGAGGGCTAAGTTCAAATCCAATTTTATTGGTCACATACACATATTTAGCAGATGTTATTGCTTGTTTTCCTGGCTCCAACAGTGTAGTAATATTTCACAGTTCATAACAATAAACACAAATCGAAAGTTAAAGAATGGAGTTACCTCTTGGAACTACCATACCGGATCCGGGAGAATTGTCATCAACTGACACTAAGTAGCATAACGCAATGGACAAAAAATCTTACTAGAAAATATTCAAATTCTTGAAATTATAAGTGAAATATATTCAAACACAACTTAGCCTTTTGTTAATCACCCTGTCATCTCAGATCTTGAAAATCTGCTTTACAGCCAAAGCAAGACAAGCATTTGTGTAAGTTTATCGATAGCCTAGCATAGCATTATGCCTAGCTAGCAGCAGGCAATCATGAAAATCAGTAAAGCAATCAAATTAAATCGTTTACCTTTGATGACCTTCGGATGTTTTCACTCACGAGACTCCCAGTTTGATAGCAAATGTTCCTTTTTTCCAGAAAAAGTATTTTTGTAGCCAAAAATAGCTCCGTTAGTTCTTCACGTTTGGCTGAGAAAACGACCGGAAATTGCAGTCACGACAACGACGAAAAATATTCCAAATTAGCTCCATAATATCGACAGAAACATGGCAAATCTTGTTTATAATCAATCCTCAAGGTGTTTTTCAAATATCTATTCGATAATATATCAACCGGGACAGAGCTTTTTTCAGTAAGACCGGGTGGAAAAATGGCTACCTCTGTCTTTTGCGCGAGAAATACACAAAGAGCCATACACAAATAGCCCATTTACTTGGGAACATTATCTTCCCCCCAAAACAAATGACCCCAAGATTCAACAAGTTAAGAAATATATAAATATTAGGACGCAATGTCGGAGTGGCAGTGACTAAAATAGAGTAGAATAGAATACAGTATATATGAAACGAGTAATGCAGTATTTTTTTTTTACTATGCAAGTCAGTTAAAAACAAATTCTTATTTTCAACAACAGCCTAGGAACAGTGGGTTAACTGCCTGTTCAGGGGCAGAACGACAGATTTGTACCTTGTCAGCTCGGGGATTTGAACTTACAACCTTTCTGTTACTAGTCCTATGCTCTAACCACTAGGCCACCCTGCCACCCATATGTAAACATTACTAAAGTGACTAGTGTTCCATTATTAAAGTGACCAGTGATTCCATGTCTATGTATATAGGGCAGCAGCATCTAAGGTGCAGGGTTGAATAACCGGGTGGAAGTTGGCTAGTGATGGCTATTTTGCAGTCTGATGGCCTTGACATAGAAGCTGTTTTTCAGTCTCTCCATCCCAGCTTTGATCGACGTTTACTGACCTCGCCTTATGAATGGTAGCGGGGTGAACAGGCTGTGGCTCGGGTGGTTGATGTCCTTGTTAAACTTGTTGGCCTTCCTGAGACATCAGGTGCTGTAGGTGTCCTGGAGGAAACACAGTGTGCCCCTGGTGACTCGTTGGGCAGGACGCACCACCCTCTGGAGAGCACTACGGTTGCAGGCACTGCAGTTGCTGTATCAGATGGTGAAACAGCACGACAGGATTTTCTTAATTGTGCATCTGTGAGGGTCTTAGGGGTCAAGCTGAATTTCTTCAGCCTCCGGACTTTGAAGAGACGGTGTTGCGCCTTCTTTACCACACTGTCTAAGTGGGTGGACCATTTGAGATCATCATTGATGTGTACGCCGAGGATCTTGAAGCTTTTCACCTACTCTACTACGGTTCCATCGATGTGGATAGGGCCATGCTCTCTCTGCTGTTTAATGAAGTCACAATCAGCTCCTTCGTTTTACTGATGTTGAGGGAGTGGTTAATTTCCTGGCACCACTGCGCCAGGGCTATCACCTCCTCAACGTAGGCTGTCTCGTCATTGTTGGTAATCAGGCCTACAACTGTTTTGTCTTCTTTAAACTTGATGATTGAGTTGGAGGCATGAATGGCCATGCAATCATGGGAACAAGGAGTCCAGGAGGTGGCTGAGCACGCATCCTTGTGTGGCCCCTGTGTTAAGGATCAACGAAGTGGAGGTGTTGTTTCCTACCTTCACCACCTGGGGGAGGCCCGTCAGGAAGTCCAGGACCCAGTTGCACAGGGTGGGGTTCAGAACCAGGGCCCCGAGCTTAATGATGAGCTTGAAGGGTACTATGATGTTGAAGACTGAGATATTCTGACATAGGTATTCCTCTGGTCCAGATGGGATTGGGCAGTGTGCAGTGCGTTTGTGGATCTATTGGGGAGGTATGCAAATTTAATTAGGTCTAGGGTGTCAGGTAAGGTAGAGGTGATTTGATCTTTAACTAACCTCTCAAAGCACTCCATGATGACAGAAGTGCATGCTATGGGCGATAGTCATTTAGATTAGATACCGTTGCTTTCTTGGGTACAGGAACAATGGTGGACATCTTGAAGCAAGTGGGGACAGCAGACTGGGATAGGGAGAGATTGAATATGTCCGTAAACACTCCAGCCAGCTGGTCTGTTCATGCTCTGAGGTTGTGGCTAGGGATGCCGCCTGGGCCGGCAGCCTTGCGAGGGTTAACACGTTTAAATGTCTTATACATATAGGCCATGGAGAAGGAGAGCCCACAGTCCTTGGGAGCAGGCTGCGTCGGTAGCACTGTGTTATCCTCAAGATGGGCGAAGGTGTTTAGCTTGTCCGGGAGCAAGATGGCAGTGTTCGCAATGTGGCTGGTTTTCCCTTTGTAATCCGTGATTGTCTGTAGACCGTGCCACATACGTCTCGTGTTTAAGCCGTTGAAATGTGACTCCACTTTATCTCTGTACTGATGTTTTGCTGTTTGATTACCTTACGGAAGGAATAACTACACTGTTTGTATTCATTCATATTCCCGGTCACCTTGTTGTGGTTCGCACTTTCAGTTTTGAGCGAATGCTGCCATCTAACCACAGTTTCTGATTTGGGTAGGTTTCAATAGTCACAGTGGGAACAACATCCGCTATACACTTCCTGAGGAACTCAGTCACCGTATCAGTGTATACATCATTGTTATTCTCAGAAGCTACCTGGAACATATCTCAGTCTGAGTGATCAAAACAATCTTGAAGCATGGATTCCAATTGGTCAGGCCAGTATTGAATAGACCTTAGCACGGTTACATCCTGTTTGAGTTTCTGCCTGCAGCAAGTGGAGGAACAAAAGTAAGTCAGGATCTGATTTGCCGAAGGGAGGGAGAGGGAGGGCCTTGTAGGCATCCCGGAAGTTGGAGTAGCAGTGGATGAGTGTTTTAGCAGCGTGAGTACTACAGTCAGTGTTTTGATAGAACTTCAGTAGTCTTTTCCTCAGATTTGCTTTGAGAAAATCCCCAGCTACAATAAATTCGGCCTCAGGATATGTGGTTTCCAGCTGCACAAAGTCCAGCCTAGTTCCTTGAGTGCCGATGTTGTATCGACTTAAGGGGGAATATACACGGCGCTGACTATACACGAAGAGAATTCTCTTGGGAGGTAATATAGTCTGCATTTGATTGTGAGGTATTCTAGGTCAAAGGGCTTGAGTTTCTGCACGTTAACACAATCACACCATGAGTAGTTAATCATGAAACATACATCCGCACCTTTCTTCTTCCCAGAGAGTACTTAATTCTTGTCTGTGCACTGTACTGGGAACCCAGCTGGCTCTATGCATGGGGACAGTAAATTAAAAAAGAGAACCATGATTCTGTGAAACAGAGTATGTTGCAGTCCCTGATGTCTCTCTGGAAGGAGATCCTCACCCTGAGATTGTCTACTTTATAGTCCCGTGACTGAACATTAGCAAGTACTATACTCGGCAGCGGTGGATGGTGTGCATGCCTTCTGAGTCGGACTAGAAGTCCACCACGAATACCTCTTCTCCACCAGCAGGATGTCTTGGAGCAGCCTCTGGGATAAGTTCAATTGCCCTGCAGGGTACGAACCAATAATTTAATTCAGGAAAGTTGTATTCCTGGTCGTAATGCCGGTGAGTTACCGCCGCTCTGATATCGAAAAGTTATTTCCGGATGTATGTAATAACACAAAAAACTGGGCTAAATAAAACACAAAAAAACTAAATACTGTGAAGTTGCTTAGGAGCTAGAGGCAGAGCTGCCATGTCTGTCGGCTTCATCTTTCCTCATACAAGGGCTTGAAACTCACACACATCACATTTAACCAGATCCATCATTATCATATTTCCCAGCATGCTCTATTACAGGTTGATTTTTAGAAATGTTTGTTTTAATATCTATGTTTGTGCATGTATGCTTAAGCTACATGAGGGAAATTATGATTTTTGGAAAATCTGGGAATTTTGTGAAAGTCACTGGAATTCTGCAACCATACTTGCAGGCCTGATGTGGTCTGAGGTATGTACGGTGGTGCAATTATGTACTTATCGCTAAAGGTACAAATCATACCTTTTTTCGGAGATTGTAAAAAAATGACCTGAAACTCATGGTTTACAGGCCATATCAGGCCTACACTTCACACTATTCTGTCTAGCAAGGAGATGTGAAAATCCCATTGGAATCCAACCCGGTTACGAACTCCGGTGTGAGAAACAGTCAATTAGTAAACTGAGCCACTAATATGCGGCAGAACCCAGAAGATGAGGCAGACACAGCAGTACTAGAGACGGTGATTTAATAAAGAAAAAAAGAAAAGATCTTCAAGCAAAAATATAAATCCACAACATCAAAAGTAATTCCAAGAGAAAAAATGTATATCCTCCAAGACACAAGGAAAATCCACAAAGTGGTAAGAACAGCAGGGAAAAAACAAACCTCAAAAGAATAATCAAAAATAAACAAGGACAAAACCAGAGTACCTCAAGAAAATCCAACTTGAGAAACAAAAGTTCACAGCACGGCTGGGGCTGGGTGCTAACATACAAACACAGAGCAAAGATCTGGGGAACACTAAGGGTTTAAATACATTCAAGGGAAATGAGGCACAGTTGCAACTAATAACTAGAACAAGGGAAAAACAAAAGGTTCATAAAGCACAATGGGGGCATCTAGTGACCAAAACCTGATCAATCCTGGCCATATCCTGACATATCCAACTTCTGCAATTTTTTTATCTTCTGCAATCTGTACTCAGAATGACTGCCAGGGTTGGGAGGATTAAGCTACAGGACTACCTGATGCATCTAAACTGGAACAACCATTTCAGTAACGGGTGCAATAAATCCAAGTATCATATCAGACTACAAAATATTTTAAATGTATATTCATTAATCAATCAATGTACAAACACAGATTTTTTTAAATGTATTTATTTAACCCTCATTGTACTAGGTAAATTGACTCAGAACCCATTTACAACCCGGTGAATAGTTACAGGGAGGATTAATGAGCCAATTGGAAACTGGGGATGATTAGGTGGCTATGAGGGCCAAATTCAGAATTAATCTCGGACATTAGGGTTAACACCCCTACTCGTACGATAAGTACCAAGGGATTTTTTATAACTACAGAATCAGGACACCCGTTTAACGTCCCATCCAAAAGATGGCACCCGACACAAGGCAATGTCCCCAATCACTGCTCAGGGAGATTTGTTTGGTTATGACAAGAGGAAAGAGTGCCCCCTACTGGCCTTGCAACACCATTTCCAGCAGTATCTGGTCTCCCATCAGAGACAAGCTAGCAGTGGGATGTCGGTTGGTATGCTGCTGGATTAAATAGATATTGAGTAAATGTTGAAACAACAATTCTTTTTGATTAAAAGTCATGTGTATGAGTTTCAGGACCCTGTATTGGGGTACAATTAGGCCTCTCAAACTAAGGTCTTATGAAATACATATGTTATTGTCTTACATTTTCATCATTTAGCAGATGCTCTTATCCAGAGCAATTTACAGTAGTAGTAAGTGCATAAATTGTCAAACTTTTTTGTACTGTTCCCCTGTGGGAATTGTACACACAATCTCGATGTTGCAAGAATCATGGTCTACCAACTGAGTCAATACATTTTTTATGATAAGATTTGTTTAGGATCTAACTTGGAGAAGTCCATAGGACCAAGAATGGATGAATGCAACAATCATGTCTCTGTCACTAACACACACAGTCAAGGGTGGTGACTACACAATTTACTCAAAGTTTACTCGTATGTGTGTGTACATGCGTGTGTGCATTCATTGCATTTGTGTGTTTGTTTGTCAGTGCATGCGTGCGCATCTGTCATTTGTTTGGCACACTCTGTCACCACGTCTAATTTCCTGTCCATCCATACAAGTGACCACAGTGGAAGCCTAAGCTTAATCAAAAGGTGGCTGGGAATCAAAGCTGTTTAATGCATTTCTGGGAGAGTAGTCACCGGTCAGGAGGTTACATCTGCTGGGGTTTGGCTAGCCAGTCCCATTTAGCTTCGGTGAACACCTCCATAACACGATAGAGACAGATTTATTGGCTTTCATGATGGAGATATGACCCAGCTTTGCTATTGGAAAGCCAATCACAACCTGACAAATTCATTGGAACCTGGACTTATTTTCTTTGAAAAACTCGCAGGCATACTGGCAGTTATAGGAAGTTAGGACAACAATTTCAGTAAAAAATGGATTCCAAAACACAAACAAATGTGGAGAAAATATGTGATACATTAAACATTAGACATACAATATTCCAATGAGGACACCAATGTTCTTCCAAAGAAGTCAAGGACATATGTGAGTGTTGCATCATCTGGCCTAGAAATGCATTATGGTACACTATACAGTTGAGGTCAGAAGTTAACTTATACCTTAGCCAAATACATTTAAACTCAGTTTTTGACAATTCCTGACATTTAATCCTAGTACAAATTCATGTCTTAGGTCAGTTAGGATCACCACTTTATTTTAACAAAGTGAAATGGCAGAATAATAGTAGAGAGAATGATTTATTTCAGCTTTTATTTCTTTCATCACATTCCCAGTGGGTCAGAAGTTTACATACACTCAATTAGTATTTGGTATCTCTGCCTTTAAATTGTTTACCTTGGGTTAAATGTTTTGGGTAACCTTCCACAAGCTTCCCACAATAAGTTGGGTGAATTCTGGCCCATTCATCCTGACAGAGCTGGTGTAACTGAGTCAGGTTTGTAGGCCTCCTTGCTCGCACACGATTTTTCAGTTCTGCCCACAAATTTTCTATAGGATTGGGCAGATCAGTCAGATCTACAAATGTACAATGTAATACGGTTGTTACTGTACGTTGTGAAGCTTTAACAACTTACAGTATTTATGCAATACAGTAATAAATGTCACAGGGTTGGCTGTCGCTTATACCATAAAACCTGAACCCTTTTTCCCTGATACTCTTCACTTTTTAATAATGTGTGTTAGCTAACTACCAAACTACAGTACCGTCAAACCAATCTGTGATTTTATCTGACCACAAGAAGAATGGTAAGCTCATGAGTTCAGATTCAAATGAGGCATCAGTTTTGTATGCACTCACACAGTCTGTCAAAGGTCTCAATAAGCTGTAGGTAGTCTAGCAGTTAAGAGCATTGGATCACTATCCAAAAGGATGCTGATTTGAATCTCTGAGCTGCCTAGGTGAAAATTCTAACAGATGTGCCCTTGAGCAAGGCACATAACCCAAGTTGCTCTGGATAAGAAGGTCTGCTAAATGACAAAAATATTAAAATCTCACTTGACAACTTTGATGCTGTATATGTACAGGGGTTTGAAGCTAAACTGTGTCTGTGTGCTGAATTGGAGGCAGGTGCAGCGTACAGACCTAATCACATTTGCGGCTCATTACCCATTGACTCTGTGCACATATTTGCCTCTCTATGTCCTTATTAATCAGGCGCAGACAACCCTAAGTGCTCCTCTCCACTTTACCACATGACTTGCTAGAAGCAACAGTAGAGCAACAACAACATGATGTGACCACCTGCTACTGGTCCTGGTCTCTAACACCTGCAATGCAAATCTACACTGCTTGTAATCCCTCACTTAACCTCTAATCATCTTCCATTGAGAGCGGGAGAGATGGAGATTTTTTCCTCATGGCTCAATGCCAACATTGTTGTCTGTCTACTCCACCCAGATGATGTTGCCAGTCTCAGATGTTTTCAGGAGATTGGCCTCTCAACCACATTTGCCCTGGAATTCAAGTGTCTCTGGGAGTTTGAATTCCAAATTAACCTCTATGATAATCAAATAAAGTGTTTGTTTGAAAGTAGGTGCAATTTCATAAAAAAATGTACACAATCTATTTTCAGTGTTGAAACTATGTGGCTGGTGAATAAAATCTACAAATTCAGACAAACAAAAAAGTGTAATGGGTTCACACTGAAAAAAATGTTGCATACAGCTTAATGCATTATTTAATGTTTTTAATGATTTTCACTGCATCGGGAATAGCGTACACAGATGCTTCGGCTTTACAACCTTCTTCATTGTGTAGGTACAATTGTACCTACAAAATTGTACCTAAACATTGAAGAAGGCTATAAAGCCGAAATGTTAAACATATATATATATATATATATATCCAGTTGAAGTCGGAAGTTTACATACATGTTAGGCAAATACACTTAAACTCAGTTTTTGACAATTCCTGACATTTAATCTGAGTAAAAATTCCCTGTTTTAGGTCAATTAGGATTACCACTTTATTTTAAGAATGTGAAATAATAATAAGAATAAGAATAATAGTAGAGCGAACAATTTATTTCAGCTTTTATTTCTTTCATCACATTCCCAGTGTTCAGAAGTTTACATACACTCAATTAGTATTTGGTAGCATTGTCTTTAAATTGTTTAACTTCGGTCAAACGTTTCGAGTAGCCTTCCACAAGCTTCCCACAATAAGTTGGTCGAATTTTGGCCCATTCCTCCTGAAAGAGCTGGTGTAACTGAGTGATTTTTGTAGGCCTTATTGCCCGCACACCCTTTTTCAGTTCTGCCCACAGATCAGAGGTCAGGGCTTTGTGATGGCCACTCCAATACCTTGACTTTCTTGTCCTTAAGCCGTTTCCCACAACGTTGGAAGTATGCTTGGGGTCATTGTACATTTGGAAGCCCCATTTGCGACAAAGCTTTAACTTCCTGACTGATGTCTTGACATGTTGCTTCAATATATCCACGTAATTTCTTCCTCATGATGCCATCTATTTTGTGAAGTGTGCAGGAGATAATTAATGTAGGCCTGAGGGAAGTCCCTGCCTGGTCCAATAGAATCTGTAAACAAGCAAGAATTGAGACAGAGAGATAATGGCGGCGAGAGGAGAAGGGGTGTTAACCATCTACATAGAGGGGAGTGACCATGTGTGTTATCTGAAGGTGGTACCTGGTAAGGCCTGAGGTCTGTAGTAAGAGAATTTTGTTCTTTCATGGAATTGATCAGCTTTGTTACTTTTTGTAATGAATTCCATTTGAATTCACAAGCTTCGGTATCTGAGAAATATTTGATTCAATATTTCCACAACATAAATGGCGAGCTTGCCAGGAGTGGATACAAGGGACCAGTGAACGGTGAAAGTTCTGTCACTGATGACGGGTCTTTTGAACGAGTCTCACAAACGTGTGGCTGCCCTATCAGGTCAGCTCAGTTCTTACTTATAGTAAATGTTGGTGATTTGCTTTGGGAGACATGCCTCAGCAATAGAAGCACCAAGTAGGTCTCTCTAAATGTTAAATGATCCAAAAGATATTGGGAGCTTTTGAATTGAATAAATGCATGCATGAATGTTAAGGGTAAAGCTTTGCGGGTTACAATAGTTAAAGAATAAGTAGAAATATTTGTGTGGGCATTGTGAATTGGGAGTTGTGTGCTTCATTGGTGTCGGGTGGCTCAGTTGGGTGGTGCCATTCACTTGCTCTGTCCAGGTGATTAATTTGAACCACATGATTGGCCTGTTTTAGTTGGGATTTTTTTGTCTGATTCTATTCGGCCTGATTAGTCTGTTCAGGATCTGTCTGGGTCTGTGCGTAAACATGGCTCATTCACCTTGATCAGTCGGTCCGAGTTTGGTGTGTCATTCAGTTCGTCCTGTTTGCCGGACTGCTCATCTGGAGATTTTGTTAATTCTGGTTCAGTGCATCTGTTTGCCCTGGCTGGCTGGTCTGCTTGGTCAGCACAAATAAATAGAAAATCCTACGGATACCATTCCGACTCGATTTAGCGGAGCTCTGAACGGGTAGGTCACTCACTATACTGCTTCGACTCAATTTAGCGAAGGTCTGAATAGGAGAGAAGGTAGCCTATGATGAAGCTTTGACCCGATTTTGCAAAGGTCTGTTTTGGTAATCCTGTATAATAACACCTCCTTGTGTTGGGGGAAGTGTATCAGGGATGAGCTGAATTTGCAGGTCGATTTAGGGAAAACGTGAGTAGAAATATGAAAATGAGTAGGACAGTTGCCTGTCCTTGGTGCTGAGAGATTGCACACCCTTCCTGGGACGTCACTTAAGAGTGGCCTGGCAGGAAGGACACATTTGATCCTGCAATAGGAGAGGGTAAATGATATTTGAATGACTGGAATTGCACAATACTAGAAGTTAGGAAGAAATACTAGGAATCATGTAGAGCTGTATAAAAATGATTGGCGAGTGTCCAGTAAGGTTTATTGAAACTGTATACTGGGATGTAAGAAGGAGGAATACATACAGTACAGGGAAACATAGACATAATAATGTTTGAGGTGATAGAGCACATAAGAAAAAAGAGAAGGATTGCTGAAAAGTATAAAGAAAGCTATTGGAATGTTGAAGAAAGATAATCAAAAGTCAGACAGGAAGAAGGTGGAATGGTTTACATAACCTCCACCATATTCCAGTGGGTAATACCCCCTGGTGTGGTGTCGGGAGTGGTGGAAATAAAGAGAGAAATAGAGGTGGAAGATGATAAGGAGACTCCCTCTGTGCCCTCTTAGGTAAAAGAAAAGGACCTGTAAAGGACAGCAGAGACTAACCAATGTGCAGGAAGGAACCCAGAAAAGTTTAAATGTTACGAAAGATTATGTGAAAATAGGAAGACAAGTGTGAATGATTTTGGTAATATGGGTTATCAAAAATAGTGATATTTGAGGCGCTATACTGGAATAAGACATTAAGTCATCTGTATTCTCCAGTAATACATTTGCAGACATTATAGTATAGGTTCTATTACAAGGTATAAAGTGCTGTGAATAATTAATTAATTAAAATAGTTAATAGAAGGTGTGTATTATAGAAGGGAAGGGTAAAGATGAATTAGCAAAGAGGTTCCTAAACCTAAAATGAACTTTAAAATGTTTTAGTTAGTTTATGAACATTGTGGTGTTTGGCAAAACAATCAGAGACAACCACAGGGCCCTGTGAACCCATGGGAGGGGCCTAATCAGGGAAACTAGGGATGCCCAGAGAATCCTAGAGGGTAGGGTCAGTTTTCAATGATATCCAAGAGATAGATAGAGAGTAGAGAATAGAGAACAGCAGCATACCCATGATGATAGATACTGGAGCCCTCGATGTCCAGAGGGGGCGGAGGGACCTCAGGCACCTCACCTTCTTGCAGGGGACCAGCCACCACCGGCCTGAGGAGAGACACATGAAACGAGGGGTTAATACGGTAATACCTAGGAAGTTGTAACCTGTAACACACCTCGTTTATTCTCCTCAGGACTTTGAACGGCCCCACACACTGCGGCCCCAGCTTCCGACAGGGCAGGCAGAGGGGCAGGTTTAGGGTCGAGAGCCAGACCCTGTCCCCCGGTGCAAATACGGAGGACTCTCTGCGGTGCTGGTCAGCGCTCCTCTTCTGCCATTCTCCCGCTAACCGTAGTGAGTCCTGAACGTCTTTCGAGGTGTCCTTGGAGCGCTGTACCCATTCCTCTACCGCAGGAGCCTCGGTCTGGTTCTGTTGCCATGGGGCCAGGACCGGCTGGTAACCTAACACACACTCAAAAGGGGAGGACAAGTTAGTTGAGGAGTGGCGTAGGGAGTTCTGAGCTAGTTCAGCCCAGGGAACATACCTTGCCCACTCACCAGGCCGGTCCCGGCAATAGGACTGCAGAAACCTGCCCACATCCTGGTTTACGCGCTCCACCTGGCCATTACTCTCGGGGTGAAAACCTGAGGTTAAGCTGACCGAGACCCCAGTCTCTCCATAAACGCCCTCCACACTCTGCACATGAATTGGGGACCCCGATCAGAAACGATGTCCTTAGGCACCCCATAGTGCCGGAAGACATGGGTAAACAAGGCCTCCGCAGTCCGCTGGGCCGTAGGGAGACCGGGCAACGGGATGAGACGACGGGACTTAGAAAACCGATCCACAACGACCAGGATCGTAGTACTTCCCTGGGACGGGGGAAGGTTGGATCTATAAGGAACAGACTAATATGCTCCTTATGATCCCCATGCGTTACCATGTCCAGCGGCACAGTAGCCTCCCTAATTACTCCTGACCCTAATGGTTGGCTATCTAAGGAGTGCACGGGGAAAGGTAGGTCTAACGACACCAGGGGATTCCCTAGCCCACGATCCATGAAATTCCCAGCTGCGCCTGAATCGACTAGCGCCTTATGCTGTAGCGAGGGAAAAAACCCAGGGAAAGAAGTCAACACATACACATGACCGACAGGAAGCTCTGAGTGAGTCTGATGCTTACTCGCCTGGGGTGATCGAGCAGTGCTCCGCCTGCCCTCCCGACTCCCAGACGAGTTCCTCCAGCACCGGTTGGACGTGTGCCCTCGTCGACCACAACTGGTGCAGGAGTACACTCCTCCTCCGGTCCCCCTCGAAGCCGCCCCTCCTAATTCCATAGGGATAGGGGCAGGAGGGCTGGGAAGTGGAAACGACAGGGCCTGATCCGAATGCCCGCGGGCAGCCAGCAGGTTGTCGAGATGGATAGCCAAGTCAATGAGTTCATCCAGTGTGAATGTGGTGTCCCGACATGCCAGCTCCCTGCGGACGTCCTCCCTGAGACTGCATCTGAAATGATCGATCAAGGCCCTGTCGTTCCATCCTGCTCCTGCGGCCAAGGTCCTGAACTCCAGAGCAAAGTCCTGTATGCTCCTCGTCTCCTGACGCAGGTGGAACAGCCGTTCACCCGCCGCCCGACCCTCTGGTGGATGGTCAAAAACAGCTCGGAATCTGCGGGTGAACTCTGGGTAATTATCCCTCGCCGAGTCCGGACCATTCCACACTGTGTTGGCCCACTCGAGGGCTCGCCCAGTCAAGCAGGAGACGAGGGCGCTCACACTCTCCGGAGGGAGCAGGACGCACGGTAGCCAGGTATAGTTCCAGTTGAAGGAGGAAACCCTGGCACCCAGCCGCCGTTCTGTCATACTCCTGTAGGAGCGTCAGCCAAAGAGCCCCGGAGCCAGATGTGGTCGCAGGAACAGGAGGTGCTGAAGAAGGGGGTGCTGGAGATGAGGTGGGAAGGCCACTCCTCTCCCATCGATCCATCCTCTCCATCATTTGGTCCATGGCAGAACCAATCCGGTGAAGCACGCTTGTGTGATGGAGGACCCTCTCTTCCATCGATGGGAGAGGATACGCGGCTGCTCCTGCTGATTCCATGGTGGTGCGGGATTCTGTCACGTTTTACCAAGGTGGGTGGAATCAGAGAGCAGGTTTCAGTGATTTGACAGTTTATTCTCCGTCGCACAAAAACAACGGTCACCCCAACACACAGGGTGAATAATCCAACACAGGATCAAAATAGACCGGAGAATAAAACACAAGTACTCCACCAAATGACATGAATACAAAAACAATCCCGCACAAAACAAGGGCGGGACAACCTACTACATATAAGGACGCTCTTGATACTCCCCATCCCGGATCCGGGATCGTGAATAAAGCCTCAGGCTCATTAGCATAACGCAACGTTAACGATTTCTGAAAATCGCAAATAAAATTAAAATAATGCACCTGCTCTCAAGTTTAGCCTTTTCTTAACAACACTGTCATCTCAGATTTTCAAAATATGCTTTTGAACCATAGCAATTCACTAATTTGTGTAAGGGAATTCACCCCCGTAGTGGACAAAAATGAATGGCAAATTATTGGCATAGGACAAACCATGTACACATTGGTCAATACCACCCAAATCGGCATTGATTCATGCAAAGTTTACTTCAAATGCCATATGGCTATTGCCAGTTGTAACACTTCAAAAATCCAACAGGTGGCGTGTGCGCTCCACCGTGGTTTTTCATATTGATATTGGACTCCAAGTCAACATCCAAAAGCCAAATTTTGAAAAAATTGATTTTTTGTCAAAAACTTATCACCCCTTAAAAAAGTGCTTTCTGGACCGTTTTTCGAAATTCTTTCGCTTTTTTTGTCAATTACACATGTGTAAGAACGGTATGAATATACTTTTGTCCAATTTTATTATCATTTTTTTATTTTTTTTACTTGCGCATTATTGCATGTGTTTTGTCCATCTGCAATATGATTTCATAGGAAGTCAGAAATCAAAAGTCAATAATTGCAAAATTTCATAAAAAACTTCACACACCCCTAAAAAAGTGCTTTCTGGACCGTTTTTCGAAATTTTTTCGAATTTTGTGTCAATTACACACGTA
Organism: Oncorhynchus masou masou; assembly: GCF_036934945.1. Lineage (NCBI taxonomy): Eukaryota > Metazoa > Chordata > Actinopteri > Salmoniformes > Salmonidae > Oncorhynchus > Oncorhynchus masou. Next base: position 40,045,924 of record NC_088241.1, on the reverse strand, counting down.
TAAGAACTGTATCAACATACTTTAGTCATATTTTATTATCATAATGTTTTTTTTTTTTTTTTTTACTTGTGCATAAGGCATATGTTTTGTGGGGGCCAAATGTCATAAGAAATTTGACATGCTCAAAAATCCTTCAGAAATGCAAAATTGACTGGCCTGATGAACTCGGGATGGCCGGGCAGTGATTGTTGTTCCTTTCAATCACTCGTGGTGTTGATTTCATCATGTCCATTTGTTTATGTTTTCTCACTTTTGCAAAGTCACTGTGCATTTGCAATATGGTTAACTGGGCATTCACCATCACCAATTTGTCATGCCATAAAAATCATGCAGGAATGCCAAATTGACTGGCCCGATGAACTCGGGATGGCTCGGCAGTGATTCTGGTACCTCTCCATCGCTCGTTTGGGTTGATTTCAGAATGTCGCTTTTGGTGATGGTACCTCACTGTTAAAACATATTGCAAATGTTTCTCACTTTTGCAAAGTCACTGAAAATTTGTGCAGGAATGCCAAATTGACTGGCCCGATGAACTCGGGATGGCTCGGCAGTGATTCTGGTACCTCGCCATCGCTCGTTAGGGTTGATTTCAGAATGTCCATTTGGTAATGTTTTCTCACCCTTTAAAAGTCACTGTGCATTTGCCATATTGTTAACTGGGCATTCACCATCACCAATTTGTCATGCCATAAAAATCATGCAGGAATGCCAAATTGACTGGCCCGATGAACTCGGGATGGCTGGGCAGTGATTCTGGTACCTCTCCATCGCTCGTTTGAGTTGATTTCAGAATGTCGCTTTTGGTGATGGTACCTCACTGTTAAAACATATTGCAAATGTTTTCTCACTTTTGCAAAGTCACTGAAAATTCGTGCAGGAATGCCAAATTGACTGGCCCGATGAAGTCGGGATGGCTTGGCAGTGATTCTGGTACCTCTCCATCGCTCGTTAGGGTTGATTCCAGAATGTCCATTTGGTGATTTTTCTCACTCTTTCAAAGTCACTGTGCATTTGCCATATGGTTAACTGGGCAGTCACCATCACCAATTTGTCATGCTATAAAAATCATGCAGGAATGCCAAATTGACTGGCCTGATGAACTCAGGATGGCTGGGCAGTGATACTGGTACCTCTCCATTGCTCGTTAGGGTTGATTTCAGAATGTCGCTTTTGGTGATGGTACCTCACCGCTTAAACATATTGCAAATGGACAAGAGTCACCTGCAAGTCACTGTCCATCAGTCAATTTGATATCATTCAAAGCTAACTATTGGAGGCACTGTCAGTCTCTACGCACCCCAATAATACGTCCCTCCATCCAAGTTGTGTATCTGTGTGATTTAGTTTTCCTTTGAATTTTTATGGGAAATATGACTGATTTACAGTTCATGGGGGTTGCCTAATCATATATATGAAGTTTTGGAAAGATCTGAATTTTTTAACCCCTCCAAACAGCCCATGAGACACCAATTATGGCACTTCCGGTTGGCACAAGAAGCTGTAAGTCAACATACATCCTCATTGGGGTATTCCATTACAGAATCCTGAGTTTTAAGTCTTTACCATTAAAACTGACTGATTTACACAGGGTTGAATGCACTATGTCTATCAAACTGCAGGCAGGTTATGGGTATACACTTTTAGGGCGATTTGAACCACTTCCGGTTGGTCCAGGAAGCTTAGAATCGACACAGATAGACCTTATAGTGGCCTGATGGACTGGTACCAAAGACAGGTTCATACAGCATTCATAACCCATATAGACTCCAGGTTGTATTTAGTGGAGCAGCCAATGTATTCCTACGGGGAGAGAAGTCAATGAACACTGTTTTTATGTAAACACCTTCTTTTGACTGTGAAGGGTTAATGTCACACGGTCAAGGATAGGCTTGGACAGATCAGGAGGACCTTAGGAACATTCCTGTGGTTGAATTGTCTTTCTAAACCTAACGGTTCCGCCGCTGTCACCCAAAATCAAATGACGTACTGGTGCAGGCTTCATATTGGGCCTATTTTTCTCATGGTCGCTGCGCTCAGACCGAGCGAGCTACGGTCAAGCGGGGCACCTCGTTGGACTCGGCACAGTCTGGACACTATGGTGATGCCATTGTTTGTGTTGATTTCAGAATGTCCATTTGGTAATGTTTTCTCACTCTTTCAAAGTCACTGTGCATTTGCCATATGGTTAACTGGGCATTCACCATCACCAATTTGTCATGTTATAAAAATCATGCAGGAATGCCAAATTGACTGGCCCGATGAACTCGGGATGGCTCGGCAGTGATTCTGGTACCTCGCCATCGCTCATTAGGGTTGATTTCAGAATGTCCATTTGGTAATGTTTTCTCACCCTTTCAAAGTCACTGTGTATTTGCCATATGGTTAACTGGGCATTCACCATCACCAATTTGTCATGCCATAAAAATCATACAGGAATGCCAAATTGACTGGCCCGATGAACTCAGGATGGCTGGGCAGTGATTCTGGTACCTCTCCATCGCTCGTTTGGGTTGATTTCAGAATGTCGCTTTTGGTGATGGTACCTCACTGTTAAAACATATTGCAAATGTTTTCTCACTTTTGCAAAGTCACTGAAAATTCATGCAGGAATGCCAAATTGACTGGCCCGATGAACTCGGGATGGCTCGGCAGTGATTCTGGTACCTCTCCATCAATCCTTAGGGTTGATTTCAGAATGTCCATTTGGCAATGTTTTCTCACTCTTTCAAAGTCACTGTGCATTTGCCATATGGTTAACTGGGCAGTCACCATCACCAATTTGTCATGCCATAAAAATCATGCAGGAATGCCAAATTGACTGGCCCGATGACCTCAGCATGGCTGGGCAGTGATACTGGTACCTCTCCATTGCTCGTTATGGTTGATTTCAGAATGTCGCTTTTGGTGATGGTACCTCACCGCTTAAACATATTGCTAATGGACAAGAGTCACCTGCAAGTCACCGTCCATCAGTCAATTTGATATCATTCTGACACCAAACTGATACAAACTGACACCAAACCCACTTTTCCCAACTCGTTTAGTAGCCAAGTATAACATACTTCAGAGCTGGCCCAAAATTCACAAGGCCTTCGGTACAAAACATTAAAAAACCATAAAACACATAGTTACTTTCTAGCTGCGGGGCCAGTTCGGACATTATGTGTAGTCCTATGTGAGGCGACCCCGAATCCCGAGTTTCGGCTCGATAGGTCATTTGGTGTCCGAGTAAAAGCCTAATTGGTGCTGAAAATCCACTTTTTCCATGCCTTGCTACGGGGTCCTTGAATGAGCTATCGGACCGAGATGTTGGGTTCTGTCTCTATGGGCCGAGACGGTCACAATGCACCTAGTCTTGTGTCTCTGGGACATTTCTAAATGTCCCCATTTTCGTAATGGTCAAAATGAATTGAAGTCATTGCAAATGTTCGACGCTGTTTCTCGGTCCGAGAACCTCCTAGAGCGCCGTAACTCACCACGCACTATCTACCTGAGGTCTAGAACAGGATTCTAAAGTTTCGGAACTCTAGGTCTGACGGTTCTTTTTTAGCTCGAACAAAGCTAACTATTGGAGGCACTGTCAGTCTCTCCACACCCCAATACGTCCCTCCATCCAAGTTGTGTATCTGTGTGATTTATTTTTCCTTTGAATTTTTATGGGAAAAATGACTGATTTACAGTTCATGGGGGTTGTCTAATCACACATATGAAGTTTTGGACAGATCTGATTTTTTTAACCCTTCCAAACAGCCCCTGAGACACCAATTATGGCACTTCCGGTTGGCACAGGAAGCTATAAATACACATGTCTTGACTGACATAGAAACCTACGGAATCCTGAGTTTTAAGTCTTTAAGTTGAGAATTGACTGATCTACACAGGGTTGAATAATGCAGAGTCATTTTCACCTTTCGAGATGATGTACATCCAAATACCTTTTGGGTCAATTTAACCACTTCCGGTTGCTCCAGGAAGCTTAGAATCGACACAGGTAGACCTCATAGTGGTCTGATGGAATGTCATAGAAGACAGGTTCATACAGCATTCATAACCCATATAGACTCCAGGTTGTATTTAGGGGAGCAGGCAATGTATTCCTATGGGTAGAGAAGTCAATGCACACTGTTTTTTTGTAAACACCTTCTTTTAACTGTGAAAGGTTAATGCCACACAGTCAAGGTTAGGCTTGCACAGATCGAGAGGACCTTAGGAACAGTCCTGTGGTTGAATTGTCTTTCTAAACCTAACGGTTCCGCCGCTGTCACCCAAAATCAAATGACATTGTGGTGCAGGCTTCATTGTGGGCCTATTTTTCTCATGGTCGCTGCGCTTAGACCGAGCGAGCTACGGTCAAGCGGGATATCTCGTTGAACTCGGCACGGCCTTGGGATTATGTTTATGCCATTGCCTGCTCTCTGTGTCTTTAAACACCACGCTTTGTCACTCCATCCTTGCTGTGTGTGTGTGTGAGAGCTTTTCTTTGACATCTGTTGGGAAAAATTACTGATTTACAGTTCATGGGGGTTGTCTAATCACACATATGAAGTTTTGGACAGTGTTTTAGTTTATTAGTTAGTCAGACCAGGGTGTGACATGGGTTTATTATGTATTGTAGTTTCGTATTGGGGTTTGTAGTATTTGGGATTGTAGCTGATTAGGGGTGTGTGTGTTTAATAGGTTTGGCTGCCTGAGGCGGTTCTCAATCAGAGTCAGGTGATTCTCGTTGTCTCTGATTGGGAACCGTATTTAGGTAGCCTGGTTTTCGCTTTACATTTCGTGGGTGATTGTTCCTGTCTCTGTGTTAGTATCACCAGTCAGGCTGTAATAGGTTTCACGTTCTGTTTGTTGTTTTGTATTTATTTTGTTATTCATGTATAGTTCGTTTTGTTTGTTTCACTATTAAAACATGAGTAACCTACACGCTGCATTTCGGTCCGACTTTCTTTCAACAAAAGAAGAACGCCGTTACAGGTAGTGGCTACTAGGACGGTGACGACGACTGCCGAGCACCGCCCGAACAGGCAGGAGAGCCAACTTCGGCGGAAGTCTCGACATCGTCTAACAGCTGATGGTAGATCAGCAATAATCCCTATTCTAGTGTCAGAACAAACTCAGATTAATTTAAGGGAAGAGATGTAGACTAATGAAGGTAACAAAAGACAGTAAGAATTTCGATTTTGCATTGTTTGGATTGATTAAGAATTGGCTGATGTATTTTCTACATTCGACACATTACAGGTTCATCTTAAAATAATAGATGTTTAATGAGTGCGAAGCAGTGGTTAGTGAAAAAAATATAGTCATTGATAAGAAGGATTGATGTAAACGTAATGAGTGTTGACAGTATGTGAATGGTAATATGTTATTATTGCCTTTTTGAAGCACTCTAACGATGCAATATTTTAGTAATTTGAAAAGCTGATGTTTCAATACATGGTTAAAGTATTGAACCTTGAGATTGTAAAAAAGGTTAGCTGCAGTTGAAAGCAAGCAGGTAGTGGGACATTTGAAGTAGAGGTATGAGAATCATTCTTTGACATTGATTATTGTTGCTTGGTTTTATAGTTAGGTAACTCCAGTGAATTTGAGCGGGAAGTTAATGTATTATACGATTATAATCTGTTTCCATTACGTGGAGCAGTGTCCAGTAATACAAGTACAAGGAAATAAGTATTAACTGTCAAACTGATTAGACAGCACCAACCTTTTGAAGGTTCTACATTTGTTAATTAACCGTTTTGTATTTTACTAACATAATGCAACAGGTCAAACTGATAAGATTACTGGAAAGGGGTTTTGGGATTGTGTCATTTTCAATTCAGTTTTAAATTGGGTATACAGAAAGATGGAAATGTTTTGAAAGGTACTTAAATGGTTTCAATAGGTCAGGGAAAGGGCAGGAAGAGGAAAGTTTTTAATGGTGTCGAATGCCCTGTATAACTGACTTTTACAGTGAGAACTGATCACTCTCACTGGAAATGACAGGAACAGGTGGGATTTAATTATAAAATGACAGAAACACCAGTCTCTTTTCAAAGTGTACCATCATTCTATTATTTCATTAGGAAATTATAAAGAGTTGTAATCTAAGTTGATTAGTTATTCGAAATTGTTTAAAAACAAAATCATATTTAACATGTTATTTTTGAATCATGTGTTAAAAGGGAAAATTACCAGTTCCCTGTGGGTCATGGTCTTTGAGTAAATATACAGAGGTTCTTTGCTCAATCTGCATATAGAAGGGAGAATGTATGTTAAGTGATGACAGTTACTTTGAATGGATTATGGTATATGTATTGATGATTTCATTTTGTGTTTTTCTTTCAATACAACATTTACCAGATTGGGATTTATGGTGTTGGACTCTACGATGAGTTAAGGTGCTAACTTCATGATCTGGTAACTCTTCCGAGAGGTTGCCAGTAAAATAAGGGAGTTATCATGGAAGATGACGTCAGATCGTGTCTTAAAAAACCTCTTATGGATAGGGGAGACGCTAGCATCTCAACTGGCCAATTGCCAGGGGAAATGCAGAGCGCCAGATTCAAATAAAATGCTAAGTCATTAAATCACACATGTAAGATACTCAATTAAAGCTACACGCGTTGTGAATCCAGCCAATATGTCAGATTTTAAAAATGCTATTCGGCGAAAGCATAAGAAGCTATTATCTGATAGCCTGCATCTATCTGCACCAGCAGTAAACAATGGAGCTAGCGTAGCAGGTGCTACACAAAAGGCTGAAATAAAATATAAAATATGCATTACCTTTGACGAGCTTCTTTTGTTGGCACTCCAATATGTCCCATAAACATCACAATTGGTTCTTTTGTTTTGATTAATTCCATCCATATATATCGAAAATGTCCATTTATAAAACGTGTTTGATCCAGAAAAAAACAGCTTACCAAAACACAACGTCACTGCAAAATATTTCAAAAGTTGCCTATAAACTTTGCCAAAATATTTCACACTGCTTTTGTAATTCAACGTTAGGTATTTTTAAACGTTAATAATCGATCAAATTGTAGACGCAGCAATCTGTATTCAATACAGGAACGAAACCAACGCAGCACTGCTGTACACGTCTTGCGCAACTCACAAATGTGTCCCCAGTTCCGAGTTGGCCTACTTCCTGCACAAAGGAATAACTTCAACCATATTCCAAAGACTGGCGACATTGTGTGGAAGCGGTAAGAACTGAACATGGATCCCTATTAAATATCCAATGGCAAAGACAATATATTCAACAGAGGGGGAAAAAATAAAATCTGAACAGTTAGTCCTCGGGGTTTTGCCTGCTACATAAGTTCTGTTATACTCACAGACATGATTCAAACAGTTTTAGAAACTTCAGTGTTTTCTATCCAAACCTGTGAATAATATGTATATCTAATATGCATAAATTCTGCCCCGTAGATTTAAGAGGTTAATGCATGGTCGGAATAATTTGACCACAAACAGTGTGTGTAAACCTCAAACCGGCTGGAGAAAGAGCGACAAAGGCGAAGCAATACGACAGTAACTTTTAGCACTTCTATATTAGTCTACACACTGCTAACAGTTTGGACTAAGTATGCATTGAGATACTGATCTTTCATTACCAGGCCACTTATGACAGGGAAACAGGGACAAAGGGGGGTTGTAATGAAAATTGTTATTGCTGGTACAAAAAGGTTTTGTTTATAAATGTATATTTTAATAGGGATGATGTATGCTAATTTGAGAAGTTTGAATTTGAGTTAAAGTAAGCACCAAGGACTCTTATTCTGATTATAGTTTGAATAATTTATAAAATGTTTTAGTTATGATTTGGATATAGCAAGAGAGAGTTGCTTTTGAACGGCGAGGGTTGGGGGCACTGTTTACATTTATAAGGCGTAGTGTGGAATTAAAATAATGGATTCACCCCAAGATAATGTGCTCATCCAAGTCATACCTGTCAATGGGAATACACAGGGCCATTCAACTCAAGCTGACAATACAAATCATAATGGGAATGGAGATAATGGAGTTGATTTGGGCCAGATCCCTGGGAATCTGAATGCTCGGTCTGGACCACAGGCCACAGGTCTAACCAGTTACTCACTTATTGACATGGATCTGTGTGGAAGTACTGAGCTAGCCCTCCCTCTGACACCCAACCTTCATCCATTGTCTGGTTTATCTCCAGAGGTTGTAGTCTTACAACTTCAAGGTGACATCCTTGATATTCGTCGGACTCAACAACATCTCCAAACTCTTATCCACCATAAATTCAAGTGTCTGAGGGAAGAGCAACAACAGAGGGCCATGGAATTCAGAAACTCACTGAGCACTCTAACCCACACGCTGACAGAGCTCAGTGAGAGTGGAAGACGGGAAATTACTGGTGCCATGGGCAGGCAGTTTGACTACAAACGAAACCAACTCACTGCCACTCTCCAATGACGCCTGCAACATCACCACACTGAGGTCCTCAAGGACGTTAATTCTGTTTTTTCTCCCATGGTTAACACTGTAGACCACTTGCAGACAGAACTCTCTAATTGTGTTAAAATGTTGGATGACGTGTCTGTGGACATGGCCTCCATTAGGCACAACTCCTTACACAGAGTTTATCTGGTGTCCACTTCTGTTCAGACCACTGAGGGCCAAGCTGGCACCTCCGAACAGCCAAGACAATGCCATGCTGCAGCCACCCCTTGCAGGATGCAATCCACAATGCATCCTGGTGTTCATTTTCATGGTCCCATAACTCCCTCCCCCTCTACTTCCTCAATCCCTCCTAGCTTGTTTGTTCATGGTGATTTAAGTAGACGTCATGTGGGGCCGATGCCCATTAAATTGCAATTTCCCACCTTTGGGAAAAAAGATGACAGTCCTGATCAATTAATATATCTGGAAAGATGTCGTGACTTTCTTGCCCTCAATCCCCTGGCTGATGACGAACTCCTTGCCACATTGAGGAATGTGTTGCATGGGACAGCTCGAGACTGGTGGGATGTGGCACATCTCACCACTACCTCCTGGGCTGACTTTGAGGCCAAGTTTTCCTCTGCATTTCTGTCTGAGGACTACACAGATGAGCTGGCAGACAGAGTCAGGAATCGAGTACAAAGAGAGAAAGAGAGTATCCGTGACTTTGCATACGGTTACCACTCATTGTGCAGAAGGTTGAAACCTGGCATTGAGGAGGAAGAGGTCATTAAATTGATCTTGAAAAACATCAACCCACTACTAGCCAGTCAACTCCGAGAACGAGTCACTACTGTCGATGGACTGGTTCGCTTGGGACAGCAGTTTGAGAAGGACAGAGAATGCCAACAGCAATATGACCAGAGAAAGAAACAGACAGCCAAACAGTTACCCAAGACAGACTATCAACAACAGCTAGAGTCTCTAGCCAAGAGCCCTCTCATGTTCTGTTGGAGCCAAAAGTAGACATTCTTCAGCTACATGTCCAAGACCGTATCAAGTAAACCCTTCCAGAAACCACAAATCACAACAGGCCAACACACCTAACTCTTTTCACTGGAATGACCATCCTACTCTGGGTGCTTTAACCAGAGCTGAAACCCACTACCTACGCCCCCCCATCGACATCCCCTTCCTTTCAGTTAATACCGCACCAACTGGTGTTACCCCTGTCCACAGGCCCATGGACAGGAAGAGCCATCTTGGATACCTGGTCATCCTACACACTGCTCAATGAAAAACTGTGGAAGGAGGTTAAAGGTCCACAATACAACTTGAAGCCGTAGACAGAAGGTCCACTCTATCTGACTGATGGTGAGGCTAAATGACCACTTGGATGGAGTGAGGTAGAGTTCCGCCTGTGTAACCGCTCCTATATGATTCCTTCTGTTATCCTACAAACCAAGAACCTTGCTTTTCCTGTAGTGTTGGGAATTGATTTCATGTACTTCAGTGGTGTCCAGATTGATATCGCACACAATTGCTACTGGTTTCCATACAATCCGAGCAAGAAGCATTTCTTCCAATCAGAAGCTACAAAGTTACATGATTGGGGATCAAATGGGGCACTCTTCTCTGCCATTGCTCCAGTACCACTACCTGGACGATATAATTATCTACTCTCAGAACAGAGAAAGACACTTTCAAGATCTTCAAGCAGTGTTGGACAAGCTAAGAGAAGCTGGTCTGACCTTGAATATGAAGAAGAGCAACTTCTGCCAAACCTCCCTGAAGTTCCTTGAGCATATTGTGTCTTTTGACGGCATTCATGTGGATCCTGATCCTGTGCCAACCACAATCAAGGCCCTTCAACGGTTCCTTGGTATGGCTGGATGATACCATCGGTTTGTGTTAAACTTCTCCCAGGTGGCAGAACCCCTCAACGCGTTGAAGCGAAAAGGAGCTAAATTCCAATGGACGGCAGAGTGCCAGACCTCCTTTGAAACCCTGAAACGACACCTCACCCAAAACGGACTTTCCCATCTCTGATGAGGCCATATGGAAAGCCCAACAGGATGATCCAGAAGTACAGGCTTTGTACCAGACTATCCTGGAAGATGGAGAAAAGATGGTCAATCCTACCACAAAGCTGACCATCATTGAAGACAAAGTCTACCGAGTTGTACAACTACCTCACAGAACACTCTACCAAATGTACATACCTGAAACTCTACGCCTTCAACTGCTTCCACATTTCCAGGAAGACCCATTAGCTGGTCATTTGGGCAGGTTCAAAACCTACAAGCGGTTGCAAGCGTTACTGTACTGGCCACATCTGAGCATGGATGTGAAGTCACACATCCGAAACTGTCAGGTTTGTCAAATGTACAAACCAGAATATAGAAAGCCTGCTGGCATGTTGCAGCAAACGGTGGTTACCCGACCTTGGGAAATGTTAGTAGTGGATTTGATGGGTCCATTTCCTAGAAACTCCAATCAGAATGTGTAAATGCTTGTTTTTGTTGATTATTATTCAAAGTGGGTGGAACTCTTTTCCCTGCGTCAGGCCACAGCAAGGACCGCCTCTAACATCCTTACGAAAGAGATCCTGACTCGCTGGGGAGTGCCTGATTACATCCTGTCTGATCGAGGTTCCCAATTTGTCTCTGATCTCTTTGAGGAGACCTGCCAAAGATGGAACCAGAGACAGAAGTTGACCACGGCCTATCACCCACAGACCAACCTTACTGAGAGGGTGAATCGAACCTTGAAGACAATGATTGCTTCCTATGTAGGGACCCAGCACAAACACTGGGACAAGCACCTTCACGAGTTTCAATTTGCCCTGAATTCTGCTGTGCAAGAGTCCACTGGAGTCACACCTGCAGAGCTGAACCTAAGTCGTCCTCTCCGAGGACCCTTGGATATGGTGCTTACAGCCCCAGCAGCTTACTCCAGACGCTGCTTGCTATGACCAGGTAGTCCATCTTCACGACTTGAGAGCTCTTGTCTCGAAGAACATGATCCAGGTTCGACTCAAGCAGAAGAGAAATTATGATAAGAACAGACGAGACATGCAGTTCCAGCTTCGTGATCGGGTGTGGCTTCGCTCTCATCCTTACTCGAAAGCTGAACAATTCTTCTCGGCCAAGCTTGCTCCTAAATGGCAAGAACCATATAGGATTGTGGAGCAGATGGGCCCTTTGAACTACCGTGTGGTGAAAGAGGACACAGGTGAAGATATGCGCGGTGTCTATGTCTCATGCCTTAATGCTTGTTACCCCTCGGCTGAGGAATTGGAGGCGATTGAGTGCCGCAAAGTCATTAATATTTTTGTAGAGGAAAGTGATGAGGAGACCTTTCTCGGTTTCCCCGACCAAGATGTGCCTTCCAGGGCAATTTTCCAGGGGAGGGGGTGTGTGACGGCCCTGAATTTTTCTGAACCATCTCAGTGCTTCTCCTTCCAATAGGGCGCTTTTGTGATGGAGACTTGAATGAGGATGTGTTCAACCCTCAGTTCCGAAGCTTCTCTATTCCATTTGTTTTGTTGCCGTTAAACGTGTGTTTCGAAGGCTTATAGAGTTTACCCAGGATCGGATCCACTCTTTGCGTCCGTGGACTACACCTCTCCGTTCTTTGTGGCCTTTCTCCGCTGGAGATCTATTGGCGGATTGGATTGTCTGACTGACCAACTGACTACCACCTTTTTATGAACGGTATTTCATTTATTTTGATGTGATGTATACGGTGATGATTTATGTAGTTAGTTGTAGTTGAGGACTTAGTAAGAGTTGATATGCTTTAAAGTTCTGTGGTAAAATAATTGTTATATTGATTGTAAGATTAATACTGGGTTTACGCTACACTTGAATGAATGGACAAACATTGCGTGACAAAGGTCACTTGAGTTCCCTGAACTCCTTTACCGGGCTGGACTCTTTTTAGGCCCGAGGTACATAACATTGCTAGAAGAACCAGAACTAATTGTGATATTATTATACGTGTGTGTAATCATTTATGTTGCTAATACAACCCACGCAAAGTAATATAGTTGTTTTTGAAGTTCTTTCCAATGTTTTAAGGGTTTATGAAAAGTTTATTTCCATCCTGACTTTTACATTAGTCCTTTGTATTGGTGTAGAGTTGACGGACCAGATGGGACTCATTCCCTCCCAAACCAAAAGGAGAAACCAATGTTTTCTCTGGTAGGCACAACCTACCTGGCACCCCTATAAATAATAACCTCAAGTCAAAACCGTTACAGTAGGGAAGGAAGCTCTGGAAACATTATCTCTAAGCATCCTTTGGCAGTGAGGTTGTTAGAACTTACTGGATGGTAGCTTGGGTTAACATAAAGGTTTTTTATTTTTGTATTATGTCATTAGAATTTTAATTTGAAATTGTATTGATAAATAGAGATGGCTGGATGATATAATTAATTGCATCTAAGGTTTATAGTCTCTGTTTTGCAATAACAGCCAATGATGGATCTGAAGGAGATGACATGGAGACCTACATAACATGGGCATAGAACGTAACGGATGGACAGACCCCCCCCCCCCCAGTTTTACTTACATTAAGAGTAGTAGGAAGTTATTAAACATGTTTTCTTTTTACATAAATCTTTCTCTTTTCTTGTTAAGTCAATACGTTTTTATGTTTTGTGGAACAAAAGAGTGATTTTTGTTCCAAAGGAGGGACTGATGTATATTGTCTAAATTGATTTGAGAATGTTTTAGTATGTTTAAAACTGTGGAAGTACATTAGGAGTAGTGACTAGTGTGTTATGGGTTAGATAGAATGTGACTGTATTGGGGATCTGGGGGGGCTCATAAATTAAGGTTGTGGTAGTAGAGGGCTGTTATTTCCAGAGACTATGTATATTGTTACAGGAGACAGCTCATAGGAGAGGGGGGACAGCTGGCTGTGTAAAATATAGGGACAATTCTAAGTAAATTGAACATTACACATCCCTAGAATATGGTGAGAGTAAAAGAGATAGTGGTGGTATTTTAGACATTATGGTAAACGTTTAAGAGACGTGACTTAGAGTTTTGTTAGGTTGGATATTCTTCCAACTCAATGGCATTTTTCTTAATTGCTAACAGCCGCCGAACACTTGACAGATTCCAGGCAGTAGTTCTTCTTACAGCAGTTTCTGTAGGGATCGTATTTAAAACCTCTTAGAGATCGGGCTACTTTTTTCAACATTCTGTTAAAAATCGTGCAACATTTCAACGTCCTGCTACTCATGCCAGGAATATAGTATATGCATATGATTAGTATGTGTGCATAGAAAACACTCTGAAGTTTTTAGAACTGGTTCAATGGTGTCTGTGACTATAACAGAACGAGTTCCGGGGTCAAAATCGCCAGAAAACCTGGTCACTAAATCGACTAAGAAAAAATCTATCCGCCAGTCTCTGGATTGTCTATTGCACGCTATAATAGATGGGACTGGGCTTGCAGTTCCTACAGATTCCACACGATGTCGCTAGTGTTGTGAATTCAATGCAGCTAAATCCTTGGTCACCTGAGTAATAGGCACATCCTGCCATGAAGCCTCCCAGAGGAAGTAATGAAAGTGGCAAAGTATTAACTTAAGGGGGCTGAATAATTTTGCACGCCCAATTTTTCTGTTTTTGATTTGTTAAAAAAGTTTGAAATATTCAATAAATGTCGTTCCACTTCATGATTGTGTCCCACTTGTTGTTGATTCTTCACAAAAAATACAGTTTTATATCTTTATGTTTGAAGCCTGAAATGTGGCAAAAGGTCGCAAGGTTCAAGGCACTGTATATAAGTATACACTGCTCAAAAAAATTAAGGGGACACTAAAATAACATATCCTAGATCTGACTTTATGAAATATTCTTATTAAATACTTTTTTCTTTGCATAGTTGAATGTGCTGACAACACAATCACACAAATTTTATCAATGGAAATCAAATTTATCAACCCATGGAGGTCTGGATTTGGAGTCACACTCAAAAATAAAGTGGAAAACCACACTACAGGCTGATCCAACTTGGATGTAATGTCTTTAAAACAAGTCAAAATGAGGCTCAGTAGTGTGTGTGGCCTCCACGTGCCTGTAGGACCTCCCTACAATGCCTGGGCATGCTCCTGATGAGGTGGCAGATGGTCTCCTGGGGGATCTCCTCCCAGACCTGGACTAAAGCATCCGCCAACTCCTGGACAGTCAGTGGTGCAATGTGGCGTTGGTGGATGGAGCGAGACATGATGTCCCAGATGTGCTCAATTGGATTCAGGTCTGGGGAATGGGCGGGCCAGTCCATAGCAACAATGGCTTCCTCTTGAGGGAACTACTGACACACTCCAGCCACATGAGGTCGAGCATTGTCTTGCATTAGGAGGAACCCAGGGCCAACCGCACCAGCATATGGTCTCACAAGGGGTCTGAGGATCTCACCTCGGTACCTTATGGCAGTCAGGCTACCTCTGGCGAGCACATGGAGGGCCCCCCAAAGAAATGCCACCCCACACCATGACTGACCCACCGCCAAACCGGTAATGCTGTAGGATGTTGCAGGCAGCAGAACTTCCTCCATGGCGTCTCCAGACTCTGTCACGTCTGTCACATGTGCTCCGTGTGAACCTGCTTTCATCTGTGAAGAGCACAGGGCACCAGTGGCAAATTTGCCAATCTTGGTGTTCTCTGTCAAATGCCAAACGTCCAGCACGGTGTTGGGCTGTAAGCACAACCCCCACCTGTGGACGTCGGGTCCTCATACCACCCTCATGGAGTCTGTTTCTGACCGTTTGAGCAGACACATGCACATTTGTGGCCTGCTGGAGGTAATTTTGCAGAGCTCTGGCAGTGCTCCTCCTGCTCCTCCTTGCACAAATGCAGAGGTAGTGGTCCTGCTGCTGGGTTGTTTGCCTCCTACGGCCTCCTCCATGTCTCCCGATGTACTGGCCTGTCTCCTGGTGCGCCTCCATGCTCTGGACACTACACTGACAGACACAGCAAACCTTCTTGCCACAGCTTGCATTGATGTGCCATCCTGGATGAGCTGCACTACCTGAGCCACTTGTGTGGGTTGTAGACTCCGTCTCATGCTACCACTAGAGTGAAAGCACCGCCAGCATTCAAAAGTGACCAAAACATCAGCCAGGAAGCATAGGAACTGAGAAGTGGTCTGTGGTCACCACCTGCAGAACCACTCCTTTAGTGGGGGTTTCTTACTAATTGCCTATAATTTCCACCTGTTGTCTGTCTATTCCATTTGCACAACAGCATGTGACATTTATTGTCAATCAGTGTTGCTTCCTAAGTGGACAGTTTGATTTCACAGAAGTGTGATTGACTTGGAGTTACATTGTGTTGTTTAACCAGTTGGATTTAGGGGGCGCTATTTATATTTTTTTATTATGCTAATGCATTTGAGGATATGATTACGCTCCCGGATACGGGTTTGCTCGTCACAACTGGTTAAGTGTTCCCTTTATTTCTTTTAGCAGTGTATATATATATATATATATATATATATACATACATATATACATATATATATATATATATATACATATATATATATATATATATATATATATACATACATATATACATACATATATACACACACACACACACACACTCCCAAACAAACAAACATACATACATACATACACGCACACAGGTTATGGGTCGTAAACATACATACACACACACACACACACACACACTATAGCCAATGTGTACTTTACACATTTCATCACACATTTCATTGCAAATTGCACCCCAAAAATATGTATATATATAGTTTGCAAAAAAAATGTATATGTATATATATATTTATATTTCATAAAACAGCATTAGCACTTACCCATCCAGAAGTATGTCCTGTTCTTGCAGAAACAGCTCCTCAGCTCCTGCTAGAATCATAACACTCAAAGTTTCCTCAAACAAAAAATCTGTCTCACTTTCCCGATCAATCTCTTCTATAATCTGGTGTAAATCTGTATACTTAGACTTGGACTTCACTTTTCCTGATTCATTCGCCATGATGTCTTCAATAACATTGTTGAAAAAACACTTTGCAAAATACTACTTTCCCAAACACTGCTGTGCGTAACAAGCGTGACTGCAACTACTCTGACTGTCAAGGCGAGAATGGAGTTCATTACGCGTGCGTTTACAAACAAGGAATGGTGGTCCAACCCATAACCAGCACATACTGGCATTTACCTCAGCTCATTGGCTATCTACCCAGTTAGATTTCAAGAAGATCAGTGGTCTTTGGGCAGAAATACAGTCAATCAACGAAGCTTCGCTAAAATTATTGGTGCGTAATGAAGTCATTGCTCGTTGTCTTCAAATCAGTTCACTTCGGTCAATACTCCCCGCAAAAAAAACAATCAAGTTTGGCTGTGTTGCAAACATCCAGAGAATTGCACTGAAACCAACCATGTCTAGATAAACAATTGTTTACTTTGTGTAATTACGTCAAATGCTCCGTAAAAAGTTGATAGAGAAGGAATTCACAGCACAAACGGTTTACAAAATGTTTCGATTTAGGCTATAAAAATGGATTTTATCAAAGAAAACAGCACTTCATTTGATCACTGGGACCCTCAGGAAGAGGAATAAGAGCAAGTTATCAGAATGTAATTTCACGTTCAGATGTGAATGTGTAAAAACTGTCATGGCGGAAAATGCTTTTTGTTGTTGATCGCTCTTCTCAAACAAAAGCTTGGCATTTGTTCTCTGTAATAGCTATTTTAATCGGAAAACGTAGTTTGATTACCAAGGTTCTAATCTTTTGGAGGATGTAAGACACTTGCATTTTCACAAATGTTTATTGTTACGACGTTGTATTTTTAGTTGTCACTCTGAAATTGTTGATCCCTGAACGGGGATCGCAGCCATAAGAGGCTAAAGCTAACCAACTTGGTTCAATGTTAGCTAGCTACTCTGACAATCAAGGCAAGCTACTATTAGGCTATAACTAGCAATGCAAATGGCTGTAATCCATAGACAGGTTTTATTTGCAGTTCTACGTGATAAAAAAAAGCCACTTTAGAAAGGATTACCGTCACATACTGAGCAACTTTGCTAAAAAAAAAACTTTTACGTTGAAGTATCTCTCCTGGGAAGTAGTGACGTTCGATATACTCATAGTTTCCTGAAAAAACTCACATTTGGAAAATCTGACCATAAATCTATCCTCTTAATTCCTATTTACAAGAAAAACTCAAACAGGAAATACCAGTGATGCGCTCAATATGGAAGTGTTCCAATGAAGTGGACGATAACCTACTGGACTTGTTTTGCTAGCACAAATTGAAATATGTTTCGGGATTCATCCGATGGCATTGAGGAGTTTTCCCCATCTGTCACCGGCTTCATTAATAATGTATATAATCTGGTGTTCAACCTTCCCAAGTTCTCTCACGTCACCTCGCTCCTCCGCTCTCTCCACTGGCTTCCAGTTGAAGCTCGCATCCGCTACAAGACCATGGTGCTTGCCTACGGAGCTGTGAGGGGAACGGCACCGCAGTACCTCCAGGCTCTGATCAGGCCCTACACCCAAACAAGGGCACTGCGTTCATCCACCTCTGGCCTGCTCGCCTCCCTACCACTGAGGAAGTACAGTTCCCGCTCAGCCCAGTCAAAACTGTTCGCTGCTCTGGCCCCCCAATGGTGGAACAAACTCCCTCACGACGCCAGGACAGCGGAGTCAATCACCACCTTCCGGAGACACCTGAAACCCCACCTCTTTAAGGAATACCTAGGATAGGATAAAGTAATCCTTCTCACCCCCCTTAAATGATTTAGATGCACTATTGTAAAGTGGCTGTTCCACTGGATGTCATAAGGTGAATTCACCAATTTGTAAGTCGCTCTGGATAAGAGCGTCTGCCAAATGACTTAAGTGATAATTGGTATCATTTGAAAGAAAACACTTTGAAGTTTGTAGAAATGTAAAAAATAATGTATGAGACTATAACACAATTGATATGGTAGGAAAAAATCCAAAGAAAAACCAACCGAAATTTTGTGGTCGTTGAGAGCCCATGCTATTACAAAGGAAAGCTATGGGTCATATGCAATTCCAGCTCCCAGATTGCAATTCACATGGCTTCCACTAGATGGCAACAGTCTTTGTTCAAGGTTTCAGGCTTGTTTCTTCCCAAACGAGGAAGAATTTTGAGCTTTGGAACTGGGAGTCAGAGTTGGAAATCAGTTTGTGAGTGTGCGACGAAGAGGACGCGCACCTGCTTATTTTGCTTTTCTATTGAACATACTTCTTTCCATATGAAATATTATAGTGTAGTTACATTTTAGGGTAACTGAGGATTATATAGAAACGTATTTTGACTTCTTATAACAAAGTTTAGCGGTAGCTTTTTTGATTCCTTTCTCTGCATGTTGAACGAGTGGATTACTCAAATTGATGGCGCCATCTAAACAGACTTTTTGGGATAAAGAAAGATTTTATCTAACAAAACGAACATACATGTTGTAGCTGGGGCCCTTTGGATTGCAAATCAGAGGAAAATCTTCAAAAACTAAGTGAATATTTAATCGCTATTTGTGATTTTATGAAGCCTGTGCTGGTTGAAAAATATTTTGATGTGGGGTGCCAACGAACAATCGCACTGCATGCTTCCGCTGTAAAGCCTATTGTGAAATCAGGCAGTGCAGTTAGATTAACAAGACTTTAAGCTTTTAACCGACATAAGACACATGTATGTACTCACATTTTATTTATTTATTTCACCTTTATTTAACCAGGTAGGCAAGTTGAGAACAAGTTCTCATTTACAATTGCAACCTGGCCAAGATAAAGCAAACCAGTTCGACACATACAACAACACAGAGTTACACATGGAGTAAAACAAACATACAGTCAATAATAGAGTAGAAAAAAAGCCTTGGCTTTTCTAACTGCCTGTGTATATTGGTTTCTAGCGTCCCTGAAAAGTTGCATATCACGGGGGCTGTTCGATGCTAATGCAGAACATTTTGTATATGTTGTTTTTGTGTTGGTTAAGGGCAGTCAGGGCAGTCAAATGTTTAATATCCATCATTTTATTATTATTTATTTGAATTGCGCACCCTCCAATTTCACCGGAAGTTGTGGACAGCCCTAAGATGAACATGCACCTGAGGAATGGTCGTTAAGACACTAACAGCTTACAGACGGTCAGCAATTAAGGTCACAGTTATGAAACCTAGGACACTAAAAGGCCTTTCTACTGACTCTGAAAAACATCAAAAGAAAGATGCCCAGGGTCCCTGCTCATCTGTGTGAACATGCCTTAGGCATGCTGCAAGGAGGCATGAGGACTGCAGATGTGGCCAGGGCAATATAAATGACAATGTCCGTACAGTCAGACGCCTAAGACAGTGCAACAGGAAACAGGATGGACAGCTGATCATCTTAGAAGTGGCAGACCATGTGTAACAACACCTGCACAGGATCGGTACCGCCGAACATCACACCTGCGGGACAGGTACAGGATAGCAACAACAACTGCCTGAGACCAGGAACGCACAATCCCTCCATCAGTGCTCAGACTGTCCGTAAGAGGCTGAGAGAGGCTGGACTGTGGGCTTGTAGGCCTGTTGTAAATTATTTATTTCAGTTTAATTTCTTTCACATTCTCAGTGGGTCAGAGGTTTACAAGCACTCAATTAGTATTTGGTACCATTGCCTTTAAATTGGTTAACCGGGTCAAACGTTTCGGGTTGCCTTCCACAAGCTTCTTACGATAAGTTGGGTGAATTTTGGCCCATTCCTCCTGACAGAGCTGGTGTAACTGTGTCAGGTTAAAGGCCTCCTTGCTCGCACACACTTTTTCAGTTCTGCACACAAATTTTCAATAGGATTGAGGTCAGGGATTTATGATCAAATCAAATCAAATGTATTTATTTAGCCCTTCGTACATCAGCTGATATCTCAAAGTGCTGTACAGAAACCCAGCCAAAAAAAAACAGCAAGTAATGCAGGTGTAGAAGCACGGTGGCTAGGAAAAACTCCCTAGAAAGGCCAAAACCTAGGAAGAAACCTAGAGAGGAACCAGGCTATGTGGGGTGGCCAGTCCTCTTCTGGCTGTGCCGGGTAGAGATTATAACAGAACATGGCCAAGATGTTCAAATGTTCATAAATGACCAGCATGGTCCAATAATAATAAGGCAGAACAGTTGAAACTGGAGCAGCAGCACGGCCAGGTGAACTGGGGACAGCAAGGAGTCATCATGTCAAGTAGTCCTGAGGCATGGTCCTAGGGCTCAGGTCCTCTGAGAGAGAGAAAGAAAGAGAGAAAGTGATGGCCACTCCAATACCTTGACTTTGTTGTCCTTAAGCCATTTTGCCACAAATTTGGAAGCACACTTTGGGTCATTGTCCAATTGGAAGATCCATTTGCGACCAAGCTTTAACTACCTGACTGGTTTTGGAGCAGTGGCTTCTTCCTTGCTGAGTGGCCTTTGGGGTTATATTGATATAGGACTCGTTTTACTGTAGATATAGATAGTTTTGTACCTGTTTCCTCCAGCATCTTCACACGTTTCTTTGCTGTTGTTCTGGGATTGATTTGCACTTTTTGCATCAAAGCATGTTCATCTCTAGGAGACAGAATGCTTCTCCTTCCTGAGCGCCATGACGGCTGCTTGGTCCCATGGTGTTTATACTTGTGTACTATTGTTTATACAGATGAACGTGGTACCTTCAGGCATTTAGAAATTGCTCCCAAAGATGAACCAGACTTGTGGTGGTCTACAATTTTTTTTCTTAGGTCTTGGATGATTTCTTTTGATTTTCCCAAGGTGTCAAGCAAAGAGGCACTGAGTTTGAAGCTCGGCCTTGAAATACATCCACAGGTAAACCGCCAATTGACTCAAATGATGTCAATTAGCCTATCAATTAGCCTATCAGAAGCTTCTAAAGCCATGACATAATTTTCTGGAATTTTCCAAGTTGTTTAAATGTACAGTCAAATTAGCGTATGTAAACTTCTGACCCACTGGAATTGTGATAAAGTGAATTATAAGTTAAATATTCTGTGTGTAAACAATTGTTGGAAAAATGACTTCTGTCATGCACAAATTAGATGTCTTAACCGACTTGCCAAAGCTATAGTTTGTTAACAAAAAATGTGTGGAGTGGTTGAAAAACAAGTTTTAATGAAACCAACCTAAGTGTATGTAAACTTCTGACTTCAACTGTATATGTACATACATTATTACCTCAATCAATCACCCAAACTACCTAGTACCCCAGTATACTGACTTGGTACCTTTACTCCTTGTATTTGACCTGTATATAGCCTCATTATTGTTATTTTATTGTGTTACTATTTTCCTTCTTTCTATTTTTTTCTCTATTTAAAAAAATAGTTTTATCTGCATTGTTGGGAAAGGGCTTGTAAGTAAGCATTTCATGGTAAAGTCTATGCTTGTTGCATTCGCGCATGTAACAAATATAATTTGATTTAATTTTAAATAAATACAGCTCAAAATCAAATAAAAGAAAATTTTATTTGTCACATACACATGGTTAGCAGATGTTAATGCGAGTGTAGTGAAATGCTGCTCTCAGATGAGCGTTCTCCATTCAAATCCATTCAAATCTTACTTTAATATTCTAATTATTCCAATACAATACAAAACTGACGTTGGACCAGCTCCTAGATATTATCACCTATCACCTATGAGGTGACTTATGCTAATTATAATGCTTACCGTATAAGCATTACCACCAAATCAAGATTTGGCACATCGTTGCACACGTTGTTACACATCATGAAATTTATTGAGGCAAAATTTACAGACAGCCTACAATTAGCAAAATTGAACTCAATTGAAGGAACATGAAATTGATTGATTTCAATATTATTGAATTATTTGCATGTAGCCGTTACTGTAGGCTATGTTTCTTTTCATGCAGTCATCTCGGTTTTCATTTGAAGCCTATTTTTATCCTTTGTTTGTTTGTAACAATTCCAAAGATTTTGGGAACTTTGTATTTGTTGTCAACTTCTTTGTGAAGTTATCTGCCATCACAGAGAGACAGAATAACATCTTGATTCTATGTTTAGCAGAGGTCTTGTGTGTAAAGATATACCGTAGGAAAAAACGCTATTAACAACGCACTTAGATGCTCTGGTCTGAGGTAGCCCATACATAATGAGTGTTTCAAATGCAACTTTAGTAATGATGGTTTTGGGAAACAGCTGGGAGATTTAACAAGGCTCCTCTGAAGGTACTAATGATGAACTTAGCCTTAAAATGCTTTTGGGAAACTGGGCCTAGATCAGTAATCATGATTACATTATATCATGATTACATTATATCATGTTGTCAGGAATCTATATGATCTTGCCTGCAACGTTCCAGTGTGTGGATTTATTTCTACTGCTGAATTAAACTACACCTGGCAGGAAGTAGAGCCACAAAGAAAACAAATGGCCAATAATAACATCTCTTTGCTTTGAAACAGTCCCCCTGTGTGCTTTGTGGAAACACAAAGTATTTTGTCAATGCACAACATTTCTTAACTGCTCGTGTCAGTGCTTGTTGCAGAAAATGTTTAGTCCTTTTTAATGTTTAATTTGTGTTGAAACTACCAACAGATTGTAGTTAGAGTGACATAGATGGACATCACACTTGTCTACATTGTATTTGTTTTATACTCAAATAAAAGGGTGTTTTGACATTGTTTAGACTTTATTGTTACAGTTACAAATTTGTTGAAAACATTGTATTGAGTTAGCTAGTTGTCACGCAAGTATGATGATGACATTGGTCATTTATCCATGTACCTCCCTTTCTATCCTGCTCGCTCTCTCTCTCTCTCTGTCTCTCTCTCTCTCACGCTACACCACAGACAATATGTAGCTGATCAGAGGATATTATTTTGGCCATGCTATTGATCTTAGCCTCAAATTTCTATTTTCCCGTATTCATAGCTCTCCACAATTAAAGGTTCTATTCAATCACTTTCGCTTCAGATGTCATCAACATAGAGGTTGTTTTGGCTGCGTTGGAGGTGGAACTTTGTTAGAACTGTCAAATCCACAATCGGCTCCTGCCATTATACCTAAAGAGGACATTGTCATTGGCTGCACGGAGTCGCATTAACAAAAATCCCATGCAGCCTTGTTAACAAGTTCTAACACTGAAATGAGAGATGTAATCTTTACCTCCATTTGGATGATAGAAATCCACATTATTTCGTTCAAGGATTGTTTCTTTCTTGTTCTGAACTTCGAATGCTAGTGGCACAGGTGTGGCTTTGTGACAATGATCAAGAGCAGCTGCTCACCGGTTTAACAGCTCCAATGCAGTTACACCTCCTGATTTGACAGTTCCAAAGCAGCTACACCTCCCAATTTGACCGCTCCAACAGTTACACCTCTGACACCCCCAAACATCAGCTATGCGGGTGTCAGCTATCGACAGTTAAAGCTTGATCTGATTCAAACTAGGAATTCATATTTCATCAAACCGTCATTAATTGCCTAGTTTTACCCTAATGCAGTGGCCTGAAACTAGTTTACAGGCCACATAAAGCCTGCAGGTCACATGATGCTGGAGATGATTCAGAATGACTGCTATGGCAGGATACATTAAACTTGAGACTGCCTTAAACATGTCAACTGGAACAATCATTTCAGTAATGAGTGCAATTAGTCTGAGTATGTTATTTATATTTGAGTTACATACGATTAATGAATCAGTCAATGTACATGCAAAAACTTAGATATTGAAACAAACAATTCTAATAATAATAGAGCAATAGAGCAATATTTCCCAGCAATAGAGCATGCTGGGAAATATAATGATGGGCGTAGGTTTGGTTCAAATGGTTATTAAGACCAAGACTGGGATTCTTTTACACCCCTGAGTTTTAATTTAACTCTGGACTGTGTTAATTTAACCTGTTACATCTATGGGGGCGCTATTTCATTTTTGGATAAAAAGACGTACCCGTTTTAAGCGCAATATTTTGTCACAAAAAGATGCTCGACTATGCATATAATTGATAGGTTTGGAAAGAAAACACTCTGACGTTTCCAGGACTGCAAAGATATTCTCTGTGAGTGCCCCAGAACAGAAGCTACAGGCAAAACCAAGATGAAACTGCAACCAGGAAATGAGCAGGATTTTTGAGGGTCTGTTTTTCATTGTCTCCTTATATGGCTGTGAATGCGATAGGTATGAGCCTGCCCTATCTATCGTTTCCCCAAGGTGTCTGCAGCATTGTGATGTATTTGTAGGCATATCATTGGAAGATTGACCATAAGAGACTACATTTGCCGGGTGTCCGCCCGGTGTCCTCCTTCGAAATTGGTGCGTCATCTTCAACTGCACGTCTTTTTCCAAGCGATTAACCGGAGAAAGGAGACTACCACGAACAATATATCAATGGAGAGATATGTGAAAAACACATTGAGGATTGATTATAAACAGCGTTTGTCGTGTTTCAGTCGATGTTATGGAGTTAATTTGGAAAACAGTTCGCCGTTTTGATGACTGAATTTTCTTTTTTTTTGGTACCCAAACGTGATGTACAAAACGGAGCGATTTCTCCTACACAAAGAATCTTTCAGGAAAAACGGAACATTTGCTATGTAACTGAGAATCTCCTCATTGAAAACATCCAAAGTTCTTCAAAGGTAAATTATTTTATTTGAATCCTTTTCTAGTTTTTGTGCAAATGTTGCCCGCTAAATGCTACGCTAGCTATCACAAATGCTTGTTTTGCTATGGTTCAAAAGCATATTTTGAAAATCTGAGATGACAGTGTTGTTAAGAAAAGGCTAAGCTTGAGAGCTAGCACATTCATTTCATTTGCGATTTTCATAAATAGTTAACGTTACGTTATACTAATGAGCTTGAGGCTATAACTGGATATATTTTTTTTTCATAGCCAAACGTGAACAAAAACGGAGCGATTTGTCCTACACAAACAATATTTTTTTGAAAAACTGAACATTTGCTATGTAACTGAGAGTCTCCTCATTGAAAACATCCGAAGTTCTTCAAAGGTAAATGATTTTATTTGAATACTTTTCTGGTTTTTGTGCAAATGTTGCCCGCTAAATGCTACGCTAAATGCTACGCTAGCTATCACAAATGTTTGTTTAGCTATGGTTGAAAAGCATATTTTGAAAATCTGAGATGACAATGTTGTTACCAAAAGTCTAAGCTTGAGAGCAAATATATTTATTTCATTTAATTTGCGATTTTCATGAATAGTTAACGTTGCGTTATGCTAATGAGCTTGAGGCTATAAATAGAATCCCGGATCCGGGATTGCTCAACGCAAGAAGTTAACTCTTGAATCAACACTACAAATGTTATACTCAAAATTATTTAACACTAGCCATGTTTTTAAGTCGCTCTGGATAAGAGCGTCTGCTAAATGACTTAAATGTAAATGTAAATGTAAATGTATTCACAAAGTATTATTTGCCTATGGAAGTAGTACATCTTTTTTGGGGCTTGGATTGACCCTACTGATCTACTGCATCTTTCCAGTTAAAGGTAAGCCCAATAA
The DNA here is from genome assembly GCF_036934945.1 of Oncorhynchus masou masou. Taxonomy (NCBI): domain Eukaryota; kingdom Metazoa; phylum Chordata; class Actinopteri; order Salmoniformes; family Salmonidae; genus Oncorhynchus; species Oncorhynchus masou. The sequence continues at coordinate 40,019,992 of NC_088241.1, read as the reverse complement.
AGACAACCGACTCAGGTTGCATCCCAAATAGCACCCTTTTCCCAAAATAGTGCACTACTTTTAACCAGAGCCCTATGGACCCTGGTCAAAAGTAGCGCACTATATAGAATAGGGTGTCATTTGGGAAGTCAGTCCGATTAGAAGGGAGGTCACATCTCCATAACCCTCAACTCCACAATGTCACTCCCTTCAATTATAGGGAATATTAAATGAGTGATAGGAAATGTGAAAATAAATAACCTCAGTCAGATGTGAGTTTGAGGAGCCCGGACCAGAATCTGCTGTCTAATGGCTATGACAAAGAGGCATGACATAACCCTGGCCCTGGGAAGCATAGCCTACTGTAATGGCATTTCTGAACATAATCAGCTGTCTAGTGCTGGCTGGAGCGAGGCAAATGAGGAGGAAAATAAACTAATGTCCAATGTCTGGTCTCGGTAACAGTTAGCAGCACCTGGTGAATATTAACTAATGTCTGGTTCTACCTTCACATTTTGAACTGTTGAGTCTCATCTCACCTTAACATACAAATTAAGAAGTGTATTTGTTTCTGGGTGCCAAGATTACTTGGGTGATTAAGTGAGTGTTTGCAGTATCAAGGATTTTGATTATTATTTATGTGTTCTGTCCCCCAGCAAATGAATAAATAAAAAATAACATGGATACAAAAATATTCCCATTATTAATTTTCTAAAATGTGTACATTGCTTGTACATCAATACAATATATTGTGAAAGAATTATGCAGGCTGGACAAACATTATCTTCCCCCTATGTATTGCAGTCTACTGTAGTCTGTCACCATGTTCCTTTCCTTTCTTCCTCACATGCTGCAGCTAGAAGGTTGGCCTGTAATAGTGAGTCCTGCCGGGGTTCTTGCCTCATTGTTCCTCTGTGTTATCTCTTATGTTTTGCATGTTCCCGCTGTCCCTGAGGGGCCCCTTGTTCTCCTTTCAATGTTGCCCCCAAAACCGCCTCTAAACTAAGTGGGACACAAAACCTCAGAGAGAGTCCAAATGAAGGCGGCCCACAGACAATGGAATAGTGGGTTTACCACACAAGAGATGCATTTTTCATTGTATGTACATAGCTTGGAATGGAGAGCTGATCCCACTGAGGATGACAGAATAACACTGCAGTTAAAATTACACTGAGGAGCTCATTGTCTCTCTCTCTCTCTTTCTCTCTACACGAAGGAAATAGTGTTTAAGCTGCGTATCCAAATGATAAATTATAACTGAATTATTTATGCCCAGTGTGTGTTACGTATACTTGCACTCTGCGGAGATTCAGACGGTCTGTCTGGCGTGGCGCAGAGGAGCCTTAGGGAGGCACTCTTCCACATTGACAGTCCCTGAATCTCTATCAGTGTAATTTTTTCTTCAAATTACAGCATGGTAGATCATAAACACCAGCATTAGATTATGGAAATGAGGAGGCTGCATCTTCCACAGTTAATTCCTTTTGGGAGACGTTTAATTTAAACAAATAAATAACAGTGCCGCATCAGGTGTTTGTGAAGGGTATTGTGTAAAGTTAGCCCAGAAAATGGAATAATAATCACTCAATTTGAATGGCTATGTGCGTTCAATCACCCATCACTGAACACTTCATTAAGACTGTGATAGTGTTCTAAATATGAAGGACAGACACCTTAAGGCATGCATCAGAAGAAGGGGAAACAAATATCGGCCTTACATTTTGACTCCTCCCCCCAAAAATGAGCAGTGTTATTCCGTCATCTTTAGTGGGATCAGCTCCCCATGCCAAGATTTGGTCTCTCTCTGAGGTTTTGTGTCTAACTTATATATATTTATCTATTTTTTATCTTCACATTTTCAAACAGTGCATTTATATTTTCCAAAGGGGGTAAACATTTGGGTGAGGTTTTTTTCTTGCCTGAGAAGCCTCGTTTTACTGCCAAAAATAAAATTAAACCATCTTGTGTTCAGTGAAATAACAACACAATGTCAAATAAAGGTAGCCTTGTCAAAAAACTAACATCCATTCACATTAACCGTCACTCTCTCGCAGGAAACTTTCACTCTTGTGCAGACATTTAGAAACAAAACATGACAATTTGAAAAAGTAGCGCTGTAATGGTTTTCCTCCTCTTCGTCTGAAGAGGAGAGGCGAGAAGGATCGGAAGACCAATATGCGGAGTGGTAAGTGTCCATGGATGTTTATTTAAACACAAACTGAACACTCCATACAAAAACAATAAACCTAACCGTGAATAACCAAAACCGAAAACAGTACCGTAAAACACAGACACTGAAACAATCACCCACAAACAAACAGTGAAATCCAGGCTACCTAAGTATGATTCTCAATCAGAGACAACTAACGACACCTGCCTCTGATTGAGAACCATACTAGGCCGAGCACAGAAAAACAACCTAGAAAACATAGAATGTCTACCCAACTCACGTCCTGACCAACTAAAACAGACAATTAACACAATAACTAGGGTCAGAACGTGACAAGCGCGAGATTTTGGAGCGAGAATAAAGACAACTTTCTAGTAGTAAGACACGTACAAAAGCAACAGATGCCAATAATAAGAAGGGACCAGAAGTGTTGTTGTGTAGAAGTGTGTTGAGCTACCGAGTATGCAACCGGCAAGCTCCATACTATTGTGGAGGACTTAATTATTTCTGCTGCTGTGGATATGGCTGGGACAATGCTGGGGGAAAAGGATTAAAAAAATGATAGACAATGCCTTCATCAAACAACACTGTTTTACGACGTTTCAGTGACATGGCTGGAGATATTTTGAAACAATTACTGCTTCACATACTAGCCAGTGAATTATATGCGTTACAGTTGGATGAGTCAACAGACGTGGCGGGCCTGGCACAAATCCTGGCACATGTCCGTTACGTTTATGGAGGGTCAATAAAGGAAGATATCCTCGTCTGCAAACCACTGGAAACCAGGACAACAGGAGAGGATATTTTATAAGTACTGGACAGCTTTGTGACTTCAAATGGACCTTGGTGGTCAAGATGTGTTGGTATCTGTACTGATGGCGCAAAAGCCATGACAGGAAGACATGGTGGAGTGGTAACACTCATGCAAGCAGTTGCTCCCAACGCAACTTGGGTACATTGCAGCATCCACCGAGAGGCTCTTGCTGCCAAGGGAATGCCTGACAGCTTGAAAAATGTTTTGGACAGTACAGTGGAAATGGTTAACTTCGTTAAAGCAAGGCCCCTGAACTTTCGTGTATTTTCTGCAATATGCAATGGTATGGGCAGCGACCATGTGACACTTTTACAATATACAGAAGTGCACTGGTTATCAAGGGGAAAAGTATTGACACATTTTTTTTTGAGAGATGACCATTTTCATTTGTCTGACTGCTTGCATGATGACGAGTTTCTCACATGACTGGCCTATCTGGGTGATATTTCTTCTCGCCTGAATGATCTGAATCTAAGATTACAGGGACTCTCCAACTATATTCAATGTGCGGGACAAAATTGAGGTTATGATTAAGAAGTTGAAGTGCTTTTCTGTCCGCATTAACAAGGACAACACACAGGTCTTTCCATCGTTGTATGATTTTTTTGAGCAAATGAACTCATGCTTATGAACGATGTCAAATGTAATATAGAGAAGCACCTGAGAGAGCTGGGTGTGCAATTACGCTGGTACTTTCCTGAAACGGACGACACAAACAGCTGGATTTGTTATCCCTTTCATGCCCTGCCTCCAGTCCACTTACCAATATCTGAACAATAGAGCCTCATCGAAATTGCAACAAGTGGTTCCGTGAAAATTGAATTTAATCAGAAGCCATTCCCAGATTTATGGAATGGGCTGCGCTTTGAGTATCCCGCCTTGGCAATTCACACGGTTAACCTTTTGTGACTAGGGGGCAGTATTTTCATTTTTGGAAAAATAACGTTCCCGTAGTAAACGGGATATTTTGTCAGGACAAGATGCTAGAATATGCATATAATTGGATAGATAGATATAATTAGGATAGAAAACACTCTAAAGTTTCCAAAACTGTAAAAGATTGTCTGTGAGTATAACAGAACTGATATTGCAGGCGAAAACCTGAGAAAAATCCAATCCGGAAGTGCCTCATGTTTTGAAAGCGCTGCATTCCAATGCGTCCCTATTGAGCAGTGAATGGGCTATCAACCAGATTCCTTTTTCTCCGTATTCCCCAAGGTGTGGCAGTAAAGTGCCTTACAGTATCACAGCATTGTGACATAGTTTTACGCATTTATGTTGAAGAATACTCGTAAGCGGCTACATTGCGCAACTGGTCACCTGATGGCTCCCAGAGTGATTCTCGCGTAAAATACAGACGTAGCCATTATTCCAATCGGTCCTACTGAAAAACCAATTGTCCTGGTGGATATATTATCAAATAGATATTTGAAAAACACCTTGAGGATTGATTATAAACAGCGTTTGCCATGTTTCTGTCGATATTATGGAGCTAATTTGGAATATTTTTCTGCGTTTTCGTGACTGCAATTTCCGGGTGATTTCTCAGCCAAACGTGAAGAGCAAACGGAGCTACAAAAGTAATATTTTTGGAAAAAAGGAACATTGGATATCTAACTGGGAGTCTCGTGAGTGAAAACATCCAAAGCTCATCAAAGGTAAACAATTTAACTTGATTGCTTTTCTGATTTCCGTGACCAAGTTACCTGCTGCTAGATGGACAAAATGCTATGCTAGGCTAGGCTATCAATAAATTTACACAAATGCTTGTCAAGCTTTGGCTGTAAAGCATATTTTGAAAATCTGAGATGGCAGGGTGATTAACAAAAGGCTAAGCTGTGTCTCAATATATTTCACTTGTGATTTTCATGAATATGAATATTCTCGAGGAATATTTATATCCGTTGCGTTATGCTAATTAGTGTCCGTCAATGATTACGCTCCCTCATGCGGGATAGGGAGTCACGACTGATGCCCTTTGCAACCACGTACCTCGAGTGGATTCTCGGTCCTCACTAGCATGAACATTAAATACAGGCACAGACTGTGTGTTGAAAATTATATAATACTGAGCATCATTTCAAGCACACCCTTTCTCATTAACCTGTGTAGAGTTATTGACAATTTTCGAAGAACAAATAAGATTTTCTATGGTTTTCTATGTGGTTAAATAAAGAGCAAAATTATTGATTATTTATAATTATTATTTGTGCCCTGATCCTATAAGAGCTCTGTCGCTTCCCACGAGCCGGGTTGTGACAAAAACTCACACTCACTCTTATGTTTAATAAATGTATTGTATAGTGTATGTGTGGCAGGCTTACAATGATGGCAAAAAAACAACATTTGAGAGTGAGCTGACCCTAGTGCTAGAGGTGGTACGCAGCTGGAGGTTGAATGTTTGAAGGGGTCCCGGACTATAAAAAGTTTGGGAATTACCGGTGTAGATGAATGGGAGGGAAAAAGGTTCACTAAGGATTTGTTAGCCTTTAGACAATTTAGACATGGACTGTGTATATGTGCTATTCAGAGGGTGAATGGGCAAGACAAAAGATTGAAGTGTCTTTGAACGAGTTATGGCAGTAGGTGCCAGGCACACTGGTTTGAGGGTTTCAAGAACTGCAACGTTTCTGGGGTTTCCATGATCAACAGTTTCCTGTATGTATCAAGAATGGTCCATCACCCAAATGACAAGCAGCCGACTTGACACAACTGCGGAAACCATTGGAATCAGCATGGGTCAGCATCCCTGTTGAACACGTTCATTACCTTGTAGTCTATTCCCCAAAGAATTGAGTCTGATCTGAGGGAAAAAGTGGGTGCAGCTCCATATTAGGAAGGGGTTCAGAAATAAGAACTACAAAGATGTATTTCTACATAATACTTTCATGTTAACTTGCAGCAATACTTTAACCAAAGGGGGACCAGCTCCTCAAAATAAATATTTATTATCACAGTACTTATACAGATATCATATTACGTAAAATCTTAAGCCAACCAAAATAACAGAACAGATTACCTGGTTTGACATTCCCTCTCACAGGTGGCCAAATTGAACAGACTGAAAGCCACACCACCAATAGGCCATACCTCCAATTATTCTGATAGGCTGCCGCCACTCCATTGCACCCACCGCTATGTGATGCGAATGCACGTGTTAAAAGCAATTTAGAAGCTTTCAAACAATTCAAAAATTACCTTTGACAAATCATTATTTGATTTCAGACAAATTTTATATAATAGGTTGAACAAACCATAGTGTAATTTTGGATCACACCAATCAGAACATACACTTCAGATGGACAACATTGCCATCTCACCTTTTACAGTGTAGAGGTAGCACGCACGCACATGAACACGCACAGTCTTGCGCAGCTAACCTTGTGGGGACATACAATTCAGTCCCATTCAAAATCCTATTTTCCCTAACCTGTACCTTAAACCTAACTCTAGCTACTAAACCTAATTCTAACCTTAACCCTAAACCACCTAGAAATGACATTTGACCTTGACGGGGACCAACAAAATGTCTCCAGTTGGTCAAATGTGTGATTGTTTACTATTCTTGTGGGGACTTCTGGTTCCCACAAGTATAGTTAAACACGTCCACACAAACACAAACAAATTCTATTGCCAAATTGGTATTGATACATGTTTTCCAAACATGCTATTATCTCCCTCATCCCAACAATCTCTGCATCTGTTTCTTGGATTTAATTTCATCCAATAGCAACACTAATGATGTTAAGTAAATATTGGAAAAGTCAATATTATCCTAAACAAGTGGAACTAATTAGGATGTCATTTAGAGACCCATATGAGGAAATGTGGAAAAAAACGATGTCATTTATTACAAAATATAAAGTATTTACCATTAACTGTTGTAACAGACCTTTTACATTTGACATTTGATGCAACGTTGGCTACATTTGCTGTAAATTCACTTTGGATGTTAACAAAACAGATGGTTGCATTATGCACCAGAATATTGGAAATATTTGTACATAATAAAAGGTAAATCCATCTATTCCTTTCCATCATCATCAACATAACATAAACACCATGTGTGGCAAGGCAGTGTCAGGGAAACTGGTGCCAGTCTCCATCAGTTTATGCATTAGGCCTATTTGGCAAATATAATAGAACCCATAGTTCCTCTTGTCCTTACCCGTAGCAATATAGCTGCAGCAATTCTGATGACTTGTACTTTTCACAAGTCCCTTTCGATTCGATCAATTAATAAATCATGAAGTATTTAGAATAATATGGAAAATATGCAGTGCTACATTTTTTTCTAAAATCATGCTGAGCTAACAAAGAATGTGATCCTTGAAGTTTTGTGCTAAGCTTATCCTTCTGCCATTAAAATCCCCAAGTCTTCCAATTCACCGTTTCCCCCAAGGGAAAGCACATACTCCGCTCAAGCATTCCAGGTTCCTGAGTAGTAGGTCGTGATAGAACTGTAAAATAACACAAAACCTAAACAATTAGCGCAGGGTAGCATGAATGACAGTTGAGTATGAAAATGACATCTTTGTCAGTTACAGCTTCTGTTCTGAAAAAAAAAAACGTTTTTTATTGGGACTGGATTTCTTCCTAGTTGCTAGACATTTACCTTTATTTACGGTTTGTAATACTCATCCCCAACCTCTCTTGACAAGATCTCAAAGTAATTTGGACACATAGGTTTCAATGTAGAGTATCCTAGTGCATTTTTACTCATTGCCAGTGAATAGACATGCTAGCCTGTGTTAAAGAAACACATTGAACACAAACAGAGTAGATTGTGTAGACACGTGTAGATTCCATTGGTGCTTACTCTATCCCGTTTCTGTCTTATTCCACAATCAATCAGAAATACCATAGTATTACCTATGCCATTTCCTTGCAGGATATCAGTTCAATATGAAAATTGAAAGTCTCATAAATAATGCATGGAGGAACCTTTGTGCCTGTTGGCGGAAGTGTCCTGAATAGTAGATATTTTGCATTATATGGAGAATCAGTCTGTCAAACCAAGGCTATTTTGCTCAGAACACCAGGTGAATTCTAATGGGATCTGTATCTATATGGGGTCGGCAGAAAGAGTCATATTACAATACCTGGGCTCAGGTAAAATAATAAGAGATAGCTTATACGGTTATAAAATTTACTGTATTTTTTGATTAAGCAATATTGGATAGCCTTATTCTGAGGATACATCAAGTTAAAATGCCTTAGTGTCCAAAAACTCATCCAACTGGCACCCTATCCCCTATTGTGTGTGGTCAAAGGTTTTGAACTGTATCGGGAATAGGGTGCAATTTGGGATGCAGACTGGGACCCCTGATGAAGTGTAGTGTCACCCCTTGGGGTTTCCAACCAGCAGCAAACTTACAGTTTTCTCAGAATACTGAGAATGGTATAAGAGAGCAATCTGTAAACTTCTCTGTGAGAGCGAGACTAGTGCCAACACAGCCTCAGCTGCCTGCCTGGTGTCTGTGTTTCTGGTGCTGGTTATTTTTCAGCTGGATGTAACCCTCACCTTCCCCCTTAGACTCTTATTAGTGTCTGAAGAGCCACCCTTGTACAGGTGTAGAGATGGCATGCCAGGTAGAGATGTGCTTTGATGATAAATGTGTTGTGCTCACAATGTCAATGGTAATGGCTGCTTGGGAAGCTCAATTTGTAACTGCTCAAATATGTGTGGAGTCAACCAATTATTCATAGTTTAAAATCCTTAAGAGTCACCCATGTGTCAATCTAAGTAACGTAATAAAAAAGTCCCCACAAAAATATGTCAGTTTAAGCTAGAGATACAGTATCTGATTTTTGGGATGGGCTGCATCTCAATCTGCATATCCGCCTGTGTTGGCCTTCTGCATCTGCGGGGAAAGGTGGCTGAGCTACAACGGTGTTTGTAAGACCATGAGACATCCTGAAGATCGGTCCTCTCACAAAAACGTCTTTAGAGTTCAAACAGTTTTGCTTTTTTCTACCCCCCCACAAGTGTCACGGACTCGTCTGAAGGTAACCCATACAAATTAATGGAAGTATGGAGGGAGTTATGTGGCAACAAAAATAAGGGGTTAAATATGTGTCTAAAAAAACTTTTATATTTCCTGAGCTTTCTTATATCTCCTGGATATAATACAGATACTTTAAAAACGTACTCCTTTTGATTCATTTGACTGCTTTTAATCAGGGCAAGGTGACCGGAAACATAACGAATACAAACAGTGTAGTTATTCCCTCCGCAAGGCAATCAAACAAGCTAAGCGTCAGTATAGAGACAAAGTAGAATCGCAATTCAACGGCTCAGACACAAGAGGTATGTGGCAGGGTCTACAGTCAATCACGGACTACAAAAAGAAAACCAGCCCAGTCACGGACCAGGATGCCTTGCTCCCAGGCAGACTAAATAACGTTTTTGCCCGCTTTGAGGACAATACAGTGCCACTGACACGGCCCGCAACCAAAACATGCGGACTCTCCTTCACCGCAGCCGAGGTGAGTAAAACATTTAAACGTGTTAACCCTCGCAAGGCTGCAGGCCCAGACGGCATCCCCAGCCGCGCCCTCAGAGCATGCGCAGACCAGCTGGCTGGTGTGTTTACGGACATATTCAATCAATCCCTATCCCAGTCTGCTGTTCCCACATGCTTCAAGAGGGCCACCATTGTTCCTGTTCCCAAGAAATCTAAGGGAACTGAGCTAAACGACTACCGCCCCGTAGCACTCACTTCCGTCATCATGAAGTGCTTTGAGAGACTAGTCAAGGACCATATCACCTCCACCCTACCTGACACCCTAGACCCACTCCAATTTGCTTACCGCCCAAATAGGTCCACAGACGATGCAATCTCAACCACACTGCACACTGCCCTAACCCATCTGGACAAGAGGAATACCTATGTGAGAATGCTGTTCATCGACTACAGCTCAGCATTTAACACCATAGTACCACCCAAACTCGTCATCAAGATCGAGACCCTGGGACTCGACCCTGCCCTGTGCAACTGGGTACTGGACTTCCTGACGGGCCGCCCCCAGGTGGTGAGGGTAGGCAACAACATCTCCACCCCGCTGATCCTCAACACTGGGAGAGGAGGAGATGATTGTGGACTTCAGTAAACAGCAGAGGGAACACCCCCCTATCCACGACGATGGAACAGTAGTGGAGAGGGTAGTAAGTTTTAAGTTCCTCGGCGTACACATCACAGACAAACTGAATTGGTCCACCCACACAGACAGCATCGTGAAGAAGGCGCAGCAGCGCCTCTTCAATCTCCGGAGGCTGAAGAATTTCGGCTTGTCACCAAAAGCACTCACAAACTTCTACAGATGCACAATCGAGAGCATCCTGTCGGGCTGTATCACCGCCTGGTACGGCAACTGCTCCGACCACAACCGTAAGGCTCTCCAGAGGGTAGTGAGGTCTGCACAACGCATCACCGGGGGCAAACTACCTGCCCACCAGGACACCTACAACACCCGATGTCACAGAAGGCCATAAAGATCATCAAGGACAACAACCACCCGAGCCACTGCCTGTTCACCCCGCTATCGTCCAGAAGGCGTGGTCAGTACAGGTGCATCAAAGCTGGGACCGAGAGACTGAAAAACAGCTTCTATCTCAAGGCCATCAGACTGTTAAACAGCCAACACTAACATTGAGTGGCTGCTGCCAATACACTGACTCAACTCCATCCACTTTAATAATGGGAATTGATGGGAATAGATGTAAAATATATCACTAGCCACTTTAAACAATGCTACTTAATATAATGTTTACATACCCTACACTATTTATCTCATATATATATATATATATATATATATATATATATATATATATATATATATATATATATATACTGTACTCTATATCATCTACTGCATCTTTATGTAATACATGTATCACTAGCCACTTTAAACTATGCCACTTTGTTTACATACTCATCTCATATGTATATACTGTACTCAATACCATCTACTGCATATTGCCTTTGCCGCTCTGTACCATCACTCATTCATATATCTTTATGTACATATTCTTTATCCCATTACACTTATGTGTATAAGGTAGTAGTGTTGGAATTGTTAGCTAGATTACTCGTTGGTTATTACTGCATTGTCGGAACTAGAAGCACAAACATTTCGCTACACTCACATTAACATCTGCTAACCATGTGTATGTGACAAATAAAATGTGATTTGATTTGATTTCACTTTATTTTTTACAATTTATGTTATTCATTGCATTTCTATGAGTTAAAGGAGTAATGGCCAAATTCAATATTAAACAAATGTTTGCTACCTAAAGGGATCCTAAAATTCTCAATCAAATAGCTGAATGATCTATGGTATGACCCCCCTAATCATGTAACCTTTGCATTTCTAACATTTATATTCCTTGATAAATCCATATTAGAGAAACAATAATTCCCTAATTTGTAATGTAATCCTAATCTGAAGGCATGTAAAATGTGAAGAAGCATTTACCTTTGAAATGGTTAAAATAAGAATAAAAACCTTGTGTAAAACACAATCAAGACATACAGCACTTTATCCTTAAAATCAGTTTTGGTATGCAATTAACATAAACATGCCAGACCACTTGTTATGACATTCTCTCAGGTGTAAAGTTTGTTATGGAATATGAGATAACTCACTATCAACATGTTTTGTTGGAAATAGATAGAGATAGAAGCGCTCTACAGTAGATAAAACGCAAAACTCCTATGACACGTTAAAGTAAGTTGTCCACTGACGATAAGTAACTCAGACAATATATATGTTTTTCACCATGCAGTTCAGGACTTCCATAATTGTTGAATCCAAACCACTAAACCACTGAGAACTGTTTTGTTTAAAGCACAGTTACATGGCAGGGGTAATTGTATGTATCAATTAAATGCTAGTGATTTATTGTTCCTTTTATCTTAGATATGATGGTATCATTTCATCCTAACTCTGATTTGAGCAATGCATCAGTTACTCAGAACCCACATAGTTCAAAGATGAAAACCTTCATACTAATTATAAGCTGCACAAACAATACAAATGAACAAAGGAAATATAAATTTGCTGTGATGTGTGTTCTTTTCATCATTCTAAATGAGACTGCTGCTATTGTATAAAGTTGAATGGCAAATACAGTATGTATTCACCATTGAATGGAATTATGTATTTAACTGTGACATCTAAGAAAATATGCATTTCAAATCACACATTTTTTGTTAATCTCTAGGTATGATTCCATATCCAACCAGACATATCCAGCTAATACCTTAATAAAGCATTGGTATAATTGGCAACAGTGTCACGTTCTGACCTTTATTTCCTTTGTTTTGTCTTTATTTAGTATGGTCAGGGCGTGAGTTGGGGTGGGCAGTCTGTTTGTTTTTCTATGTTTGGTTTGTGTTTCGGCCGAGTATGGTTCTCAATCAGAGGCAGGTGTCGTTAGTTGTCTCTGATTGAGAATCATACTTAGGTAGCCTGGGTTTCACTCTTGGTTTGTGGGTGTTTGTTTCCGTGTCGGTGTTTATCGCCACACGGTACTGTTTCGGTTTTGTTAATGTTCACATTTATTGTTTTGTGTTTCATAGTGTTCAGTGTTTTTTCTTATTAAAATCGTCATGAACACTTACCACGCATATCTTGGTCCTTACTCCTCTTCAGACGAAGAGGAGATCTGCCGTTACAAACAGGCACTGGTGACATCTGACTGTCCTATTTCCTGGCAGCATTCAAATTGGCACCCTATTCAATATATAGTGCACTACTTGGTCCTGGTAAAAATAAGTGGACTATAAAGTAAATAGGGTGCCATTTGGAACGCTCACCTAGATGTAGGCCCTCACTTCTACTCTAAGTGCCAACTGGTCCTCATTACCCAAACAATGATTAATGTCCTATGCTACACCTTGTTTGTGTCAATACCTGCTTTCTCTAGGATTATGATTTTCAGGCAACAAACATGATGCATTTGAAATATATGCATGTCATGAAAACAAATGTGAAAATATCTGCCTGACAACCTGTCAACTCTAATATATACACTGTTCAGGCCATTTTATTACATGAGGTTTCGAATAAAAATAAATACTCTTTGGCTGCTGTTTGGTATAGTATTTTTTTCTGTAGGACAGCAGAGGACACCAATGACAGCTAATAGTCTTCCTTGCACATCTCCCTGATGGCTTAATCTAGGCCTGGCTGCGTTGGACTGGTACACTCTTAGAAAAACGATTCCAAACGGGTTCTTTGCGGAGGGATAGGGTTCTACCTAGAACCATTTTGATCAGAAGAACCCTTTTTGAAAGACAAAGCAAAGGGTTCTAGCTTTAACATCCTAAGAATTTTTGGAAGAAATTGTTCTTTGATGATTATTTGGAAGGCAAGAAGGATTCTTTGGAAGGCAAGAGCAGTTCCTCATAGAACCATATATCATATTTCCCAGCATGATCGAATGTAGAGTGATTTTCTGAATTGTTTGTTTTAATATCTGTTTTTTTTGCATTTTGTTATGTTCCAGCCTTATTCTAAAATGATTTTTTTTCCCCCCTCAACAATCGACACATAATCCCCATAATGACAAAGCAAAAACCTCTTTTTAGATTTTTTTGCAAAGATAGAAACTGAATTATCAGATGTACATAAGTATTCAGACCCTTTACTCAATATTTTGTTGAAGCACCTTTGGCAGCGATTACAATCTTAAGTCTTCTTGGGTATGACGCTACAAGGTTGACACACCTGTATTTGGGGAGTTTCTCTCATTCTTCTTTGCAGATCCTCTTAAGCTCTGTCAGGTTGGATGGTGAGCAATGCTGCGCAGCCATTTTCAGGTCTCTCCAGAGATGTTTGATCGGGTTCAAGTCCGGGCTCTGGCTGAGCCACTCAAGGACAATCAGAGACTTTTCCCAAAGCCACTCCTGCTTGGCTGTGTGCTTAGGGTTGTTGTCCTGTTGGAAGGTGAACCTTCACCCCAGTCTGAGGTCCTGAGCACTCTGGAGCAGGTTTTCATCAAGGATCTCTCTGTAATTTACTCTGTTCATCTTTCCCTCGATCTTAACTAGTCTCCCAGTCCCTGTCGCTGAAAAACACCTCCACACCATGACACTGCCATCACCATGCTTCGCCAATTGCTCAGTTTGGCCGGGTGGCAAGCTCTAGGAAGATTCTTAGTGGTTCCAAACTTCTTCCATTTAAGAATGATGGTGACCACTGTGTTCTTGGGGACATTCAATGCTGCAGAAATGTTTTGGTACCCCTCTCCAGATCTGTGCCTCGATACAATCCCATCTCGGCGCTCTACAGACAAATCCTTCATCCTCATTGCTTAATTTTTCCTCTGACATGCACTATCAACTGTGGGACCTTATATAGACAGGTGTGTGCCTTTCCTAATCATGTCTATTCAATTAAATTTACCACCGGTGGACTCCAATCAAGTTGTAGAAACATCTCAAGGATGATCCATGGAAACAGGATGCACCTGAGCTCAATTTCGAGTCTCAAAGCAAAGGGTAAGTAGATATGTTGTTTCTGTTTTCTTTTTTTAATACATTTGCAAAAATGTCTATAAACCTGTTTTCACTTTGTCATTATGGGGTATTGTCACGTTTTGACCTTTATTTCCTTTGTTGTGTCATTATTTAGTATGGTCAGGGCGTGAGTTGGGGTGGGCAGTCTATGTTTTTTTTTTCTATGATTTGGGGATTTCTATGTTTCGGCCTAGTATGGTTCTCAATCAGAGGCAGGTGTCATTAGTTGTCTGATTTAGAATCATACTTAGGTTGCCTGGGTTTCACTGTTTGTTTGTGGGTGTTTGTTTCCATGTCTGTGTTTTTCACCACACGATACTGTTTTGGGTTTTGGTCGTTCAACGTTTATTGTTTTTGTATTTCAGTCGTGTTCATGTGTAGTATTTCTTATTAAAAAAAACATGGACACTTACCAAGCCGCATATTGGTCCTCCGATCCTTCTCGCCTCTCCGGAAGAGGAGGAAATCCCTTACATATATTGTGTGTAGATTGAGGTTTTTATTTATTTCATGAACTTTAGAATAAGGCTGTAATGTACCAAAATGTGGAAAAAGTCAATGGGTCTGAATACTTTCTGAATGCACTTGAAACATTTTATGCTACACAAAGATAAATAACACACAGTTTTCTAAACTAATCCAATCTCAGTATTCAACCTTCCCGACCCTAGCAGTCATTCTGAATGTTTTTGCGGGTGATTAAAAAAATGTCCCTTGTTGAATAACTTAACTCTGTCTGGATTCCAATAGGAATTACACATCACTTTCCAAGCCTGCATAATGTGACTTGCAGGCATGATGTGGCCTGTAAACCAGGAGATTCCTAACACCAGTGTTAGGGTATAACTTGGCCCTCAAATAAAGGCCTTATGATATATGTAATATGTTGTCATAAATGAATTATTTTATAGGCTAATAAGTCTGGTGGAACTGTTCATAGACGGTTCTAGGAAAAACCCTCCAAAGATAAAAGTTATTGGTAGAAACTTCATAGAGGGTTCCAGACATAACCCTTCATAGATGTTTCTAGGTAGAAAAATATACAGAGGGTTATTCATATTTAAGAAACCTACATATAGGGTTCTAGGTAGAACCCGCTACAAAGGGTTTTACCTAGCACCAAAAAGCTTTCCCTCTGGGGATAAATCAAAGAACCCTAAATGGTTCTTCTTAGCAAGTTTTCTTCTAAGAGTGTAGTAGACTACATGTACACTGGAACAACCTGAATTAGGATATTGTGTAAAATAATTCAAAGTCTCAAGATAATATCAAAGTGTGGCAGAATTGTTTTTTAAATAAAATTGTGTAACATGATGTTCATCCAATATTCCCCAGCAATATACACTAAATAATGGACAGAACTCAACTATTCAATAAACATTCTGGGCTCCTTCTTTTTTTCCGAGGACAAAATTGGCAGATTTGTAACGGTATTCATCATCGGTAGATGAGGAATCATCGGAACAAAGCGCAGCGTGGTAAGTGTTCATGCTTTCTTTATTAAAACTGAACACTAATAACAAAAATAACGGAGCATAACTGAAACAGTCCTGTAAGGTGCAAACACTAAACAGAAATTAACTACCCACAAAAACCCTGTGGGAAAAAGCTACCTAAGTATGGTTCCCAATCAGAGACAACGATAGACAGATGTTGCTGACTGAGAACCAAACCCGGCCAAAACAAACAAACAAAAAAAAAACATAGAAAAAGGAACATAGAATGCCCACCCAAATCACACCCTGACCAAACCAAAATAGAGACATAAAAAGCTCCGAGGTCAGGGCGTGACAAGATTAATAGTTATCAGACAAATGTTGGGATTTCTTCCATGCCATAGCTGCCTGGCAAAGCTCTCACACCAAAGCCATCCATACACAATTGGAAAGAGCTGGAAGTGCCATGGCAAACTAGATCTGGGCTTCAGCTGTAAAATCAAAGCAGTCAAGAGAGTGGTGTGGCACTAAAATACAATATTTGTCTCCATAAAAATGAAGGGAGGGAGAAGGGGAGGGGAGGGGGGGGGTTGGAGAATGCACATGTAGTGACATGGGTTTCTCCTGGCCCTTGCAGAGCAGAGTGACACTGTTCTGTCAACAGAGTACTGCTTGCTTTAGTCAGCTTTGGCTTCACCTCTAGAATGTGCATGAACAATCAGAGGAGGAAAAGGGCATGCATTTATGTTTTGCAGAAATTGCCAGGTATTTTATTTTCCTTTTTCAACAGATTTTCATGTTGCTTTCCACAGCATGTTACATCCAGGATATAATCGGACCGCCGCGCTTTACTTGCCATGCAAACATAGGCTTAACTGAATTCAGCATGGCCGATAGTATTTTCAGTTTCCAGACAGCTGTGTGTAACTCATGAGGATATGTATGAATTTCTGTTTAATCCAGACATATTCAATATACAGCCTCCCCTGAAATAGAAACCCAAATAGTGGTTACACGTTCTATGTACTATACCTGTGTTTAATGCATTAAGAATACATGTATAGTGTATTTTATCACAACAAAATACATTATAAGACTAGGCAAAATAATTTATTGTAGCTCATTGCTTCTGAAAACAATGCAGGGACAAGCTCATTTGTGATGGAGTAGCAAAACAATTGTATAACTTTAGCAAGCATACAATCAAGCTAATAGAATCAACCAATTTTAAATGAGTGGTGATCTTACATGTGTTTACCTCATGTTGCATTATGAAGATGGCAGAGCCTACAGAGCTGAGGGGACCAACCCTATTACATGAGCAGTGGACCTTGTAGTTCTGAGTAATTACCCTCCCAGAGACAGACAGACTGATGCCTGTTATATTTAGCACTCTAAGGATGCATCCCAAATAGCACCGTATTCCCTATATTGAGTGCACTACTTTTGACCAGGGCCCTGGTCAAAAGTAGTGCACTGAATAGGGAATAGGGTGCCATTTGGGGGACACACTCTCCTGAATCAACAGGAAGAAGGAACAGAGAAAAGAGCAAAAGCTCCTGCCAATAACACATTTCCCTGCATTGCATATGGTACATGTTCACTGCCAAAGATGAGGCTATGGGGAGTGCATGGAGGTACTAATGAAGCACTGTAAAATATATAGAAATTTTAGTTTTTGTTCAATATTTCTGTTGTCAATAAAGGCTTGATACAATCCCAACTTTAAGTATAGTATTATTTATGCCTTCATGAAGTCAACCCTGTATGAAGTAGTCAATCCATGTGAATGGTTTTATAATGTAACTTAAAATGTGGATCACACATTTTACATGTGATAATTGATAAATACACACACACACACTGCAAAGTCTCCATGTAGGGTCCCACCCAGACCACGATAAGAGAAACATGTACAAATAGCAGGAAGGAAGCAAACAAGGTTGACAATCTTTGATATCACAACAGCCCTAATAAATACAAAGAACCCAACTGGACTAGGTGTGAATTGTGAATAAAATGCCTTTCTATCATAGCTGATGGCCAGAATAACAGATGGCCAGTGAATCACAGTGGTCAACACCACACAATTGGACAATGTCTCTGAAAATAACTCAGACAATAACCTTCTACATTATAACTGCCAAGATATTAAAAAACAATTTTTGCTTAAAATGACATACCCAACTCTAGCTCAGGACCTGAAGCCAGGATATGCATATTCTTGATACCATTTGATGGAAAAAAAATTGAAGTTTGTGGAAATGTGACATGAATGTAGGAAAATATAACACATTAGATCTGTTTAAAAGATAACAATGCATATTTGAACTTTCTTTGAATATCTTTGAAATGCAAGAGAAAGGCCATAATGTATTATTCCAGCCCGGGTGAAATTTAGATTCTGGCCACTAGATGACAGCAGTGTAATATGCACATTTTTAAACTGAACCAATGAACCATTGTATTTCTGTTGAAAATGTTGTATCAAGACTGTCCAAATTTGCCTAATTAGTTTATTAATTACTTTTCAAGTTCATAACTGTGCACTCTCCTCATATCATGGCATTATTTCACTGTAATAGCTACTGTACATTGGACAGTGCAGTTAGATTAACAAGAATGTAAGCTTTCTGCCAATATCAGATAGGTCTATGTCCTGGGAAATGTTCTTGTTACTTACAACCTCATCCTAATCGCATTAGTGTACGTTAGCTCAACCATCCTGCGGGGGACCAACCGATCATGTAAAGGTTAAACATTCTCAGTTAATGATATGGGAGTTGCTATCTATGGACACATCTGTCAGGTATGAACCTAGCTGTTAGGTGGTATGGTAAATATTGTTGGAGAGAAAATAAACTATCATGATAAATGACAGCCATTCACAAACATATTTCTTAAGTCAGGGTAATCGAAATGAGGAAAGGTGTTATGTTATTTCTTTCATCTAATGGTGAACAATTCTGAGTAACGAACAGAGAAATGGCCAACCAGCTCATGTGAAGTGTATTAACAAACAAATGCAATGGATAAATTACAAGGATTACGTCCCAAATAGCACCCTATTCCCTATGTAGTGCCCTACTTTTGACCAGATCCCTATGGGCCTGATCAAAAATAGTGCACTAAAAAGAATAAGGTGACATCTGGGATACATCCATTGCTTGTTGTACTGTATTGTTCATACATTGGCATGACAGTTTCACACATCTGAGAAGAGACCTATTCCAGTCATGACCAGCTAATGTTCTTCAATCATTGAATTTGTTAAAACTGTAACAACATATTTTAATCAGGCATCACCTGACGTGGCTCAACAAATTAACACTTTTCAGGCATCAACACATTGTACATAGGTCACACTGTGATGTCACTTTGTGCGTTATTATACTGTAGTATTACTATATTTACATTTACTATTCACTGTAGTGTTTTTGTGGACTTTACTGTGTTGTTTACTATACTATACCGTATTATAAAAGTTAACTATAGTATAAATATGTTAATCAAAGAACTGTAGGATATACTATAGTAATTAATAGTGTACAGTATACTGTAGTATTTACCCTAGTGTTTTTTTGCGAACTGTAGTACGCTGTAGTATTTACTGTAGTGCTTTTGAGGACATTACTGTAGTGTTTACTAAAGTGTTTTTGTTTTATCTTTGACAGGGGGGGTGTTGTCCTTGAGGAAACCTACTGGAGAATATTTTCCATAACTTGTGGGCAGGTACGATTGGGGTCTAAACAGATAGTTTGGCGCTTCTGCTCTTTTCTATATAACTTCTTCTTCTTTGGTATTATGGCGGTCCGCAAACAAATGTTATAGGTGCATGCCACCACCTACTGTATTGGCTGTGTATTAGCATACTTTTCTGTAGTATAAATTCATTGCACTTTGTGAAAAAAATTGTCCTACCAACTAACCCTACACCCATTAAACTATTCCACTACTTTGGCCCTATCTGATCCTACACCAGGCAAGCACCAGGCAAGCACCAGGCAAGCAGGACATGAACTATTCTGCAGTAAAATATTGTACACCCAAGTACTTCTCTACAGCTGCCACCACAACATCTATCCTCTGTGAACTATGTCCCATTCCTGCGGTAAAGTTGCCGACCATGGCCGAGAACACCAAAAAACCAACCTTACTGAATTACGTTGTTCCTATAAATCTGTATTGACCTCGGCCTACTCACAAGGATCGTCTTAGAACCAGGGTGAGGGATCCTATCTTCCTCTACTATTTTCTTCAGTGCCTCTGCATGTGACACCTTCTGCACTACTCTGATCCTGGCAACCTCAAACTACCTTTCTCTCACCGGACACCTCTTATCTCTAGCACCATGAGTACCCCTACAGTTTACACACACATAACTTTTTTCACTGATATTACACATTCCTTTGTCTAATTTCCTCCTGCACACTCCTGCCACATGACGTAATGGATCTGGGACAAAAGCTCTCACTGGATAACTGACATCCTAACTTGATATTACAGTGGGTCAAAAAAGTATTTAGTCAGCCACCAATTGTGCAAGTTCTCCCACTTAAAAAGATGAGAGGCCTGTAATTTTCATCATAGGTACACTTTAACTATGACAGACAAAATGAGAAAAAAAATCCAGAAAATCACATTGGAGGATTTTTTTATGAATTTATTTGCAAATTATGGTGGAAAATAAGTACTTCTGTAGTATTTATTACAGTGTTTTTGGTCGATAATACTGTAATATTCACAGTATACTACAAAATGCTATACTAACTACACATTGAGGGATACTACAGTGTGTAGCATAGCATTCTACTGTATGCTACAGTTAACTACAGCATTCAGTAGTAAGTAATGTAGTATTCTATAGTAAACTGTAGTATTTTTATGTGAACTGTAATTTACTACCTTTCTCCTGTACACTGTCTTTCTCCAGTACACTACTACCTTCTGTATACTACTTCCTTTCTCTCATACACAACTACCTTTCTCCTGTACACTACTGCCTTTATTCCATATACTACTGCCTCTCCCGTACACTACTGCCTCTCCCGTACACTACTGCCTCTCCCGTACACTTCTGCCTTTCTCCCGTTCACTACTGCCTTTCTCCCGTTCACTACTGCCTTTCTCCCGTTCACTACTGCCTTTCTCCCGTTCACTACTGCCTTTCTCCCGCTCACTACTGCCTTTCTCCCGTTCACTACTGCCTTTCTCCCGTACACTACTGCCTTTCTCCCGTACACTCCTGCCTTTCTCCCGTATACTACTGCCATTCTCCTGTACACTGCTGCTTTTATTCCATACACTACTGCCTTTCTCCCGTACACTACTGCCTTTCTCCCGTACACTACTGCCTTTCCCCCGTACACTACTGCCTTTCCCCCGTACACTACTGCTTTTATTCCATACACTACTGCCGTTATTGCTGTACACTACTGCCTTTCTCCCAAACCTTACTTTATTTCCTTCAGTTTGCGTCTGGCAGCAGATTAGAAATGTGCACCATTTACTCTGGAGAGTGTTGAGCTGACAAAGATTATTATCCCTCTCGTTCCATTTTCTACACAGTTTATACCGCTACTATAGTAATCCTCAGGCCCTCTGAAAAAGTCATTGGACCGCAGCTTAATCCTCAGCAACATGCCACAAATTAGAATGATAATTTATATTCTGTGCCTATGAACATTACGTAGCTACTGTTCAAAAAGAAAGAAAACACTGTCAGCCATAAAGCAACAAATAGTATTTCCAAACCGATATGGACAAAATAAATGTTTCTGCTCCAATGAACTTGGCCCTGTTAGAATATTTTCAATGTAAACCCTTACAGGAAAACCAGATATTTCACATGATACTATTTTATTCTACGTGAAGTTAATGTAATAACATGAAACTACACATGTGAAAACATTTGGATGCAAAAGTTTAACGTGATAATGTTTTAGCACATGTGAAATTCACATGTGAGGTGAAAACAAGTTATTTTCCTCACATGTGAAAAGGTGGTGTTAACATGTAAACAATTGACCTCACATGTCTCCTTTTTCTTTTTTGTGAAAATGTCAGCTCTCACTTGTGAAATTTCGCATGTTTTTTGAAGTGGTAAGCTGTTCAACTAAAATATTGTAATTCATGTTTAATCAATGACAATCTGATTACATTTGACCTAATTACTTATTACTGACTTTTCAATATGACCCCATCTAAGTTCCATATATTAAAGTGGCCAATGATTTCAAGTCTGTATGTAGGCAGCAGAGTCTCTGTGCTAGTGATGGCTGTTAAACAGTCTGATGGCCTAGAAGCTGTTTCTCTCGGTCACTTTTGCCAGTCCCAAGCCCGGATAAAGGAGGAGAATTGGAATTGTGACATAAAAAAACAAGAATCGACAGAAGAAAGTTCATTTGTAGTTCTAAACATATTTATGGTGTTTTTTACTCACTTTTTGTCACTCCCACGACGTCCATCACAATTACATGCACACGGCAAATTATGCAAATTAGGCGATGGCGTCATTTAGCGACTTCTAGCGACTTTTAGGACAGCCCATAGCTACTTTCCTTACTGAGGAGTTGGTAACACTGTGCACGCACCCAGGGCGCCCCGTGCCGACCCCGGCAAGTTGCCGCCCGTACCTAAATCAGCTACTGATTGGTATTAGTCTATAAATAATTTACTTTGCCAAAATTCTTCATCTCTCCCATGTCTTATTCTACTAGTACTTTTGAACGTGTAAGGATGATAATTCAGCCATAGTTGTTCTTAAATGTTTATTGTTTGCCAACATTTTACTCTTATGTTTAATATAACAAACATACATTAATTATTAATTTGCCTGACATGAAGTTTGTCTATAGAAAGTATTTGACTCTGTGTGTCACAAAGTATTTGACTCTAGCCACAAAATCAAGGAAATTAGAAGGGGAGGGGGGTTCAGCACAACACCGGTCACCGAGCTAGCCAGCTAAAGTTAACTAGTTAGTCACATAAATGTATGTTCAGCCTGTTCATTATTTCAGTCCGATTTGACTTATCTTATGAAGTAGTTTCTTTTGTTTTTGACCTCGATATTGTTGCTGGATAGATACTTTCAGAGCTAACATGCTGGCTCTGCTAGCTAGCTAATGCTAACAATGCTAACGGCACTAGCTAACCTCATATCTGGATGCCTCAATAGTTCCCGAGACAGAGCAGAATATTGGTAAGTCAACTTTGCTTTCAAACTTAAAGTTGTTTTACATACAAGCTAGATTGACAACAGGCTTTTTAACAAAATATCTTTCATTGATTGTTTCTTTGGAGTTAGTTAGCTGTCACTAGCTAACTAGGTGGATAATATTGTGATGCATAGTAGGCTACAGTAACATTAAAGTATTACTGAATGACAACAATATAGCCTTTTCACTAGTAGTTGGCAAGGTGGTTCATATGGGGTGCAGTAGAATGCAGTACAACATTACTAAATGATAACAACATAGCCTTGTGACCAGCTAGTAGTTGAATCACACAGTATACAACAACTATAGCCTCCTACTGTTTTGTTATTTGTTGGGTCCCATGACAAAATTGTTATTTTTGACTTGTTAAAATAAGCTAATGGTTGTATGCACTCTCACTAGATAGAATTGTGGTGTTTGGTGGAAGGTTTTTAGAAAATAGACATTTACAGTATATCATCATCAATTCTCAATTAGATGAGATGCACAGCTAACCCATATTGAATTTCATAAATGTGAACTAGAGGTCGACCGATTCATCGGAATGGCCGATTAATTAAGGCCAATTTCAAGTTTTCATAACAATCGGTAATTGGCATTTTTGGACACCGATTACATTGCACTCCACGAAGAGCCTGTGTGGCAGGCTGACTACCTGTTATGCGAGTGCAGCAAGTCACCAAGGTAAGGTGCTAGCTAGCATTAAACTTATCTTATAAAAAACTATCTTTTAACATAATCACTAGTTAACTACACATGGTTGATGATATTACTAGTTTATCTAGCTTGTCCTGCATTCCATATAATTGATGCAGTGCCTGTTAATTGAATCACAGCCTACTTTGCCGAATGGATGATTTAACAAGCGCATTCGAAAAAAGCACTGTCGTTGCACCAATGTGTACCTAACCATAAACACCAATGCCTTTCTTAAAATCAATACACAAGTTTATATTTGTAACCTGCATATTCAGTTAATATTGCCTGCTAACATATATCTTTTAACTAGGGAAATTGTGTCAATTCTCTTGCGTTCTGTGTAAGCAGATTGTACCGAACCTCGTCTTCCTCTTCTGAGGAGGTGTAACGAGAAGGATCAGAGGACCAAAACGCAGCGTGGTAGGTGTCCATAATGTATAAAAACAAGAGAACAATGGAACAAAACAAAAGAACGTGCATCAACGAAACAGTCCCGTGTGGCGACAAACACTGACACCGAAGACAAACACCCACAACCCAAAAGTGAAACCCAGGCTACATAAGTATGATTCTCAATCAGGGACAATAATTGACAGCTGCCTCTGAGAACCATACTAGGCCGAACTCAAACCAACATAGAAAAACAGACTGCCCACCCAACTCACGTCCTGACCATACTAAAACAAAGATAAAATAACAGAACTAATGTCAGAACGTGACACAGAGTCAGGGTATATGCAGCAGTTTGGGCTGCCTGGCTCGTTGCGAACTGTGTGAAGATACCATTTCTTCCTAACAAAGACTGTAATTAATTTGCCAGAATTGTACATAATTATGACATAACATTGAAGGCTGTGCAATGTAACAGCAATATTTAGACTTCGGGATGCCACCCATTAGATAAAATACAGAACGGTTAAGTATTTCACTGAAAGAATAAACGTTATGTTTTCGAAATGATAGTTTCCAGATTTGACCATATTAATGACCTAAGGCTCGTATTTCTGTGTGTTATTATATTATAATTAAGTCAATGATTTGATAGATCAGTCTGACTGAGTGGTGGTAGGCAGCAGCAGGCTCGTAAGCATTCATTCAAACAGCACTTTCCTGCATTTGCAATGACGGCCTAGGAACTGTGGGTTAACTACCTGTTTAGGGGCAGAATGACAGATTTGTACCTTGTCAGCTTGGGGGTTTGAACTTGCAACTTTCCAGTTACTAGTCCATCGCTCTAACCACTAGGCTACTCTGCTGCCCCATTAATCTGTATCGGCGTTGAAAAATCATAAACGGTCGACCACTAATGTAAAAACAAATTATTGTTAATATTACATTCTCGAGGCCCTCCATTCACAAACCTGAAGCCCCTGTCCCCAGTAAGAAAGACCAAGAATAAGTGTTGGCCGAAGGTACAACTTCCTGTTGTGGAAATGTAAGACAACTCAATGTCATATTTAGAGTTACATAAATAGAAGCATACACAAGCAATCTATGAAATATATTTTAGAAAGACATCAGCAGTAGTCACAAAGTGCTTTTACAGATACACAGCCTAAAACTCCAAAGAGCAAGCAATGCAGATGTAGAAGCACAGTGTCAAGGAAAATCTCCCTAGGAAGAGATCTAGAGAGGAACCAGGCTCTGAGGGGTGGTCAGTCCTCTTCTGGCTGTGCTGGTGGATATTTTAAAAGAGTACTGCCATTTAGTCAGATTATTCTTCAATACGTTCATTGATGACCAGCAGTGTCAAATAATAGAGGGTTATAGAGGTTGCAATAGTTCAGCACCTCAGGAGTAAATGCCAGTTGGCTCTTCGTAGATGAGATAGTAGGTCCCGTAGAGAGACAGGATCAAACAGCGGGTCTGCGCCTCCCATAGTCTGTTCTGTTCAGGTTAATGTGTAGTCAAGCCTTTGTCATTCAAATTATATTGTGTCCATTTTCCCATCAATTTTGCTAACGACACAACAGTGGTAGGCCTGATTACCAATAATGACAAGACAGCCTACAGGGAGGAGCTGAGGGCCCTGGTGGACTGATGCCAGGAAAATAACCTCTCCTTCAACATCCACAAAACAAAGAGGCTGATCCTGGACAGCAGAGAGTACACGCCCCCCATCCACATCGGCGGGGCGCCCAGTGGAGTGGGTGAAAAGCTTCAAGTTCCTTGGCGTGCACATCACTGACAAACTGAAATGGTCCATTCACAAGATAATCTGGTGAAGAAGGCACAGCAGAGCCTCTTCAACCTCAGGACGCTGGATAAATTTGGCTTGGCCACCAAGCCATGGCCTGTTCACCCCGCTACCATCTAGAAGGCTGAGACAGTAAAGGTGCATCAAAGCTGGGACAGAAAAACAGCTTCTATCTCTAGACCATCAGACTGTTAAATAGTCACCACTAGCCGGCCTCTGCCCAGTACCCTGCCCTGAACCTTAGTCACTGTTACTAGCCGGATACCACCTGGTACTCTACCCTGCACCTTAACCTGTTGATGCTCTGGGGGCGCAATTTCATTTTTGGATGAAAAACGTTCCCGTTTTAAACAAGATATTTTGTCACAAAAAGATGCTCGACTATGCATATAATTGCTACCGTTCGAAAGAAAACACTCTGACGTGTCCAGAAATACAAAGATCTTCTCTGTGCGTGCCCTAAAACGTGAGCTTCAGGCAAAACCAAGATGAGATGGCATCCAGGAAATGACAAGGATTTTTGAGGCTCTGTTTTTCATGATGTCCTTATATGGCTGTGAACGCAAGAGGAACGTGCCTGCCCTTTCTGTCGTTTCCCCAAGGTGTCTGCAGCATTGTGACGTATTTGTGGGCAGATCATTGGAAGATTGACCATAACAGACCACATTTACCACGTGTCCGCCCGGTGTCCTGCGCCGAAATTGGTGCGCAAAAGTCACCTGCCAGTATTTTTCCATGGGACACAGAGAGGAAAGCAAGCTTCCACGAACTGCATGTCAATGAAGAGATATGTGAAAAAACACCTTGAGGATTGATTCCAAACAACGTTTGCCATGTTTCGGTCGATATTATGTAGTTAATCCGGAAAAAGTTTCACGTTGTAGGTGACTGCATTTTCGGTTCGTTTCGGTAGCCAGACGCAATGTAGAAAACGGAACGATTTCTCCTACACACAGACGCTTTCAGGAAACACTGCGCATTTGGTATGTGACTGAGACTCTCCTCATTGAAAACATCAGAAGCTCTTCAAAGGTAAATGATTTTATTTATTTGGTTATCTGGTTTTTGTGAAAATGTTGCGTGCTACATGCTACACAAAATGCTATGCTAGCTTTGCATACTCTTACACAAATTAGTCAATTTCTATGGTTCAAAAGCATATTTTGAAAATCTGAGATGACAGTGTTGTTAAGAAAAGGCTAAGCTTGAGAGCAAACGCATTATTTTAATTTTATTTGCGATTTTCAGAAATCGTTAACGTTGCGTTATGCTAATGAGCCTGAGGCTTTAGTCACAAACCCGGATCCGGGTTGGGGAGTTTCAAGAAGTTAAACTGCTGCCTGGTCACTTTAATCATGTTTACATACTGTTTTACCCACTTCGTATGTAGATACTGTATTCTAGTCAAGGCTCATCCTATATAACTACTGCTGTACACATCTTTTCTATTCATATACTGTCTATTTCACACCATTATATACAAACAGTTTATCTTTATATTCCGGACTCTGACGTTGCTTGTTCTGATCGTTCTTAATTTCTTTCTTTCTTTTCGGGCAGGCTTTGTGTGTATTGTTAGATATTACTGCACTGTTGGAGCTGTGATAACATCTACAAAATATGTGCACAGCGACCAATAAAGTTTGATTTGATCTCGCAATGAAAATTGTACGTTTTTGTGTCCTTGAAGATCTTTCATGTGTTGAACAGAGCTTGGCTGGTGTTGGTAAAGTGTAAGCTATCACTCTAGAGGGACTGTGAAATACCCAAACATTTGATTCAGCCTTGCTTTAGTCAAATAACAATTCTAAGGTGACTGTATTATTTTGGTTTGTTTGTTTCACCAACCACATAGTATTCTTGGACTTTTTGAACACTGTGAAAAGAGGACAATGAATGAGACATTATCTGTTGACAAGAAAAAACATCTAAACTCCACTGGGAAACAGTGTTGCATATCACAGATGTATATTTCAGTGGGATATGGCAGCTGTTTTAGCACATAGCATACACTACTAACAGTTTCTATACAATGAGTAAAGATACAGTAGTGAAACCACTTGAATGATTATAGCAACAACAAATGTGTATTCCACTGGAACTGTACTAGTATGTGAAGTATGAAGTGCAAATTTGAGAGTTCAGTTGAGGTAAAATAAACAATGTATTTCCCTCAACATTTTCATCTGTATTTCAATAATACACAAATTATTGTTGAACAAACCTTGCATAATTATTTTAAGTTGTATGTGATGAATATGGATGATCAAATAAGCAGTACAAGTTTTTGCTCCTCTCTTGGTTTTCTTTGAATGCCTGTGCTTCATGTATGGCAGACCGAGAACTGTGAGTCGCTAGGAATCAAATTCAGTCTTTTATGCCGAGGACCTGCCCAAGGCCAATAAAGAATGAGGTCTTTTATGAATATTGTGCTTTGTTGTTTTATAAAAGTGCATTTTAAGCATTGAAATAGAGGCACGGGCAAAAAAACGACTCCCCTGGGAAGAATAATACTTCAGATCAAGTCAGAAAAGTTAGTTTTTTTTCCCCTTGAAATTGAGATGGACTGCACATGAAGCCTTCAGTACATTTTGACCCATGTGATTGATATGGAAACATAACAAATTTTGAAATATGGAAAAAGTTCTCATTCAAATCAAAAGGACAAAAGAAAGAGCTAATCATGTGACGTAAGTATGGTGGCAGTGTATTATGTCACTCAACAATGGGGCTCATTGGTATATTGAGTCTCATGCATCCCCATTGGGTGTTATGAATAATACATTTTCCCTTGGATATGCGTCAGTCAGTGTATTAGCCATTGAGGAAGGGATCCCATTATGATGCCTCTGAATGCATGTGGAGGGGATCCCATTATGCCTCTGAATACATGTGAGGTCGTCTCATACAGTATCATAAACAATCATAGGCACTTTGCTAATAAATGGGTTAGGGAATGAATAGCAGAATCAGGCAGAGGTAGATAATTGTGACCCGTTTTAGAGAGCTAGGCACATGTTGCGCATCACTACTTCACAGGAGAGGTATTTCAATGTCTTTTTTGTTTTATCAAAATGTATTTTTTTGGGGCAGAAATGCCTTTTGGAACATGTGAACTTTCATGTGCCTTAATAACAAGCTTGTATGCCATCTATGAATATGAATAAAATTGTTATATTACGAGCCTAGCTAGTTTAACTACAGAATAAGGAGAGAACCTTCCAGCTAGCCATGATTGGCTGAGATAATGGATGGGCTGGATATGCCGGGAGATGAGTTTGGATTTGTCTGCCATGTACACGCCATGGTGTTGGTGTACACGCCATGGTGTTGCCCAGAGTGACTTCACACAACACTGGCCAAACAAGATGCAGCTACAAACAAAACAGAGTTAAATAGTTCCAAAACGTGTTTTCATTGAAAGTTAAAGCATACTGTTAGCTAGCTAGCAAACATTAGCTTGCTGGCTTGTGTAGTAAATGTATTCATAATCAGAAATCCATTTGCATTGCTAGTTATAGTTTGTTAGTTAGCTAGCTAACACTGAACCAAGTTGGTTAGCTTTAGCTACCTGCAGATTCATACTACAGCTATGACAATCAGTTTGTCTTGGTAGTATTAACAGTTGAGATTATGCTGGTTCATTGTTTAGCTAGCTAGCTACATTTCTAAACACAAGACTCCTCTTCATCAGATGATTACATGACCCATCAAGTTAGCCAGGTGTGTCTGCGGGTGATTACGGACATCTATTTGATTTCATGCACATGTGTACATATCTAGACAATCATGACACATCCACTTAGCTAGATGTGGCTGGGGGTGGTTATAGCATTTCTTTCACTTTACCCATCAATTTTGATAAGTGTGTCTGGGTAAGCATCATCTAGTAATTATAAAATATTTTAATCTGGACACTTTCTGTTTCTGATATTGCTACATTGGATGTAACCATTTCACTGTACCATTTACACCTTCTGCATGTGACAAATAAATATATATTTTATTTGATATAGTGTGTGTATACCAGAGGCGGTTATGTGAAAAACAACATGACTAGCACCAAAGTCAGATTAGGATATAGGCCAAGGACTAGATAAAGTGTCATTTTACTTGGAGTTTTTCTTTATTGTAGGCTACTACTTTTACCATTTTTAGTCTTGAAGTATTTGGTTGTTTACTACACCACTCACTCTGTAACCTGTTACATCTATGGGGGCGCTATTTCATTATTGGATGAAAAAACGTGCCCGTATTAAGCGCAATATTTTGTCACAAAAAGATCCTCGACTATGCATATAATTGACAGCTTTGGAAAGAGGACACTCTGATGTTTCCAAAACTTCAAAGATATTGTCTGTGAGTGCCCCAGAACTGATGCTACAGGCGAAACCAAGATTAAACTTCAACCAGGAAATGAGCAGGATTTTTGAGGCTCGGTTTTTCATTGTCTCCTTATATGGCTGTGAATGCGCAAGGAATGAGCCTGCCCGATCTATCGTTTCCCCAAGGTGTCTGCAGCATTGTGACGTATTTGTAGGCATATCATTGGAAGATTGACCATAAGAGACTACATTTGCCAGGTGTCCGCCCGGTGTCCTCCGTCGAAATTGGTGCGTCATCTTCAACTTGCACGTCTTTTTCCAAGCAATGCACCGGAGAAAGGAGACTACCACGAACAATATATCAATGAAGAGATATGTGAAAAACACATTGAGGATTGATTCTAAACAGCGTTTGCCGTGTTTGTCGATATTATGGAGTTAATTTGGAAAACAGTTCGCCGTTTTGATGACTGAATTTTCGGGTTTTTTTGGTACCCAAACGTGATGTACAAAACGGAGCGATTTCTCCTATACATAGAATCTTTCATGAAAAACTGAACATTTGCTATGTAACTGAGAGTCTCCTCATTGAAAACATCCGAAGTTCTTCAAAGGTAAATGATTTTATTTGAATCCTTTTCTGTTTTTTGTGCAAATGTTGCCCACTAAATGCTACGCTAAATGCTACGCTAGCTATCAATACTCTTACACAAATGCCTGTTTTGCTATGGTTCAAAAGCATATTTTGAAAATCTGAGATGACAGTGTTGTTAAGAAATGGCTAAGCTTGAGAGCTAGCACATTAATTTCATTTCATTTGCGATTTTCATAAATAGTTAACGTTACGTTATGTTAATGAGCTTGAGGCTATAACTGGATACAGGTTTTTTTCATAGCCAAACGTGAACAAAACGGAGCGATTTGTCCTACACAAATAATATTTTTTTGAAAAACTGAACATTTGCTATCTAACTGAGAGTCTCCTCATTGAAAACATCTGAAGTTCTTCAAAGGTAAATGTTTTTATTTGAATGATTTTCTTGTTTTTGTGAAAATGTTGCTGGTTAAATTCTAGGCTTATAGCTATGCTAGCTATCAATACTCTTACACAAATGCTTGTTTAGCTATGGTTGAAAAGCATATTTTGAAAATCTGATATGACAGTGTTGTTAACAAAAGTCTAAGCTTGAGAGCAAATATATTTATTTCATTTCATTTGCGATTTTCATGAATAGTTAACGTTGCGTTATGCTAATGAGCTTGAGGCTATAAATAGGATCCCCGATCCGGGATTGCTCAACGCAAGAAGTTAAGAGGGTGTGAAGTGTGCTGAATGGGTGTAGACAAAGACATGCTCTCCAAGAGGTGTACCAAAACATTCAAGAACCATTTTTCCAAAGTGGGGTTACACGTTTATCAACTTTCATAGCAGAATTACTTTCCCATTGTTCCTCAACTGCAGTATATTATATAAAAAAAATGTTTTAGCTCTGAGTCTCCACTTTTATTCAATGACAAAAAACAACATTTCAAATTCTGCTAAATAGGACTGAATCCAGGTGGTGGGTCATATTGTAACGTTCGTCGTTGGTGTAACGACGTTCTTCGTTTGTCGAAAGAGAGTCGGACCGAAATACAGCGTGTTTGTTACTCATGTTTATTAGTGAAAACAAATAACGAAACTATACATGAAATAACGAATAAATACAAAACAACAAAACGGAACGTGAAACCTATTACAGCCTGACTGGTGAAACTAACACAGAGACAGGAACAATCACCCACGAAATACAAAGCGAAACCCAGGCTACCTAAATACGGGTCCCAATCAAAGACAATGAGAATCACCTGACTGATTGAGAACCGCCTCAGGCAGCCAAACCTATGAAACACACACCCCTAATCAGCTACAATCCCAATAACTAAAAACCCCACTAAATACAACAAACAATAAACCCATGTCACACCCTGGCCTGACCAACTAATTAACTAAAACACAAAATACTAAGACCAAGGCGTGACAGTTGGGAGAAAGAGAGGAGGACCACGGAGCAGCATGGTACGTATTCATTGCTCCTTTTTAATGAAAATGAATACTCAAATAAAACAACAAAACACGATAAACAAAACAGTTCTGTATGGTGAACATACACTACAGAAAATAATCACCCACAACTCAAAAGTGAAACCAGGCTACCTAAGTATGGTTCTCAATCAGGGACAACGATTGACAGCTGCCTCTGATTGAGAACCATACCAGGCCAAACACAGAAATCCCAAATTATAGAAAAAGGAACATCGACTGCCCACCCCAACTCACGCCCTGAACATACTAAAACAAAGACAAAACAAGGGAACCAAGGTCAGCACGTGACACATATTTAGGAAAAATGTATATTATTTCCAAATATTTGATTGTAAGACTCCTACAAAATGTCAAATATATATGACTTTAACCATATTTAAAAGTAATAAAAATGCCAGCATGACCATCATAGAACCACATTCACCTTTAAATGTAGATAAAATAATGAATGGAAAAGGGATTTCAGTTTAAGATGTGTAATCCTGAAGAGGACAGACCTAGATGAATCACAGAGACGAATACCCTGAAATGCTCTACTCCCCGTCAGTGCTGCACTGTCTACAAGGATAAATGTAGCAAATTGTTGTAGCAATTACTTTCTTGTCCTAACAACATGAATTAGTTGGAAAATGTCCTCTCGCCTGGTGATGATGACTTCAACCTTTCTATCATCTCTTCTTTGTTTCAACAGTTCCTCAGACTGCTGCTATAAGGGCTTTAGGTCGCTGTTCTCACCCATGTAGTCGCCCTACAGGCCTAATCTCTGAAAAGTGCCTATACCTACTTCTAGGATTTGTATTCTTCACCATGCTATAAGGAAACACCTGAAAAACTGTGAGACCTACATACTGTCTTTTGTGTCAAACATTAATGTCTGCCTGTCATGCAGAGCCAGGTGAGCCCATGTACAGATCATTGCTTCCCACAGAGAAAGGAATCAAACCTGGAGCTGCGCTTTTTTCCGCACTGTCGCTCCTCATTACAAAGATATGAATCACTGCTGAATCTGGGTAATTGGCAAATGGTTATTTGTGACAGGATATTTTATGAGTAAAAAAGAATCCGTTTGGATTTTGGAGATATATAGGATTATTGTGAGATTGTCTGATTAACTACTTCCTCCCAATGCTTCCTCTCTCTTTCTTGCTGATATAGAAGGTTGACTCATGCACCAGTAACCGGTGAAGCTAAGAGGTTATCTACACCCTGATAATCCCACTACTCAAATTTGTATTCCTCAACATGCTATAAGGAAACACCTGACAGACTTTGAGACCTACAGACTGTTTTTTGTGTCAAACATCAGTTTGTCTGTCATCCAGAGCTAGGTGAGCCCATGTACAGATCATCGCTTCGCACAGAGAAAGGAGTAAAACCTGGAGCTGCGCTTTCCTCTCAATGTCGATCCTCATTACAGAGATATAAATCACTCCTGACTCTGGGTAATTGGTAAATGGTAATTTCTGATTTTTTTTTTGTGGGAGATATATCGGATTATGACATGTAGAGTGAGATTGTCTGATTAACTACTTCCTCACATTGCTTCCTCTCTCTTTCTCTCTGATATGGAAGTTTGACTCATGCACCAGTAACTGGGGAGGCTAGGAGGTTATCTACACCCTGATAATCCCACTACTCTGTCCCGATATTATCCTCCACAGCATACTGTAGCTCTATTTCTATCACACATGAATTTTTATGAAGGAATCATTTTCACACTGATCTGCTGAGGAACACCATACTGTAACACAAATAAGTCACTTGGGGAAAGACTTTCCTCAGGTTTGATTAAATTAAAGGGATTTTGAGATAATAGAAAGACTAGGAGTTACAGGAGTTATTTTGGAATTTAATAAGGTCTGCATTAGCTGTTGTAAAAGCAGCAGTTACTCCTCGTGGGAAGTGACAAAGAGCTCAAGGCACAAATAATAATAGAATAATAATCAATAATTTTGCTCTTTATTTAACCATCTTACATATAAAACCTTATTTGTTCATCAAATTGTGAATAACTCACCACAGGTTATTGAGAAGGGGGGACTTGAAATGATGCTCAGTCTTATATCATTTTCCACACACAGTGTGTGCCTGTATTTAGTTTTCCTGCTAGTGAGGGCCGAGAATCCACTCTCACATAGGTACGTGGTTGCAAAGGGCCTCAGTGTCCTAACATCACCATTTGCCAAGGCAGGATAGTCTGAGCACAGCTCAATCCAGAAATCTGGCAGTGACTTCTGATTAAATCAAATTTTCACTGAACCGCTTGTTGCAATTTTGATGAGGCTATCTTGTTCCGATATCTGTAAGAGGACTGGAGGCAGGGCATGATAGGTATAACAAATCCAGTATTTTTGGGAAAGCACCTATGTAATTGCACACGCAACTCACTCAGGTGCTTTGCTATATCACATTTGACATTGTCTGTAAGCTTGAGTTCATTTGCACAAAATAAATCATACTATGATGGAAAGACCTGTGTGTTGTCCTTGTTAATGCAGACAGAGAAGAGCTCCAACTTCTTAAACAGCCTCAATTTTGTCCCGCACATTGAATATAGTTGCGGAGAGTCCCTGTACTCCTAGATTCAGATCATTCAGGCGAAAAAAATAATCACACATGTAGGCCAGTCATGTGAGAAACTCGTCATCATGCAAGCAATCAGACAAATTCAAATTAAGGTCAGTCAAGAAAACATTAAGTTCGTCTCTCAATTTAAAAAAAAATGCGTCAAAACTTTGCCCCTTGATAATCAGCGGACTTCTATGTTGTAAAATCATTACATGGTCACTGCCCATATCATTTCGTAGTGCAGAAAATACACAAGAGTTTAGGAACGTTGCTTTAACAAAGTTAACCATTTCCACTGTTGTGTCCAAAACATCTTTCAAGCTGTCAGGCATTCATTTGGCAGCAAGAGCCTCTCGATGGATGCTGCAGCGTACCCAAGTGGCGTTGGGAGCAACTGCTTGCATGCACGTTACCACTCCACTATGACTCCCTGTCATGGCTTTTGTGCCATCAGTACAGATACCAACACATCTTGACCACCAAGGTCTATTTGATGTCACAAAGCTGTCCAGTACTTTAAAAGTATCCTCTCCTGTTGTCCTGGTTTCCATTGGTTTGTCTTCCTTAATTGACCTGCCATAAACATAACGGCAGCGGCCGCATAACTTAACGGTAGCAGCAGTGTAGCCTAGTGGTTAGAGCATTGGACTAGTAACTGAAAGGTTGAAAGATCAAATCCCCGAGCTGACAAGGTACAAATCTGTTGTTCTGCCTCTGTAGAAGGCAGTTAACCCACTGTTCCAAGGCTGTCACTTAAAATAAGAATTTGTTCTTAACTGACTTGCCAAGTAAAAATAATAAAGTTAAAATACATACCAGGAGCTGTGCCAGGCCTGCCACATCTGTTGACTCATCCAGCTGTAAAGCATAGAACGCACTGGCTTGTATGCAAACCAGTAATGGTTTCAAAATATCTTCTGCCATGTCACTGATTCATCTTGAAACAGAGTTGTTTGATGAAGACATTGTCTGTATAGTTTTTTTCTGATAGTTTTTTTTCTCCTCAGCATTGTCCCCGCCATGTCTGTGTCAGCAGGAAGAATTAAGTCCTCCACAATTAAGTCCTGCCTGTCATAGCCACTCGGTAGCTCACCATACAAGACGCCTCTAGCCCCTTCTTATTAATGGTATCTGCTGCTTTTTATACATGTCTTACTACTCGAAATTTGTCTTAATTCTCACTCAAAAAATTCCCATGGCTTATTTTTCAAATTAGCATGTTTTGTTTCTAAATGTCTGCGCAAGAGTGAAAGTTTCATTGAGATGTTAGATAGTACTTTTGCACATGTAACACACCGTGACTGAGGAAAGGCACTACTCCCAATATAAGTGAACCCCAAATCAATAGTTCTCATAATATTTGTGCCTCTTCGATGGTCTAATGTCCCTGTGTTCTTAAATGCTTTCCCGGTTAAAGGGTGATTAGCTCTTCGGCTGCATCATATTCACAATTGTCAGTGTCCATGCTAGCTGGGCTAACAACAAATGTAGAATTACCGATGCTAGCATTGGATGTGCTCATGGAAGCAGAACAACTTGTGTCGTCGACAGGTGCAGGTGTAGTACTGCTGGTAGTAGCAGCACTACCGGTAGAGATGGTATGTGTCTCTGTGGTTTGAAAATGTGAAGATTTTTATAGATATTATAATTTTTTAAAATGTGAATCACATTTTTATTTGGCGTACCCCTGATGGCATTGCATGTACCCCAGTTTTGGAATACCTGATCTAGGTCAAATAAGGGCGAGGTGTTATGCCATGAGGTGTTGCTTGATCTTTTTTTTTTACCAGGTTTGCTGTTCATTTGAGCAATATGAGATGGAATGGAGTTCCATGCAATAATTGCTGTATATAGTACTGTACGCTTTCTTGGGGACTGTGAAAAGAACCCTGCTTACATGTCTGGTGGGGTAAGTGTGTGTGAGAGCTGTGTGTAAATTGACTATGCTCATTTGTGATTTTCTTATGTTTCTTATAAATAATAAGTGATGAAGTCAGTCACTCCTACTCTTAGACAAGAGAGACTGGCATGCAGAGTATTTATATCAGCCCTCTGATTACAATGAAGAGCAAGACATGCCGCTCCGTTCTGGACCAGCTGCAGCTTAACTATGTCTTTCCTTGCAGCAATCGACCACAAGACTGGACAATAATCAAGATTAGACTAAACTAGAGCCTGCAGAACTTGCTTTTTGAAGTGTGATGTTAAAATAGCAGAGCATCTCTTTATTATGGACAGACCTCTCCTCATCTTTACAACCATTGAATCTATATGTTTTCAACATGACAATTTACAATCTAACACGGAACACAAACCGGCTGCGCGCGTGCACCATTGTGCGCCATCGTGCGCCATCGTGCGCCATTGTGCTTAAATGTATTTTGTCCCCACACACCAAACGCGATCACGACACGCAGGTTAAAATATCAAAACAAACTCTGAACCAATTATATTAATTTGGGGACAGGGCGAAAAGCATTAAACAGTCGAAAAGCATTCAACATTTATGGCTAGTTAGCTTGCACTTGCTAGCTAATTTGTCCTATTTAGCTAGCTTGCTGTTGCTAGCTAATTTGTCCTGGGATATTGAGTTGTTATTTTATCTGAAATGCACAAGGTCCTCTACTCTGCCAATTAATCCACACATAAATCGGTCAACCGAATAATTTCTAGTCATCTCTCTTCCTTCCAGGCTTTTTCCTCTCTTGACTTTATATTGCGATTGGCAACTTTCATAAATTAGGTGCATTACCGCCACTGACCTGCGAGCGCCGTGTTCAGCCTGTTACGTAACACCAAGTAATTTAGTCTCCTCAACTTGTTGAACTCTCCACACCATGCATCACCAGAATCAACTGAGGTCTAGAACTTAGGGAATGATTTGTACCAAATACAATATCTTAGTTTTAGAGATGTTCAGGACCAGTTTATTACTGGCCAACCATTCCAAAACAGACTGCAGCTCTTTATTAAGTGTTTCAGTGACTTATAGTTAAATCATCAGCGTACATGGACACACATGCTTTGTTTAATGCTTGTGGCATGTCATTGGTAAAAATAGAAAAGAGTGAGTGAGTATATTTGTGCAGTGTGGGTGAAGTAGGTTAATTGTGTGGACATACAGTAAGAACATTTCCTCACTTTCTGTAAAACACAGTTAATTGTTTCATGAAAACATTGATTTCAAATGAT
This sequence comes from Oncorhynchus masou masou, assembly GCF_036934945.1. Classification (NCBI taxonomy): domain Eukaryota; kingdom Metazoa; phylum Chordata; class Actinopteri; order Salmoniformes; family Salmonidae; genus Oncorhynchus; species Oncorhynchus masou. The sequence goes on along the minus strand of NC_088241.1, from coordinate 39,981,775 downwards.
ATTGTGGCTTGGTAATGATTGTAACAACAGATAGCATGTGTGTTAGTTAACTTCAGTTTTGTATTTTTGTGTCTTGGTTACCTCACGTAGCTACAGTAACATGTTTTTGTTTCCCTTACAATAAAGTTGATTAGTAACAGAGTTATAGTAAATACAACAGTTCCATAACAGCTTCTTCTCACAAATTAAATGTAAAAGAGAATGATATCAACCTTCAAGTCTCACAATCAAATTATTGGCTGCTGATAAATAGGCATAACACAAACTGATCATTACACTATTGTCATTCTAAATTAAATCAACCACTTCAACCTCCTTACCATTCAGTTAGGCCTAATTTAAATTCAGTTGTGAAGTAAGGTGCACAGTTATTGCCTATTCATCCAATGTTATCCCAGTCATGTGAAATCCATAGATTGGGGCCTAATGAATTTATTTAAATTGAATGATTTCCTTTGATGAACTGTAACTCAGTTAAAAAAAATGTTGCATGTTGCATTTATATTTTGGTTCAGTGTAGTTAGTCACCCTATGTGAACTTTCATCACTTATTTGTAATGTCTCCTTCCAAGTCACTCTCTCAAACACATAGATCACCTGAGCGCAGCTCACTCTCCAGATCCCAATCACCTGAATTTGATCACCTGTTCACACACCTGTTTGTCATTTACACACATTATTTAGTTCAGTTCTTTGCACCCTATCATTGTGAGCTATTGTTTTTGTTACACAGTCTTTTCGGAGCTCTGTTTATTTCCGTATTAAGTCCTCTTGTGTATCATAGTTTTTGGCCATCCTCACTAACAACACCTTGTTGCCCATTCCCTGCATGTATTTTTGACTATCAGATTTCCAGTTGTCAACCTCTTGCTTGATCTCCCGGATTACGTCATTAGCCTTTTCCTTGTCTGTACTGTTACCTTTTTGGAGTCCCTGTGTATGACCTTCTGCCTGTACCTGGACCCAGCTACCTGCCTCCACCTGTGGTCCTTTGCTAATAAACACCTGCTGCGCCCTGAACTTGAAACCAGCACTCTGTCTCTCATCATATTCATTACATTATTAATGTTGCCTACTGTATTCAATTTCACTAAAACAAAAGAGTACTTAATCAGGATCTTAATTCACATTTTCTCAAACCTGTGAAATCCCAGTAAGAAGACCAGAGTACTTCAGATGCTCTGCTGCAGAACTAGAGATTGTAACAGTGAGATTGGCCTTTGCTATTAGTCATCTTCCAATGTCGTTAGTTGTTTCCTAATCAATGACAGACATGTTACTGTGGGAGGCCTAATTGGTTCATGGTTAGTGTCCCGCTCATTACACGGTTGTAACAAATACATGTCCTTTGATATAATCTGCAGTCAAGTAAAAGTCAGTGAAATGAATGTGTTGTTGTTTTAATGAAGAACCCATTAATTAATTGTACAGTACATCCATCCATCCATACAGACATACATACAATACATACATCCACAATACATGATATTGTATGTTTAAGATATTATGCTAGGAAGCTTGTTAAACTTATCCCTAACTTAACAATTCAAAAGGAAAATAACTAATTTAAAAACTGCTCTAAGGATTAGTTCCCCACTAAGCTCAAACTCAATGAACCCTCAAGGCTGACATAGCTAAAGCATTTTTTGAAGGATTATACGTAATAAAAAAATACTGGTAGTACCTTTTTTTGTTGCTTTATTGATCCAATCATCATTAGAAATGTCTAGACACAGAACTTTTTCGAACAACTTTTTCTTATTTCTTGTCTTGAGTAACCTATTTAAACTAATCTTGGCCTCAGTAGGTAGGGGGAAGGAAGGGTGTCCTTGTAAAGTAAATTGACAAACTTATTATGCACATTTAAATGAGTGACACAATGATCAAAACGAAATGGGATGTTAATCACATTATGTAAATAGGCTGAAGCAATAAAGTTGATGTTTCCAATTAAATGAAGTAACAAAAAAATAAATGATGTGCATTAACACCTGAAAATGTTGTTTTTGGTGGGGAAATAATAGTTAAAATCAAATCAAATTGTATTTGTCACATGCATAGAATAGAACGAGTGTACATTTTACCATAAAATGTGTACTTACAAGCCCTTAACCCACAATGCAAAGTTAAAAGTAAGAAACATTTACAAAAAAGGAAATAGCAACACAATACAATAACAAGACGAGATACAAGAAGTACCGGCACCGAGTCGATGTGTATGGGTACGAGGTAGTTGAGTTCGTAACTACAAGTAGGCAGGGGTAAAAGTGACATAGCTATCAGAATATATAATAAGTTAGTAGAAGCAGCGTATGTAAAGAGTGAAAGTGTGTGAAGAGTGTGAAAGAGTCTGAAATTGAGTATATGTGTGAATATGTGTGTGGCGTCAATATCCATGTGTGTATGTGTGTATTGTCGTGGCATTTTTCTGCTTTACCAAATGAGGAGAGTTACAAACTACACACCAGTCAGAGTTACACTTAAACTACATATTTTTATTAAGAGCTTTGCAATAGCCCTTTTTGACTTTCAATGATGCGCTATCTCTAATGAACCATTGAAAAAGTGAATACAGAAAAGTACAAAGATCTTTTATAGCCAAGATACACCCCTCTCAACTTACATGACAAACCACAAATCTTAGGAACAGTTCACAAAGGTTAAGATTTGTATGAAAGATATCTATAAAACATAGCAGACAGTTACTGCTGTGTCAACAGTTCTCATTGTAAAGACCAGTGTCTGGCCCCCTCCTACTCCAAACTGGAACCCGTCTCACTCTGGTACGGTACAGCACAAAAACATTACCTTTACTATCTGGAATGCTCTTTAAGCTTTATTACCCAAAGACATCGTAAATCTCCTCTGTCAGTGCTATCTCATAGAGGCCCATCCTCAGTGGAACACACACACACACAATAGTTAACAGAATACTCTATTCTGTCGAGTAAAACAACTATTCTAATGCAATCCAAAGATTATAATATAATTTTACAAGCACCATAACATAATTTTGCTATTTTACACAACAGTATGTGTAGATGCTGTTCAGGAGCCTTTTGGTCCCAAACTTGGCACTCTGGTACCGCTCGCCGTGCGGTAGCAGTGAAAACAGTCTATGACTAGGGTGGCTGGAGTTTTTGACAATTTTTGGTCCTTCCTCTGACACCGCCTGGTATAGAGGTCCAGGATGGCAGGGAGCTCAGCCCCAGTTATGTCGGATGCCAAGCAGTTGCCATACCAAGCAGTGATGCATCCAGTCAATATGCTCTCAGTCGTGCAGCTATATAACTTTTTAAGGATCTGAGGGCCAATGCCAAATAGTTTCAGCCGCCTGAGGGGAAAGAGGCATTGTCATACCCTCTTCACGACTGTGTTGGTGTGTTTGGACCATGATAGGTCCTTAGTGATGTGGACATTGAGGAACTTGAAGCTCTTAACCTGCTCCACTACAGCCCCGTCGATGTGAATGGAGGCGTGCTCGGCCCTCCATTTCATGTAGCCCACAATCAGCTCCTTTATCTTGCTGACATTGAGGGAGATGTCCTGAGGGAGATGTCATGGCACCACACAGCCAGGTCTCTGACCTCCTTCCTATAGGCTGTCTCATCGCCATCGGTGATCAGGCCTACCACCATCGTGTTGTCAGCAAACTGAATGGTGATGTTAGAGTCATGCACGGCAATGCAGTCATAGGTGAACAGGGAGTGCAGGAGGGGACTAAGCGCACACCCCTGAGGGCCCCCATGTTGAGGGTTAGCATGGCGGATGTGTTGTTGCCTACCGTCACAACCTGGGGGCGCCGGTTAAGAAGTCCAGGATCCAGTTGCAGATGGAGATGTTCAGTTCCAGGGTCCTAAGCTTAGAGATGAGTTTGAAGGGCACTATGGTGTTGAACACTGAGCTGTAGTCAGTGAATAGCATTCTCACATAGGTGTTACTTTTGTCCAGGTGGGAAAGGGCAGTGTGGAGTGGAATAGAGAGTCATTTGTGGATCTTTTGCGGCGTTATGCAAATTGGAGTGGGTCAAGTGTGTCTGGGATGATGGTCTTGATGTGAGCCATGTGGGCCTGCCTTTCAAAACATTTAATGGCTACAGATGTGAGTGCTAAGGGGGATAGACAGGTTACCTTGGCGTTCTTGGACACAGAGACTATGGTGGTCTGCTTGAAACATGTAGATATTACAGAATGGATCAGGGAGAGGTTGAAAATGTCAGTGAAGACACTTGCCAGCTGGTCAGCCCATGCTCTGAGTAGGCATCCTCTTAATCCGTCTGGCCCTGTGGCCTTATGAATGTTAAGCTGTTTAAAGGTCTTACTGACATCGGCTACGGAGAGCGAGACCACAGAGTCGTCCGGAACAGTTGGTGCTCTCATTCATTGTTCAGTGTTAGCCTCGAAGCGAGTATTAAAGGCATTTAGATCGGTTTGTAGGCTTCAGTCACTGGGCAGCTCGTGGTTGGGTTTCACTTTGTAATCTGTGATAGTTTGCAAGCCCTGCCACATACGACGAGTATCAGAGTTGGTGTCATAGGATTCGATCTTTGTCCTGTATTGACTCTTGCCTGTTTGATGGTCCATCAGGGGGCGTAACAGGATTACTTATAAGCGTCCAAATTAGTGTCCAGCTCCTTGAAAGTGTCCGCTCTATCCTTAGCTCAGTGCAGATGTTGCCTGTAATACATTGCTTCTGGTGTTGATATGTACTTACAATCACTGTGGGGACGACATCGTCGATGCACTTATTATTTAAGCCAGTGACTGATGTGGTAAACTCCTCAATGACATTGGATGAATTCCGGAACATACAGTATTCCAGTCTGTGCTAGAGAAACAGTCCTGTAGTATAGCATCCACTTCATCTGACCACTTCCGCATGTAGTGTGTCACTTGGACTTCATGTTTGAGTTTTAAGCAGGAATACAGAGGAGAGAGTTATGGTCAGATTTGCCAAATGGAGTGCGAGAGAGAGAGAGCTTTGCATGTGTCTCTATGTGTGGAGAAAAGGTGATCCAGAGGTTTTTCACCTCTAGTTGCAATAGTGAAATGCTGGTAGAAAGGTGAGACAGATTTCAGTTTTCCTGCATTACATTCACCGGCCACTGGTCTGCTTATGGCCCTATACAGTTCGTGAGATTAAAAAATGAAGACACCTGTACCATGTCAGATATGGTGAAATGCATTCAATGTTGAGTGTACATTCCAATATTGCTACTTTATGTACATCGTAGAAGACTGAAATATAACAAAACCATTTGATATAGAAACATCGGATTTTCGTCGGGTTATTGGAAATAATGTTTATTAATTATGAAAATGTTTAAAAATATATATAAAATATAAATAACATTAAACCCATGAGGTCACCAGTGGGCAATTTGGTAATTTGACTGCAGGAAGGGGCTACAGTGATTTAAGCATTTTACCAAAAATATGCAGGATTGACCATGGGGCAAGATAAATAAAAATGACTTAAGCAATTAGGCACAGTCAGTGATGACATCCCCTGTCAATGTTCCTCATCTGAGGAACATAGAAATGGCCGCACCGTAGCAATCTCAGGCTGATACAGAGAGACTTTTCCATGCTTTTATTACAAGCAGGTTTGACTACTGTAATGCTCTCCTGTCTGGTCTACACGAGAAAGCCATTGGTCAACTGCAAAACATACCGAATGCTGCAGCACATGTACTGACCAAGACCAGACAGAGAGCACACATTACACCGGTTTCATAATGTGCCCTTGGGGGAGGATCATAGGCGCCCCTCTCTCTCTCTCTCTCTCTCTCTCTCTCTCTCTCTCTCTCTCTCTCCACAGTTTTATGATGGTCATAAATACCTGCAGGAAAACTCTCTCTCCCCACTCCCAGAAATTGAAGTTGAATACCTTTGTTAACACAGAGAGACGTTGCAGTATGGTAACATCAAAAGGTTGAATAATTAAACAGTATTTCTGTATTCCAAACATTTGGAATGGTCCATGGATACTGTATTTAAAGAACAATCAAACTGCAACAAAATGTACATTTAGTCAGGAAAACGCAGGGATGGGGTCCCCACGTTGAAATGGCTACTACACTAGAGACCAGAGAATGTGAGGGTCCTCCCCACAAGAAATCTACAAAACTAAAGACTACACACTCAGTCTGTAGCTGTTCAGGACTTTAGTCTGGTAAATGTGACCGATCAAACGACCGAATGGTACTCTGATAGATCCATTCTGAAGAACATTTCCCTATCGAACGACCATTGGTACGTCTGACGTACCCATTATAACAAGTTACAACTACGAAAGACTTTGATCTCTGGTGGACAAACCTTATTTTTTCACGAAAATAAGAAAAACAACCAAATTAAATAATTTACCTTTGAAGAACTTCAGATGCTTTCACTCAGGAGACTCCCAGTTAGATAGCAAATGTTCCTTTTTTCCCAAAATATTATTTTTGTAGGCGAAATAGCTCCCATTTGTTCATCATGCTTGGCTGAGAAATCGACCGGAAAATGCTACTACTAAAACACCAAACTTTTTTTTAAATGAGCTCCATAATATCGACAGAAACACGGCAAACGTTGTTTAGGATCCATCCTTAAGGTGTTTTTAACATATATATTTGATAATATATCCGTTAAGGCAATTGGTTTCTCAAAAGAAGCTACCTCAGTATTTTACGCAAGATGTTCTGCGGGTGTTGTGCACTTGAGTGAGGACCCAAAAGCGGTTTAACAAAAACAGAGTTCTTTAATGATAACACAGGAAAGACATAGATCCTCTTCATACGTTGATAATGGCAAAAATAGACAACCCGCAGAGAGGGCGACAAATGAAACATAAAGTCCCTCTAATAAATAACAAGAGAGTCCCCTTCTTAGCAGCAGAGGAGAATGGCTGGGTTAGCGGCGACAGGCTGCAGGTCGCTCTGGGTAGGCGCGGGTCATAGAGGAACAGTGGTACCTGATCTCACGTAGCATCAGATGAACTGGACACAGTGCAAATGAAAGACAGTTAGTAGTGTACAGGATGCACCTGCCAGGCAGATTCCGACAGGATAGGACAAGGATGAAGCAAACGAGACGATAGCTTGCTTCTGGCATGAGAAACTCAAATGAGAATCTGACACCGAAAGTAGCAGGAACAGAGAGAGAAATAGAGACCTAATCAGAGGGAAAAAAGGGAACAGGTGGGGAAACGGTGAACGAGGTAGTTAGAGGAGATGAGGAACAGCTGGAGGAGAGAAAGAGAAGGTAACCTAATAAGACCAGCAGAGAGAGACGAAGAAGAGAAAGAACAGGAACAAGACATAATAAGACATGACAGCGGGAGACACCATGTGACCACTTGCTATATATGGTCCCTTACGGCTATTCTTCAATGGAAATGCGTAAAAAGACTTCACACTGCTGTAGGCACCTTGGGGAATATGTGGAAAACATAAGCTCATTCATAGCTCATTCACAGCCATATAAGGAATCATTGGCATGAGGCGGTTTCAAAAAATGAGGCACTTCCTGGTTGGATCTTTATCTGGGTTTCGCCTGTAACATCAGTTATGTTGCATTCACAGACAATATCTTTGCAGTTTTGGAAACGTCAGAGTGTTTTCTATCCAAAGCTGTCAATTATATGCATTGTCGAGCATCTTTTCGTGACAAAATATCTTGTTTAAAACGGGAACGTTTTTCATCCCAAAATTTTAATAGCGCCCCCTAATGCTTAACTGGTCACAGTTATGAAAACTTAGCACACCAAAAACGCCTTTCCATTGACTCTGAAAAACACCAAAAGAAAGCTGCCCAGGGTCCCTTGCTCATCTGCGTGATTGTGCCTTAGGCATGCTGCAAGGAGGCATGAGGACTACAGATGTGGCCAGGGCAATAAATTGCAAAATCCGTACTGTGAGACACCTAAGACAGCGCTACAGGGAGACAGGATGGACAGCTGATCATCCTCTCAGTGGGAGACCACGTGTAACAACACCTGTACTGGATCGGTACATCCGAACATTACACCTGCGGGACAGGTACATGAACACACAAACCCTCCATCAGTGCTCAGACTGTCCGCAATAGGCTGAGAGAGGCTGGACTGAGGGCTTGTAGGCCTGTTGTAAGGCCGGTACTCATCAGACATCACCGGCAACAACTTCGCCTATGGGCACAAACCCACCGTCACTGAACCAGACAGGACTGTCAAAATGTGCTCTTCACTGACGAGTCATGGTTTTGTCTCACCAGGGGTGATGGTCGGATTTGCGTTTATTGTCAAAGGAATACGCGTTACACCGAGGTCTGTACTCTGGACCGGGATCGATTTGGAGGTGGAGGGTCCATCATGATCTGGGGTGGTGTGTCACAGCATCATCGGACTGAGCTTGTTGTCATTGCAGGCAATCTCAACGCTGTGCGTTACAGGGAAAACATCCTCCTCCCTCATGTTTTACACTTCCTGCAGGCTCATCCTGACAAGACCCCCCAGCATGACAATGCCATACTGCCCATTCTGTGCGTGATTTCCTGCAAGACAGGAATGTCAGTGTACTGCCATGGCCAGTGAAGAGCCCAGATCTCAATCCCATTGAGCAGGAGGGTGAGGGCTAGGGCCATTCCTCCTAGAAATATCCGGGAACTTGCAGTTGCCTTGATGGAAGAATGGGGTAACATCTCACAGCAAGAACTTGCAAAGCTGGTGCAGCCACGAGGAGGAGATGCAGTGCATTACTTAATGCAGCTAGTGGCCACACCAGATAGTGACTGCTACTTTTGATTTTGACCCCCCTTTTGTTCAGGGACACATTATTCCATTTCTGTTAGTCACATGTTTGTGGAACTTGTTCAGTTTTTGTCTCAGTTGTTGAGTCCTTTTATGTTCACACAAATATTTACGCATGTTAAATTTTCTGAAAATAAATTAATGGTGCCCGACCTAGTTTATTAGTGTTCAAGTGATTAGTTTAACCTGTTAAATCTATGGGGGCGCTATTTCATTTTTGGATAAAATGACGTGCCCATTTTAAGCGCAATATTTTGTCACAAAAAGATGCTCCACTATGCATATAATTGATAGGTTTGGAAAGAAAACACTCTGACGTTTCCAGAACTGCAAAGATATTGTCTGTGAGTGCCCCAGAACAGAAGCTACAGGCAAAACCAAGATGAAACTGCAACCAGGAAATGAGCAGGATTTTTGAGGGTCTGTTTTTCATTGTCTCCTTATATGGCTGTGAATGCGACAGGTATGAGCCTGCCCTATCTATCGTTTCCCCAAGGTGTCTGCAGCATTGTGACGTATTTGTAGGCATATCATTGGAAGATTGACCATAAGAGACTACATTTGCCAGGTGTCCGCCCGGTGTCCTCCGTCGAAATTGGTGCGTCATCTTCAACTGCACGTCTTTTTCCAAGCGATTCACCGGAGAAAGGAGACTACCACGAACGATATATCAATGAAGAGATATGTGAAAAACACATTGAGGATTGATTCTAAACAACGTTTGCCGTGTTTCAGTCGATATTATGGAGTTAATTTGGAAAACAGTTCGCCGTTTTGATGACTAAATTTTCGTTTTTTTGGTACCCAAACGTGATGTACAAAACGGAGCGATTTCTCCTACACAAAGAATCTTTCAGGAAAAACTGAACATTTGCTATGTAACTGAGAGACTACTAATTGAAAACATCCGAAGTTCTTCAAAGGTAAATTATTATATTTGAATCCATTTCTGGTTTTTGTGCAAATGTTGCCCGCTAAATGCTACGCTAAATGCTACGCTAGCTATCACAAATGCTTGTTTTGCTATGGTTCAAAAGCATATTTTGAAAATCTGAGATGACAGTGTTGTTAAGAAAAGGCTAAGCTTGAGAGCTAGCACATTCATTTAATTTCATTTGCGATTTTCATAAATAGTTAACGTTACGTTATGCTAATGAGCTTGAGGCTATAACTGGATACAGGTTTTTTTCATAGCCAAACGTGAACAAAACAGAGCGATTTGTCCTACACAAATAATATTTTTTGAAAAACTGAACATTTGCTATCTAACTGAGAGTCTCCTCATTGAAAACATCTGAAGTTCTTCAAAGGTAAATGATTTTATTTGAATGATTTTCTTGTTGTGAAAATGTTGCTGGCTGAATTCTAGGCTTATAGCTATGCTAGCTATCAACACTCTTACACAAATGCTTGTTTAGCTATGGTTGAAAAGCATATTTTGAAAATCTGAGATGACAGTGTTGTTAACAAAAGTCTAAGCGTGAGAGCAAATATATTTATTTAATTTCATTTGCGATTTTCATGAATAGTTAACGTTGCGTTATGCTAATGAGCTTGAGGCTATAAATAGAATCACGGATCTGGGATTGCTCGACGCAAGAAGTTAATCACGTAATAATTACACCTAGAGAATTGATTTTATAATATAACAGTCTTCACATCGGTTTTAATGTCTCTGCACTGGCTGCCTGTGAGTTTTAGAATTAATTTTAAGATTCTTCTATTGGTTTTTAAAGCAATCCACTGTTATGCACCCCAATACATATCAGACATCCTTTTGAGTTATGTACACAGTAGGTCCCTCAGGTCCGCAGGCATTGGCTTTTAAAACCTGTTAAGGAGGCTGTGAATTTTCACAGCTTTTTGTTAAAAATGACGCAAAATTTCAACATCCTGCTCGTCATGCCAGGAATATAGTATATGCATATGATTAGTATGTGTGGATAGAAAACACTCTGAAGTTTATAAAACTGGTTAAATCATGTCTGCGACTATAACAGAACGTGTGTAGGAGTCAAAATCCCAAGAAAAACTGTTCATAAAAAACATGAAAAAAATATCAATCCGCCAGTCTCTGTTTTTATCTATGGCAAGGGAAAATAGATAGCGTCCGGTTTACAGTTCCTACAGCTTCCGCATGATGTCGCCAGTGTTGGGAATTGTGCTGAAGTTAATCCTTGGTCAAATGAGAAATAGGCACTTCCTGTCATTGAGAATACCGGAGGAAGTTATGAAAGGGAGAATATGGACGATGATTTCAAGACTTGCTGCTATTGAATACAGATCGCCCCGTGATGAATATGATCGATTATTAATGTTTACTAATACCTAAAGTTGGATTACAAAAGTAGTTTGAAGTGTTTTGTCAAAGTTTATAGGCAACTTTTGTAATTTAAAAAAATGACGTTGCGTTTTGAAACTGAGTTTTTTCCTGGATGTGACGGTGTTCATAAATGGACATTTTGGGTATACATGGACCGATTTAATCGAAAAAAAGACCCAATTGTGATGTTTATGGGACATATAGGAGTGCCAACAAAGAAGCTCGTCAAAGGTAATGAATGTTTTATATTTTATTTCTGCGTTTTGTGTAGCGCAGGCTACGCTAATTATTTTGCTTACGTCCCCTTCGTGTATTTCGGGGGGTTGAATGCTATCAGATGATAGCTTATCATGCTTTTGCCGAAAAGCATTTTAAAAATCTGACACGTTGGCTAGATTCACAACGAGTGTAGCTTTAATTGAGTACCCTGCATGTGTGTTTTAATGAAAGTTTGAGTTGTATCGAGTACTATTAGTTGGCGCTCTGGAATTTCCGCTGATTTTGATCCCTGTACAGGGACCGCAGCCATAGGAGGATTTATTAAACTATCCAAAAGCCTAGGACCAAGAGGAATGGAGAGGCAGCCTTTACTTCCTTTGCCCCCAGCCTCTGGAATAGCATTACAAATCTGTGAACATACAGTATTTAATATAGATCTTAAAATACACCTTTAGCTTTGCTGTTCCTTAGGGTGCTTTTATAGTCTTGCAGATTTTATTGTTATTCTTTAGTGTTTTTTGCTCTTATGATTGTTGTGTAGTAAAAAAAATCCATGTGAAGTGCATTGCATTGCATTAGTGTCTGAAATGTGTTATATAAATAAAGTTTGATTTGATAATATTTAATTTCCTTCAGATTGAGGCTGTTACTGGACCAAGGCTTCTTTCATGATGCAATGCCAAAAACAGAGTAACAAGTCCTGCCAATCTAACCCTCTCACATAATGGTTCTTAGGAATTATTAGATGTAAATAAAGTAATTTCCCATCTAGTTTGACAAAGCCCTTGCATTTAATAATAGGCAACATTATGGTGTATTACTGTGGACAAGTTTGCTGAACATCTCTCTCTCTCTCTCTCTCTCTCTCCACAAGCTCTCTGTCTACCTTTGGAGAAAAGCAATTTTGATCTAAATTGATTGCTCTGGGATTATCCAGGATTCATTAAATATTAAGGAATTGACGTTCACTAATGTATATGGAAAGTGATTCATTACTGAGTTAGTATACTCAATTCATAAATTATGATTTTCATTAAATATTGTAATTAAGTATACTCAAGCTGAATTGATGTAGTTTAAAACTCTCATTACCCTTTTATTTGGATTAAGAAATATGGTTTGCCAAATATTGAAACATCGTGTCATCCTATGAACAGATAATAAATTACCTATTAACAAAGCCATGGGAAATGGATCTCTAATTAGAGGGCAGAGAAACTTTTAATGTTCTAATTTGATAATCCAAACAAATACCATTATCTTGTCCTAAAAATACAAAAACTTGGTTTAAAGGACCATTTTATTACCATCATTTGTAAACTATTAGCTTTTGTCCAGTTTTCTATATGCTATTACCTGTGCCTAGACAATTTGGGACGTAGAATGTGTGACAGTTTGACTATTAATTTCTGTGATTTAATGGACTAAAATGAAATGTTATGAATGTCCAAAGATGTTAATGACACCCTAACTGGACCATCTCATCTCCAGTTATAACTTCCAAAAAAGTATGTGGACATCTGCTCGTCGAACATCTCACCAAATCATGGGCATTAATATAGAGTTGGTACCCCCTTTGCAGCTATAACAGCCTAGCCCCAGACCATTTTTCCTCCTCCACCAAACTTTACAGCTGGCGATACACATTGTGGCAGGTAGTGGTTCTCCTGGTATCCCCTAAACCCAGATTAGTCCATCAGACAAATTCATTGGCCACTATATGTATTTTGCCAATTGGCCTGGACCCTTTTATCACACAGAGCCCTGCTGATCCATGACGACGGGTCTGCCAATGTAACAGCACAAGGGGGCTACAACAGACTCCTTCTGTCGCAATGTCCCTCTAAGGCCCTTCTGCTAGCTTGCTATCCCCGGCCCGCTAGCTGTCTGAATCGCCGTGTCTCCGGCCCACCGAGCTACTCACTGGATGCCTATGATCACTCGGCTATGCATGCCTCTCCCTAATGTCAATATGCCTTGCCCTTTGCTGTTTTGGTTAGTAATTGTTGCTTTATTTCACTGTAGAGCCTCTAGCCCTGCTGAATACGCCTTAGTTCCACCTCCCACACATAAGGTGACCTCACCTGGTTTAAATTATGTTTCTCGAGACAATATCTCTCTCATTGTCACTCAATGCATAGGTTTACCTTCACTGTATTCCCACAATACCATACCTTTGTCTGTACATTATGCCTTGAATCTATTCTACCGTGCCCAGAAACCTGCTCCTTTTACTCTCTGTTCCGAACGTACTCGATGGCCAATTGTTATAGCCTTTAGCCGTACCCTTATCCTACTCCTCCTCTGTTCCTCTGGCAATGTAAATTTGAATCCAGGCCCTGCAATGCCTAGCTCCACTCCCATTCCCCAGGTGCTCTCATTTGTTGACTTATGTAACCGTAAAAGCCTTGGTTTCATGCATGTTAACATTAGAAGCCTCCTCCCTAAGTTGGTTTTATTCACTGCTTTAGTAAACTCTGCCAACCCGGATGTCCTAGCCGTGTCTGAATCCTGGTTTAGGAAGACCATCAACAACCCTGGAATGTCCATCCTTAACTATAGAATTTTCCATCAAGATAGAACTGCCAAAGAGGGCAGAGTTGCAATCTACTGCAGAGATAGCCTGCAGAGCTCTCTCTTGCTATCCAGGTCTGTGCCCAAACAATTTGAGCTCCTACTTTTAAAATCCACCTTTCAAGAAACAAGTCTCTCACCGTTACCACTTGCTATAGACCACCTTCTGCCCCCAGCTGTGCCCTGGGCACCATTTATTGTCCCCCATCTATCTTCAGAGCTTGTGCTGTTAGGTGACCTAAAGTGGGACATGCTTATCACCCTGGCCATCCTACAATCTAAGCTTGATGCCCTCAATCCCACACAAATTATCAATGAACCTACCAGGTACAACCCCCAAGCTGTAAACACAGGCACCCTCATATATATCATCCTAACCAACCTGCCCTCCAAATACACCTCTGCTGTCTCCAACCAGGATCTCAGCGATCACTGCCTCTTTCCCTGCGTCCGTCATGGGTCTGCGGTCAAACGACCCCCCCTCATCCCTGTCAAACGCTCCAAAAAACACTTCAAAGAGCAGGCCTTTCTGGGTATCCTGGAAGGATATTGACCCATTCCGTCAGTACAGGATGCATGGTTATTTTTTAAAAGTGCTTTCCTCACTATCTTAAATAAGCATGCCCCATTCAAAAGATGTAGAACCAGGAACAGATATAGCCTTTGATTCACTCCAGACCTAACTGCCATTGACCAGCACAAAAACACCCTGTGGCGAACTGCACTAGCATCGAATAGCCCCTGCGATATGAAACATTTCAGGGAAGTTAGGAACCAATATACACAGGCAGTTAGGAAAGCAAAAGCTAGCTTTTTCAAACAGAAATTTGCATCCTGTAGCAGAAACTCCAAAATGTTCTGGGACACTGTAAAGTCCATGGAGAAAAAGAGCACCTCCTTCCAGCTGTCCACTGCACTGAGACTAGGGAACACTGTCACCACCGATAAATCTGCGAAAATTGAGAATTTTAATGTGTTTTCCTACGGCTGGCCATGCTTTCCACCTGGCTAGCCCTACCTTGGTCAACAGCCCTGCACCCCCCACAGCAACTTTCCCAAGCCACCCCCATTTCTCCTTCACCCAAATCCAGATAGCTGATGTTCTGAAAGAGCTGAAAAATCTGGACCTTCTTTTTTCGCAACAAATCATCCTTCACTCATGTTGCCAAACATACCCTTGTAAAACTGACTACCGATCCTTGACTTCGGCGATGTCATTTACAAAATAGCCTCCAACACTCTACTCAGAAAATTGGATGCAAGTCTATCACAGTGCCATCCATTTTGTCACCATAGCCCCACATAATACCCACCACTGCGACCTGTATGCTCTCATTGGCTGGCCCTCCCTTCAAATTCGTTGCCAAACCCACTGGCTCTAGGTAATCTATAAGTATTTGCTAGGTAAAGCCCTGCCTTATCTCAGCTCACTAGTCACCATAGCAGCACCCACCCGTAGCACACGCTCCAGCAGGTATATTTCTGTAATGAACTATAAAAATCACTGAAGCTGGAGACTCATAGCTCCCTCACTAAGTTTAAGCACCAGCTGTCAGAGCAGCTCATAGATCACCGCACCTGTACATAGCCCATCTGTAAATAGCCCATCCAACTACCTCATCCCCATACTGTTATTTATTGTATTTGTTTTGTTCCTTTGCACCCCAGTATCTCGACTTACAGACTCATCTTCTGCACATCTATCACTCCAGTGTTTAATTGCTATATTGTAATTATTTCATCACTATGGCCTATTTATTGCCTTACCTCCCTTATCCTTCCTCATTTGCACACACTGTATATAGACTTTTTCTATTGTATTATTGACTGTATGTTTGTTAATTCCATTTGTAACTCTGTGTTGTTGTTTGTGTCGCACTGCTTTGCTTTATCTTGGCCAGGTCACAGTTGTAAATGAGGACTTGTTCTCAACTAGCATACCTGGTTAAATAAAGGTGAAATAAAATAAATAAATTTAAAAAAGACAGAGAATGCTTTTCCACTGCTCCAGAGTTCAATGGCGGCGAACGTTACACCACTCCAGCCGAGGCTTGGCATTGTGCATAGTGATATTAGGCTTGTGTGTGACTGCTCGGCCTTTCCATTAAGTTCTTGTGTTGACGTTGCATCCAGAGGGAGTTTGGAACTCGGTAGTGAGTGTTGCAACCGAGGACAGACAATCTTTATGCCTTCAGAACTCGACGGTCCCGTTCTGTGATCTTGTGTGGCCTACCACTTAGCGGCTGAACCGTTGTTGTTCCGAGACAATTTCACTTCATAATAACAGTAGTTACAGTTGACCAGGCCAGCTCTAGCAGAGCAGAAATTTGACAAACACCCTTGTTAGAACGGTGGCATCGTATGACAGTGCCACATTGAAAGTCACTGAGCTCTTCAGTTCAGGCCATTCTACTGCCAGTGTTTGTCTATGGAGATTGCATGGCAGTGTGATAAATATTATTCACCTGTCAACAACAGATGTGGCTGAAATAGCCACATCCAATGATCTGAAGGGGTCTCCACATACTTTTGGCCATGTATTAGTGTATTATCCAACACGGAGCAAGTTTTCAATCTCTAAAAACCCTGAGGGTCACTACCTTTGACCTACCCTTGGACGTTTATCACAACGATGCCAAAGGTTATTTTGTACTTACTCTAAAAATTGAAGTAGTGGCTATCAGTGTCGTCCTCTGGAGTACATTCTTCGCTTTCTCTGTTTCAGGACATCTTTGGGTTGTGTCCCAAATGGCACCCTATCCCGAAGGAGTGTACTACTTCCAACCAGATTCCTATGGGTGCCATTTGGAACCAGTGTGATGTGATCCTTTCCTCCATACTGTACTCCAGTGGCAGCTACGTTTCCTGTAGTGTTCTATGGTGGTCATTAGGAATAGTGAATGCACACAGCATCAGGATACAGGATCTGACGTTGGCCTCCAGGGCCACAGGCATCCTGCGCAGAGAGAGAGACTCCCACTACCTGAAGTCCCCAGTGCTCTGAGCACCTGCAATTCATACTCCAGAAATGATACATTGAGGAAAAGGTGTTTCACTGCCACTAAGTCAGTAGATGATTATACAACTGTGTGTCTTTAATATTATGTATGTAATGACAGTGAGTAAAGGGATACATGCAATGCCTATAGACTTGGCATAATATCTCATGCCTGTAGACTAGGATGGGAGGTACAGGTAATAAGAGAGTTGTGTGGATATAATATAGGAGCTAACATAGTTGAGCATTGGACATTATGCCAACCATAGACTGCAGAACAGCTGGTCTATATTCATTACAAGTGCACACACAGACACACAGGTAGGGAAGAGGAAAGGTAGTGCATAGGTAAAAAGCATAGACAATGGTTACATCACACACTATTCTGTATGTTATGATGTCTATGACAACAAATAAGTATTTGCACATACTGCAACTTATATATTATCAATCACTGAAATGTCACTTATTTTTTAACCATCATCCTCTGTGGAGCACCCTGAAACAGCCTTGAATGCTCTCCGCTGAGCAGACTAAACATTAGGAACGCCTTCCCAATATTGAGTTGCACCCCCTCAGATAAGCCTCAATTTGTCGTTAACGTTGCGTTATGCTAATGAGCCTGAGGCTTTAGTCACAAACCCGGATCCGGGATGGGGAGTTTCAAGAAGTTAACTAGTGAATTCAATAACGGATCATAGCTTTCACCTGGATTCACCCGGTGAGTATATGTCATGGAATGTTACGTTTTATTTGTTCATCACAATCCTCTAACACATATCCTCCTTGATGCTAGGGAGTAGTGAAAAGGGAAGGTTCGAATCATCTCCATCAAAATTTTTATTTAAACGGCAGGAAGCATTTTCCACAACCTTTTAATATTGCGAACGATGCTTTTCTAAAATAAAACATATTTCTATAAGTGGCCAACCATTCAAAATGGGCATCTACAGGAATGACACGGATTTAATATTCCACATGCCTTCTCATAAAAACATGCCTTTGTATTGCATAGCACTATAGCAACAAGAGAGACAAGCACTTGCTAAGAGTGAGTGTGTTGAGAGTAGCTTTAGTGAAATAAGAGCATACCAACACTCCTCCTAAGATGCTGGCAGCAAAACCACACATTTCAGAGGCTGGCAAGCTGGTCTTGAGCACTTTTCCTCCTGGTTGGTATTGATGATTAAGAAGTTATTTTGTTCCTGCTATCAGACCTGGGTAATGGGAATGTTGGCTCCCTTGCTGCTCCTTGGAAGTTAATCACACAACAATGGTGTGGCTGGAGGGGGGAGGGTAAGGTGGGGTGGAGGGAGACTACTTCTCGAAATGAGGCTTTGAGTTTAATTCTCGTTGTCTGGTGGTCTGGGGGTCTCTGCCTATGTCTCCTCTCCTGAGTTTATACTTTATAAACAAAGGCTTGTGTGTGTCAGAGAAACATTCCTTCACATGTAAGATCCCTCATATGACCATTTGTGGGACATAATATTTTGTGCCCAAAAAAATAACGTGACAAAGTTTTGTGAAGATGTTGTTTATTGACATGCTATACACAACACACAAGGAATTAGAAATGACTCAAGGACAACAAAGACTCTGCCCGAGTTAACCTGTTATTGAAAGTGTTCTGAAAAGTAGTGCAAGAACCTCGCCCTTCTCAACGCCAACGATAATACCATACAGTTACTAAGGCAGGCATGTAAGGACAGCATAACAAGAGAGAGAAAGAAGACAGCAAAAACAGGAAAAAACAGTTTATTTCCTTCAAACCTGCTGCAAGAAAGTCTGCAGTTGACCTTGATTAAGACTGTGGCATGGTCTTAGTCCCATATGACACCCTATTCTTTATGATGCACTACATTTGACCAGGGACCATATGGCTCTTGTCAAATGTTGTGCACTATATAGGGAATATTTTTGTTACAAGCCGTGTTTGTTTAAAAGCCTATTTATTTTTGTTACAAGCCGTGTCTCGTTTAAAGGCTGTGTAAAGTTCATTTGTTTCAATGTACCGGTAGTGACCTGCAGCTTATAGACATGGGGCAGCATTGTAGTCTAGTGGTTAGAGCATTGGACTGGTAACCGGAAGGTTGCAAGTTCAAACCCCCGAGCTGACAAGGTACAAATCTGTCGTTCTGCCCCTGAACAGGCAGGTAACCCACTGTTCCTAGGCCGTCATTGAAAATAAGAATTTGTTCTTAACTGACTTGAACTAGTTAAATAAAGATAAAATTTTAAAAAATGTGCAGCTTATTTATGTACAAAGTACATATATTTTTTATATTCAGTGGGTGAGTTTTATATTCAGGTGCACTTAATAGTCCAGACATTACGGTAATGACAAAGCAAAAAAAACATGTTTTATTAATTTTTAGAAAATGTATAAACCCCCCCCCCCCCCTCGAAATATCACATTTACTTAAGTATTCAGACCTTTACTCAGTAATTTGTTGAAGCACTTTGGCAGCGATTACAGCCTCGAGTCTTCTTGGACATGGCGCTACAAGCTTGGCACACCAGTATTCGGGGAGTTTCTCCCATTCTTCTCTGCAGATACTCTCAAGCTCTGTCAGGTAGGATGGGGGTGTCACTGCACAGCTATTTTCATCTCTCTCCAGAGATGTTCAAGTCTGGGCTCTCACTCCTGCGCTATTTTGGCTGTGTGCTTAGGGTTGTTGTCCTGTTGGAAGCTGAACCTTTGCCCCAGTCTGAGGCCGTGAGCATTCCGGAGCAGGTTTTCATCAAGGATCTAGCTATGCTTTGCTACATTCACCTTTCCCTCGATCCTGACTAGTCTCACAGTCCCTGCCACTGAAAAACATCCCCACAGCATGACACTGCCACCACCATGCTTCACCGTAGCGATGGTGCCAGGTTACCTCCAGGCGTGACATTTGGCATTCAGGCCAAAGAGTTCAATCTTGGTTTCATCAGATCGGAGAACCTTGTTTCTCATGGTTTGAGTCCTTTAGGTACCTTTTGGCAAATTCCAAGAGGACTGTCATGTGCCAAGAGGTCTGGCAAATTCCAAGAGGACTGTTATCTGTCATTTACTGAGGAGTGACCTCCATCTGGCCACACTACCATAAAGGCTTGTTTGGTGGATGTCACACCCTGGTCTTAGTATTTTGTGTGACATGGGGTGTGACATGGGTTTTGTTATGTGGTGTGTTTTTGTCTTGGGTTTTTTCACAGGTATTGGGATTGTAGCGTAGTGGGGTTTTCTAGCTTAGTCTATGGCTGTCTGAAGTGGTTCTCAATCAGAGGCAGGTGTTTATCGTTGTCTCTGATTGGGAACCATATTTAGGCAGCCATATTCTTTGAGTGTGTCGTGGGTGATTGTCCTTGTTACTGTCTATGTGTTACTTTGCACCAGTATAGGCTGTTTCGGTTTTCGTGTTACGTTTTGTAGTGTTTGTGTTTAGTTATTTTTAAATTAAACATGAATCTCAACAGCCACGCCGCATTTTGGTCCGACTCTCTTTCACATGAAGAAAACCGTTACAGTGGAGTGCTGCAGAGATGGTTGTCCTTCTGGAGATCTGTCAGAATGAATATGGGGATCTTGGTCACCTCCCTGACCTAGCTATTTCTCCCACGGTCGCTCAGATTGGCCGGGCGGTCAACTCTAGGAAGAGTCTTGATGCTTCCAAACTACTTCCATATACAGTGCCTTGTGAAAGTATTCGGCCCCCTTGAACTTTGACCTTTTGCCACATTTCAGGCTTTAAACATAAAGATATAAAACTGTATTTTTTTGTGAAGAATCAACAACAAGTGGGACACAATCATGAAGTGGAACAACATTTATTGGATATTTCAAACTTTTTTAACAAATCAAAAACTGAACAATTGGGCGTGCAAAATTATTGTGTCCCCTTAAGTTAATACTTTGTAGCGCCACCTTTTGCTGCGATTACAGCTGTAAGTCGCTTGGAGTATGTCTCTATCAGTTTTGCACATTGAGAGACTGAATTTTTTCCCATTCCTCCTTGCAAAACAGCTCGAGCTCAGTGAGGTTGGATGGAGAGCATTTGTGAACAGCAGTGTTCAGTTCTTTCCACAGATTCTCGATTGGATTCAGGTCTGGACTTTGACTTGGCCATTCTAACACCTGGATATGTTTATTTTTGAACCATTCCATTGTAGATTTTGCTTTGTTTTGGATCATTGTCATGTTGGAAGACAAATCTCCATCCCAGTCTCAGGTCTTTCGCAGACTCCATCAGGTTTTCTTCCAGAATGTATTTGGCTCCATCCATCTTCCCATCAATTTTAACCATCTTCCCTGTCCCTGCTGAAGAAAAGCAGGCCCAAACCATGATGCTGCCACCACCACATTTGACAGTGGGGATGGTGTGTTTAGGGTGATGTGCTGTGTTGCTTTTACGCCAAACATAACATTTTGCATTGTTGCCAAAAAGTTCAATTTTGGTTTCATCTGACCAGAGCACCTTCTTCCACATGTTTGGTGTGTCTCCCAGGTGGCTTGTGGCAAACTTTAAACAACACTTTTTATGGATATCTTTAAGAAATGGCTTTCTTCTTGCCACTCTTCCATAAAGGCCAGATTTGTGCAATATACAACTGATTGTTGTCCTATGGACAGAGTCTCCCACCTCAGCTGTAGATCTCTGCAGTTCATCCAGAGTGATCATGGGCCTCTTGGCTGCATCTCTGATCAGTCTTCTCCTTGTATGAGCTGAAAGTTTAAAGGGACGGCCAGGTCTTGGTAGATTTGCAGTGGTCTGATACTCCTTCCATTTCAATATTATCGCTTGCACAGTGCTCCTTGGGATGTTTAAAGCTTGGGAAATCTTTTTGTATCCAAATCCAACTTTAAACTTCTTCACAACAGTATCTCGGACCTGCCTGGTGTTTTCCTTGTTCTTCATGATGCTCTCTGCGCTTTTAACGGACCTCTGAGACTATCACAGTGCAGGTGCATTTATACAGAGACTTGATTACACACAGGTGGATTGTATTTATCATCATTAGTCATTTAGGTCAACATTGGATCATTCAGAGATCCTCACTGAACTTCTGGAGAGAGTTTGCTGCACTGAAAGTAAAGGGGCTGAATAATTTTGCACGCCCAATTTTTCAGTTTTTGATTTGTTAAAAAAGTTTGAAATATCCAATAAATGTCGTTCCACTTCATGATTGTGTCCCACTTGTTGTTGATTCTTCACAAAAAAATACAGTTTTATATCTTTATGTTTGAAGCCTGAAATGTGGCAAAAGGTCGCAAAGTTCAAGGGGGCCGAATACTTTCGCAAGGCACTGTAACTCTCAGACTGTATCACATCCAGCCATGATTGGGAGTCCCATAGGGCGGAGCACAATTGGCCCAGTGTAAATTGCACCTGGGCTGGAATAATACATTATGGCCTTTGTCTTGCATTTGAAAGATGATGGTACAAAAAAAATCATATTTTACTAGATCTAATGTGTTATATTCTCCTACATTCCTTTTACATTTCCACAAATGTCAAAGTGTTTCCTTTCAAATGGTACAAATAATATGCATATCCTTGCTTCAGGGCCTGAGCTACAGGCAGTTAGACTTGGGTATGTCATTTTAGGCTAAAATTGAAAAAAAGGGGATTAAAAGGGGGATTACTATTGTAATTTATCCTGTTCACACCAGTGATAACACATCTTTATCCCCCCACTGCATCCATCTTCTTAAAGAGGGGATAAACAATGGGTCACTTTGACACCTTTTACAGCATCCAAAGGCTTGTCTGATTTTCAGGAGGAGAGATCTGTAGTGTAAACCACACTGAGGAGTAACAGTTAGTCTCAAGGGTTCCACAACAATGACACATGACTACGACACTATAAATAGGTTTTCGAGAATTCTTTGGTCAAGTCACATGGTTGGGAAAAACTCATGGCCCAACTCATATGAAATATTATACAGGAAGCAGGGTACTAATTAATAAAACAGTAATTTAAAAAAGCAAGGTTTCCAACCATTCCAACAAAACAATGGATATATATATTCAGAAACAAATGATTAATCAATAACACAGACATACATAGACATGCACAAACATAATGGTAGATTTGGGAAACAGAAATAAAAGTATTCACAACCAGCATGATGCTAGACAGATGTTGAGATCTCGACTCATAGACAGTATGTCTTCTTGAGGTGGTACCTGAGCCCCCCCTATACAACCTGTCATGTAGCTCTGCAGTGGGGTACCAATTATTGCCACGAGCAGTGAAAAGCTTCTGTCTCTGTATTAAGGACGAGTCTGACACCATGTTGTAACTTCCTTCTTACACTATTATTGTTATTTTTTTTAATTGGGGCGTTACATGCTCATATCATTCAAAGCATAAGAGGTTTTAAATGTGGATGTGATAGAGAGGACATGGATAAAAGAGAGATATGGCTCCAGTCACAGGCTTGGTGAATAGAGGGAGTAATTGAAGATTTGGTTGGTAAGCGATCTGAGATAGAGAGAGAGCTGGAAATTAGGTGGTGAAACTTATTGGGTGGAAGGCAAGGCAATGTGTACTGTGTCCTAATGATGCCTGTGGGAGACTGTCATCTTATCGAGGATGGCCAGAGAGATGGCAATACGGCGGTGACAGTATAGTTGCCATGCGGTGATCTGATACCACGATCCTGCCATCTCATCTCACTGTCTCTCACTCTGCTCAGAAAAGGACCATAGAATGCAGCTTAAATGGCACCCTATATAGTACACTCTGTTTTACCAGCGACCATAGAGCTCTGGTCAACAGTAGTACACTATTAACACTATTTTGGTTACTACATGAGAGAATGCCAAGAGTCTGCAAAGGGTGGCTACTTTGAAGAATCTAAAACATTTGTTTTTTGTTTAACACGTTTTTGGTTACTACATGATTCATATGTGTTATTTCATAGTTTTGAAGTCTTCACTTTTATTCTACAATGTAGAAAATAGTACAAATAAAGAAAAACCCTGGAATGAGTTGATGTGTCCAAACTTTTGACTGGTACTTTATGTGTTCTTAAGTCCTCAAACTCAGGACCTCAAAGCCAGTTCCACTGCATTTGTTCATCATTGCCCTCTAATCAGGGACTGATTTAGACCTGGGACACCATTTAGTTGCAATTAATTATCAGGTAGACTGGAAATCCAGCAGGCTCCGGACTTCATAGGGTAAGAGGGGGTCACAGTCGGACATTCAGAGAATGGGCATATTATCAAAGTCAAATCACATTTTAATGGTCACATACATGTGATTAGCAGATGTTATTGCGGGTGTAGTGAAATGCTTGTGCTTCTAGCTCCGGCAGTGCAGTAATATCTAACAAGTAATATCTAAGAAATTACACAACATATACCCAATACACACAAATCTAAGTAGGAATGAATTAAGACTATATATGTATGGACGAGCGATGTCAGAGCGGAACGGACTAAGATACAGTAGAATAGTATATACATATGAGATGAGTAATGCAAGATACGTCAACGTTATTAAATAGGGAACAGGGTGCCATTTTGGGCGCAGCCTATACACTTCATTTTTCTTTAGAGCTGTTGCCACAGTGTCCGTCACATTCTGCCACACCACAGCTCAGTGATATATACGAGTGAAGAAAGGATGGCACAGGGAGAGAAGGGGATTCATTACTTAGCTGCTGTGAAATACTCATTAAAAGAACAAAGGCAATCCTCACCTGCTGAATCACCATGGCATTTTCCTGTATGCAATCTCTCTGGAGTCTTAGGCATAATATACAGGAAATGTAATATTTGTCAAGAGAAGACGTCATGGATGTTTTCGATATGGATGCCTACTTTTCAACTGGTAGAGATAGATTATTTACCATTGCTTTTTGTGATTTTTGGCATTGTTGTATTCATAGGAAAGGTTTCTGGACCGTGTTGTTCTTATTATTGCGAGTTCTTGTAAGGAAGGCCTGCTCAGAGAGCAGAACCTTCTAAGTAGTGAAAAAAATATGAAATTATTAAGGGCTGACTCACTCACAGTACTACAATGATTATCTGCAAATTGCGCTCCAGTGGAGAGACATAGTTGGCACTAGGGCTTAAAATCGGTGTGCTAATTGCCCTTTGCTAACCCACCAGGTAGACTCCAGAAAATCTTCCAAAAGGGTTCTTCGGGTGACCTCATTGGAGAACCCTTTTTGGTTCAAGGTAGAACCTTTTTTGGTTCCAGGTTGAACCCTTTCCACAAAGGGTTCTAACTGGAACAAAAAGGGTTCTACCTGGAACAAAAAAGGCTTCTTCAAAGTGTTATCTTATGGCAACAGCAGAATGATTATTTTAGGTTCTAGATAGCAGATTATTTTCTAATATTGTATGCAATTACACAACACAGAGTACACAAGGTGTGGGTTGTGAAATGCCTGGAAGGTACGTTTGTGTACTATGAAAGGTACTATCACATCTTTACATTTCATGCATTTCACATTACAGGACACTGGAAAAAAAGGAGGAGGGTGGTTCTACTATGCTAACATATGAATTGTTTTAAGAAGGTCATCCCAATATCAGGTATGAAGGGAAGACCCAGATGCAGACCACTTCTAATAAACAATAGTTTAATGTTCCAACAGGGGCAGGCACTAGACAGGTCGAGACAGGCAGGGGTAAAAAAAAACAGAGGTCGGGCAATGGTACCGGATGGTACAGGTTGGCAGGCAGGGTCAGGGACAGGCAGAGTGGTCAGGCAGGCGGGCTCAGAGTCAGGACAGGCAAGGGTCAAAACTAGGAGGGCAGGAAAAGAGAGACTAGAAAAAGCAGGAGGTGAGACGAACAAGACGAACTGGCAACAGATCAACAGCGAACACAGGTATAAATACACAGGGGATACTGGGGAAGATGGGTGACACCTGGAGGGGGGTGGAGACAATCACAAAGACAGGTGAAACAGATCAGGGTGTGACAACCAAGGATAATTTAACTATTTTAATTTTAAGACCTCTTAATGTATTGGGATGAAACATTGAATTTGGCCTTACCACCATTAGCCCGTGTTAACTCATTGGATAAAAGATTTACTTCAGGGAACAACCGATAGTACCCCCAAAACAATCCAAAGGAAGTTAGTTCTGAAGTGTCTGTCCTATATCTGAGAGATATAAGAAAGATCTGGAAACTATATACAGTACCAGTCATAAAAAAAATTATAATGACAGCTTTGCACACTCTTGGCACATTCTTGGCATTCTCTCAACCAGCTTCATGATAATGGCGCCGGAGGAGATGACTGCTCTTTTATGGTCCCCTAACCAATTGTGCTGTTGTGTGTTTTTTTTCACTTTATCTGTAACTTATTTTCTATATAATGTTTCTGCCACTGTCTCTTATAACTGAAAAGAGCTTCAAGACATCAGGAAAGCGATTACTCACCCCATACTGGAAGAAGATTATTTATTTAACGAGTCAGATTTACTCCAGACACCCGACAAGGCCCTCATCACCATCATTTGCAGGAGAAAGAGACAGATATATTGGGGACGTAGGTCTGGGTGCCTTGTAAGGATCCAACGGCGAGTGGGTAATCTGCTTCTACCATCGGCCCTATTAGCCAACATACAATCATTGGATAATAAAATAGACAAACTACGAGAACGTATATCCTACGGATATACTGTAGTATCTTATGTTTCACAGATTCGTGGCTGAACTACGACATGAGTAACATATAACTAGCGGGTTTTACCAGCAGCCTCTGGTAAGACAAAGGGAGGTGGTCTATGTATATTTGTAAGTCTCGCCTGAGGGAAGGTATCTCATGATAACCTGTAGACCACACTATTTACCAAGATAGTTTTCATCTATATTCTTTGTAGATGTGTATTTACCACCATAAAACGATCCTGGCACTAAGCCCTCACTCAATGAGATGTATAGGGCCATAAGCAAGCAGGAAAACTATAGTTCAGAGGGGTGCTCCTAGTGGCCGTGGACTTCAATACAGGGAAACTAAAATCTGTTTTACCTCATTTCTACCAGCATGTTAAATGTGCAACCAGAGGGGGAAAAAAACTCTAGACAACCTTTACTTCACACACATAGACAAGTACAAAGCTCTCCATCACCCTCAATTTGCCAAATCTGACCATAACTATACCTTCCTGATTCCTGTCTACAAGCATGAAACTAAAGCATGAAGCACCAGTGACTCAGACAATAAAAAAGTTGTCAGATGAAGCAGATACTAAGCTACAGGACTGTTCTCTAGCACAGACTGGAATATGTTCTGGGATTCTTCCGATGGCATTGAGGAGTACACCACATCAGTCACTGGCTTTATCAATAAGTGCATCGATGACGTCGTCCCCACAATGACTGTATGTACATACCCCAACCAGAAGCCATGGATTACAGGCAACACTGAGCTAAAGGGTAGAACTGCCACTTTCAAGGAGCGGGACTCTAATCCGGAAGCCTTTAAGAAATCTCTCTTTGCCCTCCGATGAACCATCAAACAGGCAAAGCGTCAATACAGGACTAAGATTGAATCGAACTACACTGGCTCCGACGCTCGTCACATGTGGCAGGGCTGGCAAACTATTACAGACTACAAAGGGAAGCACAGCCGTGAGCTGCCCAGTGACACGAGCCTACCAGAAAAGCTGAATTACTTCTATGCCCGCTTTGAAGCAAGAAACACTGAAACTTGCATGAGAGCATCAGCTGTTCCGGATGACTATGTGATCACGCTCTCCGTAGTTGATGTGAGTAAACAAGTCAACATTCACAAGGCCACAGTGCCAGACGGATTACCAAGATGTGTACTCCGAGCATGCAATGAGCATGCAACTGGCAAGTTTCTTCACTGACATTTTCAACCTGTCCCCGACTGAGTCTGTAATAGTAACATGTTTCAAGCAGACCACCATAGTCCCTGTGCCCAAGAACACTAAGGTAACCTGCCTACAGTGCCTTGCAAAAGTATTCATCCCCCTTGGCATTTTTCCTATCTTTTTACATTACAACCTGTAATTTAAATGGATTTTTATTTGGATTTCATGTAATGGACATAAACAAAATAGTACAAATCGGTGAAATGAAATGAGAAAAAATTGTTTCAAAAAATTATACAAAATAAAAAAATGGAAAGGTGGTGCTTGCATATGTATTCACCCCCTTTGCTAGGAAGCCCTTAAATAAGATCTGGTGCAATCAATTACATTCAGAAGTCACATCATTAGTTAAATAAAGTCCACCTGTGTGCAATCTAAGTGTCACATGATCTGTCACATGATGCCAGTATATTTACACCTGGTCTGAAAAGCCACAGAGTCTGCAACACCACTAAGCAAGGAGCACCCCCACTAAGCAAGGTACACCACCAAGCAAGCAACCATCAAGATCAAGGAGCTCTCCAAACA
Source organism: Oncorhynchus masou masou (assembly GCF_036934945.1). NCBI lineage: Eukaryota > Metazoa > Chordata > Actinopteri > Salmoniformes > Salmonidae > Oncorhynchus > Oncorhynchus masou. The sequence goes on along the minus strand of NC_088241.1, from coordinate 39,953,512 downwards.
GGTCAGGGACAGAGCTGGGGAGAAGTCCAGATCAGGGTTGGGTTCGGTTAAAAATATCATAAACTTTGAACATCCCACAGAGCACCATTAAATCCATTATTCAAAAATGGAAAGAATATGGGACCACAACATACCTGCCCAGAGAGGGCCACCCACCAAAACTCACAAACCAGGAAGGAGGGCATTAATCAGAGAGGCAACAAAGGGACCAAAGATAACCCCAAAGAAGCTGCAAAGCTCCACAGTGGAAATTAACGTATGTGTCCACTTTAAGCCGTACATTGCTTAAAGAATAAAATAAACAAACACGTTTGGTGTTCGCCAAAAGACATGTGGGAGACTCCCCAAACATATGGAAGAAGGAACTCTGTTCAGATGAGACTAAAATGTAGCTTTTTGGCCATCAAGGAAAATTCTATTTCTGGAGCAAACCCAACACCTTTTATCTCCCCGAGATCGCCATCCCCACAGTGAAGCATGGTGGTGGCAGCATCATGCTGTGGGGATGTTTTTCATCGGCAGGGACTGGGATACTGGTCAGAATTTAAGGAATGATGGATGTTGCTAAATACCTGGAAATTCTTGAGGGAAACCTGTTTCAGTCTTCCAGAGATTTGAGACTGGGATGGAGGTTTACCTTCCAGGAAGACAATGACCCTAAGCATACTGCTATAGCAGCACTCGAGTGGTTTAAGGGGAAGTGTCTTAAATGTCTTGGATTGGCCTAGTCAAAGCCCAGACCTCAATTCAATTTAGGATCTGTGGTATGACTTAAAGATTGCTGTTTACCAGCGGAACCCATCCAACTTGAAGGACTTGGAGCAGTTTCGCCTTGAATAATGGGCAAAAATCCAAGTGGTTGATTTGCCAAGCTTATAGAGACATACCCCGAGGGGCTTGCAGCTGTAATTGCTGCAAAGGGTGGCTCTAGAAAGTATTGACTACTGGTGTACTAGTAGTAAGTACGAGTGCACGGTAGGGAATACTAGTTGCTTTGAACAGGCTTCTCTTTCCATATAGTTATGCGCGCTCAAGTTCTGTTTTTTTGTCTTATTTCTTTTCTTTGTTTCACAAAAAAATATATTTTGCATCTTCAACGTGGTAGGCATGATGTGTAAATCAAATGATACGAACCCCCCTGAATTTGTTTTTAAATTCCAGGTTGTAAGGCAACAAAATAGGAAAAATGCCAAGGTGAGTGATTTCTTTCGCAAGCCAGTATAAATGACTACCGACCCGTAGCACTCACGTCTGTAGCCATGAAGTGCTTTGAAATGCTGGTCATGGCTCACATCAACACATTTATCCCAGAAACCCTAGGCCCACTCCAATTTGCATACTGCCCCAACAAATCCACAGATGACACAATCTCTACTGCACTCTGAACTGCCCTTCCCACCTGGACAAAAGGAACACCTACGTGAGAATGCTACTCATTGACAACAGCTCAGTGTTCAACACCATAGTGCCCTCAAAGCTCATCACTAATCAAAGGACAATGGGACTAAACACCTCCCTAGGCAACTGGATCCTGGACTTCCTGACTGGCTGCCCCCATGTGGGAAGGGTAGGTAACAACACATCCACCTTGCTGCTCCTCAACACGGGGGCCTCTCAGGGGTGCATGCTCAGTCATGACTGCATGGCCAGGCACGACTCCAACACCATCATTAAGTTTGCTGATGACACAACAGTGGTAGGCCTGATCACTAACAACAATGAGGCAGCCTAGTCTAGCCTAGTCTGGTGCCAGGACAGCAACCTCTCCCTCAACGTGATCAAGACAAAGGAGATAATTGTGGACGACAGGAAAAGGAGGAACAAGCACGCCCCCATTCTCATCGAATGGGCTGTTGTGGAGCAGGTTGAGAGCTTCAAGTTACTTGGTGTCCACATCAACAACATACTATCATGGTCCAAACACACCAAGACGGCCGTGAAAATGGCACGACAAAGCTTAACCCCCCCCCCCCCCCCCCCCCCCAGGAGACTGAAATGATTTGGCATGGGTCCTCAGATCCTCAAAAAGTTCTACAGCTGCATCATCGAGAGCATCCTGACTGGTTGCATCACTGTCTTGTATGGCAACTGCTCGGCCTCCAACCGCAAGGCACTACAGAGGGTAGTGCTTACGGCCCAGTACATCACTGGTGCCAAATGTTCTGTCATCGTGGACCTCTATACCAGGTGGTGTCAGAGGAAGGTCCTAAAAGTTGTCAAAGACTCCAGCCATCCTAGTCATAGACTGTTCTCTCTGCTGTACCTAGATCTGTTCCTAGATCAAAATGACTTCTTAACACCTTCTTCCCCCAAGCCATAAGACTAATTTCTTCCCACAAGCCATAAGACTCCTGAACATTTAAACAAATGGCTACCCAGACTATTTGCATTGCCCCCCTCTTTTATGCTGCTGCTACTGTTATGCATAGTCACTTTAACTCTACCTACATGTACATATTACCTCAACTAACCAGTGCCCCCGCATATTTGGTTCCAACCGCAGTGTCTTTGTGAGACGCTGAGTAGGTGATTGGATTATCTCCGCATGTGTTGTTTCCACCGTAAAGCCTGGCAGAGGATTGACTCATTGACATTGACTCTGTACCGGTACCCCTTGTATATAGGCTCGATATTGTTATTTTACTGCTGCTCTTTAATTATTTGTTACTTTATTTTTTATTTATATATTTTTTTATTAACACTTATTTTTCTTAAAACTGCATTGTTAAAAAGTTTTTCAGGCTAGGGTCCTTTTTTCTCAATTTCAGCCTGACTGATGTGCCCAAAGTAAACTGCCTGTTACTCAGGTTCTGTAGCCAGGATTTCCATATAATTGGTACTATTGGAAAGAGGACACTTTGAAGTGTGAAATGTAACATAATGTAGAGACTATAAGAAACTATAACGCAATAGATGTGGGAGGAGAAAAGAAAAACCAACCAGAAAAAAAATTGGAGAGGGTTGTTACTTCATAGTTTTGATGTCTACAATATAACATTTATTTAAATAAAGAAAAACCATTGAATGAGTAGGTGTGTCCAAACCTTAGACATGTATTGTATATATATATATATATATATATATATATATATATATATATATATATATATATATAGTGGTAAGTCGGAAGTTTACATACACTTAGTTTGGAATCATTAAAACTAGTTCTTCAACCACTCCACAAATGTCTTGTTAACAAACTATAGTTTTGGCAAGTCGGTTAGGACATCTACTTTGTGCATGACACAAAAAAAATATGTAAACCTCCACAAGTCTGGTTCATTTCCAAATGCCTGAAGGTACCATGCTCATCTGTACAAACAATAGTATGCAAGTATAAACACCATGGGACCCCACAGCCGTCATACCGCTTAGGAAGGAGACACGTTTTGTCTCCTAGAGATGAACGTACTTTGGAGTGAAAAGTGCAAATCAATCCTAGAACAACAGCAAAGGACCGTGTGAAGATGCTGGAGGAAACAGGTACAAAAGTATCGATATCCACAGTAAAACGATTCCTATCTATCGACATAACCTGAAAGACCGCTCAGCAAGATGAAGCCACTGCTCAAAACCCGCCATAAAAAGCCAGCCTAACAGATTGCAACTGCACATGGGGACCAATATCATACTTTTTGGTGAAATGTCCTCTGGTCTGATGAAACAAAAATAGAACTGTTTGGCCATAATGACCATTGTCATGATTGAAGGGAAAGGGGGAGGCTTGCAAGCAGAAGAACACCATCCCAACCGTGAAGCATACCAACCCAACCGTAAAGCACGGGGTGGCAGCATCATGTTTTTGGGGTGTTTTGCTGCAGGAGGGAATGGTGCGCTTCACAAAGGAGATGGCTTCATGAGAAATGATAAGTATGTGGATATATATATTGATATATATTGAAGCAAAATCTCAAGACATCAGTCAGGAAATTAAAGCTTGGTTGCAAATGGGTCTTCCAAATGGACAATGACACCAAGCATAATTCCAAAGTTGTGGCAAAATGGCTTAAGGACAACAAAGTCAAGGTATTGGAGTGACCATCACAAAGCCCTGACCTCAATCCCATAGAGACTTTGTGGACTGAACTGAAAAAGCATGTGAGAGGAAGGAGGCCAACAAACCTGACTCAGTTACACCAGCTTTGTCAGGAGGAATGGGCCAAAATTCACCTAACTTATTGTGGAAAGCTTGTGGAAGTTTAGCAGAAACGTTTGAACCAAGTTGAGCAATTTAAAGGCTATGCTACCAAATACTAAATGAGTGTATATAAACTTCTGACCCATTGGGAATGTGATGAAAGAATGAAAAGCTGAAATAAATAATTCTCTCTACTATTATTCTGACATTTCAAATTCTTAAAATAGGGTGTTGATCCTAACCCACATAAAATAGGGACTTGTTACTAGGATTAAATGTGAGGAATTGAAAAACTGAGATTAAATGTATTTGGCTAAGGTGTATGTAAACTTCCGACTTCAACTGTATATATGTGAGGGAGATGCTAGTAACATTCCTGAACTAAGTGGTTTCATCATTCTAGATTGCAGCCGGTAGCATGAAGAAGAATCGCTGCGATGTGTGTAGACCCAAGAAAGACAGGAAGACACACATCCATCAAGTCCAAGAAATACATTTGCAACACACACACACAGTACCACTCTGTCCTTCGTGGTGTGCAGATCAAACATAATTTGTATTAAAATACTGTCTGTAAAATATGCCATTGTTCAGTTCAAATCAATAAATATCAATAGTGATGAAAACCTTGTTTCATTCATATTTGTTCAATATGAACATGATTTATTCCACCCATGTCTTGATTATAATAGATTTTTGTTTACAAAAATAAAAAAGAATAGCACTTTTATTGATAAATGTGATTTAGCAGAGGTAAATGGCAAATATTAACCATGTATGCTGTCTATATTGCTTGTAATTGATATAAGTCAACATCTAAGTATAAAGTCGTTTTAAGTAAATTAATATGGCTGTATTGTTTTAAAAACCCAATAGTGTTGTGGATGAATAACAAAAACATGAACACCAAACAAGGGTTAATGGTCAGTCACACACCGAGGGGAAAATTGCAGTGTTCTGCTGGCTTCACACCCACAAAATTTTTGTTCTGTCATGTATTCCAGTCTATAGACTCAACTGGAGTAATCATCAACCTAGTGAAGTTGTTTATGTGACAATTGAGAATGGAAAATATTACCTTTGAGCATAACCACCTTTAAAACCTACCATAAGCAATTGATACATATGTTTGCATTTCTGGGAGTTTTACATTTTGTTTTAATTTGATCTATACTGCTCCTTTAACTGCAGTTTAGACTACACGAGCCATCTCCTGGGGTGTTGTTGCCACAGTAGCGGTAGGTGCAGTAATTGAAAGATAACTAAAGAAACTCCCAGAACTCCCTGACAGGTTTCTGCAAGGTCCAGAACCACCCGTCTATATCCCTGCTTTAAATTCATCTCAAGGATTTGATTTCTTCAAATGCCAACGCTATTGGAAATGAACTACTTGTCCAGGGCCTGAATTATGGGGAAAGCCCCTCCCATGAATCTCCTTCAGCATCTCTGTGGCCTTCAACGCGGTAATGTCCATGTCTCTTCACTTTCCTCCAATCAATAACGAGATGACGCCCTTGGAAACGCTGGATGGATGGCTGAAATTGGATATTAGATTTGTTGAAAAATAAAAGCAAAGACAGCCGAGAGAGAGAGAGAGAGCAAAAATTAACCTAGCCATTATCACCTTGGCTGCTGTAGGTTCATTGCCCTCAGTCAATCTTTCTGTTTCCTCCTGCATGCATTGCAGCCTGCCACAACCACACCATTGAGCTTCACATCACTGTCTGTCTCAGTAGCCTACTCTCTTCAATGTAAGGCAAAGTTATTATGAGAAGTTAGTAGTGTATTTTTGCTGAGGTAGGCTCCATTTAATGTTAGCTTCTTACTTCATCATTCAAGCTGGCTAAGTAATACTAGCCAGAGCCCTTCAACATTACTGCAATAGCAGTCTCTGTCGGCAGCTAGCCACCTGACTGACTGACATATAAGCAACTATTTACCAGTTGTGCACTCATTCTCCGAAAGTAGTTTTTTGTTTGTTTGGGAGATGTCTGTAGACACGGTAGGGGGTGCAGGACGGTTTTAAAATTGCCTTTTGTTCAGCATCTCGCAAACACACTGTCAGCAGAGCCAGTAAGTATCCCGTCTCAGGCCCTTGGCCTGTGCCGCAACAGGGTGGAGCTAGCCGTTTGAGAGAGTGGTGAATGTGCTACTATAAAGGCAAATCTCAGGCGAACATAACAAACAAACTACTGTTCATGATGCCACTCTTTCGCAAAGAAGCAGGCGCGAATAGAACTCAGTCAGATCAAGAATATAAACCTTCTGAGCATTGATCAATGCTGGGAGAAATATTAAGACGTTGACTCATAATTGATTTTCTTTATCGTGTACAAAATATATATTTGTATTATTATTATTATTATTATTTTCATATTAGCTCCGGACCTTTGTCACCTCGTGTAGTTACGGCCATTCTCATCCTGACTCCATCTAATTAAAGTAAAACCATCATCCGCTCATTCCCTTCTTCCTTAATCAATATACCAATCACAGCCTCACCTCGACCACTCCACCTGGCCTGGCTGCTCTACACCAACACCGTGTCTTCGTCCCAAAAGGTACCCTAGTACCTATTTAGTGAATTGATCGGGCTCTGGTCAAAAGTAGTGCACTAAATAGGTACTGGGGTACCATTTGGGAGGCAGCGCATCTCTAGCCCCAGCCCTGTCTGCGGCTCCACACCATCACATCAACAATAACAAAAATAATGAAGTTTGAAGGAGGTTGCATAGAAGTGGGTCAGCTAGGGCCAGCCCCTCCCTCTTACTTTCTAAGCGGGAGCCCAGGGTTGAGCCAACTTAATGATGTACTGTAGCCATACACCAGGCACCAGGTGTCAGCCACATACGCAGGCAGGCAGGCAAGAGGAACTGCATCCTTCAGGCCCCACTGCCAATAGAGGAGAGGAGCCTCTCTCGCCATCTCCCTTTTTCTCTCTCTCCGTCGCCTCCCCACCCCAGCCTGACCTTCTCTGTCTATTCTCTCCCCACAATCAATTAATCTTCCTCTGCGCAATCTGCAAACAGGACTCTGTTAAATCAACCAATAGGTGTCAAGGATTTCTTCATTCACCTCATATACGCCCCTTCCCCCGCACCGTACACATGCATACAAATCTCTATCTCTCTCCCTTTTTCCTGTACTACTGTATGAAGGACAAAGGGGTGTTTTATTTACAGTATATGCCCACATGTATATACTAATCCTTCAATATAATGACAGTTGAACTAGATACACAACTATGAATCGATAGTTAATATTTGTGGAGGAAGAAACAGATATTTTCCACTTCGAGAGGACTCCTATATGTTAAGTTAATCTAGATAATCAAGCTAAAATCCCCACCACTTGCTATTTAAGCCAATACATCTTTTTTTTCACAGAGCTGAAGTCAATCTGACCTATCAAGTCCTGCATAATGAAGTGTGCAGAGTGTTGAAGTGGAGCAGTTTTATGCCTGAACAGCCTGGATTGGGTGGATAATTGGCTGATTGATCAAAAGATTGACCCTACCAGAGAACTACTCTCCGTAGAGGTCAATAAGCCACCTTTGGCATGACTGCCCTTGGTTACGTCCCAATTGGCACCCTATTCCCTATATAGTGCAATACTTTTTTGACCACAGCCCTAAGGGTCATGGTCAAAAGTAGCTTTCTAAAATAGGAATAGGGTGCCATTGACAAGGAATGATCTAGTCTAGAAGTACCCAAATGCAATATTGCTTTTGTATAACATATGTCACACAAACCGCAATCTTCATGTACGTACCTATACTGTAGATCTGTTCAATTTCTTATCCAGCATGAGATGCGGGTTGGTCATGCTCCGAAGTTACGTGATTCTCCAAGCGACAAACAGAATCAAGCCCCATTCCATCCACATCCTTCTATCAGCAATCACCAGCTGGGTGTCTGAGATCACTTGAGTGTAACTCGGTGTTAGATAGTGTAATATACAGTATATTGAGATAAGGAATGAGTATCATAGTGATATTATTCCTGGTAGTTTTTTTTAGCTAGTTCAACATCTCCTTAGAATTCTGGAGAATATCATGTTTCTGGCTTCCGTGTGACCAAAAAAATTCATATTTATTTTTTTTATTTTACTAGGCAAGTAAGTTAAGAACAAATGCTTATTTTTAATGATGGCCGAGGAACAGTGGGTTAACAGCCTGCTCAGTGGCAGAACAACAGATTTGTACCTGGTCAGCTCGGGGATTCGAACTTGCAACCTTTCGGTTACTAGTTCAACGCTCTAACCACTTGGCTACCCTGCTGCCTGGAATATGGTTAAAAATAATGCCATAGGGGAACACATTTAGGATCTCTCAAGACCTTGGGATGGTTCTTTGAAGAACCATGCAAAAATCCTGGCTTTCCAGGACAAGAATTGAATGGTCCTCCAAGACCAGAATTGAATGGCCCTGCTGTAGGGTTTTAAGCCTTATTTTCACACTGATGGAGGGATTATGTGTTCATGGTGTAACTCGGGCAGTTTTTGTTGCAATCCTGTACCTGTCGCGCAGGTGTGTTGTTCAGATGTACCGATCCTGTGCAGGTGTTGTTACATGTGGTCTGCCACTGCGAGGACGATCAGCTGTCCATCCTGTCTCCCTGTAGTGCTGCCTTAGGCGCCTCACAGTACAGACATTGCAATTTATTGCCCTGGCCACATCTGCTGTCCTCATGCCTCCTTGCAGTATGCCTAAGGCAACTTCACGCAGATGAGCAGGGACCATGGGCATCTTTCTTTTGGTGTTTTTCAGAGTCAGTCAAAAGGCCTCTTTAGTGTCCTAAGTTTTCATAGCTGTGACTTTCATTGCCTACTGTCTGTAAGCTGTTAGTTTCTTAACGACCGTTCCACAGGTGCATGTTCATGAATTGTTTAAGGTTCATTGAACAAGCATGGGAAACAGTGTTTAAACCCTTTACAATGAAGATCTGTGAAGTTTATATCCCAAAAACTCTGCTTTGTTGGTGTGTTTTGTTCAGTAATCCACTGGCTCAAAGCGGTCAAAACATGCAGACGAATACATCCTAATAGTACTGGTAAAGTTAGTCGAAACGTGTCAAACGATGTTTATAATTAATCCTCATGTTGTCAATTGTCTAAATAATCGCTAATATTTCAACCGGACAATAGCATATTCAATAGAAAGGAAAACAACAAAGGGTGTGCACTCGATCATGAGCGCAAACCAGCTCTGCATTCTTCCTCAGTCCACTGACAAAATGGTCTCATTCTTCTTCATTTTTCAGAAAAAAAGCCTGAAACAATGTCTAAAGACTGTTGACATCTAGAGGAAGCCATAGAAACTGCAATCTGGGTCCTAACCAATTAGATACTCTATAAGCATTCCATACCTGAAGGGCACTTTTCATCATTTGCTGTATGATCGATGATTGACTCCATATTGCAAATGTACGCTCTCTTACTAGACGTCCGCGAAAGTTTCTAAAATTCACCAATGTCGGCTGGGCCAGATCTTCAGGGAAGTCATTGAATGAAGTCTCTCTGACATTCGGTTTCCGTTTTATAAAATTTTCAAATTCTGGTCATTTTTCCTCTGTCCCGGTAAACTGGAATCTTATTCCAAATGTAAATAGCATCACCAATCACAACATGGCCATTTCTCATAAATGGAAAAGACTTGAAACTTGGTGAGCATAGGTTTGGACTAATGGGCTGTTAGCCCCGAAACAAGATGGCGTCGAGGCCTCAATGCTTTTGAGTTGAGGCCATTTTTCTGGGATTGAAGGTCAAAAACAAAAATAGAGAGCTAATTTGACTGCTTCACATCAAAGTACATGAACCTACGGTGTAAGGATAAAATGAACCAGCCATTTATCTATCATAATTTAACTTCTTGATACTACCCATACCGTATCCGGGATCGTGAATACAGCCTCAGGCTCATTACCATAACGCAACGTTAACGATTTCTGAAAATCGCAAATGAAATGAAACTAATATGCCTGCTCTCAAGCTTAGCCTTTTCTTACCTTCTTGAAACTCCCCATCCCGGATCCGGGATCGTGACTAAAGCCTCAGGCTCATTAGCATAACGCAACGTTAACGATTTCTGAAAATCGCAAATAAAATGAAAATAATGCGTCTGCTCTCAAGCTTAGCCTTTTCTTAACAACACTGTCATCTCAGATTTTCAAAATATGCTTTTGAACCATAGAAATGGACTAATTTGTGTAAGAGTATGCAAAGCTAGCATAGCATTTTGAGTAGCATGTAGCACGCAACATTTTCACAAAAACCAGATAACCAAATAAATAAAATCATTTACCTTTGAAGAGCTTCTGATGTTTTCAATGAGGAGACTCTCAGTTACATACCAAATGCGCAGTGTTTCCTGAAAGCGTCTGTGTGTAGGAGAAATCGTTCCGTTTTCTACATTGCGTCTGGCTACCGAAACGAACCGAAAATTCAGTCACCTACAACGTAAAACTTTTTCCGGATTAACTACATAATATCGACCGAAACATGGCAAACGTTGTTTGGAATCAGTCCTCAAGGTGTTTTTTCACATATCTCTTCATTGACATGCAGTTCGTGGAAGCTTGCTTTCCTCTCTGTATCGCATGGAAAAATACTGGCAGGTGACTTTTGCGCACCAATTTCGGCGCAGGACACCGGGCGGACACGTGGTAAATGTGGTCTCTTATGGTCAATCTTCCAATGATCTGCCCACAAATACGTCACAATGCTGCAGACACCTTGGGGAAACGACAGAAAGGGTTGACTCACTCCTCTTGCATTCACAGCCATATAAGGACACCATGGAAAACAGAGCCTCAAAAATCCTTGTCATTTCCTGGATGCCATCTCATCTTGGTTTTGCCTGAAGCTCACGTTCTAGGGGACGCACAGAGAATATCTTTGTATTTCTGGACACGTCAGAGTGTTTTCTTTAGAACGGTAGCAATTATATGCATAGTCGAGCATCTTTTGGTGACAAAATATCTTGTTTAAAACGGGAACGTTTTTCATCCAAAAATGAAATAGCGCCCCCATAGATGTAAGAGGTTAACAACACTGTCATCTCAGATTTTCAAAATATGCTTTTGAACCATAGCAAATCAAGCATTTGTGTAAGAATATTGCTAAGCTAGCTTAGCATTTAGTGTAGCATTTAGCACGCAACATTTTCACAAAAACCAGAAAACCAAATAAATAAAATAATTTACCTTTGAAGAACTTCGGATGTTTTCAATGAGGATACTCTCAGTTACATAGCAAATGTTCAGTTTTTCCTGAAAGAATATTTGTGTAGGAGAAATCGCTCCGTTTTGTACATCACATTTGGCTACTGAAACGAACCGAAAAATCAGTCACCAAAACGTCAAACTTTTTCCAAATTAACTCCATAATATCGACCAAAACATGGCAAACGTTGTTTAGAATCAATCCTCAAGGTGTTTTTTCACATATCTCTTCATTGATATGCCGTTCGTGGAAGCCTGCTTTCGTCTCAGAATCCCACGGAAAAATACCAGCAGCTGAAAATGACGCAACAATTTCGACGGAGGACACCGGGCGGACACCTGGCAAATGTAGTCTCTTATGGTCAATCTTCTAATGATATGCCTACAAATACGTCACAATGCTGCAGACACCTTGGGGAAACGATAGATCGGGCAGGCTCATTCCTTGCGCATTCACAGCCATATAAGGAGACAATGAAAAACAGAGCCTCAAAAATCCTGCTCATTTCCTGGTTGCAGTTTCATCTTGGTTTTGCCTGTAGCTCCTGTTCTGGGGCACTCACAGACAATATCTTTGCAGTTCTGGAAACCTCAGAGTGTTTTCTTTCCAAAGCTATCAATTATATGCATAGACGAGCATCTTTTTGTGACAAAATATTGCGCTTAAAACGGGCACGTCTTTTTATCCAAAAATGAAATAGCACCCCCATAGATTTAACAGGTTAAGTGAAATAGTACAATGTACAATCGGTGCTGTTCAAAGATTCTTTTTTTTTCCAAAAAAGTTACAGATCCAGATGCGGCTTGTTCTGACAAACCTGTTATGGTGTGTTTCGGGAACACGACGTGGTTTCTGTGATTTTCTTTGATTTTCTGAAATAACACTCAATCATTCAACCCTCTGTAAATGAGTCCTTTCTTAAAGTAAATACTTATAACTAAAAATTCTGTAAGAGCCTACCCCAAGGAGGATATATGTTCACTTTCAGCTTCCTGTGTCAACCGGAAGTGCATTAAATTGGGGTCATAGAGGCTGTTTCGAAGGTATAAAAGGTCACATTTTTCCAAAACTTCATATGTGTGATTAGGCAACACTCATGAACTGTAAATCGGTCATTTCTCCCAACAGATGTTAAAGAAAAAACTATTTCTCTCTCTCTCTCACACACACACACACACACACACACACACACACACACACACACACACACACACACACACACACACACACACACACACACACACACACACACACACACACACACACACACACACAGCAAGGATGGAGTGACACAGTGCGGGGCTTAAAGGCACACAGAGCCTGCAATGGCATTACCATAATCTCTAGGCAGTGCCGAGTTTAACAAGATGCCCCGCTTGACCGTAGCTCGCTCGGTGCAGTGAACGTGAAAAAAAGTAGGCCCATAATGAAGCCTGTCCCTAAATATCTGGTGCTTTTGGGTGACAGCGGGAGAACCGTTATGGTTAGAAGCACAATTCGACCTCTGGAATGTTCCTGAGTTCCTCCCAATCCGTGCAAGCCTAACCTTGACCGTGTGGCATTAACCCTTAACAGTGAAAAGAAGGTGCTTACATCAAACTGTTTGCAATTACTTCTCTCCCCTAAATTAAACCTGAAGCCTACGTGGGTTATGAATGCCTTATGATCCTGCCTTCGATGACAATTCATCAGGCCACTATGAGGTCTACTTGTGTTGATTTTAAGCTTCCTGGAGCAACCGGAAGTGATTTAATTTATCCTAAGGGTGTTTTATGATACCAAACCTGCAGTTTGTGAAACTCACTGCATTCAACCCTGTGTAGATCAGTCAATTCTTAACGTAAAGACTTTAATCTCATGATTCTTTAAGAGCCTAAAGCCCCTTCAGGATATGTGTTTCCTTTCAACTTCCTGTGCCAACCCATGCCCATCCAATAGGGGGCCGCCCCTGGTCATTTTGGACGTTTTTAAAGAAATTGTTAAAAAACTACAGAATCCCACATCATAAATAACAAATAGACCATCTAGTTTGATTGACGGCTTAACATAGTGCTATATATCATTCGGGCAGTATAAATGCCATTTGGACATGGTTCACTAACTTTTGGGTTTGGAAACCAACTTCCTATGATCGTACATGGCAAATGGACATAACATCCTGATTTGGCACTTTCAATACTTTCATATTGCATTTGGATATTTCTTATGGCATTCGGAAATGTGTTCACTGACTTTGACTTCCTATGAAATTATATTGTAAATGGACAAAACATCCTGTTTTGGCACTTTCAATACTTTCATATTGCATTTGGACATTTATTATGGCATTTGGCAATGGTTTGCTGACTTTTGACTTCGACTTTTGACTTTCTATGAAATCATATTGCAAATGGACAAAACATGTGCCTTATGGACAAGTAAAACAATGACTATAAAATATGACAAAAGTATGTTCATACAGTTCTTATACATGTATAATTGAAAGAAATTGAATAAATTTTGAAAAGCAGTCCAGGAAGCACTTTTTTAAGGGGGTGAACCGTTTTTGAAAAAAAATTCAAATTACTTGATGTGCATTTGCAATATGAAAATTAACCGTGGAGCGCGCTCACCATCTATTGGATTTTTGCTGTGTGACACTTGGCATTTGCCACATGACATTTGCAATAAGTTTTGAATGAAATGGCATCCATTTGAGTGGTATTGTACATTGTGTATATGTTTTGTATGGTGCCAATAAGTTCCAATTAATTTTTGTCCATTTCAGGGGGTATTATTCCCTTACTTGGTTGTAAAATGTTTTTATGCTTTTGTAAGCGGGGCGCTGTCCTCAGATAATCGCATGGTATGCTTTCTCCGTAAAGCACTTTTGAAATCTAACAAAGCGGTTTGATTAACAAAAAGTTAATCTTTAAGCCAATGTATAACACTTGTTTTTATTAGGAATGTTTATTATGACTATTTCTGTATTTTGAATTTGGCGCTCTGTAATTTCACCGGATGTTGTTGAGGTGGGTCGCTAGCGGAACATCTGCGCGAGAAAGGCTAGAGATATAAAATAAAGACTTGGAAACTCCTAAATCCCCCAAATGGGAGAATTAAACAATATTTACACTTTTGGGAATTTGGGAATGGTCCATGGACCATGGACACTTAAAGGAAACTTATGACAAGTGTGTTTCATTTGGGGATCTCATGAAGGACAGGTAACACACATAATGGTAACTCTTAACTTTTTATGACTGCAGGGGCAGTATTGAGAAGCTTGGATGAAAGGTACCATATAAAACGGCCTGCTCCTCAGTCATACTTGCTAATATGTGCATAGTATTATTAGTATTGGATAGAAAACACTCTGAAGTTTATAAAACTGTTTGAATTAAGTATGTGAGTATAACTGAACTCAAATATCCAAGGAAAAACCTGAGAAATTCCACGTCATGTTTTTCATTCTGGAGGTGGCAGATTTTCAACCAAGGTCTCATTGAAATTACAGCGAGATATGGATGAGTTGTCACTTCCCACGCCTTCCACTAGATGGCAGCAGTCAATTGAACTTTGTCTGATGACTCTAATGTGAAGGGGGGTCGATTGACACAGGAAATAGTCACCACAGCCATGAGTGGACTAAGCTTTCACAGATGAAGGACCTGCGTTCCATCGCTCATCTGAAGTCATTCTAATTCTCTGGTTGGAACGTTATTCAAGATATATGTAAACAACATTCTAAAGATTGATTCAGTACATCGATTGACTTTTTTCTATTGACTGTTATGGAACTTTTGGACATTTCGTCACGTTATAGTGGACGCGCTTTATGACTTTGGAATTGTTTACAAATCAAGCATTTATTGTGAACCTGGGCTTTCTAGGACTGCATTCTGATGAAGTTCATCAAAGGTAAGGAAACATTTATCATGTATTTTCTGGTTTCTGTTGAATCCAGCATGGCGGCTAATTTGGATAATGTTCTGAGCTCCGTCTCAGATTATTGCATGGGTTGCTTTCTCCGTAAACTTTTTTGAAATCTGACACAGCGGTTGCATTAAAACCTGTTATGGCAAGGCGATCCCCGAGGGGAACCCCCCCCCCCATTCAGCTGACAAGGTGGCGCAGGAATTCAAAAATATTCTTTAGAAATGTATAACTTTCACACATTAGCAAGTCCAATAAAGCAAATGAAAGATAAACATCTTGTTCATCTACCCATCATGTCTGATTTTTAAAATGTTTTACAGCAAAAACACAACATATATTTACGTTAGACCACTACCAAATCAAAGGAAAAACACAGCCATTTTTTCCAGCTAAAAGCAGGATTAGAGAAAAAATGAATCACTAACCTTTTGAAAATCTTCATCAGATGACACTCATATGACATGTTACACAGTGCATTTATGTTTTTTTTTTCGATAATATGCATATTTATATCCACAAATCTCGGTTTACATTGACGCCATGTTCAGATATGCCTCCAGAATATCTGGAGGAATTATAGAAAGCTATGCCAGATAACAGAAATACTCATCATAAACTTTGACTAAAGATACATGTTCTACATATAATTAAAGGACACTGGTTCTTAATGCAATTCTTAATGTTAATTAAAGTTTACATGATTAGTTTAATAACGTAATAATAAATACACATAGAGAATTGATTTGATAAAATAACAGTCTTCACATTTAATGACAGTAAAGACACACATCACCTCCAAATTAATGCAGTCCAGAATGATTTTCAGGATAGTGTCTGGGATGAACAGCTCAAAGAAGTCTTTATGCCCTGCACATGAGTAACCGCCATCTGTGTCGGCCCTGGTTGCACCCTTATTAAATTGGCAGTCATGTGGGGTGGCTCAATCCTTGGGCCAGAAGACCATTCAATTTCACAATTTTTTAACATCCAGATTTTTGGTCCATGAGCTGCTTGCTGACGGGCTGGTCCTGGGGCTGGCTGGTGACGGGCTGGTCCTGGGGCTGAGGGTCAATCTCATCATCTTCTTCAATCTCACTGTCAAACTCCGAATTGACAGAGACATGATCCTCATATTCAGAAAATTCTTCATCTTCCAAAGTGGAAGACGCTCCTTCCACACTAGCTTTGCTCTCTGCAAAAGTTATTTTCAAGGGCCTCTAAGCAGAAATTATTTTTGCCATACTGATTGATTTGATAAGGAGCCACACATGTAAAGCTATTTATTTG
Organism: Oncorhynchus masou masou; assembly: GCF_036934945.1. Lineage (NCBI taxonomy): Eukaryota > Metazoa > Chordata > Actinopteri > Salmoniformes > Salmonidae > Oncorhynchus > Oncorhynchus masou. The sequence continues at coordinate 39,936,948 of NC_088241.1, read as the reverse complement.
TTGTGTCCCTCCCCCAATTTGCACCTGGCTGGGGTCGAGTGTGTGGAAAATAATAAATAGTTTACAATGTATCGAAATAATGTATGGGAATAATGTATTGGAATAACACTGCACAGGTTCCCCCAAGACATTCGGTAGTTTCACACACTTCAAAGGGAAAAGAGTGTAAGAAAAGCGGGAGACAGGCAAACGGGTAGGGAGACAGACAGGTTCTTGGTACTATGTTCAAGGAGGAAAACAGAGTGAAGGCACTCAGCATACATTTTTGTTGAATTTTTACTTGTTTTCACCCACACACAGACTTTTCCACACTGTTATTAACCTCAGGTCCAGTCGACCCGAACACCACATATGTAATATAAATGTGTAGGGGGGTTACACAGTGTTCACTTAATGAAAATGTGTTATTTTACATGTTCTTCACAGAAAATGAGCCAAGACCAATGAGTCTCAGGTTGAAAAAAGATTTTATTGTATAACTTTTTATTTTAGAAAACATTGAAAATGGGTTCCACAGACTCGAGGGTTAAGATTTCATGACCATCCCCTGGTTTCACATAGACTTGCACATATACTCCGACCTCTATTAAGCCTGTCAGTTCTGGGAAAAACAATTAACATATTGTGTCATTCTTCCCCACTTATCTCTCTCTAATCCCTCTCTTTTTCAAGTCTCCAGTTATCGTCACACACCTCGCCGGTGGGCAAAGTGCACAATTAGTGGTGTGGGTGAAGCCTCAATTAATTTTAAATGTCTTTAGCGGTAGAGGTATAGGTGCCTGTTTGCCTATCGGCCTGTGCTTCTCTCGCATAGAGAAAGAGAGATAGAGGATAAAGACAGTTAGAGGGGGGAAGAAGAGAGAGAGAGGGAGAGAGATAGATACTGTAGGTGGAAAGAGACATCGAGAGACGGGGAGAGAGAGAGAGAGAGAGAGAGAGAGAGTCTGTCCTCCACACAACCTGCTCTAAGTAAGGCAGACAGTGTAGCACGAGCAAGTGGAAGGACAAGCGGATGTGGAAGGGGGTTTGGTTTTGAATTTTGAAATGATCAAATCCCTGTGTCTGAGGAGATTGCTGCTGTAGCTACCATTGTTTCCCATGGTGACAATTGCAGGGAACTCTCTTCTTCATCAAGACAACCACCAGCCACCTCTCCCATCACACATCGTCTCTCTATCTTCCCGACCCTCCATGCTCCCTACTCTCACTCCCATCTATCCTTTCCCTCTGACTCTCTCTCTGTCTCTTCATCACCCCTCATTGTCCTGGTGGTTTAGTCTCTACTCTCGAGCATATACACTACTCTCCTCTCCCAGTACAGGAGGGGAGCCTTGGAAAATCGATTTTAATGCGATGGAAGGGATGTATTCTCTGAGGGGTTGGACCATTATATGGGTTGTGCCAGTGTTCAGTGCCTGGCCCTCTGCTCTCTCTGTAACCATGTTCAGGAGGAGGATACTTCACCACTGGCGGTAATGGAACTGATATGGTATAAGGTCAACCACTAAACTTCTTTGGGATAGGGGGCAACATTTTCACTTTTGGATGAGTAGCGTGCGCATCGTGAACTGCCTCCTACTCAGTCCCAGATGCTAATATATGCATATTATTTTTAGTATTGGATAGAAAACACTGAAGTTTCTAAAACTGATTGAATGATGTCTGTGAGTATAACATAATGCATATGGCAGGCAAAAACCTGAGAAAAAATCCAAACAGGAAGTGGGAAATATGAGGTTTGTAATTTTTGAACTCAGCCCCTATCGAATTCACAGTAGGATATGGGTTATGTTGCACTTCCTAAGGCTTCCACTAGATGTCAACCATGTTTATAATGTTGCTTCAGGCTTCTCATGTGAAGGGGAGCCGGATGGGAGCTGTTTGACTAAGGGGTCTGCCAGCAGCCTCGTTCTCAGTCACGCGCATTTTACATGAGAGGAATCTCTCGTTTCATTGCTTTTCTACAGACAATGGAATTCTCCGGTTGGAACATTATTGAATATTCATGATAAAAACACCCTGGAGATTGATTCTTTACTTAGTTTGAAAAGTTTCTTCTTTCACTTGAAAAAAAAAACTTTTAAAACTTTTCGTCCGACTGGACCTGAACGCGCTTTTGGATTTGTTTACCAAACGCCCTAACAAAAGAAACTATTTGGAAATAAATGGACATAAATGGACATTATCGAAGAAAACAAACATTTATTGTGGAACTGCGATTCCTGGGAGTGCATTCTGATGAAGATCATCAAAGGTAAGTGAATATTTATATAGCTATGTATGACAATTGTAGACTGCGCTACATGGCAGATATTTATTTCAGCTGGTTTGTGCTCTGAGTGCCGTTGTCAGATTATGCTTTTTCCGTAAAAAAAAAAATCTGACACAGCGGTTGCATTAATTAAATCAAATCAAATTTATTTATATAGCCCTTCGCACATCAGCTGATATCTCAAAGTGCTGTTCAGAAACCCAGCCTAAAACCCCAAACAGCAAGCAATGCAGGTGTAGAAGCACGGTGGCGAGGAAAAACTCCCTAGAAAGGCCAAAACCTAGGAAGAAACCTAGAGAGGAACCAGGCTATGTGGGGTGGCCAGCCCTCTTCTGGCTGTGCCGGGTGGAGATTATAACAGAACATGGCCAAGATGTTCAAATTTTCATAAATGAACAGCATGGTCAAATAATAATAATCGCAGGCAGAACAGTTGAAACTGGAGCAGCAGCACGGCCAGGTGGACTAGGGACAGCAAGGAGTCATCATGTCAGGTTGTCCTGAGGCATGGTCCTAGGGCTCAGGTCCTCCGAGAGAGAGAGAGAAAGAAAGAGAGAAAGAGAGAAAGAGAGAGCATACTTATATTCACACAGGACACCGGATAGGACAGGAGAAGTACTCCAGATATAACAAACTGACCCTAGCCCCCCGACACATAAACTACTGAAGCATATATACTGGAGGCTGAGACAGGAGGGGTCAGGAGACACTGTGGCCCCATCCGAGGACACCCCCGGACAGGGCCAAACAGGAAGGATATAACCCCACCCACTTTGCCAAAGCACAGTCCCCACACCACTAGAGGGATATCTTCAACCACCAACTTACCATCCTGAGACAAGGCCGAGTATAGCCTACAAAGATCTCTGCCACGGCAGAACCCAAGGGAGGGCGCCAACCCAGACAGGAAGATCACATCAGTGACTCAACCCACTCAAGTAACGCACCCCTCCTAGGGACGGTATGAAAGAGCCCTAGCAAGCCAGTGAAGCCAGAGGCAGAGAATCCCAGTGGAAAGAGGGGAACCTGCCAGGCAGAGACAGCAAGGGTGATTCGTTGCTCCAGAGCCTTTCCATTCACCTTCACACTCCTGGGCCAGACTACACTCAATCATATGACCCACTGAAGAGATGAGTCTTCAGTAAAGACTTAAAGGTTGAGACCGAGTTTGCATCTCTCACATGGGTAGGCAGACCATTCCATAAAAATTGTGCTCTATAGGAGAAAGCACTGCCTCCAGCTGTTTGCTTAGAGATTCAAGGGACAATTAGGAGGCCTGCGTCTCCAAATCAGAGAGATAGGTAGGAGCAAGCCCATGTAATGCTTTCTAGGTTAGCAGTAAAACCTTGAAATCAGCCCTTGCCTTGACAGGAAGCCAGTGTAGGGAGGCTAGCACTGGAGTAATATGATCAAATTTGATGGTTCTAGTCAGGATTCTAGCAGCCATATTTAGCACTAACTGAAGTTTATTTCGTGCTTTATCCGGGTAGCCGGAAAGTAGAGCATTGCAGTAGTCTAACTTAGAAGTAACAAAAGCATTGATTAATTTTTCTGCATCATTTTTCAACAGAAAGTTTCTGATTTTTGCAATGTTACGAAGATGGAAAAAAAGCGGTCCTTGAAATGGTCTTGATATGTTCTTCAAAAGAGAGATCAGGGTCCAGAGTAACGCCGAGGTCCTTCACAGTTTTATTTGAGACAACTGTACAACCATTAAGATTAATTGTCAGATTCAACAGAAGATCTCTTTGTTTCTTGGGACCTAGAACAAGCATCTCAGTTTTGTCCGAGTTTAAAAGTAGAACGTTTGCAGCCATCCACTTCCTTAGGTCTGAAACAGATGCTTCTAGCTAGGGCAATTTTGGGGCTTCACCATGTTTCATTGAAATGTACAGCTGTGAGTCATCTGCATAGCAGTGAAAGTTAACATTATGTTTTCGAATGATATCCCCAAGGGGTAAAATATATAGTGAACAAAATAGTGGACCTAAAACAGAAGCTTGAGGGACACCGAAATTTACAGTTGATTTGTCAGAGGACAAACCATTCATAGAGACAAACTGATATCTTTCCGACAGATAAGATCTAAACCAGGCCAGAACTTGTCCGTGTAGACCAATTTGGGTTTCCAATCTCTCCAAAAGAATGTGGTGATCGATGGAATCAAAAGCAGCACTAAGGTCTAGGAGCACGAGGACAGATGCAGAGCCTCGGTCTTATGCCATTAAAGGTCATTTACCACCTTCACAAGTGCAGTCTCAGTGCTATGATGGGATTTAAAACCAGACTGAAGCATTTCGTATACATTGTTTGTCTTCAGGAAGGCAGTGAGTTGCTGCGCAACAGCCTTTTCTAAAATTTTTGAGAGGAATGGAAGATTCAATATAGACCGATAGTTTTTTATATTTTCTGGGTCAAGGTTTGGCTTTTTCAAGAGAGGCTTTATTACTGCTACTTTTAGTGAGTTTGGTACACATCCGGTGGATAGAGAGCCGTTTATTATGTTCAACATAGGAGGGCCGAGCACAGGAATCAGCTCTTTCAGTAGTTTAGTTAGAATAGGGTGTACTGGCTTCAGCAAGGGGACACGTCTGGCACTGCAGGATTTGAGTCCCTCGCGGAGTAGTGTGTTACTAATGGTAGGCTTTGTTACTTTGGTCCCAGCTCTCTGCAGGTCATTCACTAGGTCCCCCCGTGCGGTTCTGGGATTTTTGCTTACCGTTCTTGTGATCATTTTCACCCCATGGGGTGAGATCTTGCGTAGAGCCCCAGATCGAGGGAGATTATCAGTGGTCTTATATGTCTTCCATTTCCTAATAATTGCTCCCACAGTTGATTTCTTCAAACCAAGCTGCTTACCTATTGCAGATTCAGTCTTCCCTGTTGCAGGTCTACAATTTTGTTTCTGGTGTCCTTTGACAGCTCTTTTGTCTTGGCGATCGTGGAGTTTGGAGTTTGACTGTATTAGGTTGTGGACAGGTGTATTTTATACTGATAACAAGTTCAAACAGGTGCCATTAATACAGGTAACGAGTGGAGGACAGGGGAGCCTCTAAAGAAGAATGTCTGTGAGAGCCAGAAATCTTGGTGGCTGACTAAATACTTTTCTGCCTCACTGTAAGTGTCTTATTTTGGCTGAAATGTTAATCTAACTGCACTGTCTGATTTACAATAGCTATTACAGCAAAAACATGCCATGTGATTGTTTGAGGACAGCGCCCCACTTCAAAATATTTTTCCACTGGCTTCATTTTCCAATGGCTTCACAGGTTTCATTCATTCACATATAACAATTAAATATTCACTTACTTTTTTGAAAAACTTCCTCTGATTTGTCATCCAAAGGGTCCCAGCTATAACACGTAGTGTCGTTTTCTTAGATAAAATGATTTTTTACATCCCAAAATGTCCATTTCGTTGACGGCATCGATTTGAGTCATGCACTTGTTTAAACCAGTCAAAATATGTTTTTCCTACATTATTTTTACATTTCTACATACTTAAAATGGTTTTCTTTCCAATGGTACCAATTATATGAATATCCTGGCTTCGGGGCCTTTATCCAAACAGTTATCTAATAAGATATGCTGTTTGTTTATTTATTTCCCATGAATTTGATTGATGTACTTCTTCTGGGCTTTATTTTAATCCATAAATGTCAGCTTTGTGGGTATGTTAAGGGAGCAATTAAAAACTGGGATTCAAAGAAGTAAATTGCTCATGATCAATTTTTGTCAGAGCACTGCTGAAGTATAGTCTAAAATAAAGAGCGTGTGTTTTTTCTATGGAGGGGACAGAGTGAGAAAAAGACATAGAGACAACCAAATAGACACAGATAGAGACCAAAGGCGAGAGAGAGATTTTTCAACACAATGTGGAATGATACGAGTGTTCCACACATTCCACACAAAGCAGGATACAGTATGCTGTGGTTGAATCAATGGCCTTTAAATAATGTTCTTTACTTTAGACCTAAAATGAATTGAGAAAATAACTCACTTCGAGATGTGTTTAGTGCTGCTTAACATTCAGCAACTTCGTAATGATGAGATGTACAAATATGTCGCATAGTGATTTTCAGACACAGCGTGGAAATTTGACAACAAGTAATCAATTCACATAAGCATCATTAGATAATGATAACACATTGGTAAGTATCTATAGGTTAAGATGTGTCAGCAGGTGCTTAGCTTGCGCCTGCCTCCCCCCAAAAAATATGCCATGATGAGATTGATTAATTGGGGGGGGGGAATCCCCACTGTAGAGTGGCAGTCAGTTACTAGCTTTATGTGGCTTTGCACCATTGACTGAGCTCCTCATTTTACGATTGGATCCCCCCACCGCCAATACACTTTTGGTTGAGCCCTGTCCCCAGAGGCAGACAGTTAGTGGTAAAGGAAAAAAAAGAGTTGAGCACATCTTATAAGGAGAAACCCACAATTTCTCCTCACTTTCCCTTTTCATGGGTGTGAGATGTATTGCTTTGGTCTGCTGTAGCAGTTAGCACTACCTGCTCTCGCTATTTCTCTTTGTGGGTACATGTGACCCATTCCAGGAAACTTGCTGTATGTCGCGGGTCACTACTTCACAGGAGAGCCGTTTGAATGTAGCCTTTTTTTTCATCAAAATGCGTTTTTTGCTATTTCAGTCTATTTGAGCTGGTCAGTATGTCTAGGTAATCATGTCTCATGCAGCCTTTTTTTTAAATGTATCACGTAGTAAAACTGCATAAACCTAATGTCTAGCTAATGTTACATTTATTTGAATTTTATTATTATGAACAAAACAAATACAAAAACAGAAATATACAAACAAGAGGACCTAAACCTAACAGACATGGGTATTACTGTGCTAGCAAAAGTATTCATCCTCTTTGGCGTTTTTCCTATTTTGTTGCATGTAATTTAAATTGAATAAATTGTTTTTGAATTTGATGCAATGGACATACACAAAATAGTACAAATTGGTGAAAAATAAATAAACAAAACGATACAAAATAAAAAATGGAAAAGTGGTGCGTGTTCACCCCCTAGGCTATGAAGCCGAGAAATAATATATGGTGCAACCAATTACCTTCAGAAGTCACATAATTAGTTAGATTGCACACAGGTGGACTTTATTTAAGTGTCACATGATCAGTCACATGATCTCAGTATATCTACACCCGTTCTGAAAGGCCCCAGAGTCTGCAACACCACTAAGCAAGTGCAAAACCAAGCAAGCGGCACCATGATGACCAAGCTGCTCTCCAAACAGGTCAGAGACAAAGTTATGGAGAAGTACAGATCAGGTGGGGCGGCAGGGTAGCCTGGTGGTTAGAGCTTTGGACTGGTAACCGAAAGGTTGAAAGTTCAAATCCCCGAGCTGACAAGGTACAAATCTGTCGTTCTGCCCCTGAACAGGCAGTTAACCCACTGTTCCTAGGCCATCATTGAAAATAAGAATTTGTTCTTAACTGACTTGCCTAGTAAAATAAAGGTAAAATAAAAAAATAAAAAAAAGGTTGGGTTATAAAAAAACATCAGAAACTTTAAACATCCCATGGAGCACCATTAAATCCATTATTAAAAAATGGAAAGAATATGGCACCACAACAAACCTGCCAAGAGAGGGCCACCCACCAAAACTCACAGACCAGGCAAGGGACCTCAATCCAATTGAGAATCTGTGGTATGACTTAAAGATTGCTGTACACCAGCAGAACTCATCACCCTTGAAGGAGCTGGAGCAGACAAAAATCCCAGTGGCTCAATGTGCCAAGCTTATAGAGTCCTACTCCAAGAGACTTGCAGCTGTAATTGCTGCACAAGGTGGCTCTACAAAGTATTGCCTTTGGGGGGTGAAAAGTTATGCATGCTCAAGTTTTCAGTGTTTTTGTCTTATTTCTTGTTTGTTTCACAATAAACAGTATTTTGCATCTTCAAAGTGGTAGGCATGTTGTGTAAATCAAATGATACAACCCCCCCCCCAAAAAAATATATATTTTAATTCCAGGTTGTAAGGCAACAAAATAGGAAAAATGCCAAGGGAGTGAATACTTTCGCAAGCCTCTGTACATATCGAGATAGTATTATTTAGAAATGATCAGTAAGTGTAAGAAAAAAAAGCAATACACAACATAATTTTATTTTGACAAATTGAAAATGTGTATTATTTTTTTTTTTTTTACACTTACTGATAATTTCTAAATAATATTTAAATTATATTAAACAATGTGAAGAGGGGTTTGTTCTCCGCCCACTTCATTTTATGTATAAAGATTCTGCCATGAAAAATAAACAAATGAACAATTAAAGTTAAATCAGGGTCCATATCATTTGGATAAAAGAGTCTGTCAAATTAACATTAATAGTAGTTTATTTTCAAATAAAATCTTCTAACGCACTCCAAAAACTTCTGACATAATAACAGTCCCAAAATAAATTGTCAACAGATTCTGGGTCACAACCATGAAAATACACATTTGCTATCAATAGCTATTTTAAATCTGTGTATAATAAAGGTACAGGTACAGGGTAGATTCTATGAATGAGTTTGTATGATACCTCTTTCACCTTAGTAGATATACAAAATTTGTCAGACAACAACGAGACTTTGTTCCAGTTCTCGTGTCCTAGGCCTGCATTCCAGTATATTTTAGGGAATAGTAACATCTTGACATAGTTTTCTTATATAAATGTTATTACATTTATAGTTTAAAATGTAAATTCCTTCTAGCTGTATTGAGGCTGCGAAATCCTCAACAGTTGCACATGGAGTACTGTTACATTCTCCTAAAAGAAGAATAGGAGCTTTAGGGACAGCTCTAACAACTATTTGAAACTCGCCTGGAGTGAATGTAACATTGTGTGTTCTCCTGAATTCTGCATAATCATATAGTTGTCCATCATTATTCAATAATTGATTAACCCTGTTGCTGTTGTCAAACCAGTTCTGGAAAAACAAAGACTTGTTTTTGTATGTTATGTCTTTATTATTCCAGATTGTATATCTATGTGTTGGAAAATTATGTTTAACATTAGGTTCCAAGTTAGATGTACAGGTTTATGAAAGTTAGCAAATTTAATAGGGATCTTACGCACATCAAAGTTGCATTTGATTATGAATTTTAGAGCACCAATCCATTGGAATATTAAATTAGGGATTATATTCCAAATGCAATCCTTACTTCTTAAATAGTTTTGTATCCATTTGATCTTAAATATTACATTAGAGGTTTTAAAATCCAGAGCATTCAACACTCCCTCACTTTGGGTGCTACATATTACCGCTTTTCTTAAAAAATGAGGTTTATTCCCCCATATGAAATTAAATAATTTAGTATCAACCATTTTAGTTAATGACAGAAGAACATTCAAGGCAAGGAAGATATAAACTGGACAGACCTTAAGATTTTGACAAAAGCACACATCCAGATAAAGAAAGATCTCTTAATAACAAGGAGTTAAATCTCTTTTCAATTTTCTCTACAATACGAGAGAAATTTAAGGTGGCTCTTTCTTTCTGAACTTTGCTAACTTTAATACCAAGATATGTGACCTTTCAGAGAAATATTACATGCTGAGTATCACATCTTTTCAAAGCAAATAATTCAAATGTCCTAATATTCAGAGATAAATCAGATACATGTGAGAAGGCATTGACACACTCAATAGCTTTCCTGACTTATGATCTTTCCAAAAAAGGTATATGTATATTTGTAAACAACAGCTGGTGCATGAAATCTAAGGAAGTCTTGCCTGAGGTAGAGTATCTCATGATAATCTGTAGACCACACTATTTACCAAGAGAGTTTTCAGCTATATTCTTCGTAGCTGTCTACTTACCACTGCAAAATTATGCTGGCACTAAGACCACACTCAATGAGCTGTATAAGGCCATAAGCAAACAGGAAAACAGTCATCCAGAGTACGCACTCCTAGTGACCGGGCACTTTAATGCAGCGAAACTTAAATCCGTTTAACCTAATTTCTACTAGCATGATAAATGTGCATCTTTTAACATCAGGAGGATAGCAAATTATATCATCCTGATTCCTGCTTACAAGCATGAAACTAAAGCAGAATGCACTCAATACAAAAGTGGTCAGATGAAGCAGATGCTAAGCTACAGGACTGTTTTGCTAGCACAGACTGGAATATGTTCCGGGATTTTTGAGGAGTACACCACATCAGTCACTGGCTTCATAAATAAATGCATTGATGACGTCATCCCAACAGTGACTGTACGTACATACCCCAACCAGAAGCCATGGATTACAGGCAACATCCACACTGAGCTAAGGGTAATGTTGCCGCTTTCAAGGAGCGAGACTCTAACCCAGAGGCTTATAAGGAATCCCGCTATGCCCTCCGACGAGCATTCAAACAGGCAAAGCGTCAATACAGGACTGATTGAATGTTACTACACCGGCTCCGGTGCTCGTTGGATGTGGCAAGGCTTGCAAAATATTACAGACTACAAAGGGAAGCACAGTCACGAGCTGCCCAGTGACAAGAGCCTACCGGATGAGTTAAACTACCTCCATGCTCGCTTCGAGAAAAGTAACACTGAAACATGCATGAGAGCATCAGCTGTTCAAGGACGACTGTGTGATCACACTCTCTGTAGCCAATGTGAGTAAGACCTTTAAACAGCTCCACATTCACAACAGTGGTAGGCCTGATCACCGACAACGATGAGAGCCTATAGGGAGGAGGTCAGAGACCTGGCCATGTGGTGCCAGGATAACAACCTCTCCCTCAACGTGATCAAGACAAAGGAGATGATTGTGGACTACAGGAAAAGGAGGACCAAGCACGCCCTCATTCTCATCGACGGGGCTGTAGTGGAGCTTCAAGTTCCTTGGTGTCCACATCAACAACAAACTATCATGGTCCAAACCCACCAACAAAGTCATGAAGAGGGCATAACAAAACCTATTCCCCCTCAGGAGACTGAAAGGATTTGGAATAGGTCCTCAGATCCTCAAACAATTCTACAGCTGCAACATGGAGAGCATCCTGACTGGTTGCATCACTGCCTGGTATAGCAACTTTTCGGCCTCCGACCGCAAGGCAATACAGAGGGTAGTGCGTACGGCCCAGTACATCACTAGGGCCAAATGTCCTGCCATCCAGGCGGTGTCAGAAGAAGGTCCTAAATATGGTCAAAGACTAGCCACCCTAGTCATAGACTGTTCTTTCTGCTACCACACGGCAAGCGGTATTGGAGCGCCAAGTCTAGATTCAAAAGACTTCTTAACAGCTTCTACCCTCAAGCCATAAGACTCCTGAACAGCTAATCAAATGGCCACCCAGACTATTTGCATTGCCCCCCACCTCTTTTACACTGCTGCTACTCTCTGTTGATTATCTATGCATAGTCACTTTAACCCGACTAACCTGTGCCCCCGCACATTGACTCTGTACCGGTACCCCTGTATAAAGCCTTGCTATTGTTATTTTACTGCTGCTCTTTAATTTTTTGTTACTTTAATTTTTTTATTTGTACTTATCTATTTTTTATTTAAAACTGCATTGTTGGTTAAGAGCCTGTACGTAAGCATTTCACTATAAGGTGCATGTGATAAATACAATTTGATTTGATGATAATGCTGATCATTTATGTTTGGAATTACCTGAGCAGAACTTGGTGTTGATAAGTCAATGTCTCAGCGCAGCCTTGAAATGCGAGAACAGGATCCAGGCAACAAGATGTTTCGAATGGACTCCATCCTCTCTGTAGAACATCTTTTTCGAAAAGCTGTCAAAGTTATCCAAGTATAACTCCAAGAGAGCTACAGAAGACTCGTAGCCAGTGGTGGAGTGCCAGCAAGCTACTGAATCTTTCACTGCCACAACTCAGTGATGGCAGTGGGCCTGAAATAATTAGATGTTTATTGGAGTCTTTCAGAATTCCAATCAGTTATATAAAATCCAGTTTCCGTCATTAACTCTTGATACTCCCCATCCCGGATCCGGGATCGTGAATAAAGCCTCAGGCTCATTAGCATAACGCAACGTTAACGATTTCTGAAAATCGCAAATAAAATGAAAATAATGCGCCTGCTCTCAAGCTTAGCCTTTTCTTAACAACACTGTCATCTCAGATTTTCAAAATATGCTTTTGAACCATAGCAAATCACTAATTTGTGTAAGAGTATTGCAAGCTAGCTTAGCATTTTGAGTAGCATTTAGCACGCAACATTTTCACAAAAACCAGATAACCAAATAAATAAAATCATTTACCTTTGAAGAGCTTCGGATGATTTCAATGAGGAGACTCTCAGTTACATAGCAAATGTTCAGTTTTTCCTGAAAGAATCTTTGTGTAGGAGAAATCGCTCCTTTTTGGCTACCGAAACTAACCGAAAATTCAGTCACCAAAACGTCAAACTTTTTCCAAATTAACTCCATAATATCGACCGAAACATGGCAAACGTTGTTTAGAATCAATCCTCAAGGTGTTTTTTCACATATCTCTTCATTGATATGCAGTTCATGGAAGCCTGCTTTCCCCTCAGAATCGCATGGAAAAATACCAGCAGCTGAAAAAGACGCACCAATTTCGACTGAGGACACCGGGCGGACACCTGGAAAATGTAGTCTCTTATGGTCAATCTTCCAATGATATGCCTACAAATACGTCACAATGCTGCAGACACCTGGGGAAACGACAGAAAGGGCAGGCTCATTCCGCTCGCATTCACAGCCATATAAGGAGACAATGGAAAACGGAGCCTCAAAAATCCTGCTGGTTTCCTGGTTGCCGTTTCATCTTGGTTTTGCCTGAAGCTCCCGTTCTAGGGCACCCACAGACAATATCTTTGCAGTTCTGGAAAATTCAGAGTGTTTTCTTTCCAAAGCTATCAATTATATGCATAGTCGAGCATCTTTTTGTGACAAAATATCTTGTTTAAAACAGGAACGTTTTTCATCCAAAAATGAAATTGCGCCCCCAGAGTTTCAAGAGGTTAAGAGCTAACCATCCTAATGTCATTAGATCCCACATGGATTACGACAATGACAGACCACGTGTTCTGGTGTAAAATGGTAGGAAGCAACCTAGTAATATCATGTACTTGAGCCCCAGGATTGCATAATGCTTTTGCCCTGGGAACCGAGATGTTTCTCACCATAGAGCTGCCGATTATAACAGCTTGTGAGATGGCAGAGGAGGTCTGGCAGTTTTTGTGCCTTGAGCTGACCACAAACCCCATTGTGGCAGACAGAAGAGCCGGGGCGTCAGGCAGCCTCGAGAGCCGGTGATCCGAGTCCAAGGCAGAATCCCCTTGGGAAGGAGTCAGGACAGGGAACGATGGTGCTCATACCTCCAAAGCCAGGAGGGCGAAGCTGTTTAAAAACTGGATTTGTGTCGGGCTTCCCAATGCAAAAGAAGTCCCACCTGCCACAGGCTACTTCCCTCCATTTGGCCTGAGGCAGGTAATGTGCTTCCATGGTTGGGCAGCAGGAATGGTGGCAGTATTATCCGCTAAGCCCATCAGAAGCGAGGGTCTCCAGTGGGAGACTTTTTCAGGGATGGGTACCTAGAAGGCATTGGCAATTCAATCAATTAGTGATGACATGGTGGTGATACTCTCAACACATCAGAATGGCGTCCAGCCTGTAAAGTCGAGAAGGAGAAGGTAGGTGGGGATGCTTTCCCTAATAGATTCTCTATAGTCATGTGCGAGTAAACAATTGTTGACCAACTCTGGTTGGTCCACATTGTCCCAGAAGAGAGCATTGTAAATATAGCTCCTGCAGCACACAAAAATGCTGTATTTTTCCTCTGAACATGGAAGCCTCTATGAGAAGAGACGTAGCAACTGTATCCGTTGTCACAGTGATAATGATTTACAGGCAGAGTAAAGAAATAAGATATAATAACTCATGTATTTTTCCAGATCTATGAAGGCCGTTACTAAATACACCAAAAATAAAATGAAACAAATAGACTCTAGTCTGTTAAACACTCTGCAACAAACAATTCACTCTCAACAATTTGTGCACTCGCTCTCCTTCCAGTCAAAGAGTGTGCATGACTGCTGGGTTGGGTCAAGGAAGTCAGGTGAATGAATGGGTACATAGCTAGCTAGCTGGCTAACTGCACTGTACAATTCATAAGAGACTGGTACTATGTAGTCAGCTAGCTAGCTATACATATTGCCAGACAGTAAATAAATAATTGATTTAACAAAAACAGACATTTTTGTCATATGATAATGTTATTTGGTCATATGATTATGGCAGGGTTCAAAGACGGGCAATAAAGAGAGTGAAAGCACCACCCATGTTGGGGTAAGGAGAGGACAAACATGTCATCAGGTGAGAATTAGAGTTTCAGTATAAGGCGCCGTCAGTTAAACTCGTCATGTTTCCTGACTGTAGCCCAAGTGCTAAAACAAAACAGTTGTTGCCAGCATGCTGATTTCCTTTGGTGTCATTGAAGTTGAATACGTGGCTGCACCCAACAATGAAACAATGCAGATTGAACCATGTTGCCTTCTGTCATATCCAGCAAAAGAAGCTGGAAACCATAGAAAGGACAACAATACGCCAGAATTGTATTGCTGGCAGTGGCAGGCATAAACAGGTAGTTGGTGCATTTAAGTGAACTAAGACTGAAGATCTGACCCCTCTCTGTACCACTATATGTCCACCTTTGTATAAGGTTGCAACTATTTATTGACTGTTATTGAATGTTTGTTTCACTTGATGGTGAATGACAACGAGTTGTTGCTATGTATTTTTGAATATTGCTTGAGCATGATGCAATACTGATTTGTTTATTTTGAAGTCGATTGCTTTTATTTCATATTGTAAGTTATATTTTGACTGTCACCTAATTATTTTATGAGTTTGCATTTGCAATTAAGTACTGTAACCAAGTAAGATGTTTCTGGACTCCTATTAAGTTATTTGAGTATAATCAATTATTTATTCAATACCATGTACAGCCAAGCGTGGTAAAGGATACATAAATAGAATAATTGGTTTTTACATTTAACTTTCGTGACCTTTAAGAGTAAGACCACAATTAAAGTAATATAGAAAATTATTTGTATTTCACTTGGGGTATATTGACCAAATGATCAGCGCATTTTTGGATGTATGTGCCAGGGGGTGTTGACACTAGAATTCATTGGCCATGACCCCCACCAATATCCAACGCAAAGCTAAACCCTTGTGTGTTTTATGGGCTGTGGCAGGTGAGAGCCATAGAGGTTGCTTTTCTCTTTGACATAAAAATGCATCAGGGCCAGCACTTGAATATGATTTGCAATTTTAAAGCTTTGTTTTTTACATGTTGTAACTGATAGCAACAATGTCTTTGTTCGGCTTATGTCTTCCTCTTTGTGTGTGTGTGTGTCTCTTCTGTATTTCTCTTAGTCCTCTGAGATCTATGCTTTCCACCACGGGGCTGTGTTGAACAATATTATGGGTACACCCGATCAGTGTGATTACGTCTCTCCACAGAGGAGAGGTCAACCGACGTGTACGACAGCACATTCCAGTTCCTGCAAATATCCAGCAACTTCACACAGCCATTGAAGAGGAGTGGGACAACATTCCACAGGCCACAATCAAGTTTGATCAACCCTATGCGAAAAAGATGTGTCGCGCTGTATGAGGCAAATGGTGGTCACACCAGATACTAACTGATTTTCTGATCCACACCTACTTTTTTTAAAAGGTATCTGTGACCAACATCTGTGTTCAGTCATGTGAAATCCATAAATTAGAGCCTAATTTACTTATTTCAATTTACTGATTTCCTTATACTGTATGAACTGTAAATGAGTAAAATCTTCGAAAATGTTTGCATGCTGAGTTTATATATTTTTTTAGTGTACATAAATGTAGACTCAAAAACTACTGTAGCAATGAATTCAATCGCACATGCTAGAGCTGCAGAGCTGGAACACTTCAATATTACGTTCTCACTCTCCGACTCTCCGTATGTGCATTATGTTGTTTGGTTAGAAAGTACTTGTACACTCAGAACTTTTATGTTTCACGGTGGTTTGTTTACCAGTCATGGCAGATACCTACTACTGAAAGTTGAAATGACCCTGGTGCCACGTGCGGCCTTGTTCCAGGTGCCATGGGTAGATCTATGGGCACAAGCTTTGAATGTGAAATGTTTTGTCATTTCAGATGAATTTCAGATGAAATTACACCTGGCTTCCTGGCAGCAAGGTGAGTCAGTGTCCTCTACGAGGCACACACACACACATCACCATCTGACTCAGTTGCTAAAACCAATTCGCACCCTGTTCCCTATATAGTGCACTACTTTTAACCAGGCTCCATATATAGAAAATTCTCCTGGGTTAATTTTTTTTATAGCACCATAAAGGTTCCATCTATAACTTTATGAGTGTGGTTCTTTATAGAATCTTCAAAAAAGGTTGTATATAGCACCAAAAAGTGATTCACTATGCACAACAAATTCTCCAGTATTAAAAATATAAATATTTTAAATCAACACGGGAAGTGTTGAGTCTGTGGACCCATATAGACACAGGAACAGTGTTAAATTAACACACTGCTTAGTGTAATGCCTTATTCAACTATTTCCAAGAGTGCTTTTCCTTTCGATTACATTATAGGGTTACCATCCATAACTGTATTTGTGACCTAATGGCTCGATTTGGTCTTATGTTTTAACATTTAAAATTATGTTTTTTACATTGGCTAAAATTAGAGACTCAGAGATAGAAAAGGGTATATCATACACTACAGTTGAGGAACAATGGGAAGGTAATTCTGCATTGAAAGTTGATAAACATGTAACCAAATTTTTGAGAAAATAGCCCTTGAATGTTTTGGTAAACCTACTGGAGAGCTCTTCTTTGTCTACACCCATCCAGCATCGTTCACATCTTCTTAAGCCTTAGCCCCACCCATGTCTTTAAGGATTCACATGTGAGGCCAAGTACTAAACAAACAAATTTCAAGACTAAAGACTACGTGTTCAAACTACGTGTGTATTCGTGCCAGACTGCACTCTGAACGTTCGCAAACTTAGTGTTGTCAGATCACTCTTGGAGCGTTCAGAATGCACACTGGCCGAGGAGTAGGGTTGATCCGAGGGTTCTGCCCTAACAACAGCAGTCAAGCTCCCAAGCTAACTGACTATTTTACTCACCCAAGCAGGCTGTTTTTATGTTATCCAGAGCTTTGGAGACTAACAGTCCTGCTGGCAACAATTTAATTACACTTATTTGCTGACGTTTACTGACACCGTTCATATTCAACGGTTGTTGAACATTCGTAAATTTGGAAGCTATTCTGCATTTTGGCACACTCATATGACAGTGCTCTGAAAACGGAGTAGATAGCCAGAGCGAATTTACCAGCTACATCATTCGACAATTGTTGCAGTGACATAAGAGACAATCTATTGAAATGGTTACTTGCATAGTGGTGTATTTTGTTTAGACATGTAGCTAACTAGCTAAACAATGAACCATAATCCCAACTCATTACGTTACTACCCTGCATGGATCTGCAGGTAACTAACCAGCTCGGTTCAATGTTAGGTAGCAAACATTAGGCTTTAACTAACAAAGCCAATGGCTCTGAGATATGAACAATATTACTACACAGATCATACACATAATGTTAGCAACTAAGCCAGCCAGCTAACATTAGCAAGCTACTGAACAGTATGCTTTTGTGATAAAATGCATCTCGGTGAGAGGTGTAGGAGTCAGGCGCAGGAGAGCAGGGATGTCTGAGAAGCGTATTGAATAATATAGTCCAATACAAAACGGCACAGACAAAAATCCCAAAACTACGCTCTCGAATACTCAGAAACATGGAGGAACAAACACAGTTCCGACACTTTACATACACGTGCGTAATAGTGAAAAACATCAAATACAATCGAGCGCAATACACACAAGTCTAATCCTGCACGAATTAAGGCTGGTAACAGGTGCCCTATATACACACAGAAATTAACGCAATTGAAACCAGGTGTGAAAAGGAACATAGACAAAACAACTAGAAAAGGAAAAAGGGATCGGTAGCGGCTAGTAAGCTGGCGACGCCGAGAGCCGAGCGCCACCCGAACAGGGAGAGGAGTTACCGTCGGTAGAAGTCGTGACTATCAAACTCTAATTTTGCTGGGCCTTCCACTGCTTTCAAATCTCGGTCCTCCAGATAGTGGAGAGCAATGCTTTCGCAATTCTACTACGTGATATCTACGGGGTCAATTTCACGCCATACTATGTATTGAATTCAAAATGCAACAAATCGTGAACAGGAAAAATAAAGTTGAGAATGTAAACATTATATTTTTGAGGATGGGTGAAATAATGGATGTTGAAATCAAAAACCAAAATGCAGAAAATTGTAAACAAAAATTAGACAATAATTAAATAAGTCAATCATTTTAAAGCGAGAGCAAAACTATGACAAATTATTAAAAATATATATTTGAAAACGAATGCAAAAATTGTTTTTGGTTAAACTTTCTCAGCAACCAATCCTATTGAATACATTTTGCCTTAGCTCTTGCCTGCATGTACTACCATTTGGTTACGCTACTCGTATCTATGCTTTTGATGTCAGTCTTTTTGATTGCGAGCTCTGACATTCTTTTTCAGTGAAGGGTGGGGTTTAGAGGGAGGCTTAAACAATGAGTCTCCATTGGTCCGCTAGTTTTGGAGTGACGTTCGGCTTGACATGTTGTGTGGTCCTCGTCAGGAAAGAAGCAGTTTATTAGTCAGGAAAGAAGGCAGTTTATTAGGCTAAAGATTAAATAAGTTGTGATGAACTTCACAGGGTGGAAAAAGTGCAAGGTGATGAGATTGATGATCCTTTTCGAAAAATATTTAGGGTCTTATTCTGGTGACATGATAATAGGGTGCTTGGCTGCTGATTGCCAAATAAAAATAATCTAGTCCTTTTGTACATAATAATCTCTTGATGTAGGCTGTACGTGTGCTCTAGCCAACATCGTGCTCCCCAAAATGTGGAAAAAGTCAAGGGGTCTTTATACTTTCCAAATGCACTGTATCCAACAGTGCACAGAGCGCATATGCCAATACAAGTGGGCACACTTGCTATATAATGCAAACCATTTTGAGAGAAAAGCATGAGTAAACTACATGAGGATAAAACATAAAACATGTTTTTATGTGAACTATGTCTTCACACACAGCCTTTTATTTGCAACAAGTAAATTACATAGAAACATACCACTGGTGTGTCACGAATATTACCGAAGGTGACTCCCCTTCTTGTTCGGGTGGCGCTCGGCAGTCGTCGTCGCCGGTCTACCAGCTATCACCGATCCGTTGTTCTGTGTTCCTTTGGTTTTGTCTGATTGGTATCACCTGTTTCTTGTTTGGTTGTTAGGGTGGGGTTATATATAGTTTGTTCAGCCTGCTTCTGTTTCGTGCGGGCTTGTTCGTCTGTTCTGTGTTTGAGTGTATTTTGTTTGTATTTTGGGTTTCGCGCTGTCCGTTTATTATTTCTGATCATTTGTTTTCCTACTTTTGTTCATGTTATTTTTCCTGGACATTAAAGCGTGTTTTTCCCACATCTTTTGCTCTCTGCGCCTGACTCCACACCTCCTCACTCATTTCTCCTCACTCATTTCTCGTAACATGGTGGGAAAATGTTCACATAGAAATATATCAGCAATTGGATGGAAAACTAGCTACAGACTGACCAGGCTCATCCATAGTAAATTAATATTGGGAAGGTGTACTTAACATTTAAAAACTCAATGTTTAGTTATTATCCTAGAGTTAATTTCTATGACAACATTAGCCTAAGTAGGTACATAGTTAATACCACGTATTTTGGAGGACGTGATTTAATAACCATCTCTCTGTCACTAACAAATACAGTCATGGGAGGTAACGTTACAATTCATTTGAAAGCAAAAGGCATCATGGGAAGCATGCAAATTAGGCATGTTGCAAATGAATCTACAGTAGAGCTATGCAAACGCCATAATCAAGTTCATTTGAACACTAAGTTTAATGGGGAACACAGCAACATAGTTACATTTTTAACACTTTCAAACTTTTACTTTAACACCAGTTCAGTGGGACTCAAATGTTCACAGAAAATAGTGTACATTTAACACTTTCCAAGTGAAATGTCTACCATTGATTTGGTGCGATTGATGCAAGTCGCGGCTATAAAGAAGACACTTCAAGTCAATCTTCAATCACTCATCTACACTTACATTGAGAATATTCTCAATTCTGCATAATGTGCTGGTAAAGCCAATTCATCTAAACACACTTTACATTAACCTGAATAGTAATTCTGAAATAGGCTGAAAAAGCCTAGTTGTGTGTGTGAAATGCCTTTATTCTGAGAGCAAAGACATAGAAGAGCTCTTCATATTCACAATGTGTCTTAAAGGTCAGTTGTGTAACATGTCTTGATCTTCGCATGCTGACAGTACAAGGGCAAAATACCTGCCTGAAGTAATACACATTCATTAAGGAACTTGAACTCAATACCTGGTCTGAAGCATGCTTCCTGTAGACAAGTCTCCCCTACACTCATTTTGTCAATATATAACAATGCCAATGGACACATTGTTTTGCAAATCTACCCTTTTTCTGAGTGTGACAGATATGAGCATATGATGCTCCAACTACATTCATGGAAATATTACTGCAAAGGACTGTCAGCATTCAGGGCACTGGGAGAAATGGCTTTTGCAAGATTATCGAAAAAGTAAATATGTGGGTTGGTTGTTTAGCAATAAAGCCGACACGTGCACAACTATGGGGCAAAACCCTGTTGGCTTAGACTGTTGACAACATGTCAACTATATTTAGTCTCCAAATATTTATTGAAAACATAAATACATTTGAACACTTGTCTCTCAAATATATTGTTACAGTTGTTCGTTATACAAGACATGGTATCAATAACGAGATACAACGAGCTGAAACGTGCCACCTACGATTCCTCACATTGCAGCTTTGTGTTATTGTTGATAGCTAGCTAACCATTCAGAATCATAACACCACACAGCCTTCTGCCTCATCGATGCACATGCATGATTTGTCAGGCAAACCGTCTATTAGACATGCAGTTACCAGGTTGCAAACGGTGTGTATTAAAATTCGAATGGCCTCTGTTGCAGTTACCCAAATGGCCGCAGTACACATGCAAGATGTGTACTGTACATACACACACAGTGCATTCGGAAAATATTCAGACCTATTCCCCTTTTTCACATTTTGTTAATTAAGTTACAGCCTACTTCTTAAATATATTTTTTTACCTCAATCTACCCCATAATGAGAAAGTGAAAACAGGTTTTTAGCAACGTATACAAATGTATAAAAAAAAAAAAAATCTAACCTACATAAGTATTCAGACCCTTAGCTATAAGGCTAAATTGAGCTCAGGTGCATCCTGTTTCCATTTATCATCCTTAAGCTGTTTCTACATCTGACTGGAGTACACATGTGGTAAATTCAATTGATTGGACATGATTTGGAAAGGCACACGCCCGTCTATATAAGGTCCCAGAGTTGACAGTGCATGTCAGAGCAAAAACCAAGCCATGAGGTCGAAGGATTGTACAAAACAAATGGAGGGTGGGTCAATGTAATAGTCTGGGTGGCCATTTGATTAATTGTTCAGCCTTCTTATGGCTTGGGGGTAAAAGCTGTTAAGGAGGCTTTTGGTCCTAGACTTGGCGCTCTGGTACCACTTGCCGTGCGGTAGCATAGAAAACAGTCTATGACTTGAATGACAGGAGTCTTTGACAATTTTATGGGCTTTCCTCTGACACCGCCTATTAAATAGGTCCTGGATTGCAGGAAGCTTGGCCCTAGTGATGTACTGGGCCATACTCACTACCCTCTGTAGCACCATGTGGTCAGATGCTGAGCAGTTGCCAGACCAGGCAGTGATGCAACAGGTCAGGATGCTCTTGATTGTGCAGCTGTAGAACTTTTTGAGTATCTGGGGATCTATGCCAAATCTTTTCAGTCTCCTGAGGGGGAAAAGGTTTTGTCGTGCCCTCTTCAAGACTGTCTTGATGTATTTGGACCATGATAGATCATTGGTGATGTGAACACCGCTTGAAACTTGAAACTCTCGACCCGCTCCACTACAACCCCATCGATGTAAATGGGGGCCTGTTTGGATCACCTTTTCCTGTAGTCCACGATCAGCTCCTTTGTCTTGCTAATGCTGAAGGAGAGGTTGTTTTCCATGCACCACACTGCCAGTTCTCTGACCTCCTCCCTATAGGCTGTCTCATCGTTGTCAGTGATCAGGCCTACCACTGTTGTATCATCATAAAACTTAATGGTGGTATTAGGAGTCGAGTTTGGCCACACAGTCGTGGGTGAAAAGGGAGTGCAGGAGGGGCCTAAGTACACACCCCTGAGGAGCCCCAGTGTTGAGGATCAGCGTGGCAGACGTGATGTTGCCTACCCTTACCACCTGGTGGCGGACCGTCAGGAAGTCAGTTGCAGAGGGAGTTGTTTAGTCCCAGGGTGCTTAGTTTAATGATGAGTTTTGTGGGCACTATGGTGTTGAACGCTGAGCTATAGTCAATGAACAGCATTCTCACATAGGTGTTCCCTTTGTTCAGGTAGGAAAAGGCAGTTTGGAGTGCGATTACGTCATCTGTGGATCTGTTGGGAAGGTATGCGAATTGGAGCAAACCATTGCTAGCGGTCATCAGCTAACCTTTAGCTCGGAAAGCTCTCGCCAGTTTGAACAACGCGACTCTAACCCGAGCATAACGGACCTATTATTTTTATCCCCGGATTCCCACCGCAAACTGAACATTTTCATCTGGATCTTCACAACTAGCTAACCGCAACCCCGGAGGACAACTCCTGGCTAGCGTTTCCATCCACTTAGCTTAAAGCTAGCCCGGCCAGAGCTCCTGTGCTACCACCGAAGCATACACCTGGGCTACAATATCCAGACCCCTTCTACAGCCGTTACGGGGCATGGAACCCCACAGATTCTCTACTACTGGAATACCGACATAATCTGCCCAAGGACTCAGGCGCAACGCCCGCTGAAGGCCCATTATGCTATCCAGCTAGGCCTGCTTAGCTACCTAGAGCCACTTGGAACCCTACTAATTCCACGACCGGTCTATCGACGTCACCGCATGAAGAGGCAACAATCAGCCTTAACCCCATCGTGACGTCCCCCAAAGGCTAACTTTCTAGCCCTTGATATCTGCGTGCTTGCTAACCCGGCCTGCTAACTGCTAGCCTGTCCCGGTCTGCTAACTGCTAGCTTGTTTAGCCCCGGCCTACTAACTGTTAGCTTGTTAGCACAGGCCTGTTAACTGTCTGAATCGCCGTGTCCCCAGCCAGCCCAACCACTCACTGGACCCATATTTATTTTTAATCTCTTTTCTATTTTTAATTCGATTTTACCTTCCGGTAACCTGCCTCACCCAATGTGATACGGAATCGCTATTATTTTAAATTTTAGAACACATTCAAGAACCTCCAGAAGCTAACCAGCTAATTAGCTACAAGCTATTTAGTCATTGTCAGCCACTGCTAGAGGCTTTTACCTTCTGCACAGCCAGCCCTGTTTTTTAGCCTGGATAATACTTGCCAGTCTACCAGTATCGAACTGTCTCTCCACAACAATGCCTGATTCCTGCCGCAATCCCTGGGCAGCTAGAGCCCAATACTCCACCGGATCCTTGCTGTAAACTCTGGACCATGGCTAACGCCACTGCCACGGAGCTAGCACCAGTTAGCCGTGAGCCAGGCACATCTCCCTGCAAGCACACACATCTCCCTGCCAACCCTGAGCAGACCCCCCCCCCCCCCCACTACCACCCCCGGGCTACTAACTTTAAACGCTGTGTCAATAGCGTAGTGATGGCTTCCCTGTCCCATCTACTGCTGCCCCCTTGGCACTGTGATCCCTTGGCTACATAGCTGATGCCTGCTGGACACTGCCGTCACTTGGCTACATAGCTGATGCCTGCTGGACTGTCCATTAATCACGGTACTCCATTCTGTTTGTTTATGTTTTATCTGTCGGCCCCAGCCGTGAACTCAGGCTCTGTGTGTAGTTAATCTTACCCTCTCTGCCTAGTCATCACCATTTTACCTGCTGTTGTTGTGTCAGTTGATTAGCTGTTGTTATCTCACCTGTTTTTTTAGCTAGTTCTCCCAATCAACACCTGCGATTACTGTGTGCCTCGCTGTATTTCTCTCTCAAATGTTAATATGCCTTGTATACTGTTGTTCAGGTTAGTTATCATTGTTTTAGTTTACAATGGAGCCCCTAGTTCCACTCTTCATACCTCTGATACCTTCTTTGTCCCACCTCCCACACATGTGGTGACCTCACCCATTACAACCAGCATGTCCAGAGATACAACCTCTCTTATCATCACCCAGTGCCTGGGTTTACCTCTGCTGTACCCGCACCCCACCATACCCCCATCTGCACATTATGCCCTGAATATATTCTACCATGCCCAGAAATGTGCTCCTTTTACTCTCCCTGATCCACCTCTACGCAGATGACACCATTCTGTATACTTCTGGCCCTTCCTTGGACACTTTGCTATCTAACCTCCAAACAAGCTTCAATGCCATACACCACTCTTTCTGAGGCCTCCAACTGCTCTTAAACGCTAGTAAAACCAAATACATGCTTTTCAACCGTTCGCTGCCTGCACCCGCACGCCCGACTAGCATCACCACCCTGGATGGGTCCGACCTAGAATATGTGGACATCTATAAGTACCTAGGTGTCTGGCAAGACTGTAAACTCTTCTTCCAGACTCATATCAAACATCTCCAATCTAAAATAAAGTCTAGAGTCGGCTTTCTATTCCGCAACAAAGCCTCCTTCATTCACGCCGCCAAACTTACCCTAGTAAAACTGACTATCCTACCGATCCTAGACTTCGGCGATGTCATTTACAAAATAGCTTCCAATACTCTACTCAGCAAACTGGATGCAGTTTATCACAGTGCCATCTGTTTTGTTACTAAAGCACTATATACCACCCACCACTACTGCGACCTGTATGTTCTAGTCGGCTGGCCCTCCCTACATATTCGTCGCCAGACCCGCTGGCTCCAGGTCATTTACAAGTCCATGCTAGGTAAAGCTCCGCCTTATCTCAGTTCACTCGTCACGATGGCAACACCCACCCATAGCACGCAGGTGTAGCAGGTGTATCTCACTGATCATCCCTAAAGCCAACACCTCATTTGGCCGCCTTTCCTTCCAGTTCTCTGCTGCCTGTCACTGCAATAAATTGCAAAAATTGTTGAAGTAGGAGACTTTTATCTCCCTCACCAACTTCAAACATCTGCTATCTGACCAGCTAACCGATCGCTGCAGCTGTACATAGTCCATCGGTAAATAGCACACCCAATTTACCTACCTCATCCCCATACTGTTTATATTTATTTGCTTTTCTGCTATTTTGCACACCAGTATCTCTACCTGCACATAACCATCTTATCATTTATCACTCCAGTGTTAATCTGCAAAATTGTAATTGTCCGCCTACCTCCTCATGCCTTTTGCTCACAATGTATGTAGACTATTTTTTTCTTTCTACTGTGTTATTGACTTGTTTACTCCATGTGTAACTCTGTGTTGTTGTCTGTTCACACTGCTATGCTTTATCTTGGCCAGGTCACAGTTGTAAATAAGAACTTGTTCTCAACTAGCCTACCTGGTTAAATAAAGGTGAAATAAATAAAATAAAATAGGGTATCTTGGAGGATGCTGCAGATGTGAGCCATGATAAGCCTTTCAAAGCACTTCATGGCTACCGACACGAGTGTTGTGGGGTGGTAAACATTTAGGCAGGTTACCTTTGCTTCCTTGGGCACAGGGACTATGGTGGTCTGCTTGAAACATGTTGGTGTTACAAACTCCGTCAGAGAGAGGTTGAAAATGTCAGTGAAGACACCTGCCAGTTGGTCTGCACATGAATTGAGTACACGTACTGGTAATCCATCTGGCCCGTGGATTTGTGAATGTTGACCTGTTTAAAGGTCTTGCTAACATCGGCTACCGAGAATGTTATCACACCGTCATCCAGAACAACTAGTGCTCTCATGCAAGCTTCAGTTTTGCTTGCTTCAAAGCGAGCATAAAAGGCATTTAGCTCGTCTGGTAGACTCGCATCACTGGACAGCTCGTTTCTGGGTTTCCATTTGTAGTCCGTAATAGTTTAAGCCCTGCCACATCCCACGAGTATCAGAGCCAGTGTTGTAGGATTCAATCGTATTCCTGTATTGACGCTTTGCTTGTTTATTTTATCTGAGGGCATAGCAGGATTTTATATATGCGTCCGAATTAGTGTCCCGCTCCTTGAAAGCGGCAGCTTTAGCCTTTAACTTGCTGCAGATGTTAGCTGGAATCCATCGCTTCTGGTTGAGATATGTACCGTTGAAGTTTACATAAATCTTTGCCAAATACATTTGAACTCAGTTTTTCACAATTCATCAGAGTAAAAAATCCCTGTTTTAGATCAGTTAGGATCACCACTTTATTTTAAGAACGTGAAATGTCAGAATACTAGTAGACAGAATGATTTATTTCAGCTTTAATTTCTTTCATCACATTCCCAGTGGGTCGGAAGTACAGACACTTGTGTCAGATGTTTCGGGTAGCCTTCCACAAGCTTCCCACAATACATTGGGTGAATTTTGGCCCATTCCTCCTGACAGAGCTGGCGTAACTGAGTCAGGTTTGTTGGCCTCCTTGCTCACACATGCTTTTTCTGTTCTGCCCACACATTTTCTATAGGATTGAGGTCAGGGCTTTGTGATGGCCACTCCAATACATTGACTTTGCTATTTTGCAACAACTTTGGAAGTATGCTTGGGGTCATTGTCCATTTGGAAGACCCATTTGCGACCAAGCTTTACCTTCCCGACTGATGTCTTGAGATTTTGCTTCAATATATCCACATATATTTCATTCCTCGTGATGCCATCTAGTTTGTGAATTGCACCAGTCCATCCTGCAGCAAAGCACCCCCACAACATGATGCTACCACCCCCGTGCTTCACAGTTGGGATGGTGTTATTTGGCTTGCAAGCCTTCCCTTTTTTCCTCCAAACATAACGATGGTCATTATGGCCAAACATTTCTATTTTTGTTTCATCAGAGCAGGGGACATTTCTCAAAAAAGTACAATATTTGTCCCCATGTGCAGTTGCAAACCGTAGTCTGGCTTTTTTATGGTGGTTTTGGAGCAGTGGCTTCTTCCTTCGCGGCCTTTCGGGTTACGTCGATATAGGACTCGTTTTACTGTGGATATAGATACTTCTGTACTTGTTTCCTCCAGCATCTTCACAAGGTCCTTTGCTGTTGTTCTGGGATTTATTTGCACTTTTCGCACCAAAGTACATCCATCTCCAGGAGACAAAACGCATCTCCTTCCTGAGCGGTATGATGGCTGTGTTGTACCATGGCGTTTATACTTGTGTACTATTGTTTGTACAGATGAACGTGGTACTTTCAGGCATTTGGAAATTGCTCCCAAGGATAAACCAGATTTGTGGAGGTCTGCAATTTTTTTCTGAGGTCTTGGCTGATTTCTTTTTGATTTCCCCATGATGTCAAGCAAAGAGGAACTGAGTTTGAAGTTTTGTTTAACTCTAATGATGTCAGTTAGCCTATCAGAAGCTTCTAAAGCCATGACATATTTTTCTGGAATTTTCCAAGCTGTTTAAAGGCACAGTCAACTTAATGTATGTAAACTTCTGACCCACTGTAATTGTGATACAGTGAATTATAAGTGAAATAATCTGTCTGTAAACAAGTGTTGAAAAAATGACTTGTGTCCTAACCGTAGATATCCTAACCGACTGCCAAAACTATAGTTTGTTAACAAGAAATTTGTGAAGTGGTTGAAAAATGAGTTTAATGACTCCAACCTAAGTTTATGTAAACGTCCGACTTCAACTGTTAATACGGTCATTGTAGGGCCAATGTCGCCAATGCACTTATTGATGAAGCCGATCACTGAGGTGATTTCACAGAACATTTTCCTGTCTGTGCTAGCAAAACAGTCCTTTAGTGTAGCATTCTCGTCATCTCACCACTTCCATATTGAGCAAGTCAGATTTGCCAAAAGGAGGGTGGGGGAGAGCTTTGTATGCATCTCTGTGTGTGGAGTAAAGATGGTCTAGAGTTTATTTTCCTCTGTTTGCTCGTGTGACATGCTGGTAAAAATGTGGTAAAACTGATTTAAGTTTGCCTGCATTAAAACCCCCGGCCACTCGGAGCGCAGCTTATGGGTGAGCATTTTCTTGTTTGCTTATGGCCTTATAGAGTTGGTTTTGTGCGGCCTTAGAGCCAGCATCTTTCTGTGGTGGTAAATAGATGGCTATGAAAAATATAAATGAGAACTCTCTTGGTAGATAGTGTGGTCTACAGCTTATAATAAGGTATTCTACCTCAGACGAGCAATACCTCGAGACACCGCGGACCAGCTGTTATTAACAAAAAGACACACACCCACACCCCTCGTCTTACCAGATGTAGCCTCTCTGTTCTGCCGGTGCATTGAAAATCCACCAAGCTCTATATTCTCCATGTCATCGTTCAGCCATGACTTAGTGAAACATAAGATATTACAGTTATTTTTGTACCGTTGGTAGGATAATTGTAATCATAGGTCGTCAATTTTATTGTCCAATGATTGCATGTTAGCAAGTAGATTTAATGGCAGTGAGTTTACTCGCTCGCCTACAGATTCTCAAAAGACAGCCCGATATGCGTCCACTTTTCCTCAGTTTTTTCTTCTCGCAAATGACAGGGATCTGGGCCTGATCGCGGGAGAGCAGTATATCTTTCTTGTCAGACTTGTTAAAGGAAAAAGCTTCTTCCAATTTGTGTTGAGTAATCCCTGTTCTGATGTCCAGATGTTATTTTCGGTCATAAGATACAGTAGCAGCAACATTATGTACAAAATAAGTTACAAACCATGCAAAAAGAAGAACAAAATAGCACAGTTGGTTACAGGCATGTAAAACATCAGCCATCCTCTTCAGCGCCATCTTACGTTCCAGGTAGAACACTATTCAGTTCTAGCGAGAACTCTTTTAGGTTCCATGAAGAACCCTCTGTGGAAAGGGTTCAACCTGGAACCAAAAAAGGTTCTTCAAAAGTTTATCCTATGGGGACAGCCAAATAAATCCCTTTAAAGTTCTAGATGGTACCTATAATTCTGATTTTGCATAAAACCTGGTTGAGGAAATGCTGTCATGGAAGCTGTATCACTAAGAAACAGGGTTTCAAATTGCGTTTGAAGAGCTCTTGAGTTTCAAAAAGATAGATTTTACTGTATTATGGTAAACATGATCGAATCAGTACAGTAAAAGATGCAGAGAGAGTTCTGTTGATGCAGTTTTAACAGAACAAAATAGTAAAGTGTAGTAGATAATAGTCTATGACCTGTCCTAGTTTTGGGACAACATACATGTCTGAGCAGAGCTGATAAAGCTCCTAAAAATCAGTTTGTCACAAATGTGATTTTGGGAGATTTAGGAACCCGTCTGGTCTCAAAATATATCTGTCTGGAATATAAATAAATAATGTAGCCTAGCTAGGTACAGTATGAAACAGTCTGAGAGAGAAAGATCCACAATGAATTAGAAAACAAACATAATTTGGAAGCTCTTATGTCTTCTATCCTCCCCATATTTAGAAATGTATTCACATCCCAAATAAATTTAGTAATTTGAAAAACAGATGTTTTATTTTGAGGTGGTGTCCAATTCAACCGCACAGCTGTGTGGCCCTACATTTCCATAACAAAAGATGGGTTGTTTCCTTCATTTGCTGGATGATGTTCTAATGTTTCTAGCCCTGGTCCCTGGGTGGATATCCATAACAACTGTGCATTTGAGTGCATTTTTGGGGTGAATATCTATTGTTTTGTGTCAGGTTGGGTACTATGTCAGAAAAAGCAACTAATAAAGGTTGTTTTGTATTACAACTATGCTTTCTGGCCAACCTTCGATAAAAATAAATAGATTTGTAATGAGGAACAAGCTCCATGAAATCAAATAGGTGATTGTAGACAATCTCTGGTTGATTGGTTCATGAGAGATAAACTTGGCAACATTAGATACCCCAATGGGCCGTGGATGGGGAAGCTTAATCTCATTCAACCACTATGATCTATCAGAAGTGACTCTTTTTGCCAGTGGCATAATATGTTTTCCCATCTTGAGGTTAAAAAAAGAAATTATTATAGTCAGTACCTATTAACCTTCACACTGGTGGGAATTGGCTATCTGCATGGGCTAAATTGGAATGTTTCTTACGGAAGAAATATGAAATGCATACACATGGTTGCAATTGAAAGAGATCAGTTTGGAGATGATGGGAAAATTAGTAGACCAAAGTTGATGACATAACAGTTCACCTGACACAAGACTGAATCCAAACAATAAACTGTTGATTTTATGTGCATTTTACATTACTGTACTTTTCACATTTTCTGACAATGAAATCTGAATAAATTCAGTAACATGATAAGAACATTCATGGAAAATGTGGGGTAGGTGCAACATAAAACAAACAAATGACAAGGGTTTGAGTGAGATGACCAACTTGTAGACACACCAGGTGGACATACACAAAGTTGCCACACACCTCTCCAAAGTGTCCACTGTTCCTAAGTTATTTTAATGCACTTTTTTTGACTCTAAGAAGAGTCTTCAACTATAAGGTGCTTTTTTGAGCTCTTCTCGCTGTGCTGTTGAGGAACTAGAGCAAGCACACTTGTAGTAGTTTTGTTTGGAACACGACACTGCATCCCCGCCATCACACAATTATTGGGGTTGTTTTCGCAATCCAAAAATAGCCCATTATATATCGCAATCTGGCACAGGTGGAATTTGTTTATTGCAATCGATGCATGGCAACAATTTCATAGCACCATGTGTTCAAAGAGTAAAGGTAAAACCCTGCCTGTCCAGGGACACTTGTAACCCATGGTCATACATGGGTCACCTGTTCCCGGAGGCTGACTCCTCAAATGAGGCCTAAGTAGGGCATCAGTACAGCCATCCAAAGCAAAAGTCTTCATTAAGGCTCATTAGCAGGTTTCCTATTCAAATGTATTCAGTGCAGATTACAAAACGCGGCTCTGGGGTGGAGAAGAGCAGTCCAGTAAATCACTAATTGATGTTTCACTATTCCATTACTGCTTATTTCTCAGATTGGTCCAGACTAACTACTGTACTAGCCAGACAGACATTACCATTGCCAGAAACATCTCCCTAATAATAATATGAAATATTCATTCTGATCTAGGAGCCTGCCTACGCTACAGTGGCCGAAATCATGCAGGCTGCAGGCTCTTCAGGAGAGTGTGTCCTATCTCTAACCTTTCCCTAAGTGGAAAACTCAAATATCTAAATAATTACTGTATTTCGGAAAATGTATTCTACCGTAAGTCTAAAATGATATAGGGAGAGGGAAGGGGATAGAAGCAGTGGAGTTGAACAACAGCTACCAGTGGATTAGGGGGTCAGGAATTGTCTAGGAGTAGGGGGTCTGAAGATAATACTCCACCCTCCTGTATCGAAGGCAATTTCCTTGACAGGGTGAGTCCTCTAAAGCAGTGGGTCTGAGTCTCTTGGATTCGTGTCATATTCAGAAAACTATATCAGAAGGCCTGCTGAGGGAGGCTGGTAAGAACTCTGTGATGGCACTACTGTGTTTGCTTTCACTTTGGGTGCATCCAAAACGCAAACCTATTCCCTTTATAGTGCACTACTTTTGACCAAGAGCTTTGTTTAAAATTAGTGTACTATAAAAGGAATAGGGTGCTATTTGGGATGCAATACTCACTCTCCTATACACTATTCTGTCTTGTTCTGTTTAATTCTCTTTCATCGAATCACTTCAACATGTCTAATCTGTGAGGATTGGTCTGTTTTTAATTTTAATTAACTTGATTGTGTCACACTCTGACCATAGTTTGCTTTGTATGTTTCTATGTTTTGTTTGGTCAGGGTGTGATATGAGTGGGCATTCTATGTTACATGACTAGTTTGTCTAGATCTATGTTTGGCCTGATATGGTTCTCAATCAGAGGCAGGTGTTAGTCATTGTCTCTGATTGGGAACCATATTTAGGTAGCCTGTTGGATTTTGTGGGTGATTGTTCCTTTTCCTGTGTTAGTTTGCACCAGTTTAGGCTGTTTCGGTTTTCACGTTACGTTTTTGTATTGATTCGTGTTTCCTTTGTTTTGTTAAACATGAATCTCAATAGCCACGCCGTATTTTGGTCCGACTCTCCTTCATATAAAGAAAGCCGTTACAGATTGTTATTAATTTTGACAATACTTTCCTGTTATTGCAAAACGCTGATCTCAATTTATTTTTCATTTTATGCTGGAAGATTGAGTGAAATGATAACACCTGAATACACCTGTTCATATACAGTACCAGTCAAAGGTTCAGAATTAATTTGAAAAATATGATGTTTCTATTCCAAGAACAATTAAAAACAAAACCTTCAGGGGTTCCGTTTCCGGAAAATATGGCGCTGTACGTGACGGTAGGGAGTAGGCTACATTACTAAGAGTATAACTTTTCCCTACCCTAATTGTAGTCTAACAAATACCCAAAAGGAGATGCTGTGAAAATAATCAAGATCAGTCCCCATGCGTGTCTCAGAGCAGTGCGAAACGGTGCTGAAAGAGTTGACCACACGCAGGTAGGCTATTGCTTTAATCCTATTGCTTCTAACTTCAATATGCTTTTGAAATAAATAAGACCTACACCACTTTTAACAGAACATTACTCAACACTAGTGAGACTAATGTTGCCTACGGTAGGCCTACAATATATATAAAAAAATGTTTTCAATTTATTTTATTTATGAGATAAGTGAGGTAAAGGCAAAAGAAAGGCCATGTTCGCGAAGTAAATACAATATAGCAAGTAAAACACTGGAATGGTAGATTTGCAGTGGGAGAGTGTGCAAAGTAGAGATAGAAATAATGGGGTACAAAGGCTCAAAATAAATAAATACAGTAGTATTCTCACCAATTTGAGAATTCTGTTAATTGACGACAGCTCAACTATTCCACATAGTGCCCTCCAAGCTCAGGACCCTGGGACTAAACACCTCCCTCTGCAACTGGATCTTGGACTTCTTGACGGCCTGCCCACAGGTGTTGAAGTTAGGCAATGACAGACCCAGAACGCTGACCGTCAACACAGGGGCCTCTCAGGGGTGAGTGCTTACTTCCATGCTCTACTCCCATTTCACTCATGACTGTGTGGTAGCCCACAACTCCAAAACCATCATCAAGTTTACAGAAGACACAACAGTGGTAGGCCTGATCAGCAATGACGATGAGACCACCTATAGAGAGGTCAGGTGGGATGTAGTGGAGTGGGTCGAGAGATTCCAGTACCTTGGTGCTCACATCACTAAGGAATTAACATGATCCACACACAACAGCACAGTCATGAAGAAGGCACGACAATGCCTCTTCCCCCTCAGGAGGCTGAAAAGATTTGGCATTGAAAATCATTACATTTACATTTCGCACCATTACATTTAGCAACCAAAATAGCCAAATCATTAGCTAGCAAGTCTCACTGCTGCTCAGAACCCCCAGCATAAAACAGGACCACACTGTTTGACTTAGAATACAGGACCCTGGGTTATGACCGGGAGCGTGAGGATTACTCTCTCATTCACATGTACACCAGGTTTAGTGTTTAGTGTTGAACAGAAGTATTGGATATATACACAGTTACGGAATAAAATAAAATAAATGCTTCAGGAATAAGTTTCCCAAGCAGTGTGACCTCCCGTGCATGTAGCTTTTAGACAAATGAAATGACCAGCTAGTCATGAGGATTATCCTGTTAGAGCTTTTGTGCAGAACCCACTGCACTGTTTAAGGTGCAGCATTTAGGTCATGTTGCAGCAGTGTGTAAGAAGTATAATCCAAGATGTGCGAAGTGTGTAGGAGGGCATGGGACAGAGGATTGTGTAGGTTTGGGGATAAAATTGTGTGTCAACTGTTGTGTTGGGGTGCTCATGTTGCTCGGGATCGGAAGTGTCCGGTGCAAGAGAGGAAGGTTGAAGTGGCCAGAGTCAGAGTAGTGCAGAAGGTGTCGTATGCTGAGGCAGTGAAGATAGTAGAGGCGGATGGGTCAAGGGTGGGGGATCCTGAGAGTAGTGGATATGTGCCAATACAGAAGGATAGTGCAACGAGGGATTTATGCTTCAGTAAGGTTGGCTTCTTACCAGTCATAGTAGTGGTTCTCAACTGTACCGCAGAAATTAAACATAAATCACAGAAAATAGATGTTGTGGTGGCAGCTGCAGAGAAGTATTTGGATATACGAGATTTGACATCAGAAGAGTTGTAGGGTATGTTGATGGATGGTGTCCCATCCTCCCAGGCCATTGGCATGGTGCAGGAGCAGATATTGTCAAAATAGTGGAATGGGGTAGTGGGTTTTTAGTTAGTGTAGATGGCAGCTGCGGAGAAGTACAGTACCTGAGTTTACAATATTTTAGTGCAAGAGTTAATTGGAAGGTGATTTGTTTTTTTTCCAACATCGTGGTATATAGGTGTATGGTTAGTTGGTGGTGCGATTTGTTTTATATATTTTTATATTTATTTTTTAGAAACAGGAATAATGAAGGGAATTTAATGTATGTAGGCCGTGACTGTCCTCACAAATCAGTATAGTAGGTCGTGGTATGCACCTTTAAATTGAATGGGCCAACCCAATCTCAAAGAAGAAAAAGTCTTGACGATCAGTCGCTGAGTGTTCTTCTCTGTGAGTAGTCAGATTGCTGTGGGGAGCAGACTCAGGGCATATCAGTCTCCCTCCAGGTCCACCAGCAAAGCCAACAGTATCACTCTTTCTGCCATAGCTTCCTCTTATACATAGAAACAATTGTATTACTCAAAAGTAATAGCTATTCTACCCTAGCAACCTCCCCTGAGGCAGCAGTAACTTTACTAGATGACTTCAATGTTATTATCCTGAAGGCAGGAGAATAAATACTATGCCATAGTACAATCCCCAAAGGCAGCCATATATGAAGCAAACCCCAAAAAGTATATACTATTCTACACTGAAAAAATAAAGGTTCTTAAATATTTCTTCCTCAACTCTTAAGGTTATTGGAGAACTCTTGCCGAATAAAAAACCGTTGAGTTAAGTTTGGGGTTCTTGACGTGGCATCAATAGTTCTTCAGAATTCTAAAATGAAATGTAAAATGAAATGTATGTAAACCTACAGATGTGTCCCTTTCATAGCACACAGCAAAAAGGCCAGTGTTAACTAGTGTTGATTATTCTGTGAAAAATGTCTAGTGTTGATTCAAGAGTTAAATTAACACACAGTGGTGTAAAATAACCCCAGTGTTGGTGTTAATAACTGGATGTGAACCAAAACCACACCCCTCATGACCATGTTTCCCAGCATGCTCTATTGCAGGTGAATTTTTAGAATTATTTGTTTCAATATCTTTTTTTTGCATGTACATTGATTGATTAAATAATATTATGTCATTCTGATTGCAGGTTGATGGTGAATAAAAATTGAAAATGTTACATATACCTGCTAAGGCTGAATTCCAATAGGAATTACACATCACTTGGAAAGTCAGCATAATATGACTAGTAGGACTGATGTGGGCTGTAACCTATGAGTTTCAGGCCATTGCATTAGGGTAAAACTAGGCCTTCAAAAGCAGGCCTTATTAAATGTGCATTGTCTTGGAGAATGTTATATTAATTAGAACATATTAAGTCCCCAGGTCTGAAAATGTATGAATTTAACAAGTTTATTCATGTCACTAGCAAACACAGTCATTGGTGGTACTGGTAAAAAAAAACTTCATGGGCACCTTGGGAAATATGGAAATAAGGTTTAAAACCCTACAGCATGGCTATTCAACTCCAGTGCTAAAGAGTCTAAACATTCCTGGTTTTGGATTTGTCTATGGTTCTTCAAAGAACCATCCAAATAATGGTTCTTCTGATACCCTAAAATGGTTCCGCTATGGCATCGAGGAGGCAAATTCATAATTCTACTCTTTGAGGAGTACATTGTACTTAAAGAGTGTAACCGATTTCATCTTATAAAAAGAAAGATTTACATTAATTCTTAGAAAAAAAAGGGCAATCGAGAACCTGACAGGTTTCTTCGGCTGTCCCCATTGAAGAACCCTTTGTAGAAGCCTTTTTGGTATAAGGCGGAACTCTTTTGATTCCAGGTATAATCCTTTTGAGGTCCATGTAGAACCCTTTCCACAGTGGGTTCTACCTGAAACCAAAAAGGGTTATACCTGGAAACAAAGGATTGTCCAATGGGGACAGACAAAGAACCCTTTGGTACCCTTTTTTTCTAAGAGTGTAGGGTCTGGACAAACTCCTGTACCCTAATAGCTACATGTATATGCTTATACTAAATTATATGACTCTATATGTATTTCTCCCCTCTACTGTGACATCAGGCAAAACTACATTTTCAACTTAAAAGTTTCTGGGGGCTCGTATCGCCTATCTACATTTCCAGCAGAAGAAACTTAGTAAGATCACCAAGTTGGAACAAGGGATACTGGATGAAATCAGAGTGTACGTACCAGCCGCGCCTGCCCAGGGTGGTGGATGTGGAGGGAGAATAAGATGCCCTGACTTTGCTCCCCCACAGCAGTCTGACTGCTCACATAGAAGTACTCCCAGAGCAACTAAATCCTCAAGACTAGCTGGTAATTACATTTGTCTGACTGCAACCGTGCATTCGGAAAATATTCAAACCCCTTGACCTTTTCCACATTTTGTTAGGTTACAGCCTTATTCTAAAATGGATGAAATTGTTCCCCCCCCTCATCGATCTGCTCACAATGACCAATAATCACAAAGCAAAAACAGGTTTTTAGACATTTTTTAAAATGTCTGTGCAGTACCAGTCAAAAGCTTGGACATACCTATTCATTGAAGGGTTTTTCCTTATTTTTTTATAGTTTTTTTCTACATTGTAGAATAATTGTGAAGACATGAAAACTATGAAATAACACATGGAATGGAACCAAAAAATTGTTCAACAAATATTAGAGATTTTAGATATTTGAAATTAGCCACCCTTTGCCTTGATTACAGCTTTGCACACACCTGGCATTCTCTCAACTGGTTTCACCTGGAATGCTTTTCCAAAAGTCTTGAAGTAGTTCCCACATGTGCTGAGCACTTGTTGGCTGCTTTTCCTTCACTCTGCGATCCACCTCATCACGAACCATCTCAATTGGGTTGA
Organism: Oncorhynchus masou masou; assembly: GCF_036934945.1. Classification (NCBI taxonomy): domain Eukaryota; kingdom Metazoa; phylum Chordata; class Actinopteri; order Salmoniformes; family Salmonidae; genus Oncorhynchus; species Oncorhynchus masou. The sequence goes on along the minus strand of NC_088241.1, from coordinate 39,899,406 downwards.
GATTGAGGTTTGGTGATTGTGGAGGCCAGGTCTTATGATGCAGCACTCCCACTCTCCTTCAAGGTCAAATAGACCTTAGACAGCCTGGAGGTGTGTTGGGTAGTCCCACTAAACGCAAACCAGATGGGATGGCATATCGCTGCAGAATGCTGCGGTAGCCATGCTGGTTAAATTCTGAGCTGTAGTCGATGAACAGCATTCTCACATAGGTTTTCCTCTTGTCCAGTTGGGTTAGGGCAGTGTACAGTGTGATTGCGATCCACCAATAATCACGCACAAAGCGTGCACAAAAACACACATACAGCTGAAGTCGGAAGTTTACATACACCTAGGCCAAATACTCAGGTTTTCACAATTTCTGACATATAATCCTAGTAAAAAATCCCTGTTTTAGGTCAGTTAGGGTCACCACTATATTTTAAGAATGTGAAATGTCAGAATAATAGTAGAGAGAATTATTCATTTTAGCTTTTATTTATTTCATCATATTCCCAGTGGGTCAGAAGTTTACATACACTCAATTAGTATTTGGTAGCATTGCCTTTAATTTTTTAAAACTTGGGTCAAATGTTTCGGCTAGCCTTCCACAAGCTTGCCACAATAAGTTGGGTGAATTTTGGCCCATTCTTCCTGACAGAGCTGGTGTAACTGAGTCAGGTTTGTAGGACTCCTTGCTTGCACATGCTTTTTCAGTTCTGCCCACAGATTTTCTATGGATTGAGGTCAGGGCTTTGTGATGGCCACTCCAATACCTTAAGTGTGCATTCAATTCTAAATAAATCACAGACCGAATCACCAGCAAAGCACCACCACACCTCCTCCTCCATGCTTAAAGGTGAGAAACACACGTGCGGAGATCATCCATTCACCTAACCTGCATCTCTCATCTCACCAAAAATGTCAAATTTGGGTTGCAATTTCTGAGACTGGTCTAATGAACTTATCCTCTGCAGCAGTTTCATCATAGTGTTTGATGGTTTTTGTGACTGCACTTGAAGAAACATTCAAAATTCTGGACATTTTTTTGGGATTGACTGAACCTCTTAGAGATCGGGCTACTTTTTTCAACATTCTGTTAAAAATCGTGCAACATTTCAACGTCCTGCTACTCATGCTAGGAATATAGTATATGCATATGATTAGTATGTGTGCATAGAAAACACTATGAATTTTCTAGAACTGGTTCAGTGGTGTCTGTGACTATAACAGAACGAGTTCCGTGGTCAAAATCGCAAGGAAACCTGATCACAAAATCATATGCATATACTATATTCCTGGCATGAGTAGCAGGACGTTGAAATGTTGCGCGATTTTTAAACAGAATGTTGAAAAAAGTAGCCCAATCTCTAAGAGGTTTTAAGAAGGAAAGAAATTCCACAAATTAACTTTTAATAAAGCACACTTGTTATTTATATACCTTCCAGGAGTCTACCTCATGAAGATGGTGGAGAGAGTATATCACTGGGGCAAAGCTGCCTGCCATGCAGGACCTCTACACCAGGCGGTGTCAGAGGAAGGCCCTAAAAATTTGTCAAAGACCCATGCCACCCCAGTCATAGACTACGGAATGGCAAGCGGTACCGGAGTGCCAAGTCTAGAACAAAAAGGCTTCCTAAACAGTTTTTACCCCCAAGCCATAAGACTCCAGAACAGGAAATCAAATGGCTACCCGGACTATTTGCATTGTGTGCCCCCCAACCCCTCTTTTTATGCTGCTGCTACTCTATGTTTATCATATATGTATACTCACTTTAACTATACATTCATGTACATACTACATAAATTGGGCCGACCAACCAGTGCGCCCGCACATTGGCTAACCGGTCGTTCTGCATTGTGTACCGCCACCCACCACTGTAACGGGTTTCTTCCAACTCCTCCTCTGACGAAGAGGTGGAACAAGGATCGGACCAAAATGCAGTGTGGTTCGTTAGATACATCTTTAATGATGAAGAAAACACAAACAATACAAAACAACAAACGTCGAAAACCGAAACAGCCCTGACTGGTGCAACAAACACAGAGACAGGAACAATCACCCACAAACACACAGTGAAACCCAGGCTACCTAAATATGGTTCCCAATCAGAGACAACGATAATCACCTGACTCTGATTGAGAACCGCCTCAGGCAGCCATAGACTAATCTATACACCCCACACAACCCCAAGACGAAACACACTACAAATAAACCCATGTCACACCCTGGCCTGACCCAATAAATGAAGATAACATAATAAATATAGACCAGGGCGTGACAGAACCCCCCCCTACTGTGCGGACTACCGGACGCACATCAAAACAATAGGGAGGGTCCGGGTGGGCGTCTGTCCATGGTGGCGGCTCCGGCTCGGGACGTGGAACCCACTCTATGAATGTCTCAGTCCCCCCTCCTCGCGTCCTAGGATTGTCCACCCTCGCCCAGGATTTTGGAATAAGATGTTCGAAGAGCAGGTGTCCACATACATTTGGCCATGTAGTGTATTTATATATGTACTTTATATAATATATATTTACTAATTGAATGTTTATTATTGTAATTATTATTTATTTTATTTATTTACTTTATAAGTATGAATAATTCGTAACTGCCATCTCCCAATTGTAGTTTGTGTAGCCTAAGCATGAGGTGTTTCTGGAGCCAAGGATTTACCCACTTGCAGTAAACACTTAGAACCATGACCAAATAACACCATAACTGACATAGAACTACCATGGAAAGTTATTTTGGCTGATAAATAAAAAATACACAATGTTCCCTTTTGTTATGTTCCCCAGTTCCTGTGTTGTGGTTTTGTTTGTATGTGTGTGTTTCAGGAAAATGGCTTCCTGGATTCCCCCAAGCAGCTGATTGGTCGGCCTCATTGATGATTGGAGAGCTGACCCCACCCCCTCCTCAGAATACAGCAGTATCCCATTACAGACTCCTTCTCCAGCTATATAAATCCGTGTTCTGTTGTGCAGAAGAGAGATGATTAGTGTGTCCTGTGTTGGTTGTTGCTGAGAGAATAGAGCTGAGGGTTATAGCATTTGTTGGTTGCTTCTCAGAAAGAGATTTGGTATCTATTATGTCAGTTGTTGCTGAGAGCTGATGGTTATGTTTGTTGCTCAGTCAGAGCTTATTTGATGTCCTGTGTTTCTCAGTTTTGTTGCGATGAAGTTTATATTATTGTTTAACCTCTTGATGCTATGGGGGCGCTATTTCATTTTTGGATAAAAAGACGTGCCCGTTTTAAGCGCAATATTTTGTCACAAAAAGATGCTCGACTATGCATATAATTGATAGCTTTGGAAAGAAAACACTGACGTTTCCAGAACTGCAAAGATATTGTCTGTGAGTGCCCCAGAACAGATGCTACAGGCAAAACCAAGATGAAACTTCAACCAGGAAATGAGCAGGATTTTTGAGGCTCTGTTTTTCATTGTCTCCTTATATGGCTGTGAATGCGCAAGGAATGAGCTTGCCCGATCTATCGTTTCCCCAAGGTGTCTGCAGCATTGTGACGTATTTGTAGGCATATCATTGGAAGATTGACCATAAGAGACTACATTTGCCAGGTGTCCGCCTGGTGTCCTCCGTCGAAATTGGTGCGTCATCTTCAACTGCACGTCTTTTTCCAAGCGATTCACCAGAGAAAGGAGACTACCACGAACGATATATCAATGAAGAGATATGTGAAAAACACATTGAGGATTAATTCTAAACAGCGTTTGCCGTGTTTCAGTCGATATTATGGAGTTAATTTGGAAAACAGTTCGCCATATTGATGACTGAATTTTCAGGGTTTTTTGGTACCCAAACGTGATGTACAAAACGGAGCGATTTCTCCTACACAAAGAATATTTCAGGAAAAACTGAACATTTGCTATGTAACTGAGAGTCTCCTCATTGAAAACATCCGAAGTTCTTCAAAGGTAAATGATTTTATTTGAATCCTTTTCTGTTTTTTTGTGCAAATATTGCACGCTAAATGCTACGCTAAATGCTACGCTAGCTATCAATACTCTTACACAAATGCTTGTTTTGCTATGGTTCAAAAGCATATTTTGAAAATCTGAGATGACAGTGTTGTTAAAAAAAGTCTAAGCTTGAGAGCTAGCACATTCATTTCATTTGCGATTTTCATAAATAGTTAACGTTACGTTATGCTAATGAGCTTGAGGCTATAACTGGATACAGGTTTTTTTCATAGCCAAACGTGAACAAAACGGAGCGATTTGTCCTACACAAATAATATTTTTTTGAAAAACTGAACATTTGCTATCTAACAGAGTCTCCTCATTGAAAAAATCTGAAGTTCTTCAAAGGTTAATGATTTTATTTGAATGATTTTCTTGTTTTTGTGAAAATGTTGCTGGCTGAATTCTAGGCTTATAGCTATGCTAGCTATCAATACTCTTACACAAATGCTTGTTTAGCTATGGTTGAAAAGCATATTTTGAAAATCTGAGATGACAGTGTTGTTAAAAAAAGTCTAAGCTTGAGAGCAAATATATTTATTTCATTTCATTTGCGATTTTCATGAATAGTTAACGTTGCGTTGTGCTAATGAGCTTTAAGCTATAAATAGAATCCCGGATCCGGGATTGCTCGATGTAAGAAGTTTATTTGTTCCCAGGGGGGAAGGGGAAGGCACCTTTTATATTTATTTTATTTAACCAGGAAGGGTTCATTGAGATTTAAAATCTCCCTTTTTCAAGAGCAACCTGGCCAAGATAGGCAGCACCAAGTCATTACAAAAATTACAGACAAACAACATAAAAAAATTCAGGTAATCTAGTAAAAACCATAGAATTCACAGTAGCATAACAAAATCAAAAACAGAAAATTAAAAGCATTGACAGGTCAGGGAATCAGTCTCAAGATCATTCGTCAGTGATTTAAAAATACCAATTGGGACAAGTTCCTCCAGTTTAAAAGTATTTTATAAGTCGTTCCAAGACGATGGCGCAAAGTACATTAAAGCCCTTTTACCAAATTCAGTTCGGACATTTGGAACAGTTAGCAGGATAAAGTCCAGCGAATGAATAGTACCCACCACATTTCTGAACAATGAAAAGGTAGTAAACTCAAAATGGCTTTGTAAGTTAAAGTATACCAGTGCCTGAGCCTACGAGTAACGAGAGAAGGCCAGCCAACCCTGGTATACAAAGTGTAGTGGGGCGTAAGGGTTTTGCTGTTTAAAATAAATCTCAAAGTGCCATGGTAAAGGGTGTCAATTGATCTCAAACACTGAGAGGAAGCATTCATATATACAACATCCCATAGTCTAGTAAAGGCATAAATGTAGCTGATACTGGCCCCCTGTATTTTGGTTAGTGCACCGAGTGGTGCTAAGTTGGGTAAGTAGTGGGTAGGCAGGTAGGGGAGGGGGCTTTGATATTTACTTTCTTTGCTTTGGTTCCGTCCAGCCCCTTTTCCCTAAAATTACAGTGTGACGGAATAAATTCCCTGTAAACGGTACCATTCTCTGCCTTTGTCATCCTTACTCGCACCTACAGTCCCATACCTCTTTCACTCCACGGGGAGTTGCAGCAGGGTGTTGTGTTCCTTCTTCCTAGAGGCGTACGTAACACCTCTTCTCACTGCACATTGACCAAGAAGGCCTTTGTCTGATGTTGAATTGTAATTTACATGGTGGAAAATGCACATTGATGTCATTGTATATCCCACCAGCGGCATCTCTGGTGTTTTAAGATAGAATTCAACTTATATTAGATCAAATCATGAATTATTATTTTAACAGCTGACCTAAATGATACATTCGACAATATTGACAGATGTGATAAAGGCACATTTAGGGAGCCTCCAAACAGGATAAATGTAAACAGGATATGTAAATATCTTTACAAATATCTTTACAAATAATCTTCAAGTCACTGGAGATAGCTATTCCCAATTTCAAACGTCCTTTTTTCTCAAAGTAAGAAAAGCTATTCAAGAAAAACATTTTTTTTTAAATGCACGTAACAATTTACTGGATTCAAAAATTCTCATTCTCCAAATTCTCCGGTATCATGGTTAATTACACCAATAGGAAATACACTTAGCAACAGAATTTGGAGAATGAACAGATCACATCTTCTGGAGCTGATATTTATTAATTATGTAACCAAAAAATAAAAACCTTTACCATTACAAATGTATAGTAGTAAAACAGTGCATTTTGTTACGTTACAGCCTTATTCTAAAATTAAATATAAACAATTCCTCATCAATCTACACACAAATACCCCATAATGACAAAGCGAAAACAGGTTTTCATTTTTTTTAACAGAAATGCATTATTTATATAGGTATTCATACCCTTTGCCATGAGACTCAAAATTGGGCTCAGGTGCATCCTGTTTCCATTGATCACCCTTAATGTTTCTACAACTTCATTGGAGTCCACCTGAGATAAATTAAATTGGTTGGCCATGATTTGGAAATGCACACACCTGTCTATATAAGGTCCCACAGTTGAAATCATGCTATGGATATGTTTTTCAGCGGCAGGGACTGAGAAACTAGGCAGGATTGAGGGAAAGATGACTGGAGCAAAGTGCAGAGTGATCCTTGATGAAAACCTGCTCCAGATCGCAGACTGGGGCGATGGTTCACCTTCCAACAGAACAAGTTGCCGGTCACAACTTGTGGACTTGTTTACGTGCTGCTGTGCGGTTTGTTGCTAACGTTACTATGCTACCTGCTACCTGCTAACTTTACCATTTTATATTTTCATTATTTTCCCTCGCTTTACTTTTTTCATTCAACTTTTTAACCCCGGACGCTTTATCTGGGTATAGTTCTACACGACCCCCACCAGCTAACACTAAGTAGTAACATTAACATTATGCCTTCTAATTGCAGTCACTGTACTCATAATATACAGGAGAACGATCGCCTTATGGTATGGATAGCCATGCTGTAAGACCAGCTTAAGACGCAATCGTTAGACAAGGGTAATTTAAGTATAAGAAAGGATGAAAGCGTCTGTGCCACCAATAAGCACAGATAGTGGTAACAATCCCCTCGCAAAGTCCCCGCAGCTGGACAATTTTCTCATGTCTTCTGGAAGGAATGCTGTAGGAATGCTCAACAGGTGTCGCTCACTCAGCCGACAGAGTGGCGCAGTGGTCTAAAGCACTGCATCGCGGTGCTAGCTGTGCCACTAGAGATTCTGGGTTCGAGTCCAGGCTATGTCGCAGCAGGCCACGACCTGGAGACCCATGGGGCTGCGGACAATTGGCCCAGTGTCGTTCAGGTTAGGGGAGGGTTTGGCTGGCAGGGAGGTCCTTGTCCCATCGCGCACCAGCAACTCCTGTGGCGGGCCGGGCGCAGTGCACGCTGACACGGTCGCCAGATGTGCAGTGTTTCCTCTGACACATTGGTGCGGCTGGCTTCCGGGTTAAATGGACATTGTGTTAAGAAGCAGTGGCTTGGTTGTGTTGTGTTTCGGTGGACACATGGCTCTCGCCCTTAGCCTCTCCCGAGTCCATACGGGAGTTGCTGGGACAAGACAAACTACCAATAGGACACCACGAAATTGGGGAGAAAAAATAAAAAATATAATCAATTTCAACCGGTTCTCCCCATTAAGCAATGAGTTAGAGGCCGAGCCTTCTCTGGTCTCTCCCCCACCCGTTACGGGGTCTGAGAAGCCGAAGCTTCCCACCATTAGCTCTGACAAATTGTAAACCCTAGTCATTGGAGACTCCATCACCCGCAGTATTAGACTTAAAAAGAATCATCCAGCAATCATACACTGTTTACCAAGGGTCAGGGCTACCAATGTTAAGGCTAATCTGAAGATGGTTATGGCTAATGCTACTGGCGAGTGTAGAGAGTATAGGGATATTGTTATCCACGTCGACACCAATGATGTAAGGATGAAACAGTCAGAGGTCACCAAGCGCAACATAGCTTCAGCGTGTAAATCAGCTAGAAAAATGTGTCAGCATCGAGTAATTGTCTCTGGCCCCCCTCCCAGTTAGAGGAAGTGCTGAACTCTACAGCAGTCTCACAACTCAATCTCTGGTTAAACTGTTTTCTCCCGCTCCCAAAAGATAGAATTTGTTGATAATTGGCTCTCTTTCTGGAATCTATATACAAGTCAGTGTAGTAAGCTCAGCTATTCACATTGTGACTGTGTCTGGGCCTCGATCTAGGTTGGGCAAAACTAAACATGGCGGTTTTCACTTTAGCGAACACTGGAATAAAGACCTTCTCCATTCCTGTCATTATTGAAAGAGATTATGATATCTCACATCTCAAATTAGGGCTACTTAACGTTAGATCCCTCACTTTCAAGGCAGTTATCGTCAATGAACTAATCACTGATCACAATCTTGACGTGATTGGCCTGACTGAAACATGGCTTTAACCTGATGAATTTACTGTGTTAAATGAGGCCTCTCCTCCTGGTTACATTAGTGACCATATCCCCACCCATCCTGCAAAGGCAGAGGTGTTGCTAACATTTACGATAGCTAATTTCAATTTATAAAAGAAAAAAGACTGCATTTTCGTCTTTTGAGCTTCTAGTCATAATCTATACAGCCTACCCAATCACTTTCTATTTTTACTATTTATGGGCCTCCTGGGTCATTTACATCGTTCCTCACTGAGTTCCCTGAATTCCTATCGGACCATGTCATGGCAGATAATATTCACATTTTTGGTGACTTTAATATTCACACAGAACCACTCCAAAAAGCTTTCACAGCCATTAACTCAGTGGGTTTTGTCCAACATGTCTCCGGACCAACTCACTGCCACTGTCATAATCTGGACCTAATGTTTTTCCTCATAATCCTGGACTATCGGACCAGGATGTCATTACAATTGCAATCTCAAAAATGTGTCTGTTCAGACCCCAACTCAGGTTCATCAAAAGTAGTGCTAAAAATTCTCTGACAACCCAAAAGATTTCTAGACGCCCTTTCCGACTCCCTCCACCACCTACCGAACTGAGGAACTAAATTTAAACTAGCGTAATACCCTAGATGCAGTCGCACCCCTAAAAACATTTGTCATAAGAAGCTTCCATAAAGCTTCCATAAAATTGGAAAGGAAATGGCATTACACAAAACTAAAAGTCTTCTGATTAGCTTGGAAAGACAGTACCATGCAGTATTGAAGAGCCCTGACCGCTCCTTGATCCTCCTATTTTTCCAACTTAATTGAGGAGAATAAGAACAATCCAAAAATGTTTTGATACTGTCGCAAAGCTAACTAAAAAGCAGCATTCCCCAAAAGAGGATGGCTTTCACATCATTAACTTCTTTGACGAAAAGATTATGATCATTAGAAAGCAAATTACGGTCTATTTAAATCTGTGTATTTCTACAAAGCTCAGTTGTCCTGAGTCTGCACAACACTGCCAGGATCAAGGATAAAGGCAGACACTGAAGATTTTTAATACTACACTGCTCAAAAAAATAAAGGGAACACTAAAATAAAACATCCTAGATCTGAATGAATTAAATATTCTTATTAAATATTTTTTTCTTTACATAGTTAAATGTGCTGACAACAAAATCACACAAATTATCAATGGAAATCAAATGTATCAATCCATGGAGGTCTGGATTTGGAGTCACACTCAAAATTGAAGTGGAAACCACACTACAGGCTGATCCAACTTTGATGTAATGTCTTTAAAACAAGTCAAAATGAGGCTCAGTAGTGTGTGTGGCCTCCACATGCCTGTTTGACCTCCCTACAATGCCTGGGCATGCTCCTGATGAGGTGGCGGATGGTCTCCTGAGGGATCAGTCCATAGCATCAATGCCTTCCTCTTGCAGGAACTGCTGACACACTCCAACCACACGAGGTCGAGCATTAGGAGGAACCTAGGGCCAACTGCACCAGCATATGGTCTCACAAGGGTCTGAGGATCTCATCTCGGCACCTAATGGCAGTCAGGCTTCCTCTGCCGAGCACATGGAGGGCTGTGCGGCTCCCCAAAGAAATGCCACCCCACACCATGACTGACCCACCGCCAAACTGGGCATGCTGGAGGATGTTGCAGGTAGCAGAACGTTTTCCACGGCGTCTCCAGACTCTGTCACGTCTGTCACATGTGCTCAGTGTGAACCTGCTTTCATCTGTGAAGAGCACAGGATGCCAGTGGCGAATTTGCCAATCTTGGTGTCCTCTGGCAATGCCAAACGTCCTGCACGGTGTTGGGCTGTAAGCACAACCCCAACCTGTGGACGCCGGGCCCTCATACCACCCTCATGGAGTCTGTTTCTGACCGTTTGAGCAGACACATGCACATTTGTGGCCTGCTGGAGGTCATTTTGCAGGGCTCTGGCATTGCTCCTCCTGCTCCTCCCTGCACAAAGGCGGAGGTAGCGGTCCTGCTGCTGGGTTGTTGCCCTCCTATGGCCTCCTCCACGTCTCCTGATGTACTGGCCTATCTCCTGGTAGCGCCTCCATGCTCTGGGCACTACGCTGACAGACACAGCAAACCTTCTTGCCACAGCTCGCATTGATGTGCCATCCTGGATGAGCTGCACTACCTGAGCCACTTGTGTGGGTTGTAGACTCCGTCGTATGCTACCACTAGAGTGAAAGCACCGCCAGCATTCAAAGGTGACCAAAACATCAGCCAGGAAGCATAGGAACTGAGAGGTGGTCTGTGGTCACCACCTGCAGAACCACTCCTTTATTGGGGGTGTCTTGCTAATTGCCTATAATTTCCACCTGTTGTCTATTCCATTTGCACAACAGCATGTGAAATGTATTGTCAATCAGTGTTGCTTCCTAAGTGAACAGTTTGATTTCACAGAAGTGTGATTGACTTGGAGTTACATTGTGTTGTTTTAGCGTTCCCTTTATTTTTTTGAGCAGTGTATATTTCCTGACACACTGATGAAAATAGTCACGGAATCTAAACCTTCAAGCTGCGTACTGGACCCTATTCCAACCAAACTACCGAAAGAGCTGCTACCTGTGCTTGGCACCTACTACGTTGAACATAATAAACACCTCCCTATCCATCTGGAAGTGTACCAAACTCACTAAGAGGGGCAATAATAAAGCCTATCTTGAAAAAGCCAAATCTTGACCCAGAAAATATAAAAAACTATCGGCCTATATCGAATCTCCCTTTCCTCTCAAACATTTTTGGAAAAAGCTGTTGCGCAGCAACACATTGCCTTCCTGAAGACAAGCAATGTATATGAAATGCTTCAGTCTGGTTTTAGATCGCATCATTACACTGAGACTGCACTCGTGAAGGTGGTAAATGGCCTTTTAATGGTGTCAAATCAAGGCTCTGCATCTGTCCTCGTGCTCCTAGACCGTAGTGCTGCCTTTGATACCATCAATCACCACATTCTTTTGGAGAGATTGGAAACCCCAATTGGTCTACACGGACAATGTCTGGCCTGTTTTAGATATTATCTGTTGGAAATATATCCGTTTGTCTCTGTGGATGGTTTGTCAGCAAAATCTACTGTATATTTCGCTGTATCTCAAGGATCCGTTTTAGGATCACTATTGTTTTCGCTATATATTTTATCTCTTGGTGATGTCATTCAGAAACATAATGTTAACTTTCACTGCTATGCGGACGACACACAGCTGTACATTTCTTTGAAACATTGTGAAGTCCCAAAATTTCCATCCCTGGAAGACAGTGTTTCAGACATTAGGAAGTGGATGGCGGCAAATGTTTTACTTTTAAACTCGGACAAAACAGAGATGCTAGTTCTCGGTCCCAAGAAACAAAAAGCTCTTTGGTTGGCTCTGACAATTAATCTTGATGGTTGTACAGTTGTCTCAAATAAAACTGTGAAGGACCTCAGTGTTACTTTGTTACATATCAAGCCTTTTTCCATCTACGTAGCATTGCAAAAATCTGAAACTTTCTGTCCAAAAATGTTGCACAAAAATGTATCCATGCTTTTGCCCCTTATAGATTAGACTACTGCAATGATCAACTTTCAGACTACCCCGATAAAGCACAAAATAAACTTCAGTTAGTGCTAAACATGGCTGCTAGAATCTTAACTAGAACCAAAAAATGTGATCATATTACTCCAGTGCTAGCCTCTCTACACTGGCTTCCTGTTAAGGCTAAGGTTGATTTCAAGATTTTACTGCTAATCTACAATCATTACATGGGCTTGCTCCTACCTATCTTTCCAATTGGTCCCGCTGTACATACCTACACGTACGCTATGGTCACAAGACGCAGGTCTCCTTATTGCCCCTAAAATTTCTAAACAAACAGCTGGAGACAGGGATTTCTCCTATAGAGTTACATTTTTATGGAATGGTCTGCCTATCCATGTGAGAGACGCAGACTCAGTCTCGACCTTTAAGTCTTTATTAAAGACTCATCTCTTCAGTACATCCTATGATTGTGTAGTCTGGCCCAGGGGTGGTGTGAAGGTGAATGGAAAGACACTGGAGCGATAAACCGCCCTTGCTGTCTCTGTTTGGCCGGTTCCCCTCTCTCCACTTGGATTCTCTTCCTCTAACCCTATTGTGGGGGCTGAGTCACTGGCTTACTGGTGCTCTTCCATGCTGTCCCTAGGAGGGGTGTATCACTTGAGTGGGTTGAGTCACTGATGTGATCTTCCTGTCCGGGTTCCTGCTGTGGGGGAAATCTTTGTGGGCTATACTTCGCCTTGTCTCAGGGTAGTAAGTTGGTGGTTTGACGATATCCCTCTTGAGGCGTGGGGGTGTGCTTTGGCAAAGTGTGTGCGGTTATATAGATCCTGGTTGGTCCTGTTCGGGGATATCGTTGGACGGGACCACAGTTTCTCCTGACCTCTCCTGTCTCAGCCTCCAGTATTTATGCTGCAATAGTTTATGTCGAGGGGCTAGGATCAGTCTGTTATATTTAGAGTATTTCTCTTGTCTCATCTGATGGAGAGCATCTGCAGAGAAGAATGTGAGAACCCCCCCCCCCAAATACAGGTGTACCAAGCTTGTAGCATCATACCCCAAAATTCTCGAGACTGTAATCACTGCCAAAGGTGCTTCAACAAAGTTCTGAGTGAAAGGTCTGAATACTTCTGTCAATGTGATATTTCCTTTTTTTCTAAATTTGCAAACATTTCTTAAAACCTGTGTTTGCTTTGTCATTATGGTGTATTGTGTGTAAATTGATGAGGGACAAAAACATTTTAATCCATTTTAGAATAAAGGTGTAACATAACAAAATGCCTAAAAAATTAATGGGTCTGAATACTTTCCGAATGCACTATAGAGGACCGAAAAAAGCAGATTCCCAATATAATTTCGGATGTTATATTAATCAGAATTAAACAAATAGGACGGATCCTGTTACCTTAGACTCAACAACTCTGAAGCAATTATCAGTAGCCACAAATAATCACTGTAATCAGAGGTAATCCAAGAAGAAATATCAAATACTATAGAAACGTTAGCTTGGAGACAAGCACCGGGAATTGTTGGCTTTCCCAATGCAGTACTTCCAAGTTACATGTATCAAACAGTTATTTCAGTTATATTAAAATCAGAAAAACTGGAGTAGCTTTCTGATTATAGACCCATAAGTTTAATAAAAGGTGACAAAATAACTAAGCTTTTAAGTAATAGAATCACAAAACTCTTACCAGACTTGATACATATCAATCAAACTAGGTTTATTAACCTCTAGCGTCGAGCAATCCCGTATCCGGGAGCGTAATCATAGCCTCAAGCTCATTAGCATAACGCAACGTTAACTATTCATGAAAATCGCAAATGAAATGAAAGAAATATATTCACTCACAAGCTTATCCTTTTGTTAACAACACTGTCATCTCAGATTTTTGAAATATGCTTTTCAACCATAGCTACACAAGCATTTGTGTAAGAGTATTGATAGCTAGCATAGCATTAAGCCTAGCATTCAGCAGGCAACATTTTCACAAAAACAAGAAAAGCATTGAAATAAAATCATTAACCTTTGAAGAACTTCAGATGTTTTCAATGAGGAGACTCTCAGTTATAAAGCAAATGTTCAGTTTTTCCAAAAATATTATTTGTGTAGGAGAAAAAACACTGAAAATTCAGTCATTACAACGCCAAACTTTTTTAAAACTCCATAATAGAGAGAAACATGGCAAACATTGTTTAGAATCAATCCTCAAGGGGTTTTTCACATATCTATTCCATGATAAATCATTCGTGGCAGTTGACTTTCTCCTCTGAAGCAAATGGTAAAATGCACGCAGCTGGAGATTACGCAATAATTTCGACGGAGGACACCAAACGGGCACCTGGTAAATGTAGTCTCTTATGGTCAATCTTCCAATGATATGCCTACAAATACGTCGCAATGCTGCAGACACCTTTTGGAAACGACAGAAAGTGTCGGATCATTCCTGGCGCATTCACAGCCATATAAGGAGACATTGGAACACAGCGCCCTCAAAATCTGGGCCATTTCCTGTTTGAAATTTAATCTTGGTTTCGCCTGTAGCATCAGTTCTGTGGCACTCACAGATAATATCTTTGCAGTTTTGGAAACGTCAGAGTGTTTTCTTTCCAAAGCTGTCAATTATACGCATAGTCGAGCAACTTTTCGTGACAAGATATCTTGTTTGAAACGGGAACGTTTTTTTTATCCAAAAATTAAAAGAGCGCCCCCTATATCGAAGAAGTTAAAAATAGACACATACAAACAAATACAAGAATATGTTTCAGTTTAATATATTACACAAAAAAAACAAGATATAAATTTATCGATAATGGCTGTTAAACCCAAAAAGGCTTTAGACCGTCTTGAATGGCCTTTTTTAATTTCAAAACTGTCCATCTGAAATAAATGTAATACAAATATTGTATACATGTACTGAAGCAAAAATACACACAAATAATACATTATCTAATTAAATTGCTTTAGAAAGGGGGCACAAGACAGGGATGTCCCTTCTCCCCCCTCCTGTTTGCACTGACAATTAAAACACTGCAGAAAGATTTAGACAAGACCCAAACGTAACAAGTATTGTTAACGTTAATATAAACTAAACTGATCTGCAGATAATGTCCTCAATAGGAAAAAAGCTAAATATGAAAATATTAAATATATGTACTTAGGATGCTTAATAAGTGATAACAAACTCATACTGTATATACGGTGCCTTCGGAAAGTAATCATCCCCCTTGACTAATTGCACATTTGGTGGCGTTATGGTCAATAAAAATTGATTAAATAGATTTCTCACCCATCTACATACAATACACCATACTGACAAAAGTAAAATATGTTTTTAGAAATGTTTGCAAATTTATTGAAAATGAAATACAGCCGTGTCTCATTACATAACTATTCACACCCCTAAATAAATACTTTGTAGAAGCACCTTTGGCAATGAATACAGTTGTGAGTCTTTCTGGGTAAGTCTCTAAGAGCTTTCCACACTTGGATTGTGCAACATTTGCTCTGTCAAATTGCTTGTTGATTCTTGCCAGACAACGATTTAAGTCTTGCTATAGATTTTCAAGCAGATTTAACTCAAAACTGTAACTAGGCCATTTAGGAACATTCATTGTTCTCACTCTGTTAATTAGGTTAGTATTGTGGAGTAACTACATTGTTGTGTATTCATCCTCAGTTTTCTCCTATCACAACCATTAAACTCTAACTTTTTTAAAGTCACTTTTGGCATCATGGTGAAATCCCTGAGAGGTTTTCTTCTTATTCAGCAACTATTTCAGGAAGGACTCCTCTTATCTTTGTAGTGACTGGGTGTATTGATACACCATCCAAAGTGTAATGAAAAACTTTACCTTGCTCAAAGGGATATTCAATGTGTGTTTTTTTTCTTTCTTTGCAATGCATTGGAATACCTCCCTGGTCTTTGTGGTTGAATCTGTGTTTGACAATCACTGATCAACTGAGGGACCTTACATATAATTGTATGTGTGGGGTACAGAGATGAGGTACTAGTTTAAATATCATGATAAACACTGTTTTACATGCAACTGACAACTTATTATACTCATTGTTAAACTTGACTCAAGACATTTCAGCTTTTCATTTTGTAAAGAATTTATCAATTTGTAAAAAAAATTAAAAACATAATTCCACTTTGAGATTAGGGGCATTGTGTGTCTATTTTAAATTCTGTAACACAACAAAATGTAGAAACATACAAGGTTGTTAATACTTTCTGAAGGCACTGAGAAGATAAGCAGATCCAAATATATGGAATAATCTTCCCATAAATCTTACAGGTAGGATAAACCTATTTAGAAATGCATGGCTGCAAAAGTTTTTGAATGTATTTTTGGTAATAACAATTAAATGTGAGCATGCGGGTCTGGGCAGATGAGATGTAGTCATTGTTTGTGTGCATCTGTAAATTGTTCTTATTTATAAGTTTGAAAAATAAAAAGGCAAAAGAATGGCAATTACTGAAGGCCAACCTCAAACATGAGATGGTCAGATATCTAGGGATATCTGGTCATCTAGTAAAATGACTGCTGGAGAATAGCTAGCTTTTAAACACTGCTGCCTATGAAGACGATGTTGTAGGATGGAATATACTATCTATTTTGCTGCCTCAAATAAAAATGCACTGGAGAGGAATAATGCAATTGGTTTTGCAGCCTCAGAGGAAGCTATGGCAGATGGAGAGAGACTGTTGGTTCTGCTGCTTCAGTGGGTAAGGTTGAAGCGAGTATACCATGTTCTTGCTATTTCAAGGGCAGATACGCAGAGAAGGTATGATTATAACTGTGCTGCCTCTAGAGAAGAAACGATGACAGAAAGGAATGTTAGGCATTTTTATTCTTCTGCCTCAAAGTAGAATAACATACCTTAAGGGAACATTTCGACATTTTCTGTATGGTTAGTGAGAAAGTCCATATTGCAAATGTACCGTCCCTTACTAGACGTCCGAAAACATTTGTAAAATTTGGGGATGGCGTCGGGCCGAGCGGCAGGGCCAGACCTACCGGGAAGTCATCAAATGAACATTGTCGGACATTCGTTTTTCGTTTTATAAAATAATCAAATTTTGGTCATTTTTCCGCTATCCCGGAAAATCCCACTTGAGGGCATAAGCAATCAAATTGCAATTTGACAAAACATCACGAATCACGACGGGGCCTTATCTCGAAAACTGAAAATATTTTGAAGCCGAAACTTGGTGAGCATAGGCTTGGCATAATGGGCAGTTGGCCCCGAACAAGATGGCGTCTAGGCCTCAACGGTTTTTGAGTTATGGCCATTTTTCTGGGATTAAAGGTCCAAAATGAAAATAGTGAAATTATTTTTTCACTTCACGTCAAAGTCAAGGAGCCTCCGGTGTCAATAAAAAAAAAATCTGCCATTTATCTATCGTCATTTAAGAGAAATTGTACAATGACAGATTGGTGATGTTCAAAGATAGGTGGGGTTTTTTTTCAACAGTTACAGATCCAGTTGCAGGGTGTTCATACAAATATTTTTAAAGTGTGCTGCGGAGCTCTGCGAGATTTCTGTGATTTTCTATGATTTTCTGAAATAACACACACTCACTAAACCCTCCATAAATAACTCAGTTCTTAACGTAAAGACTTAAAACTCAGGATTCTGTAAATTCATACCCCAATCAGGATATGGGTTTATTTTTTGCTTCCTGTGCCAACAGGAAGTGCCTTAAATGGTGTCATAGTGGCTGTTTCCAAGGGTTAAAAAGGTCAGATCTTTTCAAAACTGCATATATGTGATCAGGCAACCCTCCTGAACTGTAAAATCAGTCATTTCTCCCAACAGATGTCAAAGAAAAGCTCTCACACACACACACAACAATGACGGAGTGACAAAGTGGGGTGCTTATAGACACAGAGAGCAGGCAATGGCATAAACATAATCCCAAGGCCGTGCCGAGTTCAACGAGATATCCCGCTTGACCGCAGCTCGCTCGGTCTAAGCGCAGCGACCATTAGAAAAGTAGGCCCAAAATGAAGCCTGCAGCACAATGTCATTTGCTTTTGGGTGACAGTGAGAGAACCGTTAGGGTGAGAAACACAATTCGGGTCCCCCCGATCCGTGCAAGCCTAACCTTGACCGTGTGGCATTAACCCTTCACAGTTAAAATAAGGTGTTTACATCAAACAGTTTGCATTGACTTCTCTCCCCATAGGAATACATTGCCTGCACCCATAAATTCAACCTGAAGCCTATATGGGTTATGAATGCCGTATGAACCTGTCTTCTATGACAGTCCATCAGGCTAGTATGAGGTCTACCTGTGTCGATTCTAAGCCTCCTGGACCAACCGGAAGTGCTTAAAATCACCCTGAAAGTATATCCATACCCTGCCTGCAATTTGATAGACATAGTGCATTCAACCCTGTGTAAATCAGTCAATTGTTAACGTAAAGACTTAAAACTCAGGATTCTGTAAAAGCATAGCCCAATGAGGATATTTGTTGACTTATAGCTTCCTGTGTCAACCGGAAGTGCCATAATTGGTGTCTCAGGGGCTGTTTCAAAGGGTTAAAAAAATCAGATCTGTCCAAAACTTCATATGTGTGATTAGGCAAACACCATGAACTGTAAATCAGTCATTTTTCCCATAACAATTCAAAGGAAAACTAAATCACACAGATACACAACTTGGAAGGAGGGACGTATTGGGGTGCGTAGACTGACACTGCCTCCAATAGTTAGCTTTGTTCGAGCTAAAAAAGAACCGTCAGACCTAGAGTTCCGAAACTTTAGAAACTTGTTCTAGACCTCAGGTTGATAGTGCGTGGTGAGTTAGGTGGCTCTAGAAGGTTCTCGGACTGAGAAACAGCCTCGTACATTTGTAATGACTTCAATTCATTTTGACCATTACAAAAATGGCGACATTTAGAAAAGTCTCAGAGACACAAGACTAGGTGCATTGAAACCGGCTCGGCCCATAGAGACGGACCCCAACATTTCTGTCCGATAGCTCATTCAAGGACCCCGTAGCAAGTAATTGAAAAAAGTGGATTTTCAGCACCAATTAGGGTTTTACTCGGGCACCGAAGGACCTATCGAGCCGAAACTCGGATTTCGGGGTCGCCTCACATAGGACTACACATAATGTCCGAACTGGACCCGTAGCTAGAACATAGCTATGTCTTTTACGTTTTTATTATGTTTTAATTAAACTAAAGGCGCTGTGAATTATGGGCCTGCTCTGACATATGTGATAGTTGGCTTCTAAATGAGTTGGAAAAAGTGGGTTTGGTGTCAATTGGTATCAGTTTGGTGTCAGAATGACATCTAATTGACTGATGGACACTGACTTGCTAGTTGACTTCTGTGCATTTGCAAAATGACTCTACATTCAACCCTGTATAGATCAGTCAATTCTCAACTTAAAGACTTAAAACTCAGGATTCTGTAAGTGTCTATGTCAATCAAGACATGTGTTTACTTATAGCTTCCTGTGCCAACCGGAAGTGCCTTTAATTGTGTCACAATGTCTGTTTTGAAGGGTTAAAAAAATCACATATTTTTAAAACTTCATATGTGTGACTAGGTAACCCTCCTGAACTGTAAATCAGTCATTTCTCCCAGCAGATGTCAAAGAAAAGCTCTCACACACACACACAGCAAGGATGGAGTAAAAAAGTGCGGTGCCTAAAGACACAGAGAGCGGGCAATGGCATAAACATAATCCCTAGGCCGTGCCGAGTTCAACGAGATATCCCGCTTGACCGTAGCTCGCTCGGTCTGAGAGCAGCGAGCATTAGAAAAGTAGGCCCAAAATGAAGCCTACACCACAACGTCATTTGATTTTGGGTGACAGCGGCGGAACCGTTAGGTTTAGAAAGACAATTCAACCACAGGAATGTTCCTAAGGTCCTTCCGATCCATGCAAGCCTAACATTGACCGTGTGGCATTAACCCTTAACAGTAAAACAGGGTTTTTTGATCTCATAGAATACAATGATATCTCTCCCCATAGGAATACATTGCCTGCTCCCCTAAATTCAACCTGGAGCATATATGGGTATTGAATGCCTTATGAACCTGTCTTTGGTACCAGTCCATCAGGCCACTATAAGGTCTACCTGTGTCGATTCTAAGCTTCCTGGACCAACCGGAAGTGGTTAAAATCGCCCTAAAAGTGTATATCCATAACCTGCCTGCAGTTTGATAGACATAGTGCATTCAACCCTGTGTAAATCAGTCAGTTTTTATGGTAAAGACTTAAAACTCAGGATTCTGTAATAGAATAGCCCAATGAGGATGTGTGTTGAGTTATAGCTTCCTGTGCCAACCAATCAGATCTTTCCAAAACTTCATATATGTGATTAGGCAACCCCCATGAACTGTAAATCAGTCATTTTTTCCCATAAAATTTCAAAGGAAAACTAAATCACACACACACACAGCTTGGAAGTAGGGACCCATTGGGGTGCGTAGAGACATAAACTCCCTGCATTAGTTAACCTTGTTGGAACTTTTAAAGAACCGTCAGACCTAGAGTTCCGAAACTTTAGAATCCTGTTCTAGACCTCAGGTCGATAGTGCGTGGTGAGTTACGTCGCTCTAGAAGGTTCTCAGACCGAGAAACAGCCTCGTACATTTGCAATGACTTCAATTCATTTTGACCATTACGAAAATGTCGACATTTAGAAATGTCCCAGAGTCACAAGACTAGGTGCATTGTGACCGTCTCGGCCCATAGAGACAGAACCCAACGTTTCTGTCCGATAGCTCATTCAAGGACCCCGGAGCAAGTAATTGAAAAAAGTGGATTTTCAGCGCCAATTAGGGTTTTACTCGGACACCAAATGACCTATCGAGCCGAAACTTGGGATTCGGGGTCGCCACAGCTAGGCCTACACATAACACAAGAAATGGACCCACAGCTGGAACGTAACTACGTGTTTTATGTTTTTTTTATGGTTTGAACCGAAGGCGTTGTGAATTTTGGGCCAGCTCTGGAGTATGTGATACTTGGCTACTAAACGAGTTGGGAAAAGTGGGTTTGGTGTCAGTTTGTATCAGTTTGGTGTCAGAATGATATCAAATTGACTGATGGACGGTGACTTGCTGGTGACTCTTGTCCATTTGCAATATGTTTTAACAGTGAGGTACCATCACCAAAAGTGATATTCTGAAATCAACCCTAACGAGCGATGGAGAGGTACCAGAATCACTGCCCAGCCATCCCGAGTTCATCGGGCCAGTCAATTTGGCATTCCTGCACGATTTTTATAGCATGACAAATTCGTGGTGGTGAATGCCCAGTTAACCATATTGCAAATGCACAGTGACTTTGCAAGAGTGAGAAAACATAAAAAAATGGACATTCTGAAATCAACCCTAACGAGCGATGGAGAGGTACCAGAATCACTGCCCAGCCATCCCCGAGTTCATCGGGCCAGTCAATTTTGCATTCCTGCACGATTTTTATAGCATGACAAATTCGTGATGGTGAATGCCCATTGAACCATATTGCAAATGCACAGTGACTTTGCAAAAGTGAGAAAACATAAACAAATGGACATGATGAAATCAACACCACGAGTGATGGAAAGGAACAACAATCACTGCCCGGCCATCCCGAGTTCATCAGGCCAGTCAATTTTGCTTTTCTGCAGGATTTTTGAGCATGTCAAATTTCTTATGACATTTGGCCCCCACAAAACATATGCCTTATGCACAAGTAAAAAAAATAAAATAATGATAATAAAATATGACTAAAGTATGTTGATACAGTTCTTATATGAGTATAATTGACATAAAATTCGAAAGATTTTTGAAAAACGGTCCAGAAAGCACTTTTTTAGGGGTGTGTGTAGTTTTTTAGGAAATTTTGCAATTTTTGACTTTTGACTTTTGACTTCCTATGAAATCATATTGCAAATGGACAAAGCGTGCCTTATGCGCAAGTGATTAAAAAAAAATATGATAATAAAAAAATTGGACAAAAGTATATTCATACAGTTCTTACACATGTGTAATTGACAAAAAAAGTGAAAGAATTTCGAAAAACGGTCCAGAAAGCACTTTTTTAATGGGTGATAAGTTTTTGACAAAAAATTCATTTTTTCAAAATTTGGCTTTTGGATGTTGATTTGGGGTCCATTTCCTATATGAAAAACCACGGATGAGCGCACACGCCACCTGTTGGATTTTTGAAGTGTTACAACTGGCAATTGCCATATGGGATTTGCAAAACATTTTGCAGGAATCAACGCCAATTTGGGTGGTATTGGCAATCGTGTACATGGTTTGTCCTATGCCAATGTTTTCCCATTCATTTTTGTCCATTTCAGGGGGGTAATCCCTTACAAGGTTAACTTCTTGCGTCGAGCAATCCCGGATCCGGGATCCTATTTATAGCCTCAAGCTCATTAGCATAACGCAACGTTAACTATTCATGAAAATCGCAAATGAAATGAAATAAATATACTTGCTCTCAAGCTTAGACTTTTGTTAACAACACTGTCATATCAGATTTTCAAAATATGCTTTTCAACCATAGCTA
Organism: Oncorhynchus masou masou; assembly: GCF_036934945.1. Lineage (NCBI taxonomy): Eukaryota > Metazoa > Chordata > Actinopteri > Salmoniformes > Salmonidae > Oncorhynchus > Oncorhynchus masou. Next base: position 39,876,984 of record NC_088241.1, on the reverse strand, counting down.
AACAAGCATTTGTGTAAGAGTATTGATAGCTAGCAATAGCTATAAGCCTAGAATTCAGCCAGCAACATTTTCACAAAAACAAGAAAATCATTCAAATAAAATCATTTACCTTTGAAGAACTTCAGATGTTTTCAATGACAAGACTCTCAGTTAGATAGCAAATGTTCAGTTTTTCAAAAAAATATTATTTGTGTAGAACAAATCACTCCGTTTTGTTCACCTTTGGCTATGAAAAAAAACTGTATCCAGTTATAGCCTCAAGCTCATTAGCATAACGTAACGTTAACTATTTATGAAAATCGCAAATGAAATGAAATGAATGTGCTAGCTCTCAAGCTTAGCCTTTTCTTAACAACACTGTCATCTCAGATTTTCAAAATATGCTTTTGAACCATAGCAAAACAAGCATTTGTGTAAGAGTATTGATAGCTAGCATGGCATTTAGCGTAGCATTTAGCGGGCAACATTTGCACAAAAACCAGAAAAGGATTCAAATAAAATCATTTACCTTTGAAGAACTTCGGATGTTTTCAATGAGGAGACTCTCAGTTACATAGCAAATGTTCAGTTTTTCCTGAAAGATTCTTTGTGTAGGAGAAATCGTTCTGTTTTGTACATCACGTTTGGGTACCAAAAAACCCCGAAAATTCAGTCATCAAAACGGCGAACTGTTTTCCAAATTAACTCCATAATATCGACTGAAACACGGCAAACGCTGTTTAGAATCAATCCTCAATGTGTTTTTCACATATCTCTTCAATGATATATCGTTTGTGTTAATCTACCTTCTCCTGTGAATCGCTTGGAAAAAGACGTGCAGTTGAAGATGACGCACCAATTTCAACGGCGGACACCGGGCGGACACCTGGCAAATGTAGTCTCTTATAGTCAATCTTCCAATGATATGCCTACAAATACGTCACAATGCTGCAGACACCTTGGGGAAACGATAGATCGGGCAGGCTCATTCCTTGCGCATTCACAGCCATATAAGGAGACAATGAAAAACAGAGCCTCAAAAATCCTGCTCATTTCCTGGTTGAAGTTTCATCTTGGTTTCGCCTGTAGCATCAGTTCTGGGGCACTCACAGACAATATATTTGCAGTTCTGGAAACGTCAGAGTGTCCTCTTTCCAAAGATATCAATTACATGCATAGTCAAGCATCTTTTTGTGACAAAATATTGAGCTTAAAACGGGCACGTTTTTTTATCCAATAATGAAATAGCGCCCCCATAGATGTAACAGGTTAAGTTACCGCTGCCTCAGGGAGGTTACTAATGTAGAATAGTTGCATTGAAAACACTTCTTCCACTGAGGAAGGCAATGTTATAGAATGGAATATTCAGAAGAATATTCATTGGGAGAGCAGGAATACAATTGTTTTTCTGCCTCAAAGAGTGATGCTGTTGGCTTTGCTGCCTAAGAGTGGGTACAATGGTTCTTCTGCTAAAAGTTGCTCATTATGCAGCCACCTTGTGGGCTGCCACAGAATTATATGGCATGTTATTTAATTGTCAGCCATTGTTACCGTTAATGATAGTTAGTGCTAGTTTAACCACCATAGGGCATCTTTGAGAAGCATGTGATAGCCTTCAATATTCGCTGTACTAGAGAATTTAACCTGTTTACACGTACCAAAACCCGGGTGTGATCATTCTACAGTGGTCCATGTAGCATACGATCAAACCGCTGTGATTAGAACACTTATTTAGCAATGCCAGTTTCGAATGACGCAACAATCAGCATTTGAGCAGGCTGTCAGGGTTGGCCAGGGTTTGGCCAGGGTTGTTCTGGTTTTTGGTCACTAGATGCCCCCATTGTGCTTTTTGACCTTTTGTTTTCCCTTGTTTCCCGTTATTATTTGCACATGTGCCTTGTTTCCCCTGATTTGTATTTAAACCCTTAGTTTTCCTCAGTTCTTTGCTGTGTTTGTATGTTAGCACCGAGCCCTAGTATGCTGTGAACTTTTTTTTGCTCCCGTTGGACTCTCTTGTGGAATTCTGTTTTTGTTCTTCTTTAATTATTTTTGAGTATCTTTTGAGGCTTTTTCATGCTATACCTACCACCTTGTGGATTTACCTTTTTGTCTTGGAGGATTACCTTTATTCTCGTGGAATTCCTTTTGACGTTGTGGAGTTATATGTTTGCCTGAAGGACTTCCCTTTTTACTTTATTAAATACACCGTCGCAAGTACTGCTGTGTCTGCCTCATCTTCTGGGTTCTGCCGACTATTCATGGCTCAGTTGGTTAAGTGACTGTTTCTCACTCCGGAGACCCGGGTTCGTAACCGGGTCCTGACACAGGCCACACTGTTTTTTCAGAAACATTTTGCACAAACACACGAAGTTATGTCCAGAATGTGAGCAGTTTATTTTGGATGCAATATTCAGACATTCACAGAAGTATCTACAGCATAACACAATAATCCAAGCCAAAAAAATGTAGGCTCCATTTGTCCTAGCGCTAACTAAGGAAAGATTGACGTAACACAAGCGGTCATATTTTTATAACTCTCGTCTGACATAAAGTACAATATGAATGATTTTATAGCAGTAACTATTTTTTTTCTCTCACAGAAACCAAAGATAATACCAGAAGGCAAGATGAGTTTGGTCTGTTTATAGTATGCATGTTGAAGTGGGTGTGTCGTCTACCATCATTCACATCCCACTATTCCCTTCCGGAAAGTCTCAAAAAATGTGTGAACCTGTCACGCCCTGGTCTTAGTATTTTTGTGTTATCTATTTGGTCAGGCCAGGGTGTGACATGGTGTTTTAGTATGTGGTGTGTTTTGTCTTGGGTTTTTTTCATAGGTATTGGGATTGTAGCTTAGTGGGGTGTTCTAGCTTAGTCTATGGCTGTCTGAAGTGGTTCTCAATCAAAGGGAGGTGTTTATTGTTGTCTCTGATTGGGAACCATATTTAGGCAGCCATATTCTTTGAGTGTTTTGTGGGTGATTGTACTTATGTCCTTGTTTCTATTGTGTGTTAGTTTGCACAAGTATAGGCTGTTTCGGTTTTCGTGTTACGTTTGTTGTTTTCGTATTTGATTCGTGTTTTTCCTTGTTTCATTAAAATATGAATCACAATAGCCACGCCGCATTTTGGTCTGACTCTCTTTCACCTATAGAAAACCGTGACAGAATCACCCACCACAACAGGACCAAGCGGCGTGGTAACAGGCAGCAGCAGGAGCAGCGAAACGGTAAAAGACCCTGGGTACAGCCTGGAGAATATCGCCATCCCAAGGAAGAACTGGAGGCGGTGAAAGCGGAGAGGCGCTGGTATGAGGAGGCAGCACGGCGACGCGGATGGAAGCCCGAGAGTCAGCCCCAAAAATGTATTGGGAGGAGGCTCACAGGGAGTATGGCGACGCTAGGTAGGAGACCTACGCCAACTTTTGTGCTTACCGGGGGGCTAGAGAGACCGGGCAGGCAACGTGTTATGCTGTGTTGCGCACGGTGTCCCCAGTGCGGGTGCATAATGCGGTACATTCCAGCTCCGCGTATCGGCCGGGCTAGAGTGAACGTTGAGCCAAATGCCATGAAGCCGGCTCTACGCATCTGGTCCCCAGTGCGTCTCCTTGAGCCGGGTTACATGGCACCAGCCTTGCGCGCGGTGTTCCCGGTTCACCTGCATAGCCCAGTGCGGGCTATTCCACCTCGCAGCACTGGCAGAGCAACCGGGAGTATTCAACCAGGTAAGGTTGGGCAGGCTCGGTGTTCAAGAGCTCCAGTGCGCCTGCACGGTCCGGTCTACCCAGTACCACCTCCACGCACCAGCCCTCCGGTGGCAGCTCCCCGCACCAGGCTTCCTGTGCGTGTCCTCGGCCCAGTGCCAGCACCACGCATCAGGCCTACAGTGCGCCTCGCCTCTCCAGCGCTGCCAGAGCCTTCCTCCTCTCCAGCGCTGCCGGAGTCTCCTGCCAAAGCCTTCCGCCTCTACAGCGCTGTCAGAGTCTCCAGCCTGTTTAGCGCTGCCAGAGCCTTCCTCCTCTACAGTGCTGCTGGAGTCTCCTGCCTGTTCAGCGCAGCCAGAGCTGCCAGTCTGCAGGGAGCAGCCAGAGCTGCTAGTCTGCATGGAGCAGCCAGAGCTGCCAGTCTGCATGGAGCTGCCAGAGCTGCCAGTCTGCATGGAGCAGCCAGAACTGCCAGTCTGCATGGAGCAGCCAGAGCTGCCAGTCTGCATGGAGCTGCCAGAGCTGCCAGTCTGCATGGAGCCGCCAGAGCTGCCAGTCTGCATGAAACCGCCAGAGCTGCCAGTCTGCAAGAAGCCGCCAGAGCTGCCAGTCTGCAAGAAGCCGCCAGAGCTGCCAGTCTGCAAGAAGCCGCCAGAGCTGCCAGTCTGCAAGAAGCCGCCAGAGCTGCCAGTCTGCAAGAAGCCGCCAGAGCTGCCAGTCTGCAAGAAGCCGCCAGAGCCGCCAGTCTGCAAGAAGCCGCCAGAGCCGTCAGTCAGCATGGAGCAGCCAGATCCGTCAGTCAGCATGGAGCAGCCAGAGCCGCCAGTCAGCATGGAGCAGCCAGAGCCGCCAGTCAGCATGGAGCAGCCAGAGCCGTCAGTCTGCCAGGATCCTCCAGTCAGCCAGACTCTTCCAGATCCGCCAGTCAGCCAGGATCCGCCAGCCAGCCAGGATTTGCCAGAACCGCCAGCCAGCCAGGATCTGCCAGAGCCAGCTACCTGCCTGAGCTTCCTCTCAGTGCCGAGCTTCCTCTCAGTGCCGAGCTGCCCCTCAGTCCCGAGCTGCCCCTCAGTCCCGAGCTGCCCCTCAGTCCCGAGCTGCCCGTCAGTCCCGAGCTGCCCCTCAGTCCAGTGGGGTCCTTGGTGAGGACTACTAGGCCAAGGTCGGCGGCGAGGGTCGCCTATCTAAGGATGCGAGGAAGATGGACTAAGACTTTGTTAGAGTGGGGTCCACGTCCCGCGCCGGAGCCGCCACCGTGGACAGACGCCCACCCGGACCCTCGCCTATGGGTTTTGGTGTGCGGCCGGGAGTCCGCACCTTGGGGGGGGGTTCTTTCACGCCCTGGTCTTAGTATTTTTGTGTTTTCTTTATCTATTTGGTCAGGCCAGGGTGTGACATGGGGTTTTTGTATGTGGTGTGTTTTGTCTTGGGGTTTTTTCATAGGTATTGGGATTGTAGCTTAGTGGGGTGTTCTAGCTTAGTCTATGGCTGTCTGAAGTGGTTCTCAATCAGAGGCAGGTGTTTATCGTTGTCTCTGATTGGGAACCATATTTAGGCAGCCATATTCTTTGAGTGTTTCGTGGGTGATTGTCCTTATGTCCTTGTTTCTGTTGTGTGTTAGTTTGCACAAGTATAGGCTGTTTCGGTTTTCGTGTTACATTTGTTTTTGTATTTGATTCGTGTTTTTCCTTGTTTCATTAAAATATGAATCACAATAGCCACGCCGCATTTTAGTCCGACTCTCTTTCACTTATAGAAAACCGTGACAGAACCCTTACTCACCTCATTTTGTTATAACATCTTTGGTCCGACCGACAATTACGTGAAACCCAGAATGCATTGTATGTAAACATGGCTCCTCACACAGCTGGAATTAGCTAAGCACATCATAATCAGTACAACCTTAAAGTATTTTACACAGATAATATGTGTCGTTACAATCTATGCAAGAATCGGGATGCATGATTTGTCAGCGGAACTTGAAAACTTGTAAATAAATTAGTAAATATTAAAATAATTACCACACAAAACATTTTCTGATAGTGATTTTTTTTATTCAAATGGTGCGTGCCGGCAGTCAATCTCGCAACCTCTCACTCCCACTCTGAGCAATTCAGTGTTGTTGTTTATGCATGCAGAAAGAGAGCTAATCTGTAGCATTAGCAATGTCTTTCAATAGGAGACAATTCACAAATGCGAAAATTCTGGAGATTTAAAAAATTCTAACGAGTCTGAGTATGAAAGACAGGAATCAGATTCTGACCATGACAATGAGGAGCTAACCCCCAACCTAGTAGCAATTGAGAACCCTGAATCTGAGGACCCTTTGTCCATTGACAAAGTCCCAGGTCCCTTTGAAGATGCTAGTGGTGTTGGAGGCAGACCAACAGTGGATGAAGTACAGGAGCTCTGTGGTAGCTGGAATGCCGCTAGCCATTTCACCCCTCCTGGCCCTACTGTATAATCAGTTCCGGCGCCGACAGAGATGGCCGCCTCGCTTCGCGTTCCTAGGAAACTATGAAGTTTTTTGTTGTTTTTTACGTGTTATTTCTTACATTAGTACCCCAGGTCATCTTAGGTTTCATTACATACAGTCGAGAAGAACTACTGTATATAAGATCAGCGTCAACTCACCATCAGTACGACCAAGAATATGTTTTTCGCGACGCGGATCCTGTGTTCTGCCTTACAAACAGGACAACGGAATGGATCGCATGCAGCGACCCAAAAACACGACTCCGAAAAAGAGGGAAACGTGGCGGTCTTCTGGTCAGACTACGGAGACGGGCACATCGTGCCCCACTTCCTAGCATTCTTCTTGCGAATGTCCAGTCTCTTGACAACAAGGTTGATGAAATCCGAGCAAGGGTAGCATTCCAGAGGGACATCAGAGACTGTAACGTTCTGTGCTTCACGGAAACATGGCTCACTGGAGAGACGCTATCCGAAGCGGTGCAGCCAACGGGTTTCTCCACACATCGCGCCGACAGAAACAAACACCTTTCTGGTAAGAAGAGGGGTGGGGGTGTGTGCCTTATGGCTAACGAGGCATGGTGCGATGAAAGAAACATACAGGAACTCAAATCCTTCTGTTCACCTGATTTAGAATTCCTCACAATCAAATGTAGACCGCATTATCTACCAAGAGAATTCTCTTCGATTATAATCACAGCCGTATATATCCCCCCCCCCCAAGCAGACACATCGATGGCTCTGAACAAACTTTATTTAACTCTTTGCAAACTGGAAAACATTTATCCGGAGGCTGCATTCATTGTTGCTGGGGATTTTAACAAGGCTAATCTGAAAACAAGACTCCCTAAATTTTATCAGCATATCGATTGCGCAACCAGGGGCGGAAAAACCTTGGATCACTGTTACTCTAACTTCCGCGACGCATATAAGGCCCTGCCCCGCCCCCCTTTCGGAAAAGCTGACCACGACTCCATTTTGCTGATACCTGCCTACAGACAAAAGCTAAAAAAAGAAGCTCCCACGCTGAGGTCTGTCCAACGCTGGTCCAACCACGCTGACTCCACACTCCAAGACTGCTTCCATCACGTGGACTGGGACATGTTTCGTATTGCGTCAGATAACAACATTAACGAATATGCTGATTCGGTGTGCGAGTTCATTAGAACGTGCGTTGAAGATGTCGTTCCCATAGCAACGATTAAAACATTCCCTAACCAGAAACCTTGGATTGATGGCAGCATTCGCGTGAAACTGAAAGCGCGAACCACTGCTTTCAATCAGGGCAAGGTGTCTGGTAACATGACTGAATACAAACAATGCAGCTATTCCCTCCGCAAGGCTATCAAACGAGCTAAGCGTCAGTACAGAGACAAAGTAGAATCCCAATTCAACGGCTCAGACACAAGAGGCATGTGGCAGGGTCTACAGTCAATCACGGACTACAGGAAGAAATCCAGCCCAGTCACGGACCAGGATGTCTTGCTCCCAGGTAAACTAAATAACTTTTTTGCCCGCTTTGAGGACAATACAGTGCCACTGACACTGCCTGCAACGGAAAAATGCGGTCTCTCCTTCACTGCAGCCGAGGTGAGTAAAACATTTAAACGTGTTAACCCTCGCAAGGCTGACGGCCCAGACGGCATCCCCAGCCGCGCCCTCAGAGCATGCGCAGACCAGCTGGCTGTGGTGTTTACGGACATATTCAATCAATCCCTATCCCAGTCTGCTGTTCCCACATGCTTCAAGAGGGCCACCATTGTTCCTGTTCCCAAGAAAGCTAAGGTAACTGAGCTAAACGACTACCGCCCCGTAGCACTCACTTCCGTCATCATGAAGTGCTTTGAGAGACTAGTCAAGGACCATATCACCTCCACCCTACCTGACACCCTAGACCCACTCCAATTTGCTTACCGCTCAAATAGGTCCACAGACGATGCAATCTCAACCACACTGCACACTGCCCTAACCCATCTGGACAAGAGGAATACCTATGTTAGAATGCTGTTCATCAACTACAGCTCGGCATTCAACACCATAGTACCCTCCAAGCTCGTCATCAAGCTCGAGACCCTGGGTCTCGACCCCGCCCTGTGCAACTGGGTACTGGACTTCCTGACGGGCCGCCCCCAGGTGGTGAGGGTAGGTAACAACATCTCCTCCCCGCTGATCCTCAACACTGGGGCCCCACAAGGGTGCGTTCTGAGCCCTCTCCTGTACTCCCTGTTCACCCACGACTGCGTGGCCACGCACGCCTCCAACTCAATCATCAAGTTTGCGGACGACACAACAGTGGTAGGCTTGATTACCAACAACGACGAGACGGCCTACAGGGAGGAGGTGAGGGCCCTCTGAGTGTGGTGTCAGGAAAATAACCTCACACTCAACGTCAACAAAACTAAGGAGATGATTGTGGACTTCAGGAAACAGCAGAGGCAACACCCCCCTATCCACATCGATGGAACAGTAGTGGAGAGAGTAGCAAGTTTTAAGTTCCTCGGCATACACATCACAGACAAACTGAATTGGTCCACTCACACAGACAGCATCGTGAAGAAGGCGCAGCAGCGCCTCTTCAACCTCAGGAGGCTGAAGAAATTTGGCTTGTCACCAAAAGCACTCACAAACTGCTACAGATGCACAATCGAGAGCATCCTGGCGGGCTGTATCACCGCCTGGTACGGCAACTGCTCCGCCCTCAACCGTAAGGCTCTCCAGAGGGTAGTGAGGTCTGCACAACGCATCCCCGGGGGCAAACTACCTGCCCTCCAGGACACCTACACCACCCGATGTTACAGGAAGGCCATAAAGATCATCAAGGACATCAACCACCCGAGCCACTGCCTGTTCACCCCGCTATCATCCAGAAGGCGAGGTCAGTACAGGTGCATCAAAGCTGGGACTGAGAGACAGAAAAACAGCTTCTATCTCAAGGCCATCAGACTGTTAAACAGCCACCACTAACATTGAGTGGCTGCTGCCAACACACTGACACTGACTCAACTCCAGCCACTTTAATAATGGGAATTGATGGGAAATTATGTAAATATATCACTAGTCACTTTAAACAATGCTACCTTATATAATGTTACTTACCCTACATTATTCATCTCATATGCATACGTATATACTGTACTCTATATCATCGACTGCATCCTTATGTAATACATGTATCACTAGCCACTTTAACTATGCCACTTTGTTTACATACTCATCTCATATGTATATACTGTACTCGATACCATCTACTGTATCTTGCCTATGCTGCTCTGTACCATCACTCATTCATATATCCTTATGTACATATTCTTTATCCCCTTACACTGTGTATAAGACAGTAGTTTAGGAATTGTTAGTTAGATTACTTATTGGTTATTACTGCATTGTCGGAACTAGAAGCACAAGCATTTCGCTACACTCGCATTAACATCTGCTAACCATGTGTATTTGACAAATAAAATTTGATTTGATTTGTTTCCTTTGTTGAGTTCTAGTCTAGAGTTAAATGCCCTTGCCATTTCCTTCTGAGGGAGAGTGCTTCAAGTTGTTTCTGACAGAGGAGCTGGTGGGAGACATAGTGGAGGAGACCAATCGCTTTGCGTCAGAGCTACAGGCGAAGAGAGCCAGGAGTGAGGGGGAAACTCGCTAAATGGGTGACAACCACAATTAGTGAAATCTATACATTTCTGGTGACATTCCTTCTCATGGAAATAATAAAGAACTCCCTAAGAGAATACTGGAGCACAGATCCTATGTTTGCAACTCCCTTCTTTGCCAAACTCTTTTCCCAAGACCGCTTCCTTAGTTCTGCTGAGATGTCTGCATTTCGTCAATAATGCTACTGCGATCCTAAATGACCCATTATACAAAATAAGACATTTTCTTACCAGCCTGACATCAGCATTTGGCCAGGTCTTTGTGCCATACAAGGACCTATGCATTGATGAGGCCCTGATGTTATGGAAAGGTAGGCTGGCGCTCTGTCAATATATTCCCTCCAAAAGGCACAGGTTTGGGGTCAAGTTCTTTGTCATGTGCGATGTGAAGACAGGATTCGTCCAGGACATTATAGTTTACAAAGAGTCCACTACTGGCATCTAAAATTATGAGGGGCTTGGCGTGTCCGGGTCCATGGTGATGACCATGCTGGCTCCACATCTCGGCAAAGGACACACTTTGTATGTGGACAATTGGTACAGCACTCCCACATTCTTCCAGCATCTGCTCTGCAACAGCACAGGGGCCTGTATTACAGTCAGGCCGAACAGGAAGGGGATGCTAGCATTCGGATGCAGGAAGATGCAGAGAGGGGAGGTGGAGTTCAAGGAGAATAGTCAACAGCTGGCAGTAAAGTGGCATGACAAACAAGACTTCCATGTCCTCTTCACTGTCCATATAGCAACCATGTTGGGCCACAGGAAATTTAGACCACCTGAAGGAAGAGAGAAAAATCAATCGAGACTGTGTGCTTGACTATAACCGTCAAAATGGGGGCAGTGGATAAGGCGGATATGATAAACAACTGGGATAAGAAGATATGTTTCAATCTGATCGACACTGCTGCCCTCAATGGTCACATAGTTCACCACCAACTAACAGGTGACATGATTACTGAACAATTAACTTTATGTATTTGGACGTACATACAGGTCCATTAAGCAATTATAGTGACGATATCTCACCCACCTACCCACATCCTCATCATCCTCTCCTTTCCCTCATCCTCCTCACTCCCAAAGTAATTACCTACCAAAATTACAGAGAGAACCTTATGAGAGAGCTGAAGGAGGAGCACCACACCCCAGGGAGCCCATCCACTGGGGGTCGTCCTGCTGCGCACAATCCCCTACGCCTCACTGCACGGCATTTTCCCTGCAAAGTCCTTCAAACTGCTCCTCAACTTAGTTGCACATGGAGTCACTGCAAAGTCTGCCTGTCTGGCATCATGAAAGTAAGCAGAGGAATTTGACAAAATACATGTGTTTAGCTTGTGATACACCTTTAAATATTTCCCCATGCTTGCTGAGTATCATATGCTCAAGCACTATTGAGCACATCTGCAGTATTACTGACTGACTGATCTGACAGGTGACTTGACAGGTGACCTGCCATGATACTATGCCTTTAGAGGGGTGGAAATACAGTTGTGGTTCAGTCACTGCCTGAATATGAAATATGGGTTAAGCATATTCTGTTCTTTTTCCTCGTGTAAAACAGGTTTTTCTTGTTGTTGTTCAACCAACCATCACCAATACTGCAATAAAATAGATGACTATTACATATTGGCCTACGTGTTTTCTTGCTGCGCTTTCATCCAGTAAAACTGTCAAGGAGTATACGCTAGCATACAAAACTGGCCTCAATCTTCAGCTCGAAAGATGTCAAGCTCCGGTTCATTATGATATTGGCAAATACTGTTTGTGGTTTCTGAAAGTACAGAATAAAGAGGGATTATTAGTAATTAGAATACAATATAAGTATATAGCCTGCAGAGCTCTGTCTTACTATCCAGGTCCGTGCACAAAAATGTCCTTTTCCACCTTTTCCCCCATCTATTTTCAGAGCTCGTGCTGTTAAGTGACCTAAACTGGAACATGCTTAACACCCCGGCCATTCTACAATCTAAGCTTGATGTCCTCAATCGCACACAAATTATCAATGACCCTACCAAGTACAACCCCAAATCCGTAAACACAGGCACCCTCATAGACGTCATCCTAACCAACCTTCCCTTCAAATACACCTCTGCTGTCTTCAACCTCAATTTTCACTGCCTCATTGCCTGCGTCCATAATGGGTCTGGGGTAAAACGACCACCACTCATCACCGTCAAACGTTCCCTAAAACACTGCAGCGAGCAGGCCTTTATATTCGACCTGGCCCGGGTATCCTGGAAGGATGTTGACCTCATTCTGTCAGTAGAAGATGTCTGGTTATTCTTTAAATGTGCTTTCCTCACAACTTTATATAAGCATGCCCCATTCAAAAAATGTAGAACCAGGAACAGATATAGCCCTTGGTTCACTCCAGACCTGACTGCCATTGACCATCACAAAAACATCCTGTGGCGTACGGCATTGGCATCAAATAGACCCTGCGATATGTAACTTTTCAGGGAAGTTAGGAACCAATATATACAGGCAGTTAGGAAAGCAAAGGATAGCTTTTTCAAACAGAAATGTGCATCTTGTAACGCAAACCCCAAAAGGTTCTGGGACACTGTAAAGTCCATGGAGAATAAGAGCACCTCCTCCAAGCTGCCCACTGCACTGAGGAAAAACTGTCACCACCGATAAATCCACAATAATTAAGAATTTCAAAAAGCATTTTTCTACGCCTGGCCTGGCTTTCCACCTGGCCACCCCTAGCCTGGTGAACACCCCTGCACCCCCCACAGCAACTTGCCCAAGCCTTCCCTTTTCTCCTTCACCCAAATCCAGATGGCTGATGTTCTGAGAGTTGAAAAATCTGGACCCCTACAAATCAGCAGGGCTAGACAATCTGGACCCTCTCTTTCTAAAATGATCAGCCGAAATTGTTGCAACCCCTATTACCAGCCTGTTCAACCTCTTTCGTATCGCCTGAGATCCCCAAAGATTGGAAAGCTGCAGCGGTCATCCCCCTCTTCAAAGGGTGAGACACTAGGCCCAAACTGCTAAAGACCTATATCTATCCTACCCTGCCTTTCTAGGGTCTTTGAGAGCCAAGTTAACCTTTTTGGGATAGGGGGCAGCATTTTCACCGTGCCCAGAGTGAACTGCCTCGTACTCTGTACCAGATGCTAATATATGCATATTATTATTAGTATTGGATAGAAAACACTCTGAAGTTTCTAAAACTGTTTGAATGATGTCTGTGAATATAACAGAACTCATATGGCAGGCGAAAACCTGAGAAAAATCCAAAAAGGAAGTGGGACATCTGAGGTTTGTTGATTTTCAAAGCTTGGCCTACCGAATACACATTGGGATATGGATGAGGTTGCACTTCCCAGGGCTTCCACTAGATGTCAACCGTCTTTAGAAACTGGTTTGGGGATTCTACTATAAAGGAGGAGCTCATGAGAGCTCTTTGAGTCAGTGGTCTGGCAGAGAGCCTTGGTCACTCCCGAAAGAGTTAACTATTGTTCCAGTGCTTTTTCTGAAGACAAAGGAATTCTCCTTTTGGAATATTATTGATGTTATATGTTACAAACATCTTAAAGATTGATTCCATACATTGTTCGACATGTTTCTAAAGGACTGTAACGAAACTTAGAGTTTTTGTCTGGATGAAGTTCCTGCGCCTCATGAAGATGGATAACTGGGCTGAACACGCTTACAACAAGTGGCTATTTGGACATAAATGATGGACTTTATGGAACAAATCAGTCATTTATTGTCGAACTGGGATTTTCTGATGAAAATCATGAAAGGTAAATTAATATATATAGTGTTAATTCTAACTTCTGTTGACTCCAAAATGGCGGATATTTCTCTGACTGGATTAGGCTCTGAGCACCGTTCTAAGATTATGCTTTTTCCGTAAAGTTTTTTTGAAATCTGACACAGCGTTTGCATTTAGTAGAAGGCTATCTTTAATTCTGTAATTAACAGTTGTATCTTTTATCAATGTTTATTATGAGTATTTCTGCAAAATCACAGCAGGATGTTTTGGAATCAAAACATTACTGCACGTAAGGCGCCAATGTAAACTAAGATTTTTGGATATAAATATGCACATTATTGAACAAAACACACATGTATTGTGTAACATGATGTCCTATGATTGTCATCTGATGAAGATCATCAAAGGTTAGTGATTCATTTTATCTATATTTCTGCTTTTTGTGACTCTTATCTTTGGCTGGAAAAATGGCTGTGTTTTTTCGACTTGGCTATGACCTAACATAATCATATGTTGTGCTTTAGCTGTAAAGCATTTTTGAAATCAGACACGATGGGTGGATTAACAAGATGTTTGTCTTTCATTCGCTGTATTGGACTTGTTAATGTGTGAAAGTTACATATTTCCCAAAAATATTTTTACATTTCGCGCGCTGAATTTTAAGCAGAATGTTGTCGAGGGGTTCCGCTAGCGGGGGGGTTCCGCGCTAGAAAGGTTAAAATCCCTAGCTACAATGAATGCAGCCTCAGGATATGTGGTTTTCAGTGTACATAGAGTCAAATGAAGTTCGTTTAGGGCCATCGATGTGTCTGCTTGGGGGGAGGGATTATACAGTATGTGGCTGTGATTATAATCGAAGAAAATTCTCTTGGTAGATAATGCCGTCAACATTTGATTGTAAGGAATTCTAAGTCATGTGAACAGAAGGACTTGAGTACCTGTATGTTGTTATGATCACACCACGTCTCGTTAATCATAAGGCATATCCCTCGCCCTTCTTCTTACCAGAAAGATGCTTGTTTTTGTCGGCGAAATTGGTGAAGAAACCAGCTGGCTGTACCGACTCCGTTAGCATGTCTCGAGTGAGCCATGTTTCCATGAAGCAAAGAGCGTTAGTCTCTTATGTCTCTCTGGAATGATTCCCTTGCTCAGATTTCATCAACCTTGTTGTCAAGAGACTGGACATTGGCGAATAGTATGCTCGGAAGCCATGCGCGATGTGCCCGTCTATGGAGCCTGACCAGAAGACTGTTCGTCTGCCCCTTTTACGGAGTCGTTGTTTTGGTTCGCCGGCTGGGATCCGATCCATTGTCCTGGGTGGTGGGCAAAACAGAGGATCCGCTTCAGGATAGTGGTATTCCTGATCATAATGATGGTGAGTTGACGTTGCTCTTATAGCCAATAGTTCCTCCCAACTGTATGTAATAAAACCTAAGATTACCTGGGATACCAATGTAAGAAATAACACAAAAAAATACTGCATAGTTTCCTAGGAACGCGAAGCGAGGCGGCCATCTCTGTCGGCGCCGGAAGTAACTTATCATTCACTGTATCACAATTCCGGTGGTTTAGAAGTTTACATACACTAAGTTGACTGTGCCTATAAACAGCTTGGAAAAATCCAGAAAATGGTGTCATGGCTTTAAAGCTTCTGATAAGCTAAATTACGTAATTTGAGTCAATTGGAGGTGTACCTGTGAATGTATTTCAAGGCCTACCTTCAAACTCAGTGCCTCTTTGCTTCACATCATGAGAAAATCTAAAGTAATCAGCCAAGAACTCTGAAAATGTAGACCTCCGCAATTCTTAGTCATCTTTTGGAACATTTCCAAACACCTGAAGGTACCACGTTCATATGTACAAACAATAGTACGCAAGTATAAACACCATGGGACCACGCAACTGTCATACCACTCAGGAAGGAGACGCGTTCTGTCTCCTAGAGATGAACGTACATTGGAAACAGGTACATATATCCATAGTATAATGAGTCTTATATCGACATAAACTGAAAGGCCACTCAGCAAGGATGAAGCCACTGTTCGGTTTGCAACTGCACATGAGGACAAAGATTGTACTTTTTGGAGAAATGTCCTCTGGTCTGATGAAACAATAATATAACTGTTTGGCCATAAGGAACATTGTTATGTTTGGAGGAAAAAAGGGGATGCTTGCAAGCCGACAAACACCATCCCAACCTTGAAGCACGGGGGTGGCAGCATCATGTTGTGGGGTGCTTTGCTGCAGGAAGGACTGGTGCACTTCACAAACTAGATGGCATCATGAGGATGTAAAATTATGTGGATATATTGAAGCAACATCTCCAGACATCGGTCAGGAAGTTAAAGCTTGGTCGCAAATGGGTCTTCCAAATGGAAAATGACCCCAGGCATTCTTCCAAAGTTGTGGCAAAATGTCTTAAGGACAACAAAGTCGAGGTATTGCTGTGGCCATCACAAAGCCCTGACCTCAAAAACCTACAGAAAATGTGTGGGCAGAACTGAAAAAGCGTATGCGAGCAAGGAGGCCTACAAACCTGACTCAGATACATCAGCTCTGTCAGGAGGAATGGGCCGAAATTCACCCAACTTATTGTAGGAAGATTGTGGAAGGCTACCCAAAACATTTAACCCAAGGTAAACAATTTAAAGGCAATGATACCCTCAATTAATATTTGGTATGTAAACTTCTGACCCACTGGGAATGTGATGAAATAAATAAATGCTGAAATAAATCATTTTCCCTACTATTATTCTGACATTTCACATTCTTAAAATAAAGAGGTGATCCTAACTGACCTAAGACAGGGACTTTTTACTGGGATTAAATATCAAGAATTGTGAAAAACTGAGTTTAAATGTATTTGGCTAAGGTGTATGCTACCTTCTGACGTCAACTGTATATGGGGGTTACAACCATCCCAGCTTAGCAGATTTTGCCTGCGAAGAGACAGAATCTTTGGCATGCTGACTGCAGGAATGCCCAGCAGACCGGTTGCCAGAGAATGTAATGTTAATTTCTCTACCATAAGCCACCTCCAATGTTGTTTATAGAGAACTTGGCAGTGCGTCCAACCGCACCAGCCCAGGCTTCTTCACCTGTGGGATCGTCTGAGACAAGCCACCCGGGCAGCTAATAAATCTGTGGGTTTGCACAACTGTCAGAAACGATCTCAGGGAAGCTCACCTGTGTGCTCATTGTCCTCACCAGGGTGTTGAACTTTCTGTAGTTTGGCATCCTAACCAATTTCAGTGGACAAATGCTCACCTTCGATGGCCACTGGCACACTGGAGAAGTG
Organism: Oncorhynchus masou masou; assembly: GCF_036934945.1. Taxonomy (NCBI): domain Eukaryota; kingdom Metazoa; phylum Chordata; class Actinopteri; order Salmoniformes; family Salmonidae; genus Oncorhynchus; species Oncorhynchus masou. The sequence goes on along the minus strand of NC_088241.1, from coordinate 39,860,147 downwards.
TGCTCTTCATGTATGAATCCCGGGTTTCAACTGTACCGGGCAGATGGCAGACAGCGTGTATGGTGTTGTGTGGGCAAGCGGTTTGGTGATGTCAAAGTTGTAAACAGATTGCCCGATGGTGGCTGTGGTGTTGTGGTATGGGCAGACATAAGCTTCGGACACAATTGCATTTTATCGATGGCATTTGAATGCACAGAGATACCATGAAGAGATGCTGAGGCTCATTGTCATGCCATTTATCTGCCGCAATGACCTTGTGTTTCAGGATGATAATGCTTGGCCCTGTGGCGCAAGGAAAATGTCCCAGCCTTTACACCCACCAGACATGTCACCCATTGAGCATGTCTGGGATGCTCTGGGTCGACGTGTACGTCAGCATGTTCCAGTTTCAACAAATATATCCAGCAACTTCGAACAGCCATTGAAGAGGAATGGGACAACATTCCACAGGTCACAATCAACAGCCTGATAAACTCTATGTGAAGGAGATGTGTCATGCTACATGAGGTATATGGTGGTCTCTCACAACAAATACTAACTGGTTTTCTGATCCACGCCCCAACTGTTTTTTAAAGGTCGCTGTGACCAACCAGTCAAGTGAAGTCCATAGATTAGGTCCTAGTGCATTTATTTAAATTGACTGATTTCCTTATATGAACTGTAACTCATTAAAATCTTTGAAATTTTTGCATGCTGCGTTTATATTTTTGATCAGTGTTTGTTTTTGGGTCATGCTCAGGTAAAACAAGTTGGCTAATCTATATTTTCCATATTTCCATGTCCTAGTCATCAAGATCAAGAGGTATTAAATGAATTGGAATGACTGGAAATCTGTCAGACATTAGTTTTTAATGTAAAGTTCTAGCCTAATCGTATTATTATCTGTAGTAGAAAGCAAGGGTTACAAGAATTCTATGTAACCAACCCATAAAGTAAAATACAACATCCATTTATGCCTAGCTATGTAAACTCTAAAATGTATTTATCCTGAAACAGATGTTGTTCAATTGGTAATAGTCATTTTTGTCTTCTTTACAGGGAAAGTAACTGGAAAAGTAACTGAAAGTAATAAGATTACATTACAAAACTGGTGTAATCCAAAATGTATTTTACTTATTACAATTTTTGACAGGTAACTAGTAACTGTAATGGATTATATTTAGAAAAGAACCTACTCAATGCTGCTTGCTACAGTATTTTCACCCTATCCATATGTTTTTGTTGTAAGCAAACAATGCTGTCTTCCATTCACATGGAAACCATTTTGGTTCAGTCACTGTCAACTGGGCACAGTTATTTTCCAGATATACAAATGTACTTGCTGCTCCATAGGTGTCCCTTGATCACATGCTACATTATTCATTTGTTTGTATTGTTTATAAAAACATGGCATCAGAACACATGGTCTAGAATGGACTACTTACACCCCAGCACTCTGCAATGACCCCAGTCAGAGTAGCTCATAAGGGGATTAATGTGCAGCCATGTAATCCTTCAGTCCTAGTATGGGAAATTAGTCTGACTGGCTGAATATTGTTTGTTTCAAATTGTTTTACAGCCAATTAATGTGATGTGGGAACCAGTGTGATGAAAGCCCTGACCCTTCTCTTCTCCTCTGTGCTTGAACAACAACACTAGTCTACAACAACACTACACACAGTGGATTAAGTACAGTATATCTAATCGGACTTGCAGGATGCATCCCGAATGGCACCATATTCCCTATATAGTGCACTATGTTTCAAAAAGTGTGTCATTTGTGACGCAGCCCAGTCCCAGGGGATTATACTGGGACCAGGTTAAAGAGCACCTTAACTCCTGATCCCTGGTTGGGACTGGTAGGTGGTGGAGGAGTAGGAAAAGGGGGTGAAAGGAGGAGTGGATAAAAGTGGGTGAAAATAGGAGTGGGAAAGGGGGAGGAAATAGGGAACTGGCAAACACTAGATATGTGATGAGAAAAGTTTCTGGTGGACAAAACCTATACCTTTGATTTCATGGATGATTGATCATGATTCCTTTCCCTTCTTTTTCCTTTGAGAAATGTAAGTGGATGTGTGCACTCAAGCACAAAATGTCCACTTGCTTGACCAAAAAAATGTGTTCAGAAGTATTACATAAGAGTGCAGTATTGTCTAGATATTAGTAGTATCTTTTATTTGATTTGTTGCCTTTTGGTCTGTCTCTATCTGTCTCACACAATCCAGTTGCTTTCTCACATACTCAAGGGGGAAATTCAGACCGAGATACAGTGCCTTCATAAAGTATTAATACCCCTTGACTTACTCAACATTTTGTTGTTACAGCCCGAATTCAAAGTAGATTAAATATGTTTTTCTCACACATCTACACACAATACCCCATAATGACGAAGTAAAAATATGGTTTTAGAAATTTTTGCAAATTCATTAAAAATGAAATATTAAAATATTTCATTTACATACCGAAGAAGTCGGTAGTTTGCATACACCTTAGCCAAATACATTTAAACTCTGTTTTTCACAATTCCTGATATTTGTTCCTCGTATAAAGTCCCTGTCTTAGATCAGTTAGGATCACCACTTTATTTAAAAAATGTGAAATGTCAGAATAGTAGTAGAGAGAATAATTTATTTGAGCTTTTATTTCTTTTATCACATTCCCAGTGGGTCAGATGTTTACATACACTCAATTAGTATTTGGTAGCATTGCCTTTCAATTGTTTAACTTCTTGTTGACAGGGGGCAGTATTTTCACGTCCGGATGAAATGCATGCCCAAATTTAACTGCCTGCTACTCATCCCCAGAATATAAGATTTGCATATAATTAGTATATTTGGATAGAAAACCCTCTGAAGTTTCTAAAACTGTTTGAATCATGTCGGTGGGTATAACAGAACACATGTAGCAGGCGAAACCCCAAGGAAAAACCATTCAGATTTTCTTTTTTGAGGTCACTCGTTTCAATATATTTCATTGGGAATCCAGATTTCTAAGGGAGCTTCTTGCAGTTCCGACCGCTTCCACTAGATGTCACAAGTCTTTAGAAATTGGTTGAGGTTTTTCCTTTCTGTAATGAAGAAGTAGCCCTGTTCAAAATGAGGGTCACTTCAAGTATATTGTTTGTTAGAGGCGCATCACCAGAAAGATAGCGTCAGTTTGTTTTCTTCCTGTATTGAACACATATCATCCTGTCTTTAATTTTATCCATTATTTACTTAAAAAATACCTAAAGTTGTATTACAAAAGTAGTTTGAAATGTTTTGGCAAAGTTTAAAGGTAACTTTTGAGATATTTTGTAGTCACGTTGCGCAAGTTGGAACCAGTGTTTTTCTGGATCAAACACGCCGAATAAATTTATATTTTGGATATATATCAACGAAATTAATCAAACAAAAGGACCATTTGTGATGTTTATGGGACATATTGGAGTGCCAACAGAAGAAGCTCGTCAAAAGGTAAGGCATGATTTATATTTTTAATTCTGCCTTTTGTGCCGCGCCTGCAGGGTTGAAATATGCTTCTCTCTCTTTTTGTTTACGGATGTGCTATCCTCAGATAATAGCATCGCTTGCTTTCGCCGAAAAGCCTTTTTGAAATATGACATGTTGGCTGGATTCACAATACGTGTAGCTTTAATTTGGTATCTTACATGTGTGAAAGTTTGATATTTGAGCTATGCATATTCTCTGGCTTTTGGCCAGGTGGGATGCAAGCGTCCCACATATTCCGGAGAGGTTAACTTGGGTCAAACGATTCGGGTAGCCTTCCACAAGCTTCCCACAATAAGTTGGGTGAATTTTGGCCCATTCCTCCTGACAGAGATGGTATAACTGAGTCAGGTTTTTTGGCCTCTTTTGCTTGCACACGCTTTTTCAGTTCTGCCGACAAATGTTCCGTAGGGATTGAGATAGGGGCTTTGTAATGGCCGTACATTGACTTTGTTGCCCTTAAGCCACAACTTTGGAAGCATGCTCGGGGTCATTTTTCATTTGGAAGACCAATTTGCGACCAAGCTTTAACTTCCTGACTGATGTCTTGAGATGTTGCTTTAATATATCCACAATTTTCCTTCTCACGTCCATCTATTTTGTGAAGTGCACCAGTCCCTCCAGCAGCAAAGCACCCCACCACATGATGCTGCCACCCCCGTGCTTCACAGTTGGGATGGTATTCTTTGACTTGCAAGCCTCTCCTATTTCCTCCAAACATAACAATGGTCGTTATGGCCAAACAGTTCTATTTTTGTTTCATCAGACCAGAGGACATTCCTCCAAAAAGTACGATCTTTGTCCCCATGTGCAGTTGCAAACCGTAATCTGGCTTTTTTTATGGTGGTTTTGGAGGAGTGGCTTCTTCCTTGCTGAGCAGCCATTCAGGTTATGTCGATATAGGAATTGTTTTTAGTGTGGATATACAGTAGATACTTTTGTACCGGTTTCCTCCAGCATCTTCACAAGGTCCTTTGTTGTTATTCTGGGATTGATTTGCACTTTTCAAACCAAAGTACATTGAACTCTAGGAGACAGAACGCGTCTCCTTCCTGAGTGGTATGACAGCTGCGTGGTCCCATTGTTTGTACAGATGAACATGGTACCTTCGGGCATTTGCAAATTGCTCCCAAGGATGAAACAGACTTGTGAAGGTCTACATATTTCTTTCTGAGGTCTTGGCTGATTTCTTTTGATTTTCCCATGATGTCATTTTTTGACATGTCTGACCAAGAGCACTTCCCATTTGTTTGTGCAGTTCAAGTCTGCAGACATTTGCGCAACTCCCATCAGAACAGGATCTGCACACATGAGTTCACATTTTGCATCTGTTGCCTGCATCGCAGTCATTGTTTTGTTTTTTACTAAGAATAATGACTATACCATTTAGCTAAGCTAAGAATGAATGCAATAATCAAGTCAATAAACGTTGGGTAGATAGCCTATCGTTAATATACTGGCAAGTTTGATGTGTAACTACTAACGTTAGGTAGCTAGCTAACATAAGGGTACATACTGCTGTAATGAAATGCTATGTGGTTCATAAGGACAGCATAGCTAACACATTGTCAGCCAACATAACTTGCAAGGTCATTTATTTGAAAAGTCATTACTTTATTACAAGCTACCCCTTTGTCGTTAGGGCAAATCTGGTCTGTGATAGGGGGGGTTCACACCTAGCTCTGTTATTAGACTATTCTTTAGTAAAGGTTGAATAGTCTATTGTTCAGCTATTAGCCTCCCTCCCCAACTTGCAACAAATTGTTGTTCCAATCTCGTTCCTTTCCCTCTTCCACGGGTCATCATTCTGCGCCGGAGTGGGCGCTTGTGGGCGTGCTGGCAGGATAAGGCAGTATCTTCGGTTGCTCGTCAAGAATTCTGCATACAGTAGCACGTTTGTATGAAGGTGTGGTTACTCACAGGCACATTGTTATATGCTATGGATGTACTTTTGTGTATTTTTGTCAAGAGCAAAACATATTTTATCTTCAATCAAAAATAATTGTTCTGAAAGCAACTTTTTTCCGAAACAAAGGAAGTCATAGTGGACACCTACGAAGGAGAATTGTGTGATGATTACATCTCAGGTAAGCAGCACTGAACATTCTTCTGTCCAACTTTTACATAGCTAGTAGTTAGCTCCTACGATTCAGTGTTGGTTCATAACATTCTACTATATTACATACATGCATATCATAGAATGATAAATCATGCAAATATTATTCTCAAGCTACCCAAAAGCATTTAGCTACGAACGCCTGTTCTCGCCATTTTCTGTTGAATTTTATATATATATACTGTATATAAAATCATGTTTCATGACAGCGTAACGGTTAGCTTTTTTTTACAGAAGGATGAAAGAACACAATTGGCTTCAGAGCAGAACACTCCACAGAAACGGCCAACTGCTTTCTTCTGGAAAATGTGAAGTCGCGGATGGACAAAGGGGGCGTTGTTGGGGCTGTGTTTCTGGACCTAAGCAAGGCTTTTGATACTGTTAACCATGAGATTCTCATCACAAAATTGTCCAAGTTCTACTTTTCCCCTGATGCCTTGAGATGGATGAAATCATACCTTGAAGGCAGAACTCAGTGTGTCAGAGTGAGCAATGAGCTGTCGCCCACTCTTCGCTATGATGTGGGCGTGCCCCAAGGGGGCCCCTCCTGTTCAGCCTGTACATTGATGATCTGCCTTCTGTCTGTACTGGGTCTGAAGTTCAAATGTATGCAGATGATCTAGTGATATATGTGCATGGAAAGAGCAAACAACAAGCTGCACAAGAACTCACTACTATGATGGTCAAGGTTACAAACGGGCTCAGTGACTTGTGTTTGCATCTCAATGTGACAAAAACTCTTTGCATGTTCTTCACAAAGAGGGCAACAGATGCTACTGAGCCAGATGTCTATGTGTCAAGGGAGAAGCTCCAGGTGGTATCTGATTTTAAGTACCTTGGCATCATACTTGATTCCAACCTCTGTTTTAAAAAGCATGTGAAAAAGGTAATTCAAATTACCAAATTCAACCTAGCTAATTTCCAATTTATACAAAATTGTTTATTTTTTTATATGTACCTTTATTTAACCAGGCAAGTCAGTTAAGAACAAATTCTTATTTTCAATAATGGCCTGGGAATGGTGGGTTAGCTGCCTGTTCAGGGGCAGAGTGACAGATTTGTACCTTGTCAGCTTGGGGGTTTGAACTTGCAAGCTTCTGGTTGTTTGCAACCTTCTGGTTGCTAGTCCAACACTCTAACCACTAGGCTACACTGCCGCCCCAGAGGTAGCAAAACTGTACTTCAAATCTATGATACTCCACCATTTAACATACTGCTTGATTTGTTTGGCCCAAGCTTGCTGTACAACATTAAGACCTATTCAGTCTGTCTACAAACCGGCTCTCAAAGTGCTTGATAGGAAGACCAATAGCCATCATCACTGTTACATCCTCAGAAAGCATGAGCCCCTGAGTTGGGAAAATCTTGTGCAATACACTGATGCATGTATTGTATTCAAGATCCTAAATGGCCTGGCTCCCCCTCCACTCAGTATTTTTGTTAAACAGAAAGCCCAAACATATGGCAGCAGATCCACAAAGTCTGCCATGAGAGCTGACTGTGTAGTTCCCTTAAGGAAAAGCACATTTAGTAAATACGTTTTCTCTGTGAGAGCTTCCCATGTCTGGAATACACTGCCATCAGACACACATAACTGCACCACATATCACACTTTCACAAAATGCTTGAAGACATGGCTAAAGGTCAATCAGATTTGTGAACATGTTCCCTAGCTGTGTGTTGCCGCTTTCCATGTCTGTTGTCTGTAACTTGTGAGGTGTGGAAACACTTTCTTTTATGAATTTTGTCTTGCTGCTTTTTGTTCTATGTTGCTCTGTCTGTATGCTATGTCTTGCTTATTCTATGTTGCTATTGTCTACATTGTAATTGTTTTTAATAACCTGCCCTAGGACTGTGGTTGAAAATTCGCCGGCTGGCTTAAACCAGCACTTTTACTGAAACGTTGATTATTGTGCTCTGTCCCTGTAAAAATAAAATAAACTCAAACTCAATATGCCTGTCATGAAGAGTTAGGGAGTCTGCAGCGTGTAGATGATGCAGGTATCATTGCATATTTCCCATATAATGAACAACCACAATACCAGTCTAGTGTTAAGCATTCTGTGCTGTATTGACGTATCCTGAAAATGACATCTGCTGCTTTAGATTGAATGGTCATATCGCAGTTATTGTTTTCATATCTATAAAAAATTTACTATTTTCTTTACTTTCAGAGAGCGAGCTGACAAAGGGGTCAAAAATGTAGATATTGCCAGTTGTTCACTGTCCGAGGAACAGGCTGTGGAACCTCTATTTCTGGCAAAAGTGTCCATAACTAGAGGTAATTAAACTATTCTGTGTTCTTTTTCTCTCTTCATCTCTGCCTGTCTTGTTGTACATGGAACCTGTCCCGCATGCATTAATTTAAAAAACCTTAAGATGTCAGCTGCTAATTTTCAGATTTACACCACATAAACACAGCCATTTCCACTGGACTATCTTGCTGCCAAGTCATGATTTCCCTGGGGGTTAGCCTTGCAATAACCAAGTGGTGAGACATAGCCCTCTATATGTAAATGGTTCAGGTACACTCTGATAGGTGTCTGTGTCACATACAGTATATTCTATTGACATTATTTGAATGAGAGTGTGTGTATACACATGTGTACACATACCTGCACAGCATCAGCCTCAGGCAAACCTGCATTACCTGTAAAAACACTGCCCCTCAGTGTCATTCAAACTTTCTTTTTATTATATTTTATTTAGACTTTATTTTTTACTCTCATTTTTTACCATCATTCTATCTCCAGCACAACAACTCCACTCCCATTTGTCTCCAATTCCACATCCCAACCCTCAGCCCATCCCATCTATCTCTGCTGGCCACCCACTTCAGTGTTTCTACTCAACACATATTTTTCAACTATGCTGTGATGTTTAACGTACAATTTCAATCTATCTAATCGAATAGAATCCACAGATTGCAAGTTGAAGATAAATACTTTTACTATGAGTATTAGTATGTTAGTAATTGACCCACCCGGTCTCTCCAGATCTCCTAACAGTACTATTTCTATGGTCAATTTCAGATCAATGCTATGCATTTTCTGGCATTCCTGAACCTGAGACCCGAAACATTAATTCTGGTATCCTCACAACAAAATCTGCAGAGCTTCGATGATTTTATGCCCCAAATATTCAACATATTTGTCTTGCGTTGTTTTATACAGTGCTCAAAAAAATAAAGGGAACACTAAAATTACACATCCTAGACCTGAATGAATGAAATATTCTAATTACTTTTTTCTTTACATAGTTGAATGTGCTGACAACAAAATCACACAAAAATGATCAATGGAAATCAAATTTATTAACTCATGGAGGTCTGGATTTGGAGTCACACTCGAAATTACAGTGGAAAACCACACTACAGGCTGATCCAACTTTGATGTAATGTCCTTAAAACAAGACAAAATGAGGCTCAGTAGTGTGTGTGGCCTCCACGTGCCACCCCACACCATGACTGACCCACCGCCAAACCGGTCATGCTGGAGGATGTTGCAGGCAGCAGAACGTTCGCCACGGCGTCTCCAGACTCTGTCACATGTGCTCAGTGTGAACCTGCTTTCAGCTGTGAAGAGCACAGTGCGCCAGTGGTGAATTTGCCAATGTTGGTGTTTTCTGGCAAATGCCAGACGTCCTGCACGGTGTTGGGCTGTAAGCACAACCCCCATCTGTGGACGTCGGGCCCTCATAACCACCCTGATGGAGTCTGTTTCTGACCGTTTGAGCAGACACATGCACATTTGTGGCCTGCTGGAGGACATTTTGCAGGGCTCTGGCAGTGCTCCTCCTGCTCCTCCTTGCACAAAGGCGGAGGTAGCGGTCCTGCTGCTGGATTGTTGCCCTCCTACGGCCTCCTCCACGTCTCCTGATGTACTGGCCTGTCTCCTGGTAGTGCCTCCATGCTCTGGACACTACACTGACAGACACAGCAAACCTTCTTGCCACAGCTCGCATTGATGAGCCATCCTGGATGAGCTGCACTACCTGAGCCACTTGTGTGGGTTGTAGACTCCGTCTCATGCTACCACTAGAGTGAAAACACCGCCAGCATTCAAAAGTGACTAAAACATCAGCCAGGAAGCATAGGAACTGAGAAGTGGTCTGTGGTCACCACCTACAGAACCACTCCTTTATTGGGGGTGTCTTGCGAATTGCCTATAACTTCCACCGTTTGTCTATTCCATTTGCACAACAGCATGTGACATTGATTGTCAATCAGTGTTGCTTCCTAAGTGGACAGTTTGATTTCACAGAAGTGTGATTGACTTGGAGTTACACTGTGCTGTTTAAGTGTTCCCTTTATTTTTTTGAGCAGTGAATATCAACTCATATACCCTGTACCATGGAATCGGTACATCAAAAATCTATTAAAAACTATTTTGTATTCTGTATGGCACAGTTGTCAACATCCTGGTCCTCAAACGAAATTGGTATACTTTCCTATTTATACTATTTTTATTCCTCCCCCAGTGTTGATCCTTTATATTGTGCAGACAGACCAGTTCCCTAGCTCCTCCCGCTGCCACCTGCTTCCTCCATTTATAGGGGGAAATGCTGTAATCAATTGGTTGTAGTCTTGGATTGAACAGACCTTCCCGTACAATTCTGTAAACTCCATGAAGGACATAACTCTACTATTCCAATTTACAATATCATTTGGACGGCGATACTCTCCGGCCTGCGTCCAGGGTCATTCTCCATCCAGGATGTCCTCCCATGTCCACTCCTCCGGTCCGGGCCACGCTGCTTGGTCCGTTTTTGGTGGGATCCTCTCTTACGTCCATCCTCGGAATGAGACCAAAGCGCAGCGTGGAAAGTGTACATCTGAATTTTTTTTAGAATGAACACCAAAAACCAACAAAAGATCAACGAACGTAAAGTTCTGCAGGGCTATACAGCTACTGTGCAAAAACAAGATCCCACAAACTCAGGTGGAAAACAGGCTGCCGAAGTATGATTCCCAATCAGAGACAACGATAGACAGCTGCCTCTGATTGGAAACCATACCTGGGCAACAAATAAATAGAAAACTAAAACTAAACACTCTTCTATTGAAATTCATTGTGGGGAGCTTATTGATATATTTTGTGATATTAATACCAAGTATGTCTACTTCACCATCAGCCCATTTTATAGGTAAACTACAGGGTAATGTAAAAGTTGTATTTTCTAAAGATCCAATACGTAATATTGTACCCTTATCATAATTAGGTTTTAGTCCAGAGAGTACAGAAAAGTTATTTTCAATGAAACATTGCAGGGATCTAGCTTGCGGACTTAAAATAAAACTTGAGTCATCGGCATACATGGACACCTTTGTTTTTAAGCCTTGGATTTCTAATCCTCTATTGCTGTTATTGGATCTGATTTTAATTGCTAGCATTTCGATGGCCATATCGAATAGACATGGTGACATCGAACACCCTTGTTTAACTCCTCTTGACAATTCAAACTCTCTGAGAAGTAGAAGTCATTTACTATTTTACACCTGGGGTTGCTGTACATTATTTTTACCTATTTTATAAGAGAATCCAAAATTGAAAAAATCCAATCATTTATAAATAAAATTCAGTCTTAATTTATCAAATGCCTTTTCTTAATACACTATAAATACCAGGCCTGCTTTCTTAGATGTTTCATGATGTTCTATTATTTATAGTAGTTGTCATATATTATCTCCAATGTATCGTCAAAGTGAAAAACATGTCTGATCAGGAAGAACAATACTTGGTAAAACCCTTTTAATTCTGAGTGCTATGCATTTCGCTTGTATTTTTGCATCACAACATTGAAGTCTAGTTTTTTAAACTAGATCTTTATATTTTCCATCTGAGTCTTGTTTTAATAAGAGAAATCAGACCTTCCTGCTGAGTACCTGACAGACTACCTTTTATATAGGAGTAGTTAAAACAATCTAACAATGGAGGTTTTAGTATATCAAAATAGACTATACCATCAAAATGCCCTGCATTTTTTCCAGAATGAAAGGATTTATGTCATACCACAGATTCTGAATTGGATTGAGGTCTGGGCTTTGACTAGACCATTACAAGACATTAAAATGTTTCCACTTATTAACTTGTTATGTCTGCAATCCCGATATCGGGAAAAGTGTCATCAACAACCGTTGAATAGCATAGAGCTACATACAATAAATATTACTATAAATATATTGATGAAATCACAAGTGCAATATAGGAAAACACAGTTTAGCCTTGTGTTAATCCACCTGTTCTGTCAGATTTTGAAATTATGCTTTACAGCGAAAGCAATCCAAGCGTTTGTGTATGTACACTTAGCATCAGGTAGCTCGGTCATGAAAATCAGAAAAGCAATCAAATGAATCGTTTACCTTTGATGATCTTTGGATGTTTTCACTCACGAGACTCCCAGTTACACAACAAATGTTCCTTTTTGTTCCATAAAGATTATTTTTAGATCCAAAATACCTCTGTTTGTCGCGCTATGCTCAGAAATCTACAGGAAAGAGTCACGACAACGCAGACAAATTCCAAATAGTTTCCATAATGTCCACAGAAACATGTAAAAAGTTTTTTATAATCAAACCTCAGGTTGTTTTTAAAATATATAATCGATAATATATCAACCGCAAATGTCTTTCACAGTAGGAGAGGGAAAAGCAATACCTATCCAAACTCTGTTGCGCGAGAAAAAACCCATGTGACCACTTGACGCAATGTTTTTGTTCTGGCTCATTTTTCAAAATAAAAGCCTGAAATAATATCTGAAGACTGTTGACACCTTGAGGAAGCGATATGAAAATGAATCTGTTTCACATCCCTTTAAATGGAGCAAAGGGAGGCTATGGAACATGGAGTTTTCAAAATAGAAGCCACTTCCTGCTTTCATTTTCCTCAGGGTTTTGCCTGCAATATCAGTTCTGTTATACTCACAGACAACATTTTGACAGTTTTGGAAAATGTAGTGTTTTCTATCCAATACTAATAATAATATGCATATATTAGCAACTGAGACTGAGGAGCTGGCCGTTTACAATGGGCACCTTTTCATCCGAGCTACTCAATACTGCCCCTGCAGCCATAAAAAGTTAAACCACTCGAGGGTTGCTTTAGCAGTATGCTTAGGGTCATTGTCCTGCTGGAAAGTAAACTTCCGTCCCAGTCTCAAAACTCTGGAAGACTGAAACAGGTTTCCATCAAGACTTTCCCTGTATTTAGCGCCATCCATCATTCCTTCAATTCTGACCAGTACTCTTGCAAGCCACTGTATTAAGGGAGAAAATATACCCTCAAAAGAATGCCTTATAAAATAGTTATTGTTTGGGTGCATGTCCCGCTACCTACAACAACATCCTGTGAAATTGCAGAGCACGATGTTCAAAATACAAGTGTTAAACATAATTTAAAATGAACCACGTTGTCAGATTTCAAAAAGGCTTTATGGCGAAAGCATATCATGCGATTATCTGAGGACAGTGCCCCACTTGAAAATACTTTATCAACCAGAACCGGCTTCACAAAAATCACAAATTCCGATGAAACCCCAAGGGTCAACCCCAAGGGTCCCAGCTACACACAGAATGTTCATTTTGTTCGATAAAGTCCTTCTTTTATATCCAAAAGTCAGTTTAGTTGGTGCCATTGAATTCAGTGACCCACTCCTTCAACATGCATATATTGGAATCCAAAAAGCTACCGGTAAACTACATCCAAACAAGTCAAACAATGTTTCTAATCAATCCTCAGGTCGCCTAATATGTCAATAAATTATCATATTTCAGACTGGAAGAAAGGTGTTCAATAGAAAAGGAAAATAACGAAGAGCGTGCCCTCTTTCACACCCGTCAGAAATCTACCTGTCCTGATGAGAACACCTTGGATAAACTACAACTACTTGTTTGTTTTTCAGGAAACAAGCCTGAAACTCTTTCTAAAGACTGTTGACATCTAGTGGAAGCCATAGGAACTGCCTATTTATTTGTATATCCCATAGGCTAGCATTGAAAAGGCCTGTGACCTAAAAAACATAATCAGGGTGGATGGATTTTCCTCGGGTTTGCCTGCCATATCAGTTCTGTTATACTCACAGACATTATTTAAACAGTTTTAGAAACGTTAGCGTGTTTTCTATCCAATGCTACTAATTAAATGCATATCCTAGCATCTGGGCCTGAGTAACAGGGAGTTTACTTTGGGCACAACAGTCATCCGGAAATTCAGGATACTGCCCCTAGCCCTAACATGGAACCCAAATCGGCTGTGCGCGTGCACCATCATGCGCTATTGTGCATACATTTATTTTGTTCCCCTACAAAACATTGCGATCACTACACGCAGGTTATATTATCAAAACAAACTCTGAAACAATGACATTCATTTGGGGACTGTCACGACTTCTGCCGAAGTCATTGCCTCTCCTTGTTCGGGCGGTGCTCGGCGTTCGAAGTCACCGGTCTTCTAGCCATCATTGATCCTTTTTTCATTTTCCATTGGTTTTGTCTTGTCTTCCCACACACCTGTTTTCAATCCCATTCATTACCTGTTGTGTATTTAACCCTCTGTTTCCCCTCTTGTCTTTGTCAGAGATTGTTTTATTGTCAGTGTAGTGTGATGTTGTATAGGTGCGCGTCGGGTCCTCGTACCCATGTTTGTTTGTTTACGTACATTTAGTGATATGGAGCATACTCCGTAAACTTTATTAAAAGACTCCATTTTACACTCTATTTGACTCTCCTGCGCCTGACTTCCCTGCCACCTATTACACCTATGCTTGACAGGGTAATGTCGAAAAGCATTAAACATGTATTGCAATTTAGCTAGTTAGCTTGCACTTGCTAGCTAATTTGTTCTATTTAGCTAGCTTGCTGTTGCTAGCTTATTTGTCCTGGGAAATAAACATTTAGTTGTTATTTTACCTGAAATGCACATAGTCCTCTACTCTGACAATTAATCCACACATAAAACGGCCAACCGAATCGTTTTTAGTTCTCTCCTCCTTCCAGGCTTTTTCATCTTTGAACGTATATGGTGATTTACACTTTACATCTACACTTTCATAGTATTACCACAACAACGGGCAAAACATTAAGTCTTTCAATCACCCATTGGGTATAGCCAATGAGGAGAACGAACGTGGGTACCTGCTTCTATAAACTAATGAGGAGATGGGAGAGACAGGACTTGCAGCGCGATCTGCGTCAGAAATAGGAATTACTTCTATTTTAGCCCTTGGCAATGCAGACGGTCGTTGGATCGGGCGAGCAGTGTGGGTGCAATAATTGAATAACATAGATTTCTAAATGTATTTTGCGATGTTCGCATGTGACGTGTCCGGTCCGGTCAGCATGTAACAAAGTTAACCATTTTCACTGTAGTGTCCAAAACATCTTTCAAGCGTCAGGATAGCCTACTGGTTAGATCGTTGGACTAGTATCCGAAAGTTTTCAAGTTCAAATCCCTTTAGCTGACAAGGTACAAATCTGTTGTTCTGCCCCTGAACAAGGCAGTTAACCGACTGTTCCAAGAACATCACTGAAAATAAGAATTTGTTCTTAATTAACTGCCTTGCCTAATTAAATTATAAAACAATTAATAAAAATCAGGCATTGCTTTGGCAGCAAGAACCTCTCAGTGGATGCTGCGGTGTACGCTAGTGGTGTTGGCAGCAACTGCTTGCATGCATGTTACCACTGCACTATGTCTCCCTGTCATGGCTTTTTCGCCATCAGTACAGATACCATCACATCTTGACCACCAAAGTCCATTTGATGTCACAAAGCTGTCCAGTAGTTTAAAAATATCCTCTCCTGTTGTCCTGGTTCCCAGTGGTTTGCAGAAGAGGATGTCTTCCTTAATTGACCCCCCCCCCCATAAACGTAACAGACATAGACCAGGAGCTGTGTCAGAACCGCCACTTCTGTTGACTCATCCAGCTGTAATGCATAGAATTCACTGGCTTGTATGCGAAGCAGTAATTGTTTCAAAACATCTCCTGCCATGTCAGTGTCAGTTGTGACACAGTGTTGTTTGATGAAGCCAGTCTGCATAGTTTTTTTGGCCTTTTCCCCCAGCATTTCCCAAGCCATATCTTCGGCAGCAGGAAGAATTATGTCCTCCACAACAATATGGGGCTTGCTTGTCCTAGCCACTCGGTAGCTCACCATATAAGACACTTCTAGCCCATTCTTATTAATGGTATCTCTTGCTTTTATTGATGCCTTACTACTCGAAGGTAATCTTAATTCTCGCTCAAAAAACTCAAATTGGCATGTTTTGTTTATAAATGTCTGCGCAAGAGTGTAGGTTTCATTAAGTTGTTAGATAGCCACAGTGTGTTATATGTGAAAAAGTACTAAGGAAAGGCACTCCTCCCAATATAAGTGAACCCCAAATTAATGTTGTTCTCATAATATTTGTGCCTATTTGATGGTCAAAAGTCCCAGTCTGTTGTTTGGTGCATTTCCAGCAAAGGGAATTCCCGGGTAGCTCTATGGCTGCATTAGATTTACGACTGTCAGTTTTCATGCTAGCTGGGCTAACAACAAATTTAGAATTACTGATGCTAGTGTAACAGTTGTTAAAGTACTATGTGAATTTCACCAGGTTCATATAATCAATATTTTGTGTTGATTTGTTATGCATGCCTGCATCCTGGGAGAAGGGGAGTGTGTACTTACGTTTTGCCTGGCGTGCTCGTGCTCAAATCATTTTGATGCACTGAGAGAGGTAGGCATGCTTTTTCTGTCTTCAGAAAAGTTTGATTCTTTTAAGTACAAAGTCATACACACAGTGTTTTGTTCATGAATAATGATGTATATTTAGAGGTTACTCATAAGTGGATGGTATTGTTAAGTGCACTTGTAGTTGTACTTTTTAGGATGATATCAACATTCTGAATTCAACATGTGGTTAATAGCTAACTAAGGAATCAGCAGGCTATTGTATGTGTGAACGATGGCTAGCTCCTCGAATGATCCCAGTCCCTATTGTGCATCTGTTGTAGAAAGAGGCGACGATTCTCAGAACATATGTGCTCTACAAATGTTTTAGTTCCTTTTGGATGCAGATGCAGGATGCAGAGTCAGTTCTGCTTGATTAAAACTACCTGATCTCCAAAGTCCACGTTTATAGTCTCAATCAACCACACACAACGCAGAGTTACAGCGGTGCAGTATTGCACCGGCTACACTAGCATTGGATGTGCTTGAGGAAGTAGAACAACTTGTGTCATCAACAGGTGCAGGTAGTCAACTGATGATAGTAGAAGTAGAGCTGGTATGTGTCTACGCGGGCCTTACTTTTTTTGAACCATTTATCAATTTTCGAGCAAACTAAATGAGCAGCAGCTACGTTTGGCAACATATGGACCATTAGTGGAATTCCCGCGAGAGCCTAACGGTTAATGTGATTGGATGTTAATTATTTGACTAGGCTACCTGTATTTGACATCGTGTTGTTATTTTGCTGAACACTACATGGTTTAATTTTATTTTTGGCAGTGAAATGAGGCTACTTTGGAGAGAAAATAATCTCACTGTTATGTATAGCCCCGTTGGAAAATATAAATGGACTGTTTGAAAATGTGCAAAAAAATCAAGTCAAATTTTATTTGTCACATGCGCCGAATACAACTTGTGTAACCCATACAGTGAAATGCTTACTTACGAGCAACTAACCAACAATGCAGTTAAATATATATATACATATATATATTCCGTACCCCCGAAGGCATGGCGCGTACCCCCGTACCCCAGATTGGGAATGCCTGCCCTATGACATCGCTCTTACGTACCTTATTTGGCTCCAACTTGCACCTTTATTTTTAAGAGTTATTATTTAGGGAGTATGGTGTCATTTGGGAGGTATCCCATGACTCCAGAGGAGCAATAGCAGTATATGGATCAGTTCCACCTTTCCCTGTATGTGCTCAGAAGGATCCAGAATCCCCCCATTCTGTTCTTACGTCTGTAATTAGTTTCATAGTGAGGGGATATTTATTTTAATAAGCTGCGCAACTTCCATGTCATACTTTGCCAACGGCTATGGAGATCCTCTTTTGGCTAATTACTCAAACATGTTTTTTTCTTCCTTTCAGTGGCATTAATAAAAGTTATACCTCGAACTCTCATCATATTAATCTCCTCTTCCAGAATCCCAATGCCTGTTGAAAGCCCCAGTAGTGCAGGTAGGGGTGATGATGTGTAAGTGATTAGCTAGTCCAGACACATTCAATATCTATTAAATTCATCAAATGCCTCTGAGTCATTGGGGAGTCGTAGTCATGCTACGGGTAACTCCAGCTTGGTCTGGAAGACTGAAAAACTGCTGCACTATATATATCTGCCCCAGATAAACCTGACCTCTATGCATGTACTCTACCTTAAACACATGCTAATTATGCTAAATAAAAAACCAAAGATTTTTGCATACTTTTATTAGTTATTACTATAAACCCGAAGCAGAAAATGAGAATGATAAATCATGTATTTCATCATGTGACGGGGCCTCCCAGAAGCAGAAAGTATAACTAGTGTGGGGACAAAACAAAAGTATATTTATGATAGACTTCGAATACTAAAATAAAATGATGGTGCATTTTCTGACTGCAAGACAACAGATACCTGCCCAGCTGGCCATCCAAACCACACCTAAACTATATTAAAACTATTTTCACACCTGTAATAATAATTAATAGATCTGGCCTAAATACAATATTAAATTGACAGTAGTCCATGTTCCTTGGAGAATTTTATAACTGCAGTCAGCTTTTTGAATAAATTCTGAAATCAAAAAAATTAACATGTAAACCAACTATTAATATGTGCTAAAGTCACTGTATTCTCAGCTCTTGTATATATATTCATGACATAGGCTACTACTCCCCTTTCTTTCTTAAATACCTTATTAACTTTTTAATACTGTTGCAGCCCCAACAGAAAACATAAAGTTGTATTACTCTACAGAAAACTTACGTGTGTCCGAACTTGAATGCTCCTCTGCAGATTTGCGGGTTATCAAGGACATATCACGTCCTCTTATGTTTATTTTATTTTTCTTTGCTCCTTTTCGAGCTCACAGTTTCCTTGGATCGTTTCAAGGAACCAGCGATCTTGCCAATGAGCACTAAATGATTTCCATCTGAAAAATAAGACAAATAACAATATATTACTCTCCAAACGTTCGGTCATCTTCATAATCTATTCTAGGCAATACATTTTCAAGTAACATCAACACACTTTCAATAACACACAGCAATTACACATTCCTGCACTTATTGAAATGCGTGCATGAATCTCTCTCACACACACACACACACACACACACACATACTTTTACTAGTATTTTAAATGGGTCATGTTTGACATAACTTTATAGATGGCAATGTCATGCATTTATGCAACCTATCTTTAGGAAAAAATATGACAAATATATATACACACACACACACACACACAGGTCCCATAAATTACTGCAAATGTTTTATAATCTACACATTCCCCACTTTGCTCTCTCTCATGTGCCTATGCACACGCACACACACACTCAATTATCCACACGGGTACCCTAAGTTACTAGCTACGTCCAGTAGCTAAGTAGGCTGCATGGGATACACAACATTCGCTTCTCTCTCGTCACACATTTACTCACTCACACACACTTGTATTTAATACACTAGCTAGCTAGCTAGTCAGTCTACCTGTGCCTCATCACACACACAAAAACACTGACAGATAGACAGCCACAGAAACACATACACATTACACACTCACAGCCAACTAATACTTGACTAACAGTTGAATGACAAGGACTTACCATTGGTGAGTTCTCTCTTCACATCTCTTAGCTCCTCGGGGGTAAACAGAAATATAGCAGGGCTTACCTTCATTGGCCTTGCAAGTGCGCCTGAACTTGCAAGTCTTTTCAATTTATTGCCCAGCATCACTGACATATTTTCACTCAACCAACAGAAGCACCCTAATTGACGGATCCACCATTAACCATCCACCATATCTCGGTTGCCTCGTCTGAGTCGGTGTCTGTGCTGTTTGCGGAGTCACTGATGGCGACGCTCTCCGGCTCAAGTAAAAAGGTATTAGCCAGTAAGTTGACACCACTGATCACCTCTGAAATCTAGAGGTTCCTCTCTCCAGGGAATCCATTGACACAGTAGAAAGCTAAGCTAGTTCGCTATTAGCTAAGGTTTAGTCTGTAGTGACAGTGTAACTATGTATGATGGGTTTTGCAATGCGAGAGTGAAGCCTGAGTGACACTTTTTTGTTTGTCCGTGGATGATAAGCTACAGCAACTTTGACAAACAGGAAAATCATCCGATTTAAATTACCTTTTGTAGTTTGATTCAAAATATATAGCAAGCTAACTAGTTTGTAATTCATTCATATTTCGGAATAGGGGAAGGTTTTAATAGTGCAGATACTGTAAGGTAGTGCCGCAAAAGCCTGACTTTATGTGTTACAATCTATCATCCACCGGACCAATGTGAAAGTGCTCCGTTGCTATGTTTCATCCTATGTTTATGAGATTAAATACAATATTTATTCTCTGAATTTGCAATAATACATACAGATGTTTTTGCTTTGTTAATATGGCTGGGGGCAGTATTGAGTAGCTTGGATGAATAAGGTGCCCAGAGTAAACTGCATGCTACTCAGTCCCAGTTGCTAATATTAGCATATCATATCATAACAAATCAGCCATAAAAGCTAGAGTATGCATATTATTAGTATATTTGGATAGAAAACACTCTGAAGTTTCTAAAACTGTTTGAATGATGTCTGTGTATAACAGAACTCATATGGCAGGCAGAAACCTGAGAAAACATCCAAGTAGGAAGTGGGAAATCTGAGGTTGGTTGTTTTTCAACTCATTCCCTATTGACGTTACAGTGGGATATTGGTCACCTTGCACTTCCTAAGGCTTCCACTAGATGTCACCTGTCTTTAGTAA
Source organism: Oncorhynchus masou masou (assembly GCF_036934945.1). Classification (NCBI taxonomy): domain Eukaryota; kingdom Metazoa; phylum Chordata; class Actinopteri; order Salmoniformes; family Salmonidae; genus Oncorhynchus; species Oncorhynchus masou. The sequence continues at coordinate 39,839,610 of NC_088241.1, read as the reverse complement.
CTTGTTTGATGCTTCTACTGTGAAGTGGGGCCGAATGAGAGGGGAATGAGTTAGAGGTCTGGCAGTACTCATGCGCTGGTCACGTGCATTTCACATGAGAGGTATCTCCCGTTCCTTTGCTTTTCTGAAGACAAAGGAATTCTCCGGTTGGAATATTATTGAAGATTTATGTTAAAAACATCCTAAAGATTGATTCCATCATCCATCCATCATCAAGTTTCTACGGTCTGTAACGGAACGTTTTGCCATTTCGTCTGCAACTTGTGAACGCGCTTCGTGAGTTTTGATTTGTTTACCAAACGCGCTAACAAAAGTAGCTATTTGGACATAAATGATGGACATTATCTAACAAATCAAACATTTATTGTGGAACTGGGAATCCTGGGAGTGCATTCTGATGAAGATCGTCAAAGTTAAGAGAATATTTATAATGTTATTTCTGACTTCTGTTGACATGAGTGATATATATGTATTTGTTCTCTGAGCGCCATTCTCAGATTATAGCATGATTTGCCTTTTCCGTAAAGCTTTTTTGAAATCTGACACAGCGGTTGCATTAACCTCTTGAAACTCTGGGGGCGCTATTTCATTTTTGGATGAAAAACGTTCCCGTTTTAAACAAGATATTTTGTCACAAAAAGATGCTCGACTATGCATATAATTGATAGCTTTGGAAAGAAAACACTCTGACGTTTCCAGAACTGCAAAGATATTCTCTGTGCGTGCCCTAGAACGGGAGCTACAGGCAAAACCAAGATGAAACGGCATTCAGGAAATCAGCAGGATTTTTGAGGCTCCGTTTTCCATTGTCTCCTTATATGGCTGTGAATGCGAGCGGAATGAGCCTGCCCTTTCTGTCGTTTCCCCAAGGTGTCTGCAGCATTGTGACGTATTAGTAAGCATATCATTGGAAGATTGACCATAAGAGACCACATTTACCAGGTGTCCGCCCGGTGTCCTGCGCCGAAATTGGTGCGCAAACCTCAGCTGCAAGTATTTTTCCATGGAATTCAGAGAAGAAAGCAGGCTTCCACGAACGATATATCAATGAAGAGATATGTGAAAAAACACCTTGAGGATTGATTCCAAACAACGTTTGCCATGTTTTGGTCGATATTATGGAGTTAATTCGGAAAAAGTTTGACGTTGTTGGTGACTGAATTTTCGGTTCGTTTCGGTAGCCAAATGTGATGTACAAAACGGAGCGATTTCTCCTACACAAAGACTCTTTCAGGAAAAACTGAACATTTGCTATGTAACTGAGAGTCTCCTCGTTGAAAACATCCGAAGCTCTTCAAAGGTAAATGATTTTATTTGGTTATCTGGTTTTTGTGAAAATGTTGCGTGCTAAATGCTACTCAAAATGCTAAGCTAGCTTAGCATACTCTTACACAAATTAGTGAATTGCTATGGTTCAAAAGCATATTTTGAAAATCTGAGATGACAGTTTTGTTAAAAAAAAGGCTAAGCTTGAGAGCAGGTGCATTTTCATTTTATTTGCGATTTTCAGAAATCGTTAACGTTGCGTTATGCTAATGAGCCTGAGGCTTTATTCACGATCCCGGATCCGGGATGGGGAGTATCAAGAGGTTTTAAGGAGACATATATCTTTAATTCCATTCATAACACTTGTATTTTCATCAACATGTATAATGAGTATTTCTGTAAATTGATGTGGCTCTCTGCAAAATGACCGGATGTTTTTGGAACTACTAAAAATTACGCGCCCAATGTATTCTGAGATTTTTTTATATAAATATGAACTTTATCAAACAAAACATACATGTATTGAGTAACATGAAGTCATACGAGTGTCATCTGATGAAGATCATCAAAGGTTAGTGATTCATTTTATCACTATTTGTGCTTTTTGTGACTCCTTTCTTTGGCTTGGCTTGGTGGTGACCTAACATAATCGTTTTTGGTGCTTTCACTGTAAAGCCTATTTGAAATCGGACACTTTGGTGCGATTAACAACAAGATTACCTTTAAAATGGTATAGGATACTTGTATGTTTGAGAAATTTTAATTATGAATTTCTGTTGTTTTGAATTTGGCGCCCTGCACTTTCACTGGCTGCTGTCATATCGATCCTGTTAACGGGATTTCAGCCCTAAGAAGTTTTAAATTGTAGACAGGGGGTATACAAGGTAGACAATCGGTAACTGTGAACAACTCATCACTGTAACCTTGCTCATATTTTTGGTTGAAAACACCCCTCAACTTGGATATACGTACCAAGTCCCCCACTATGATTTTAAAATAATTTTGTTTCTTACAGTGAAGGGGGAACAAACCATACAGATTTTTAAAGACTTGAAAAGAGTTTTCAGAAGAGACCTTGAAGGGCTGAAGTCCGTATACTTATGGTAGCTGTAGTTTTAACCCTCTACTAAATCTTGAACTTTATCTACATATCTGTGTTGTGAGCCATGAAGTATTTCCATATCCTCTCCTTCAAAGTTCTGTTAAAGCGTTCCACCCCTGAAGCTTTCAAATCCAACCTGTAGCAAAATGTACGATATTGTGTTTCTTCATGAGTTTCTGAAAAGTATTATTAAAAAACTCTTTGCCACTGTCAGTCTGCACTTTCTTGCGTGCTCCTCCATCCTTCAAGATAGAGTCAAAGGCCCGGGTCACCTCTGCCCCACACTTATTTATTAAGAGCCTAACAAGTGCTATTTTAGAGACCATATCTATAACCGTTAGCATGTAGCGATTTCCATCATTTTTATCTGCAATCTATGTGTCACATAGATCGCCTGAAACTGGGACAAGGGATGAGTCGAAAAAACTATTATTGGAAATTGTTTTCGCACAGGTTTATGCAGAGTGTAAGCATCCTGCTCTGCTAGCCATTCATTCACTTGAGCAGCACCTGTTTCTTTGGCTATAGCTCTCTGGAACCTCTCCTTCCCCCCATAAGAACCTGGGTTAGAGGGGGTATAATAAATGTTTTTCAACATCTTCTCCGCCATCCGTCTTGCTTGTCTGATGTACAATAACATTATCAACACAATAATAAAGATGTTGCTGAAAAATAATACTATACTAATTATTCAAGTTAGAAATGTAACACCTTAGAGCATAGAATACATTGCAAGTTGGGGGATTTTTCCCAAAAGTAGCCACGTTATAAAAAGTCTATTGTCCTGAGAGAGAATACAGTAGACCGCACACCTCAAACGTGTGATTTATGACCATATTTTAATGGTCCGGTGTGTATGCCCATGTATGGGCATCCTGCAGGACATCCTCACGCCTTAGAGTTAGTGTTTATTTCACCAGAAAGTGCATCTGTTCCCTCCGAAGCTGTCATGATGATTGATGTGTAGGGACCTCGTTGAATCCCCCTTAGGGCTGCTGTCTATGAAACAGGAATGTCCGGGGTTATAGCTGAACACTACAAGCGACCTCGATAAACCACTAAAGACATTGAACATGGATTTTGTGATCAGTGACACACACGTGATGACCGTAACAATGGAAGTAGAACCTCGGTTGAAGCATAGAGAAAGTGCAGAGTATAAAGTATCAATTTATGATGCACCAAAAAAGCGGTTTCTAAATAGAACCCAAATAGAACCCAAGTACCGCCCGAAACTGCACTGAAAGATCAAGTGTTGATGTCTAAAGGACGGCTATGAGGTTATGTGTTTGATTACCTGGACTGTAGAGTGAAACTCTATACCGAAGCCGAAGGAGTAGAATATACAGACCAGACTTTATGAGTGGACTACAGTCTTGAAGACTAGCAGGTGTTTCGCAATGTGGTGTGTCCCAAACTGAGAGTTATCACAAAGGGGTATAGCTTGTTCACGGGCTACAAGACCAGTTGGGAAGGTGCCCCTGACTCCTCAGGAAGAATATTTCATAGGGTGAAAATACAAAGAAAGAGTGGACTTCCATGCGGGTGCGTGGAGTTCTATATCAGCAACGAGAAAATCCGCAATGAAAACAGTGATGGGGGCCTGACTGGGGATTTTAGGTTGCGTATGCTTATTCCTTTTAAAAGTTGGGGTATAATGGAATTGAACATTTTAGAGTTAGTGGATGCTCTTTTTGTACAGAACCAACAATGGCAGAGTATTGTCCAATTTTAGGAAGTGCATGATATATACAAATCCTAGGGATTATGGGGAACCCCAAGAAGGTTTATCCTCAGAAGGGTCAGCCCCCAAAGAAAACTAAGCATGCAGCTGCTACGTTAACCACGCCCCGATACCAAAGGAATGGTTCAACAATGAAAGGAGTGACAAATAAAGCCTCCGGTTCATCATTTCAGCATATACCACGCCATGGGTACCATACTGAAAGGACTCTATGCCTCAAAGCCCTCCATTGCACTTCCTCCAGGCAAGCCCCCAAGTGTTTGATGGGGTGGTCAGTACAATTTTTGTGGACACCATCAAGGCCTCTGTAGCTGCACTTTTAGACGTGGTTATTGGAGAGTATATAAGGGAAAATGCACCGGTGTTTTCAGTTTTTGATTTGTTAAAAAAGTTTGAAATATCCAATAAATGTCGTTCCACTTCATGATTGTGTCCCACTTGTTGTTGGTTCTTCACAAAAAAATACAGTTTTATATCTTTATGTTTGAAGCCTGAAATGTGGCAAAAGGTCGCAAAGTTCAAGGGGGCCGAATACTTTCGCAAGGCACTGTATATATACATATACATATACATATACATACATATATACATATACATACATATATACATACATATACGTATACATATACATATATACACACACAGACATAGGCTATGGTTGCTCTAATACAAACAAACAGACGCTCACTCACAATGACTAGCTAATGTGTACTTTACCCATTTCATCACGTCTTTATATATTGCAAATGAAATGTCAAAACATGTATAATAAACATATATATATAGAGTACAGGAAACAAAGTGCTGTTCCATTTCACTTTGGCCATTGTTGTTGGCCTGCCTCAAATAGGCTATTTCATGTGGGGGTGGGGTGGAGCAGCAGCTGGTAGACCATGCTCCCTCTAATGTAGACTGATTGGAGGAAGCATGCTGGCTGTGTTGAGATGTATTGGTTTGCATTCTACACATTCTACATCATACCAGTTTTTATATATATTTTCTAAATTCTTTAGATTTTTTTTGTCATTTACACATGTGTAAGAACTGTATGAATATACTTTTGTCAATTGTTTTATCATAATTATTATTATATTTTTTACTTGTGCATAAAGCATATGTTTTGTCCATTTGCAATATGATTTCATAGGAAGTCAAAAGTCAAAAATGTGAAAAAAATTGAAAAACTTAACACCCCCTTAAAAAAGTGCTATCTCGACCGTTTTTCGAAATTCTTTTGATTTTTGTGTCAATTACACATGTATAAGAACTGCATCAATATACTTTAGTCATATTTTATTATCATATGTTTTATTTTTTACTTGTGCATATGTTTTGTCCATTTGCAATATGATTTCATAGGAAGTCAAAGGTCAATGTCAAAAGTCACTTTTTGGGGGGGGCCAAATGCCATAAGAAATGTCCAAATGCAATATGAAAGATTTGAAAGTGCCAAATCAGGATGTTATGTCCATTTGCCATGTACGATCAATGGAAGTCGGTTTACAAACCCAAAAGTCAGTGAACCATGTCCAAAGGGCATTTATACTGCCAAAATGATATATAGCACTATGTTAAGCCACGAATCAACCAAGATGATCTATTTGTCATGTATGATGAGGGAGAAGTGGGACTGTTTTTATAACAATTTTTGAAAACCATCCAAAATGACAAGGGTCGCCCCCTATTGGATGGGCACGGGTGGGGGGTGCTCCCTACCCAACCGTGGACCCCTTGCTACCACGTAATGCCATTAAAAACCATTAAAAAAATGTGCTATTGGTAAACCGTTCCAATCACCAGGAGCGCGGCTGTGCATTTGCAGTTTGTTTCAATGTGCATTTACCAGCACAAATGTGTCATGCTCAAAAATACTGCAGAAATGCTAAATTGACTGGCCTGATGAACTCGGGATGGCCGGACAGTGATAGTGGTTCCTCTCCATCGCTCATTGTGTTGATTTCATCATGTCCATTTGGTGATGTTTTTTCACTGTTGAATCATATTGCAAATGCACTGTGCATTTGCAACATGTTTCAATGGGCATGTACGATCACGAATTTGTCATGCTCAAAAATACTGCAGGAATGTGAAATTGACTGGCCCGATGAACTCGGGATGGCCGGGCAGTGATTCTGGTTCCTCTCCATCGCTCATTGGGGTTGATTTCAGAATTTCACTTTGGTGATCGTACCTCAATGTTTAAACATATTGCAAATGTACAAAAGTCAACTAGCAAGTCAGAGTCCATCAGTCAATTATATGTCATTCTGACATCAAACTGATACCCCAAAATGATACCATCTGACACCAAACCGAATTTTTCCAACTATTTTGGTGCTTAAAATTCACTTGTTTCCATGTTTTGCTACGGGGTCCTTGAATGAGCTACCGGACAGAATTGTTGGGGTCCGTCTCTATGGGCCGAGCCGGTTTTTATGCACCTAGTCTTGCGACTCTGGGACTTTTCTAAATGTCATCATTTTCGTAATGGTCCAAATTAATTTAAGTTATTGCAAATGTATGAGGCTGTTTCTCGGTCGGAGAACCTTCTAGAGCCACGTAACTCACCATGCACTATCGACCTCAGGTATAGAAAAGGTTTCTAAAGTTTCAGAACTCTAGGTCTGATGGTTATTTTTTAGTTCGAACAAAGGTAACTATTGCAGGCACTGTCTGTCTCTCCACAACACACTGTGTCCCTCTGTCCTAGCTGTGTTTGTGTGTGATTTTTTTCTTGGAAATTTTATGGGAGACATGACTGATTTACTGATTTACAATCACCACATCCTCATCGGCAGACTCGAAAGCCTTGGTTTCTCAACTGATTACCTCGCCTGGTTCACCAACTACTTCTCTGATAGAGTTCAGTGTGTCAAATCGGAAGGTCTGCTGTCCGGACCTCTGGCAGTCTCTATGGGGGTGCCACAGGATTCAATTCTTGGACCGACTCTCTTCTCTGTATACATCAATGAGGTCGCTCTTGCTGCTGGTGAGTCTCTGATCCACCTCTACGCAGACGACACCATGCTGTATACTTCTGGCCCTTCTTTGGACACTGTGTTAACAACCCTCCAGGCAAGCTTCAATGCCATACAACTCTCCTTACGTGGCCTCCAATTGCTCTTAAATACAAGTAAAACTAAATGCATGCTCTTCAACCGATCGCTACCTGCACCTACCCGCCTGTCCAACATCACTACTCTGGACGGCTCTGACTTAGAATACGTGGACAACTACAAATACTTAGGTGTCTGGTTAGACTGTAAACTCTCCTTCCAGACCCATATCAAACATCTTCAATCCAAAGTTAAATCTAGAATTGGCTTCCAATTTCGCAACAAAGCATCCTTCACTCATGCTGCCAATCATACCCTTGTAAAACTGACCATCCTACCAATCCTCGACTTTGGCGATGTCAAAATAGCATCCAATACCCTACTCAACAAATTGGATGCAGTCTATCACAGTGCAATCCGTTTTGTCACCAAAGCCCCATATATTACCCACCATTGCGACCTGTACGCTCTCGTTGGCTGGCCCTCGCTTCATACTCATCGCCAAACCCACTGGCTCCATGTCATCTACAAGACCCTGCTAGGTAAAGTCCCCCCTTATCTCAGCTCACTGGTCACCATAGCATCTCCCACCTGTAGCACACGCTCCAGCAGGTATATCTCTCTAGTCAACCCCAAAACCAATTATTTCTTTGGCCGCCTCTCCTTCCAGTTCTCTGCTGCCAATGACTGGAACGAACTACAAAAATCTCTGAAACTAGAAACACTTATCTCCCTCACTAGCTTTAAGCACCAACTGTCGGAGCATCTCACAGATTACTGCACCTTTACATAGCCCACCTATAATTTAGCCCAAACAATTACTTCTTACCCTACTTTAGTTTTTTTTTTACTCCTTTGCACCCCATTATTTTTATTTCTACTTTGCACATTCTTCCATTGCAAATCTACCCTTCCAGTGTTTTACTTGCTATATTGTATTTACTTTGCCACCATGGCCTTTTCTGCCTTTACCTCCCTTATCTCACCTCATTTGCTCACATCGTATATAGACTTGTTTATACTGTATTATTGACTGTATGTTTGTTTTACTCCACGTGTTACTCTGTGTCGTTGTATGTGTCGAACTGCTTTGCTTTATCTTGGCCAGGTCGCAATTGTAAATGAGAACTTGTTCTCAACTTGCTTACCTGGTTAAATAAAGGTGAAATAAAAACAATTTTACGCTTCATGGGGGTTGCTTAATCACACATATGAAGTTTTGAAAAGATCTGACCTTTTTAACCCTTCGAAACATCCCCTATGACACCATTTAAGGCACTGAACTTTAAGTGTTTATGTTAATTAAGAACTGACCAATTTACCAGGGTTGAATGCACTATTTGTCACAAACTGCTGGTTGGGTATGAAAAAAAACACTTTTAGGGTGATTTTAACCACTTCCGGTTGCTGCAGGAAGCTTAGAATCAACACAGGTAGACCTCATATTGTCCTGATGGATTGTCATCGAAGACAGGTTCATAAGACATTCATAACCCACATAGGCTTCAGGTTGAATTTAGGGGTGCAGGCAATGTATTCCTATGGGGAGAGAAGTCATTGAAAACTGTTTGATGTAAACACCTTCTTTTAACTGTTAAGGGTTAAACAGCACCTTTGACACCATTTAAAGGCACTTCCGGTTTACACAGGAAGCTGAACGTGAACACATATCCTCCTCTGGGTAGGCACTTATAGAATATTGAGTTTGAAGTCTTTATGTTAAGAACTGACTTATTTACAGAGGGTAGAATGAGTGTGTGTGTTATTTCAGAAAATCACAGAAATCTCGCATAGCTCGGAAACAAATTTCCAAAATATTTGTCTGAACACCCTACAACTGGATCTGTAACTTGAAAAAATAAAACGTTTTTCGAACATCAAAAATTGACATTGTACCTTTTCTCTTAAATTGCAATAGATACATGGCTGGTTCTTTTTTTATTGCCACCATAGGTTAATTTACTTAATTTACTATTTAAAATTATTGCTCTATTTAAATTTTTGACCTTTAATCCCAGAAAAATGCCCATTTATTAATGCTCAAAAACCGTTGAGGCCTGGACGCCATCTTGTTCGGGGCCAACTGCCTATTTTGCCAAACCTATGCTCACCAAGTTTCATCTTCAATATCTTTTCCGTTTAGGAGATAAGGCCACATCATGATTGGTGATATTTTGTACATTTGCAATATGATTCCATTCGCCCTCTTGTGGGATTTACCAGGAGATTTACCGGAAAAATGACCAAAATTTGAACGTTTTATAAAACGGAAACCGAATGTCCGAGAGAGTTCGTTTGATGACTTCCTGGAAGATCCCGCCCTGCATAACCCGTAATGAAAAAGCAAAAATAGATTTGAAAATTTTTTTTAAACTGGAATATCACATTTACATAAGTATTTAACGTATTCAGACCCAGTACTTTGTTGAAACACAGTTGGCATCGAGTCTTATTGGGTATGATGCTACAAGCTTGGCACACCGGTATTTGGGGAGTTACTCCTATTCTTCATTGCAGATCCTCTCAAGCTCTGTCACGTTGGATGGGGAGCGTCACTGCCAAATATTTTCAAGTCTCTCCAGAGATGTTTGATTGGTTTCAAGTCCGGACTCTGTCTAAACCACTCAAGGATATCCAGAGACTTGTCCTGAAGCCACTCCTGCGATGTCTTGGCTGTGGCTTAGGGTCATTGTCCTATTGTCCTAATGGCCCCGGACTGATGTTCTGAGCGCAGTGGAGCTGGTTTTTATCAAGGACATCTCTTTACTTTACTCCGTTCATCTTTACCTTGATCCTGACTAGTCTCCCTGCAAAATATCTCCACAACCATTTCTGTAACAGGTACACATTCAATGATTGGAATAGTTTAGAAAAACAACATGTATTTTTTCTTTGTTTAGCATAACACTTAATCAACCACTCAATGTACTTACAAAAACACAGATGTTAAAAACAACTCAAAAAGTCTACCTGCTGTAGAGAATGCTGGGTGGGGTGGACATTTTCTGCATTTACCAAATCATGAGAGCAAACCACACACAAGTCAGAGTTATCATAAAGTCCATCTTTAATTATATGTGCTCCATCACAACCCTGTGGCTCTCAGATCAGTTCAGTGTCAATAAATGAATTCTCTGAGAGTCCTTACAAAACAGTTCTTAGTTTAATTTATAGCCAAGACACACCCATCTCAACTCACATGACGAATAACAGATCTTAGGAACATTACAAAGGAAGACTTTACTTGAGAGAGGAGTATTCCATAGCCAGACTGCATTAGCTATAAATTATCGTTCAGTTTGCTCTCCTAAAACGAGGTTCTACTTCTCGTTCTTGGTACAACATAGTACCAAGACATTAGGATATATGTCAATTGTCATTTTAGACACTCCTATTCTGGACAAGCTCATGGAGAAACAGTGACTGGCCCACAGACATTGTGGAGCCAAGAGATAATTGGTTCCCCCTCAATCATCCTTTAACATGGTTTAAAAGATATGTTTACATATGAAGACAAGCTTGACCTCTCCCCTCTCTGCGTCCCAAGTAACTGAACCCTGACAGAGAACAGATAACTGCAACCGGCCAACAGTATTATCCAAAAATAGATATTCTAATGACATATCTCACATAAGCATGAAATAAAATGAATAAAACATTATTTATAAATGTTACCTAAATAATTCTGATTCTGCCACGAAATGGGAAAAAGTTTATTAATGTCATATCTTTTAAAAAATGAGGTGGTGTGACTTCTCATTTGGTTTTGAGTCAGTACCACATATGCATTTTAACCTCTAGCGTCGAGCAATCCCGTTTCCGGGAGCGTAATCATAGCCTTAACCTGTTGATGCTCTGGGGGCGCTATTTCATTTTTGGATGAAAAACGTTCCCGTTTTAAACAAGATATTTTGTCACAAAAAGATGCTCGACTATGCATATAATTGCTACCGTTCGAAAGAAAACACTCTGACGTGTCCAGAAATACAAAGATCTTCTCTGTGCGTGCCCTATAACGTGAGCTTCAGGCAAAACCAAGATGAGATGGCATCCAGGAAATGACAAGGATTTTTGAGGCTCTGTTTTCCATGGTCTCCTTATATGGCTGTGAACGCGAGAGGGGTAAGTCTGCCCTTTCTGTCGTTTCCCCAAGGTGTCTGCAGCATTGTGACGTATTTGTAGGCAGATCATTGGAAGATTGACCATAACAGACCACATTTACCACGTGTCCGCCCGGTGTCCTGCGCCGAAATTGGTGCGCAAAAGTCACCTGCCAGTATTTTTCCATACGATACAGAGAGTAAAGCAAGCTTCCACGAACTGCATGTCAATGAAGAGATATGTGAAAAAACACCTTGAGGACTGATTCCAAACAACGTTTGCCATGTTTCGGTCGATATTATGTAGTTAATCCGGAAAAAGTTTTACGTTGTAGGTGACTGCATTTTCGGTTCGTTTCGGTAGCCAGACGCAATGTAGAAAACGGAACGATTTCTCCTACACACAGACGCTTTCAGGAAACACTGCGCATTTGGTATGTGACTGAGAGTCTCCTCATTGAAAACATCAGAAGCTCTTCAAAGGTAAATTATTTTATTTATTTGGTTATCTGGTTTTTGTGAAAATGTTGCGTGCTACATGCTACACAAAATGCTATGCTAGCTTTGCATACTCTTACACAAATTAGTCAATTTCTATGGTTCAAAAGCATATTTTGAAAATCTGAGATGACAGTGTTGTTAAGAAAAGGCTAAGCTTGAGAGCAGACGCATTATTTTAATTTTATTTGCGATTTTCAGAAATCGTTAACGTTGCGTTATGCTAATGAGCCTGAGGCTTTAGTCACGATCCCGGATCCGGGATGGGGAGTTTCAAGAAGTTAAGCTCATTAGCATAACGCAACGTTAACTATCCATGAAAATCGCAAATGAAATTAAAGAAATATATTCACTCACAAGCTTAGCCTTTTGTTAACAACACTGTCATCTCAGATTTTCAAAATATGTTTTTCAATCATCGCTACACAAGCGTAGCATTAGCCTAGCATTCAGCAGGCAACATTTTACCTCCATAATATCGACAGAAACAGGGCAAACATTGTTTAGAATCAATCCTCAAGGTGTTTTTCACATATGTATTGGATGATAAATCATTCGTGGCAGTTGCCTTTCTCCTCTGAACCAAATGGAAAAGTGCACGCTGCTGGACATTGCGCAATAATTTCGAAGGAGGACAGCAAGCAGACACCTGGTAAATGTAGTCTCTTATGGTCAATCTTCCAATGATATGCCTACAAATAAGTCACAATGATGCCGACACCTTGGGGAAACGACAGAAGGTGTAGTCTCATTCCTGGCGCATTCACAGCCATATAAGGAGACATTGGAACACAGCGCATTCAAAATCTGGGGGACTTCCTGTATGAAATTTCATCTTGGTTTTGCCTGTAGCATTAGTTCTGTGGCACTCACAGACAATATCTTTGCAGTTTTGGAAACGTCAGAGTGTTTTCTTTCCAAAGCTGTCAATTATATGTATAGTCGAGCATCTTTTCGTGACAAATCTTTTTTCACCATACCTATCGAAAACAACAAAACGAAAACATTAAAGCTGTCCTGCTTGCTAATATATTATATGTCTTCTGATTATAAGGTGTCCAGGATTTAGAGGCTGTTAGGTGTACATTGTACAGTTATTTGCAACTGCCACATGCCCCATTTGTCAGTCTGAATGCCATGTCCTGATTTCCACTGGTGGAATACCACCAAGACTATTGCATCCCTTTATTTGAGGTGAGACCTCACAGGCACCCCACAGCATAGGTGAGACTTCACAGGCAGTTATCATGAATGGGAAACCATTCCACTTCATGTACTGCATATATGCCTGTGAAGTCTCACCTAAAATATACTATTTTGAAGTATTGCTCTTCTGTTTGGCTGACATGTCAGCAGTTCAATCTCCTTGTTCAAAGTTACACCAAAATAGATCATGGCTGGATTGATAGGAAGAGCTCAAATGTTTGGACATAAATCATGTTTCTTGCCTCACACACAGTTTTTTTTCAAATACTAAGGCAAAGGCAAAGCGAAAAGGACAACAAAACATGCTTTAACTACTAACTACTAATAATCATCCTCTTTCATAAGATCTATTTTAATTGAATGTTAATTTTTCGTTCTGCTTCAAAACCTCCCCTCACAAGTAGTATGTTTGTTGCAGTTTGACTACTGAAGTCTGTGATTCAAGTCATTTCTAGTACACCCGACAACATAGGTTAAAACAAGCCTGATAATTTGGAACCGTAAAGGATGAACAATCAAATTTTATTTGCTGAACAAAAATTAAAGATTGGGATATTGAGGTTGCTAGCCTAATAATCAACATGCAAACAGTCATAAATTGCAATTTTATGTGAGTCAAAACAAATGCATTAGTATCTACATTCTACCTGACTGAATCCCATCTCCTGAACCTGAAACATATCTTCACCATATGTCCATAAGAAGCACTATCACAATAATCAACCCGCTTGATATTAATTTCCAATGTTGTTATTTCTTGTGTGTCAACCCACTGCATGGCTTATTGCCAATGTGACCTTGCAGAATATATTGTAGTGTCACAACTGGTTTATTCTCTGGGCCTGGATGGCCCATGCTAACATCTGCCTAATTGTTTATCCATGTTCATGTTTGTGGCTCAATTGAGCTATTGGACTTGACAGTGCAGGGGTGTGAAAGAGAAGCCACAGCTGCTGTCTTGGCATTCGTTTCAAAACAGGGACCTCAGCAGTTCTGCAATCCAAATTGTACTCTATGCTCTATGTAGTGCACTAACTTTGACATTTACACTAACGGGTGGCCATAAATAACTATCTGAAAGCCACACTCCTACTAGGCCATGCCTCCAGTCTTCAAAGAAAACAAGCCAACTAAGTGACCAAACTGGTTGGTTCAAAATAACCCAACAAGTTTTCTGTCAACTATTTTACCCAGCCTTGGGTTGTTTTTAACACAGTAATTTTTGGGGAGTGTGAAGACTTAACTGGAATCTGACATGCAACGATTTCATTAAAACTCAGCTTACTTCAATGTAATGTGAGAACTGAAGAATTACAGTATACAGTATAAAGAGCTGCATTGATGCCACTGTAGTATCTGCCATTTATTAGTTAATCTTGCCAATTAATTGATTAAACTGTTGTTAATTGTTTAAAGAAACATGTATTGAAGTAGTGTGTCTGAGGGGAGATTACCTTTCTACTCATTAAAGGTCAAATCTGGCAAGCAGATAATAGAAACATTGCACGACTCAAGGGCACTTGAAAAAAATGCAGCATGGCATGCTAGCTTTGATAAGTGTGATTAGCTTGGCATGTTTCACAATACAGGGACGCAGCACATTGATTGTTTGATTTAGACAATGTAAGTATAGCCTGTGTGACCCAAATGATACCCTATATCTCTGTATAGTGAACTACTTTTCACCAGAGCCCAATGGACCCTGGTCAAAAGCAGTTCACAAAATGTGGAATATGTAGTCATTTGAGACCCCATTCCCAAGTTAAAGACACAATCTTTAATGTGAATTAGAACACCTGGTAAACAAAAGTCTACAGAAGACCAATGTTTTTGTTTAAAAAAATAAACATGACTAGTCAATTTTCAGTACCAGGCAGACATGATGGTAATTTATTTAATTTAATTAGGCAAGTCACTTAATAACAAATTCTTATCTACAATGATGGCCTACCCCGGCCAATTGTGTGCCGCCCTATGGGACTCCCAATCACGGCTGGATGTGATGCAGCCTGGATTTGAACCAAGGACTACAGTCTTGCACTAAGATACAGTACATTAGACCTCTACAATTAAATCATTTGTTTCCATTTTCCATTTTATGCGGCTGTTTGGTGACAATTAAATGCACCATACAAGACTTTGGGTATTATTGCAAAGGAAGATACATTTGGGTCATTTTCTGTGATCAAAGGTAGCTATATGAGTTTTTCTTGTTTATTTTTTCTATGGGATGAATGTGGTTTCTCATTATAAGTTGTTTTGTTTATCTTTTACAGTAACTTAATTGCCGCCTGTGGAAACAGATGTCTCTACACCTTTCATTATGCAAGGCTAGGCTGCAAGATCCAACGCTCATACTCTGCAGGAGATTGGAACAGAATGTCCATTTCAATGCACAACAAGACAGGGTGATTCTAAACACTGGAGAAATAAAGTGATTTACTGGAACACAAAAAAGTACACTTCATTTCAACAACAATTGGAACAGGAACTTGATAGGATATTGCTTTAATGTTGTTGACAAAATGTGTTACTAAATACATGTACTGTGGGATATGGGGCTGTGTTGCTGTGATCAGCATTGCAATGAGCCTTCTTTGAATAATCACGCTGAGAGCTTTGAACAGGAGAACATTATTTACATATACAGTGGGGCAAAAAAGTATTTAGTCAGCCACCAATTGTGCAAGTTCTCCCACTTAAAAAGATGAGTGAGGCCTGTAATTTTCATCATAGGTACACTTCAACAATGACAGACAAAATGAGAAAAAAATTCCAGAAAATCACCTTGTAGGATTTTTTTATGAATTTATTTGCAAATTAAGGTGTAAAATAAGTATTTGGTCCATGACAAAAGTTTCTCAATACTTTGTTATATAACCTTTGTTGGCAATGACAGAGGTCAATCATTTTCTGTAAGTCTTCACAAGGTTTTCACACACTGTCGCTGGTATTTTGGCCCATTCCTCCATGCATATTTCCTCTAGAGCAGTGATGTTTTGGGGCTGTTGCTGGGCGTCACGGACTTTCGTCTCCGTCCAAAGATTTTCAATGGGGTTGAGATCTGGAGACTGGCCAGGCCACTCCAGGACCTTGAAATGCTTCGTTGCCCGGGCAGTGTGCTTGGTATCATTGCCATGCTGAAAGACCCAGTTCATCTTCAATGCCCTTGCTGACACATGGCCCAATTCATTCTTTCCTTCACACGGATCAGTCGTCCTGGTCACTTTGTAGAAAAACAACCCCAAAGCATGATGTTTCCACCCCCATGCTCCACAGTAGGTATGGTGTTCTTTGGATGCAACTCAGCATTCTTTGTCCTCCAAACACGATGGGTTGAGTTTTTACCAAAAAGTTATATTTTGGTTTCATCTGACCATATGACATTCTCCAAATCTTCTTCTGGATCATCCAAATGCTCTCTAGCAAACTTCAGACGGGCCTGGACATGTACTGGCTTAAGCAGGGGGACACGTCTGGCACTGCAGGATTTGAGTCCCTGGCGGCGTAGTGTGTTACTGATGGTAGGCTTTGTTACTTTGGTCCCAGCTCTCTGCAGGTCATTCACTAGGTCCCCCCCATGTGGTTCTGGTATTTTTGCTCACCGTTCGTGTGATCATTTTGACCCCACGGGGTGAGATCTTGCATGGAGCCCCAGTTCGAGGGAGATTATCAGTGGTCTTGTATGTCTTACCTATTGTAGATTCAGTCTTCGCAGCCTGGTGCATGTCTACAATTTTGTTTCTCTTTGGTCTTGGCCATAGTGGAGTTTGGAGTGTGACTGTTTGAGGTTGTGAACAGGTGTCTTTTATACTGATAACAAGTTCAAACAGGTGCCATTAATACAGGTAACAAGTGGAGGACAGAGGAGCCTCTTAAAATAATAAGTTACAGGTCTGTGAGAGCCATAAATCTTGCTTGTTTGTCGGTGACCAAATACTTATTTTCCACCATAATTTGCAAATAAATTCATTAAAAATCCTACAATGTGATTTTCGGGATTTTTCTTTTCTTCTAATTTTGTCTGTCATAGTTGAATGTTACCTATGATGAAAATTACAGGCCTCTCTCATCTTTTTAAGTGGGAGAATTTGCACAATTGGTGGCTGACTAAATACTTTTTTTGCCCCACTGTACATTATAAAATAAAATAATCTGAAGAATCTTTTTGTTGTATCTTGTTTGCATTGGTGTATGCATTTGGAAGATATCATCAGCATCACATTTGGCCTTTTTTGTTGTCCATAAAATACACAGTAATGTACATCACTCCATCTTTAATTGCATGGGTCAAACAACAAACAAGGCTCAGATGTGGCATTTTATAGTCATCTTTCTGTTGAAGATAAATCATGAATTAATCAAACACAAGCAATGACATACACAACACACACAATTTAGTGTTATATACACTGTAATATATAGTGGATATATAATGCAGTGCATTTGATGATCATCTAATGTAGGTTTAGTAGAGAAACGACCTGAGTTCAAATCCTTTAAAATACCTTCTCTGTGCTTGATTGAGCTTGTCTGGGTTAATGGAACAATAGAACCATCCTGAAACAAGCTCCGCCCATCTGACACTTCCGGTAGACTAGAGCAAAAGCTCAAAATATTTCAAATAGTATTGGAAACCAGGTCTGCTAGAGAATCCAGTACATAATTTCATAAATGTTTATCAGTGGATCGGAGTAGGATGTGTTAGCCATCCCACAGCGGCAAGTATGATTTTGATATGATCACATTTCAAATTAACACATTTTGATGTTCCACTTTAAAAGGCATGCAGAGCCTCCTTTGGTTCCAACACATGGGTATCATTGTGAAATCCCACTTATGTCTATTTAAGGGTTTGTTCAGTCAGGACACAGCATGCTGTTTGGATGATTTGACGGTACGAGGGGCATAAATGTGTAAGTTATAAATTTTTCCAGTGTCCTGACCTTTCTATTTCCTTACTAGCAATTTCGGAATCAGGGCGCTGATTCCAAAATGGCACCCCATCGACCTATATAGGGCTCTGGTAAAACGCAGTGCACTATATAGGGAATAGGGTTCCATTTCGGGCATGGACCAGGTCCCAGGTGATGGAGGGATCAAGTCTTGCACCAGTAACAAAGTGGACTTGACAGTGTGATAGATTTAGTGCAGATCATTTAGAGTTATCACCTGTTCCCCTTTGTCAGCAGGTAGACCAATGTCTCATCCCTTACTATGTCCTTGATTCAAGTTTGATGGCACAAAAGGGAGAGGAAAATTCTGACTCGATGGTGGTCTGACTGTATGACCTCTCATGTTCTGGCACACAGGTTAATAACTGTTATTGTTCGGTCTGAGGGTGGTGTTTAAAAGCGTCTAGTCCTAATATCTTTGATGTCCTGTTGGACCCAAATCCAATGTTACACAATGGCAGCGAAATACACAAACATTTGCTTTTGGAGATCTATATTTAACTGCAGAGGGGATATCAATTGAACAATGATTATCATGGTATATAATAATGGGTTTGTTTTTAAATTAAGTTTCTTTCTTAAGGCCATGATATACTGGCAATATTGTTTAGGCAATAATTCCAAGCAATGTTGCCAGCAATGTTTTATCTATCTGCCATTTATTTGTTAATCTTGCCAATTAATTGATTGAACTGTTAATTGTATAAAGACACATGTATTAAACTAGTATGTCTGAGGGGATATTGTCTTTCTACTCGTTAAAGGTCAAATCTGGCAAACAGTTAATAGAAACCTCAAGGGCACTTGAAAATATGCAACATCGCATGCTAGCTGTGATAAGTGTGATTAGATTGATTGTTTGATTTAGACAATGTAAGTATAGCCTGCCTTCATCATAGGCCTCCAACCTGTGTGACCCTAATGGTACCAGGTAGTCATGATGGTAATACCGGCACCTACAATTAAATAATTTGTTTACATTTTCTATTTTATATAGAGGTACAAAAACAGAATAATAAGAGTGTAACTGAGAGTGGCTGTTTGTTGATAATTAACTGCACCACACAAGACTTTGGGTATTATTGCAAAATAAGATACATTTGGTTCCGTTTTCTGTGATCAAAGGTAGCTATATGAGTTCTTCTTGTTTATTTTTTTCTATGGGGTGAATGTGGTTTCTCATTATAAGTTGTTTTGTTTATCTTTAACAGTAACTTAATTGCCGCCTGTGGAAACGGATGTCTCTACACCTTTCATTATGCAAGGCTAGGCTACAAGATCCAACGCTCATACTCTGCAGTAGATTACAAAAGGATGTCAATTTCAATGCACAACAAGACAAGTTGATTATTTTGGATTAGCATCTGAACACTAGAGAAAAAAATGTTGATTTACAGGGGCACAAAAAAAACACTTAATTTTGATTTCAACTTGTTCCACAACAATTGGAGGAGGGACTTGATAGGAAATTGCTTTAATGTTGTCGACAAAATGTGCTACTAAATATATGTACTATGGGATATGGTGGTGTGTTGCTGTGATCAGCATTTCAATGAGCCTTGTTTGAATACTCACATTGAGAGCTTTGAACAGGAGAACATTATTTACATATACATTAGAAAATAAAATCATCTGAAGAATCTGACTCAGATTGAAAAGGGAAATAATTATCTTATTCGTTGTGTTTCACCAATGTAGTGGTATGATTTCAGATTGAAAATGTTCCTTGTTTGCATTGACGTATGCAATTGGAGGATATCAGCATCACTTGAGCCTTGTTTGTTGTCCCTAAGATACACAGTACATCGTTTCAATGTTTAATAGTGTCGATCAAACAACAAAGAAGGCTCAGCTGCATCATTTTGTAGTAATCTCTCTGTTGAAGATAAAACATGAATGAATCAACCATTGCAATATTTTTATCATGATACGTTAATACATACATACTGTGTTCAGTTGCTACATTTTAGTCCATTAGACTCAATTGGCGCACTGGTCCGTCAATGTAAATAACAAAACATCTCCATCAAAAACTGTTAGTTTAAGCTAAAGATATGTTTTTTTTGGCGTTGAATACGCCTCAATCCATCACATCCGCCTATGTCACACTTCCACATCTGTGGTGAAAGGTGGCAGAACCAGAGTGGTGTTTGTCAGACCATGAGACATCCCAAAAATCTGTCTCCTCACAAAAAGTCTGTAGCGTTTGAACGGATTGAAAGTATTTCCCGAGCTTTCATATATTTCCTACATGTAGGACAGGCTCTTGTTTCTTAGGATTTATATTTTTACTGACTTTTTTTGCCATTTATGAATACATTATTCAACTTGATTCTCTGGGTTATAGTATTAAAAGGCCAAATTAAATATCTTAACAAATATGTTTTCGATATCTAAAGGGATCCTAAATGTCCAAATAAAATAGCTAAATGATGCATAGTATGAACATCTTAAAATAATTCCATATGTTATTTTAGAACCCCCCCCCCCAATGGCTTAGACTTACAGGGGTATACTGCCGGATATATCCAGTGGTGAACATGCTAATTGATTAACATGCTAATTGATTAACATGCTAAGTCAATGGGAAAAACAGGTTCATTCCATAGCATTTAATTTTTTGTTTTATAGTAGATTGTTTTTTGTATGCTTAACTAGCTGGCAAGTTGGATTAAAACAAGTTGCACTTCCTCGCTTAGAATTGTGAATTAAAAAAGTTAAATCTGAATCTAGTTTTCCGTATCTCTTCTTTTTTGTTTGTTTGTTATCAAATCATATTCTAGGAGCCTACAGATGTCACAGTCAACAGCAACAACAAGCTATAGGAGATTAGTAAATACAGTACTTGAGGAAATGTAGTTTTCAGTTGATATATGCTTCATATAAAATCTATTATTCATGTCCATGTTGTTCATTGCTTATCATTGCTCCAGTGTTTCATAGCTAAATTACCCCCTAAAATTGCCAATGTATCTTGGCCTTTACTTTTTCATTTGCTCCTGCTCTTGCATTTCCTTCACTGCATTTATTTAATGGCTTAATTTTACTGAAGAGCTGGAAATGTTACAGTTCAGTGGTGTTGTGACGACTCTTTAAATCCTATAGGCTGTGCTTAATACATTTCAGTAAGCTACCAAAATTAAATACAGGGCCCTCTTGGATTTAAATATCTGATTTATTCCTGAAAATGAATTAAAAAAAGTAAGATTAACTTTTAATTGATGTTGTGAATTCTCCAGTGCTACCTCCTCACAATTAGGTTATTAGTGATAATAGAATACTTCATAATCCACCCCAGAGGTAGACAGCGAGACATGATTTATTTGTATATTTACTTAACCTTTATTTAACCAGGAAAAGCCCATGGAGATAGAGACTCTTTCACAAGGGATACTTGGCCAAGAAGGCAGCAGCTATCAATGCAGCGTTACAAAATGTAAAATGCAATAGAATCAGCACAACAGTCTGATCTGGCCTACAGGTGACATTTACACCTCTCATGAACAGAGTTATGTACCAGAGTTGTAAATTCATTGATGGGCACTAGTGCATTTAGTCTAATTCAGGAGGGCAAACTTTACTGACAATCCCATGACTCTGGTGCACAATAGGAAAAGGCAGTCTTGCCTCAGTCAGTAATGGCCCTGAGGACTTTAAGTAGCAACCACATCTGGTAATTGCTAGTGTTGAAGGAGGGCAGGCTACAGAGATTGAATTGAAGTGAAGTGAGTGAGTGAGTGAAGTGAGTTCTAGCCGACTATTTGGTACAAGATCTACATGGTTGGGAGCGACTTACCATTAGTAACAAACCGCAAGGATGCATGATAAAGCCTCTAACAGAAGAAGTTGCATGCATGTACAATAGATAACCGTAATCAATTATAAAAAGGAAAAGTGGCTTGAACAAGCTTCTTTCTAGCCTCAAACACAAAGCAAGCCTTGTTATGAAAAAAAATCCTTTAAGTTCCTTCACAAGTTTATAAACATGAACCTTGTAGGACATCTTATCGTGCAACCATAAACCTAGGTATAGAATGAAACATTTTCTATGGATGCGTCCCCAAACGTGAATTTTTAAAATGTTTTATTTCACCTTTATTCATCCAGGTAGGCTAGTTGAGAACAAGTTCTCATTTACAACTGCAACCTGGCCAAGAAAAAGCAAAGCAGTGCGACACAAACAACAACACAGAGTTACACATGGAATAAACAAACATACAGTGAATAATACAATTGAAAAAGTATATATACAGTGTGTGCAAATGAGGTAAGATAAGGGAGGTAAGGCAATAAATAGGCCATAGTGGCAAATTAATTACAATTTAGCAATGAATAGATGTGCAGAAGATGAATGTGCAAGTAGAGATACTGGGGTGCAAAGGAGCCAAAAAAGAAAATAACAATATGGGGATGAGGTAGTTTGATGGGGTATTTACAGATGGGCTATGTACAGGTGCAGTGATCTATGAGCTGCTCTGACAGCTGGTGCTTAAAGTTAGTGAGGGAGATATGAGTCTCCAGCTTCAGTGATTTTTGCAATTTTTTCCAGTCATTGGCAGCAGTGAGCTGGAAGTAAAGGCGGCCAAAGTAGGAATTTGCTTTGGGGTTGACGAGTGAAATATACCAGCTGGAGTGCGTGCTTCGGGTGGGTGCTGCCATGGTGACCAGTGAGCAGAGATAAGGTTGGGCTTTAAATAGCAAAGACTTATAGATGACCTGGAGCCAGTGGGTTTGGCGACGAATATGAAGTGAGGGCCAGCCAATGAGAGCATATAGGTCGCAGTGGTGGGGAATGCATGGCACTGTGATAGACTGCATCCAATTTGCTGAGTAGAGTGTTGGAGTCTATTTTGTAAATGACATCGTCGGAGCCAAGGATCGGCATGATAGTCAGTTTTACGAGGGTATGTTCAGCAGCATGAGTGAAGGATGCTTCGTTGTGAAATAGGAAGCTGATTCTAGATTTAATTTTGGATTGGAGAGGCTTAATGTGAGTCTGGAAGGAGAGGTTGCAGTCTCACCAGACACCTAGGTATTTGTAGTTTTCCACAAATTCTAAGTCAGAACGGTCCATTGTAGTGATGCTGGATGGGCGGGCAGATGCGGGCAGTGATCGGTTGAGGAGCATGCATTTAGTTTTGCTTGCATTTAAGAGCAGTTGGAGGCCACAGAAGGAAAGTTGTATGGCATTGAAGCCTGTCTGGAGGTTAGATAAAAGTGTCCAAAAAGGGGGCCAGAAGTACCGAATGGTGTCGTCTGTGTAGAGGTGGATCAGAGAATCACCAGCAGCGACATCATTGATGTATACAGAGAAAAGAGTCAGCCCGCGAATTTAACCCTGTGGCACCCGGATAGAGTCTGCCAGAGGTCAGGACAACAGGCCCTCCAATTTGACACAATGAACTCTGTCTGAGAAGTATTTGGTGAACCAGGTGAGGCAGTCACTTGAGCAACCAAGGCTGCTGAGTCTGCCGATAAGAATGTGGTGATTGACAGAGTCAAAAAAACTTGGCCAGGTCAATGAATACAGCTTCACAGTATTGTCTCTTATCGTTGGCGGTTATGATATCGTTTCGTATTGCGTCAGACAACAACATTGACGAATACGCTGATTCGGTGTGCAAGTTCATTAGAACGTGCGTTGAAGATGTTGTTCCCATAGCAATGATTAAAACATTCATAAACCAGAAACCGTGGATTGGTGGCAGCAGTCGCATGAAACTGAAAGCGCGGACCACTGCTTTTAATCAGGGCAAGGTGACCGGAAACATGACCGAATACAAACAGTGTAGCTACTCCCTCCGCAAGGCAATCAAACAAGCTAAGCGTCAGTATAGAGACTAAGTAGAATCTCAATTCAACGGCTCAGAAACAAGAGGTATTTGGCAGGGTCTACAGTCAATTACGGATTACAAAAAGAAAACCAGCCCCGTCACGGACCAGGATGTCTTGCTCCCAGGCAGACTAATGAACTTTTTTGCCCGCTTTGAGGACAATACAGTGCCACTGACACGGCCTGCAACCAAAACATGCTGCCTCTCCTTCACTGCAGCCGAGGTGAGTAAAACATTTAAACGTGTTAACCTTCGCAAGGCTGCAGGCCTAGACGGCATCCCCAGCCGCGCCCTCAGAGCACGCGCAGACCAGCTGGCTGGTGTGTTTACGGACATATTCAATCAATCCCTATCCCAGTCTGCTGTTCCCACATGCTTCAAGAGGGCCACCATTGTTCCTGTTCTCAAGAAAGCTAAGGTAACTGAGCTAAACGACTACCGCCCTGTAGCACTCACTTCCGTCATCATGAAGTGCTTTGAGAGACTAGTCAAGGACCATATCACCTACACCCTACCTGACACCCTAGACCCACTCCAATTTGCTTCCCGCCCAAATAGGTCCACAGGACGATGCAATCTCAACCACACTGCACACTGCCCTAACCCATCTGGACAAGAAGAATACCTATGTGAGAATGCTGTTCATCGACTACAGCTCGGCATTTAACACCATAGTACCCTCCAAGCTCGTCATCAACCTCGAGACCATGGGTCGAGACCCCGAGGGTAGGCAACAACATCTCACTGGGGCCCCACAAGGGTGCGTTCTGAGCCCTCTCCTGTACTCCCTGGTCACCCATGACTGCGTGGCCACGCACGATTCCAACTCAATCATCAAGTTTGAGGATGACACAACAGTGGTAGGCTTGATTACCAACAACGACGAGACGGCCTACAGGGAGGAGGTGAGGGCCCTCGGAGTATGGTGTCAGGAAAATAACCTCACACTCAACGTCAACAAAACTAAGGAGATGATTGTGGACTTCAGGAAACAGCAGAGGGAACACCCCCCTATCCACATCGATGGAACAGTAGTGGAGAGGGTAGTAAGTTTTAAGTTCCTCGGCATACACATCACAGACAAACTGAATTGGTCCAACCACACAGACAGCATCGTGAAGAAGGCGCAGCAGCTTCAACCTCAGGAGGCTGAAGAAATTCGGCTTGTCACCAAAAGCACTCACAAACTTCTACAGATGCACAATCGAGAGCATCCTGGTGGGCTGTATCACCGCCTGGTACGGCAACTGCTCCGCCCACAATCGTAAGGCTCTCCAGAGGGTAGCGAGGTCCGCACAACGCATCACCGGGGGCAAACTACCTGCCCTCAAGGACACCTACACCACCCGATGTTACAGGAAGGCAATAAAGATCATCAAGGACAACAACCACCCGAGCCACTGCCTGTTCACCCCGCTATCATCCAGAAGGCGAGGTCAGTACAGGTGCATCAAAGCTGGGACCAAGAGACTGAAAAACAGCTTCTATCTCAAGGCCATCAGACTGTTAAACAGCCACCACTAACATTGAGTGGCTGCCGCCAACACACTGACTCAACTACAGGCACTTTAATAATGGGAATTGATGGGAAATTATGTAAAATATATCACTAGCCACTTTAAACAATGCTACCTAATATAATGTTAACATTCCCTACATTATTCATCTCATATGTATACGTACAGTGCCTTACGAAAGTATTCGGCCCCCTTGAACTTTGCGACCTTTTGCCACATTTCAGGCTTCAAACATAAAGATATAAAACTGTATTTTTTTGTGAAGAATCAACAACAAGTGGGACACAATCATGAAGTGGAACGACATTTATTGGATATATCAAACTTTTTTAACAAATCAAAAACTGAAAAATTGGGCGTGCAAAATTATTCAGCTCCTTTGCTTTCAGTGCAGCAAACTCTCTCCAGAAGTTAAGGGAGGATCTCTGAATGATCCAATGTTGACCTAAATGACTAATGATGATAAATACAATCCACCTGTGTGTAATCAAATCATGTGGTTGCTACTTAAAGTCCTCAGGGCCATTACTGACTGAGGCAAGACTGCCTTTTCCTATTTTGCACCAGAGTCATGGGATTGTCAGCAAAGTTTGCCCTCCCGAATTAGACTAAATGCACTAGTGCCCATCAATGAGTTTACAACTCTGGTAAAGTTCAAAGGGGCCGAATACTTTCGCAAGTCACTGTATATACTGTACTCAATACCATCTTCTGTATCTTGCCTATGCCGCTCTGTACCATCACTCATTCATATATCTTTATGTACATATTCTTTATCCCCCTACACTTGTATGTATAAGACAGTAGTTTTGGAATTGTTAGTTAGATTAGTTGTTGGTTATTACTGCATTGTCGGAACTAGAAGCACAAGCATTTCGCTACACTCGCATTAACATCTGCAAACCATGTGTATGTGACAAATAAAATTTGATTTGATTAGGACCTTGAGCACGGCTGAGGTGCACCCATGATCAGCTCGGAAACCAGATTGCATAGCGAAGAAGGTACGGTGGGATTCGAAATGGTCAGTGATCTGTTTGTTAACTTGGCTTTCGAAGACCTTATTTTTTACAATTTATTTTACCTTTTATTTATACAGATTTTTCTCATTGAGATAACATCTCTTTTCCAAGAGAGACCTGGTCCAATAGCAGCAGGGGGAACAACTTTTCAGACAAAACAACTTACATACACTAACACAACATTAATCAAAACTATTAACACACATACACTACAACAAAAACAGCTTCTTTATCAAGTAATCTACATGCACAGTGAAGATCAGCTTATCATCAACCCACACACCCAAATATTTGTACACTTTAACTTGCTCTATAGTATTTCCAGCCAATGTAGAAATGACATGATTGGTAACATGCCTGGCATTTGAAAATACCATCCATTTTGTTTCCCCTGAATTTAGAACCAGCTTTAAAATCATACAGATTATGTTGTATTATTTTAAATGATCTTTGGGCATTTTTAAAAGCTAAAGATAAACTACTACAACTTGAAAAAATAACAGTATCATCTGCATAAAAATGAACATCCGCTGTTTCAATTAGATCCGCAATGTTGTTGATATACAAAATGAACAACAGTGGGCCCAAAATAGAACCTTGCAGAACACCTGAGCACACCTCTATGGACACAGATTTACAACCATCTGCCATTACACATTGTGTACATTGCGTAATTTATAAACAAATCTAGAGCATGACCAGTAATTCCACAACATTTTAACCTTTGCACTAACACAGCATGGTCCACGGTGTAAAAAGCCTTCGACATATCAATGAAGACCGACACACAATGTAACTTCTTATCAAGAGCACAGTGGATGTCATTTAAAACCTTCAATGTTGCTGAAACAATGCTGTGGCCAGACCTAAAACCTGATGGCCTTAGAAAGGCAGGGTAGGATAGATATGTCTGTAGCAGTTTAGGTCTAGAGTGTCTACCCATTTGGGGGATGAGTGTCTCCCAGAGGGGGATGACCGCGGCAGCTTTCCAATCTTTTGGGATCTCAGACAACAAGGTAGAGAGGTTAAACAGGCTAGTAATAGGGGATGCAAAAATTTTGGCCGATAATTTAAGAAAGAGAGGGTCAAGATTGTCTAGCCAGGCTGATTTGTATGGGTCCAGATTTTGCAGATCTTTCAGAACATCAGGGAGAAGGAGAAGTGAGGGAGGCTTGGGCAACTCGCTGTGGGGGGGTGCAGGGCTGTTGACCGGGGTAGGGGTAGCCAGGTGGAAAGCATGGCCAGATGTAGAAAAATCATTCTTGAAATTCTCAAATTTCGTGGATTTATCGGTGGTGACTGTGTTTCCTAGCCTCAGTGCAGTCAGCAGCTGGGAGGTGCTCTTATGTGCTCTTAGGTGCTCTTATGTACTTATGTACTTTACAGTGTCCCAGAACGTTTTGGAGTTTGTGCTTCAGGATGCAGATTTATTTTTGAAAAAGCTAGCCTTTGCTTTCCTAACTGCCTGTATATATTGGTTCCTAACTTCCCTGAACAGTTACATATTGCGGGGACTATTTGATGCTAATGCAGTCCACCAAAGGAAGGTTTTGGTGTTCACTCCAGACCTATCTTTGTTCCTGGTTCTAAATTTTTTGAAGGGGTTATGCTTATTTAAGATGGTGTGGAAAGCACTTTTAAAGAATACCCAAGCATCATTCCAAAATAAATCAACTTTGGGGATTGGACGTTTACTGCTAAGTTTTAGATAACACTAAAATACATTGTTTATATAGCTTGGTAGGCAGGGTTTTGGTCTAAGGTGTAAAAAGGGAATGACATAGTCAGTGACATCACACTAAGGCGGGACTTCGGTTTAATAAACCAACCTTTTGTTGACGCAGAACTTATTCGGAAGCATGCGTGCTATGTTCCTGATTGTCAACTTCTGTCTGCAATTGCATTAAAGTTTTTCAATGATTTTATGAAATATATTGTCATAATGTTCATTTCACCAATGATTGAAATGGAAAAAAGGAATGAACCCTAACACAGGCAATGAGGCAGTAATCGCTGAGATCCTGGTTGAAGACAGCAGAGGTGTATTTTGAGGGCAGGTTGGTTAGGATGATATCTCTGAGGGTGCCCGTGTTTACAGATTTTGGGTTGTACCTGTTAGGTTCATTGAATATTTGTGTGAGATTGAGGGCATCAAGCTTAGATTGTAGGATGGCCGGGGTGTTAAGCATGTCTCAGTTTAGGTCACCTAACAGGACAAGCTCTGAAGATAGATGGGGGACAATCAAATGCTAATGCATTCAAGACTAGTTTGAGACAATATAAGAAGTCTGCAGTGACTGAAAGGCAGTCTGGAGCTCTTCAACAACCACATTGTAAAAACATCCTGTTGTTTTACTGGCAGCCAGTTACCAGTAAAAAAAAGTACCGTAAAAACATTATGTTACTGTCTGGCATCACGCCCTGATCTGCTTCACCTGTTCTTGTGATTGTCTCCACCCCCTCCAGGTGTCACTTATTTTCCCCAGTGTATTTATCCCTGTGTTTCCTGTCTCTCTGTGCCAGTTTGTCTTGTCTGTTTCAAGTCAACCAGCGTGTTTTTCCCTGTGCTCCTGCGTTTGCTATTCTCTCTTTTGCTAGTTCTCACGGTTTTGACCCTTGCTGTTTTCTGGACTCTGTACCCGCCTGCCTGACCAGTCTGCCTGCCCTGACCTCAAGTCTGCCTGCTGCTCTGTACCTCCTGGACTCTGATCTGGTTTGACCTTTTGCCTGTCCACGACTATTCTCTTGCCTACCCCTTTTGGAACTAATAAATATCAAACACTCAAACATCTGCCTCCACTATCTGCATCTGGGTCTGGCCCTGAGCCCTTATAGTATGGTATGTATTGCTATCAAATACTGTTACTGTTATTGATTTAAAGTAGCAATAATGCTGCTGTAGTCGTTTTACATTAACACACTCTTACTGTAATAATTGGTATTGTTGTGCATTGTAAAACGTTCCCTGTAATTTTCTGGTACACTTACCGGCTAATGGTTGCCGATAAATATGGTACATATACAATGAGTAACTTTGTTTTGTCTAAATTATGGTGTGTTTGCTGCTGAGGACTAATTAATTGGTACTCTACATCACTTAGGATTTGAATTCACAACCTATTGGTTGAGAATTGAATGAACAAAAATATAAACACAATATGTAAAGTGTCTGTTTCATGAGCTGAAATAAAATATCCCAGAATTGTTCCATACGCTCAAAAATATTATTTCACTGAAATGTTGTGCACACTTGTTTACATCCCTGTTTGTGAGCATTTCTCATTTGTGGCATATCAAGAAGCTGATTAACCTTTCTAGCGCAGGCGTTCCGCTATGATTATGTTAGGTCATAGCCAAGTCAAAAAAATACACAGCCTTTTTTCCAGCCAAAGACCGGAGTCACAAAAAGCAGAAATATAGATAAAATGAATCACTAACCTTTGATCTTCATCAGATGACACTCATAGGACATCATGTTACACAATACATTTATGTTTTGTTCGATAATGTGCATATTTATATCCAAAAATCTCAGTTTACATTGGCGCATTACGTGCAGAAATACTCATAATAAACATTGAAAAAAGATACAAGTGTTATTTACAGAATTAAAGAGACTTCTCCATAATGCAACCGCTGTGTCAGATTTAAAAACAACTTTACGGAAGAAGCATGATTTGAGAACGGCGCTCAGAACCCAAAACAGCCAGGAATATCCGCAATTTTGGAATCAACAAAGATAGAAACAACACCATAAATATTCACTTACCTTTGATCTTCATCAGAAGGCACTCCCAGGAATCCCAGTTCGACAATGACTGATTTGCTCCATAAAGTTCCATGATTTATGTCCAAATAGCCACAAGTTGTTATCGTGTTCAGCTCAGTAATCCATCTTCACGAGGCTCAGGCACTTCATCCAGACAAACTCAAAGTTATGTTAGTCTTTTAGAAACATGTCAAACGATGTATGGACTCAATCGTTAGGCTGTTTTTAACATAAAACATGATGTTCAAACCGAAGAATTCCTTTGTCTTCAGAAAAGCACTGGAACGAGAAGAACTCTGTCAGGAGCGTGCGTCATGAGACCGAGGCTCTCCGCCAGACCACTGACTCAAAGAGCTCTCATGAGCCCCTCCATAGTAGAATCCTCAAACAAGTTTCTAAAGACAGTTGACATCTAGTGGAATCCCTAGGAAGTGCAACCTCATCCATAATGTGTATTCGGTAGGCCAATCTTTTAAAAACTACAAATCTCAATGTCCCACTTCCTGGTTGGATTTCAACTGCCATTTGAGTTCTGTTATACTCAGACATCATTCAAACAGTTTTAGAAACTTCAGTGTTTTCTATTCAATACTAATATGCATATATTAGGAGGCAGTTCACTCTGGGCATGCTATTCATCCAAAAGTGAAAATGCTGCCCCCTATCCCAAAAAAGGTTACAGCATTATCATTACACAGGTGCACCTTCTTTTGGGGACAATAAAGGTCACTCTAAAATGTGTAGAGCTGTTGCCAGAGAATTGAGTGTTGATTTCTTTACCATAAAATGCTTCAAGTCATTTTCGTGAATTTGGCAGTGCGTCCAACCAGCCTCACAACTGCAGAAAATGTGTAACCACGCCAGCCTAGGGCTTCCACATCCAGCTTCTTCACCTGTGGACAATCTACTGCCAATGTTTGTCGAGAGATTGCATGGTTGTGTGCTCGATTTTATACACCTGCCGCCAATAGGTGTGGCTGAAATAGCCTAATCCACAAATTTGAAGGGGTATCCACATAATTTTGTGAATATATATATATATATATATAGTACCAGTCAACTTTGGAAACACCTACTCTCAGGGCTTCACTATAATTCTACAATGTATAAAATAGTAAAAATAAAGTAAAGACATCAACTATGACATTGCACTTAAGGAATCATGTAGTAACCAAAACAATGTTAAACAAATCAAAATATTTGAGATTCTTCAAAGTATCCACCCTTTGCCTTGACAGCTTAGCACACTCTTGGCATTCTCTCAACCAGCTTCACCTGGATTGCTTTTCCAACAGTCATATAGGAGTTCCCGCATATGCTGAGCACTTGTTAGCTTCTTTTCCTTCACTCTGCAGTCCAACTCATCCCAAACCATCTCAATTGGGTTGAGGTTAGAGGTCGACCGATTATTGGAGGTTCAGAAAAAGCAGATGCAGATTATTTTTTTTTTCTATTTGTAATAATGATATAATTGCAACAATACTGAATGAACACTTACCAGCCTCCTGCTGCCTACCATTGCTCAGTCAGACTTAATTGTAATTTAATAAACACACCGAAATACGTGCCTTAGGTCATTAATATGGTCAAATCTGGAAACTATCATTTCGAAAACTAAACGTTTTCCTTCAGTGAAATACGGAACCATTCCGTATTTTATCTGTCACCCTGGCCATAGAGAGGTTTTTATTCTCTATTTTGGTTAGGCCAGGGTGTGACTAGGGTGGGCCTTCTATGTTCATTATCTATGTTTTGATTTCTGTGTTGTTTGGCCGGGTGTGGTTCTCAATCAGAGGCAGCTGTCTATTGTTGTCTCTGATTGAGAATCATACTTAGGTAGCCTTTTCCCACCTGAGTGGTGTGGGTAGTTAATTTCTGTTTAGTGTGTATTGCACCTGACGGAGCTGTTTCGGTTGTCCCTTTGTTGTTTTGCATTTTACTGTTCAGTTTCGAATAAAAATGACAAACATGTACCACACTGCGCTTTGATCCTCACCTTCTTCCACCAACGGCCGTTACAGAACTACCCACCAAAAACGGACCAAGCAGCTGGGTAAAAAGGAGTAGCGCTATCTGGAGGAGGAGACAACATGGGAAGAAATAGAGAGGTGGAAGGTCGACCCAGGGAGAGTGCCGGAGCCCGCCTGGGATTCTCTGGACCAGTGTGAGGAGGGATACCGGAGAATGGAATTGGCGACACGATCACGGCTGGCAAAGAAGCCCGAGAGGCAACCCAAAAAATGTATTGTGGGGCACACGGGGAGTATGGCAGAGTTAGGTTGGAAACCTAAACCAACTCCCCATGCTTACCGTAAGGAGCCAAGGATGGAACCAGAGCCAGTCAGGCTGGAATTGGAGTTGAGCGAAGGGAGCGAAGCTGAGACAGAGAAGGAGTTGATGGGGAGAGTGGAGGAGAGAGTAATGAGGTGGTTGCTGTTTGAGGCACCAACGGACGATGGATCGTGTCTGGGATTAGATGTCACCTGAGTCAGCTCTCCATACTCGTCCTGAGGTGCTTGCTAGCCATCTGGTGAAGACTGTGCCAGCCTCACGCTCCAGGCCTCCTGTGCACCTCCCTAGCCCTGCACGTCCTGTGCCAGCTCGGCGCTACAGCTCTCCAAGACGTGCTTACCATGGCGGGCGTCGTGTTATGCAGTGGCGCGCACGGTGTCTCCAGTACGCATTCTTAGCCCGGTGCACTACATCCCAGCTTCCCACATCTGCCGGGCTAGGGTGAGGACCCAGCCAGGACAGATATTGCCAGCCCTGCTCTTCAGACCTCCAGTGCGTCTCCTCGGGCAAGGATATCCTGCGTCGGCACTGCACACTGTGTCTCCCGTGTGTCTGCACAGCCCAGTGCGTCCTGTGCCGGGCTAAAATCACCACCCAGCCAGGACGGGTTGTGCAGGCCCTTAGTTTGAGACCTCCAGTGCGCCTGGTCCCCGTCCTGCACCAGAGCCGCCGTCGTAAAGAAGGCCCAACCGGACCCTCCCCTTTAGAGTCAGGTTTAGCGGCCGGAGTCCGGGGCGGTACTGTCACGCCCTGGCCATAGAGGTTTTTATTCTCTATTTTGGTTAGGCCAGGGTGTGACTCGGGTGGGCATTCTATGTTCATTTTCTTTGTTTGGCCGGGTGTGGTTCTCAATCAGAGGCAGCTGTCTATTGTTGTCTCTGATTGAGAACCATACTTAGGTAGCCTTTTCCCACCTGTGTGGTGTGGGTAGTTCCTTTCTGTTTAGTGTGTGTTGCACCTGACGGAGCTGTTTCGGGTTGTCTCTTTGTTGTTTTGCATTTTAGTGTTTAGTTTTGAATAAACATGACTAACACTTACCATGCTGCGCTTTGGTCCTCACCTTCTTCCACCAACGGCCGTTACATTATCGAACGTGTGGCAACTCTATGTCTAAATATTGCTGTTACATTGCACAACCTTCAATGTTATGTCATAATTATGTAAAATTAATTATGGTCTTTTGTTAGGAAGAAATGGTCTTCACACAGTTCACAACGATCCAGGCGGCCCAAACTGCTGCATATATGCATATACCCTGACACTAATGCGCTTTCATTAAATCACCACCGATTTGGCGAAGTAGGCTGTGATTCGATGAAAAATTAACAGGCACCGCATTGATTATGCACGAAGCAGGACAACCTAGTTAAACTAGTAACATCAATCATGTGTAGTTAACGAGTGATCATGTTAAGATTGATTGATTTTTTTATAAGATAAGTTTAATGCTAGCTAGAAACCTACCTTGGCTCCTTGCTACACTCGTGTAATAGGTGGTCAGCCTGCCACGCAGTCTCCTTGTGGATTGCAATGTAATTGGCATCCAAAAATACAAATTGTTATGAATTCGGCCCTAATTAATCGTTCGACCTCTAGTTGAGGTCGGGTGATTGTGGAGGCCAGGTCATCTGATGCATCACTCTCCTTCTTGGTCAAAGAGCCCTTCCACAGCTTGGAGATGTGTTGGGTCATTGTGCTGTTGAAAACCAAATGATAACCCCACTAAGCGCAAACAAGATGGGATGGCGTATCGCTGCAGAATGCTGTGGTAGCCATGTTGGTTAAGTGTGACTTGAATTCTAAATATATCACAGAAAGTGTTACCAGCAAAGCACCCCCACACCTCCTCCTCTGTGCTTCATGGTGGGAACCACACATGCAGAGATCATCCGGTCAACTACTCTGCGTCTCACAAAGACATGGTCAGACCAAAGGACAGGTTTCCACCGGGCTGATGTCCATTGCTTGTGTTTTTTGGCCCAAGCAAGTCTCTTCTTTTGTATTGGTGTCCTTTTAGTAGTGGTTTCTATGCAGCAATTCGACCACAAAGTCTCCTCTGAACAGTTGATGTTGAAATGTGCCTGTTACTTGAACTCCGTCAAGCATTTATTGATTTGGGCTGCAATTTCTGAGGCTGGTAACTCTAATAAACTTATCCTCTGCAGCAGAGGTAACTCTGGGTGTTCCTTTCCTGTGGCAGTCCTCATGAGAGCCAATTTCCTCATAGCGCTTTCAAGTGCGACTCAAACACATTAAGAAGGAAAGAAATTCCACAATTGAACTTTGTAGGTGATTACCTCATGACACTGGTATCATATGCAACCATCTCACCCTCTTCGCCTCTGTGGCAGATGCAGAACACTGCAGAGGAGGCATCAGCTTCAGCTGAAGTAGATGGTGCCCTTCAGATACGTTTCTCAAGGGACTTGGTCAGAAGCCTGGTATGATAACTTTATACTAAAAAGGAGGATAGCGGTTCCACCATGCTTTTGAGGAAAAGTCTTTCCTGTGGACCCGGAGCACGGTCACTACAAAGTTAGTATATCTGGTTTCCGATAGAAACATTTAGAAGTGGACTTTGGCTGTAGTAGTGGTGGTTCTCCTTCAGGCACATATTGGAACCCAGGTAAAACATGTCATCTTCCACTGCCTTTGCTTTGGTGTGCCCACATTGTTTAAATGTGCACTTTATCTCAACAACTCCTTTTCCACAGCAGACAGGCCATCTGGTGATGCCACCAAAAAGGGTTTCTCTGTTGAAATGAGGATACCCACAGCCTTGGTTAAAGCATGTGTGATGGTCATGATCTCGGTGTAGCTTTGGAATGATACAGGCTAATGATCTCGTCCCTAGAGGATGGCAGTTGTTCTCAATGGCCTCTCAAGGGGGAAACATAATTTGGCGACCAAAGAGGATGGCATATGTTGGACACTAGCCTTCAGAGTGGCATGAGCACTGGATGATGCACCCTATACGCTGCTCATGCCAGATGTTACTCGCTGATTGACTCCTGGTCACCCCCTCAACAAATGCTGCTTCTTCTTTGGAATGGAAAGTGAAACCCATCCTACCCTAATCTGAAAGAGAGAAAAGCCTGTAAATTTTGACCACATTCGTTAATAATAATTTATAATAAAGGATTTTGAACAGGGATGTGTACTCACCCAGCCATGTATTCACAATGTGCTGCAAGAACCTCTGCATCCCTTTCAAGGGCAACGCAGAGGTGATGGGTCTTGGTAATCCCGTTTCGATGGTTTGACCTCCACCTTGAAGATGGTGTGCCTCACACTCTTGAAGTGAAACACAGTTCCCACAAATCCATCCAAGGACCATTTATATGCCTAAAAATCTATAGTTCTTCATTGCCAAAGGCCTGTGCAACACTAAATGCAAAAATATTACAGATTATCACAGGCCTGGGCAACTTTCTTCCATGGAGGGGCACATTATTATATTTGTTGGACATCACGGGCCAGAATCATATTACAGGATTATACATTATGTGTATGACTGTGTTGACAGATATACAGTTGAAGTCAGTTTGCATACACCTTAGCCAAATACATTTAAACTCAGTTTTTCACAATTCCTGACATTTAATCCTAGTAAAGATTCCCTGTTTTAGGTATGTTAGGATCACCAATTCATTTTAAGAATGTGAAATATCAGAATAATAGTAGAGCGAATGATTTATTGGAGCTTTTATTTATTTCCCAGTGGGTGAGAAGTTTACATACACTCAATTTGTATTTGGTAGCATTGCCTTTAAATTGTTTAACTAGGGTCAAACATTTTGGGTAGCCAAAATGCTTCCCACAATAAATTGGGTGAAATTTGGCCCATTCCTCCTGACAGAGCTCGTGTAACTGAGTCAGGATTGTTGGCATCCTTGCTCGCAGACACTTCTTCAGTTCTTCATTTTCCTCCTCATGATGCCATTTGTTTTGTGAAGTGCACCTGTCCCTCCTTTAGCAAACCACCCCCACAACATGATGCTGCCATCCCCGGGGTGTAACTCTTGCAATTGAGTAAAATTCACATATTTTCCTTTCATTTGCAAAAACTCAGCAATCTCCGACATCAGGTTCCACACCCTTTTAAGCACCTCCCCCAAACTCAGCCATTTCACGTTTGTGTGGTAGGGGAGATCTGCATGACCTAACTCTGTCTCTTCCAACAGTGAGACAAACTGCCTGTGGTTTAAAGATTTTGCTCTTATGAAGTTTACCACTTTAGTTACTGTATCCACAACATGGCTCATTATCAGAACACATTCACAGAGCCCCTCCTGTTGAATAATGCAATGTTCTGATCTGGGTTAAGCTCAGCTACTTGATCTTGCATCCTTTTCAAAAGGCCAATGTTTTTTCCTGTCAAGTTTGGGCACCCATCAGTGGTCAGACTGGATAACTTTTCTAAACTCAGTATCAGCTTTGCCACACACGTATTAACCTCCTCCAATAAATCTTTCTCTGTGGTTGTATTCTTCATTGACTGCACTGAAGCAAGCTCCTCTGTAAATTGAAAAGTCTGGGGTTATGCCTAGTAAGAATATCAGCAACTGTGCAGTGTTACATGCATCACTGCTCTCATCCAGGGCCTTGGAGAAATAGGTGAAATCCTTTACCTTGTCTTTCAACTGTTGTTCCACATTCTCTTCGATGTCCTCAACATGCCGTGTCACTGTTCGTCTTGACAGGGAAACATTTTCAAACAGCTCTTTCGTGTCGGGGTAAAGTATTGGTGCAGAGTCGATTAAACATTCTTTAATGAATTCGCCCTCAACAAATTACTTGCTCTGTTTAGCAATTTTGTGGGACCGTACATAGCTAGCTCTCGCAATTCCGTCATTTGCCGAATGCAGTTTTGTGAATAGTCCTTGCTGCTTTTGAAATTGAGAAAGCAACTCTGCTCAGAAGACATATTCCTATATTTCTCAGCATGCTTCATCTGGAAGTGTTGGGACAAGTTGTAGTCTTTCAAGACAGCAATGCTGTCCTTGCACAATAAGCACACAGCTTTCCCTGATACCTCAATAAAAAAATATTTTGATGTCCACTCTTGCTGTAACACTGTACAGTCATTGTTTACTTTATTTTTCTTTTAAATCTTTTCAACAATTTTTTGCACAATTTCTAGCTAGCTACTTTGTAACTGTGACATGTGTGTCAGCCTGTCAGTCACTGTCTGTCCTCGTACAGATGTCGTTTACATTTGCCTTCAAAATAAATGTCGCAAAGCGGTGGGAGTTAAATCATTACACAAAGGCGAGTATTCATTGGGCTTTTAAGTTGAATAACAAATACGTTTTTCAAAATTTTTCTATTACAAATTATTTTTGTTATATGCTCATGATTCCGCAGGCCATATTGAATCAAGTCGCAGGCTGCATACTGGGTTGGGTGTAACTAGCTAATATAGCAACGCTACTAGCTAGCTGACCTACTGTATATACCAACAGATGTGCCGGTCATGATGCTTGCTCACACACACAAGCTATTCAGATCACAACCTGCCTGGCTGCCATACCAACCAGCTAGCATACATAGCTAGATACTGTATGTCTTGTAGAATATAAATTCTTCAATTTGAATTTGTAGAATAGTATTGCTGTAGCAAATTTATTTAATTAGGCAAGTCAGTTAAGAACAAATTCTTATTTTCAATGACAGCCTAGGAACAGTGGGTTAACTGTCTGTTCAGGGACAGATTTGTACCTTGTCAGCTCGGGGGTTTGAACTTGCAACCTTCCGGTTACTAGTCCAATGCTCTAACCACTAGGCTACCCTGCCACTCCAATTACTATTATCAAATGATCTATTATCGAGCTGGAATTAATTTAATGTTTCCAATCCATCAAAAAAACAGCATGTTAATTTCAAGCAGAATGCATGCAAGTGAAGGGGTTTTAAACCATTCTGAGGCTTTCTTTACCCTTTGTGGTTGTTGCTAAAGTAAAGAGAGAATGGGCCCCAAATCATTGATACAAACCTCACTTCCTCCCATACTGTTATATCTGTCATGACTTGCCCTTCTGGGTGAGGATCATAGGTGGCAGATTCACCTGCCCCCCCCCCCCCCTCTCTCTTTCCCACCAGTTTTATGACGGCCATAAGTACCTTGTCGAAACTGTGCTTTTGGGTTTGGCGGGATTAACTCTTTATGGCTACAGGGGCAGTATTGAGTAGCTCGGATGAAAAGGTGCCCATTGTAAATGGCCAGCTCCTCAGTCTCAGTTGCTAATATATGAATATTATTAGTATTTGATAGAAAACACTCTGAAGTTTCTAAAACTGTTTGAATTATGTATGTGATTTTAACAGAACTCGTATAGCAGGCAAAAACCTGAGAAATTCCACTTCCTGGTTTTTTTTCTGGAGGTGGCAGATTTTCAACCAAGGTTTCATTGAAATTACAGTGAGATATGGATGAGTTATCACTTCCTAAACCTTCCACTAGATGCGCAGTGCATCTAACAACTGAAGTGAAGCGGTGTTTGTTAGACCATGAGACAGAGGTCAATAGAACTTTGTCTGATGACACTACTGTGAAGGGGGCGTCGATTGACACAGGAAATCGTCACCACAGCCATGAGTGGACCATGTTTTCACCAGGCGCGTTCACAGATGAAAGACCTGTGTTCCATCGCTCATCTGAAGGCATTCTAATTCTCCGGTTGGAACGTTATTCAAGGTATATGTAAACAACATTCTAAAGATTGATTCAGTACATCGTTTTACATGTTTCTACTGACTGTTACTGAACTTTTGGACATTTCGTCACGTTATAGTGGATGCCCTTTGTGACTTTGGAATGATTTACCAAACGCGCTAACCAAAGTAGCTAATTGGACATAAATAACGTTTTATAACGTTTAAATAACATTTCCGAACA
The DNA here is from genome assembly GCF_036934945.1 of Oncorhynchus masou masou. Classification (NCBI taxonomy): domain Eukaryota; kingdom Metazoa; phylum Chordata; class Actinopteri; order Salmoniformes; family Salmonidae; genus Oncorhynchus; species Oncorhynchus masou. Next base: position 39,800,351 of record NC_088241.1, on the reverse strand, counting down.
AATCAAGCATTTATTGTGGACCTGGGATTTCTAAGACTGCATTCTGATGAAGTTCATCAAAGGTAAGGAAACATTTATCATGTATTTTCTGGTTTCTGTTGACTCCAACATGGAGGCTAATTTGGCTACTGTTCTGAGCGCCGTCTCAGATTATTGCATGGGTTGCTTTTTCAGTAAACTTGTTTTTAAATCTGAAACAGCGGATGAATTAAGGAGAGGTATATCAATAATTCCATGTGTATAACTTGTATTATCATCTACATTTATGATAAGTATTTCTGTTGAAACGATGTGGCTATGCAAAATCACTTGATGTTTTTGGAACTAGTGAATCTAACGCGCCAATGTAAACTCAGATTTTTTTTATAAATATGAACTTTATTAAACAACACTGTATAACATGAAGTCCTATGAGTGTCATCTGATGAAGATAATTCAAGGTTAGTGATTCATTTTATCTTTATTTCTGTTTTTTGTGAATACTATATTTTGCTGGAAAATGGCTGCGCTTATTGTGGTTTGGTGGAGACCTAACAATCGTTTGTAGTGCTTTTGCTGAAAAGCCTATTTGAAATCGGACACTTTGGTCGGATTAACAACGAGAATAGCTGTAAAATGATATAAGACACATGTATGTTTTAGGAATTGTAATTATGAGATTTCTGTGGTTTGAATTTGGCGGCCTCTATTTTCACTGGTGATTGTCATATCGATCCCGATATCGGGATTGCAGCCATAACAATGCCACTTGTTATATGTTTACATACCTTACATTACTCATCTCATATGTATATACTGTACTCAACCATCTACTGCATCTTGCCTACACCATTCTGTACCATCACTCATTCATATATCTTTATGTACATATTCTTCATCCCTTTACACTTGTGTGTGTATAAGGTAGTTGTTGTGAAATTGTTAGGTTATATTATCCGTTGGGTGTTGCATTGTCGGAACTAGAAGCACAAGCATTTCGCTACACTGGCATTAACAACTGCTAACCATGTGTATGTGACAAATGAAATTTGATTTGAGATGTCTGGCAGGGGTCAATTCTGGGTAATTTTTACATTACTTTTTACTCACTTCTATGCAGTTGATACTGTTCTGTATTCTATTGCCCCCATGGTTGACCAGGCTTAATCTGAACTACTGTCTGCCTTCATTCTATTTAAGACAAACTTTATTGACCTGAAATTAGTAATGAATGCAGGTCAAATTATGTTTGTTGTTCTCTAGAGCACATTAAAATAAATTTGATTTAACTATACACTTTGGATGGTGTCCATATTGATCGTGTCTCTGCTTATAAATATCTGGGCATCTGGATAGATAAAGCTTTTTTTAAGCATATACAGTGCCTTGTGAAAGTATTCGTCCCCCTTGAACTTTGCGACCTTTTGCCACATTTCAGGCTTCAAACATAAAGATATAAATCTGTATTTTTTTGTGAAGAATCAACAACAAGTGGGACACAATCATGAAGTGGAACAACATTTATTGGATATTTCAAACTTTTTTAACAAATCAAAAACTGAAAAATTGGGCGTGCAAAATTATTCAGCCCCTTTACTTTCAGTGCAGCAAACTCTCTCCAGAAGTTCAGTGAGGATCTCTGAATGATCCAATGTTGACATAAATGACTAATAATGATAAATACAATCCACCTATGTGTAATCAAGTCTCCGTATGAATGCACCTGCACTGTGATAGTCTCAGAGGTCCGTTAAAAGCGCAGAGAGCATCATGAAGACCAAGGAACACACCAGGCAGGTCCGAGATACTGTTGTGAAGAAGTTTAAAGCCGGATTTGGATACAAAAAGATTTCCCAAGCTTTAAACGTCCCAAGGAGCACTGTGCAAGTGATAATATTGAAATGGAAGGAGTATCAGACCACTGCAAATCTACCAAGACCTGGCCGTCCCTCTAAACTTTCAGCTCATACAAGGAGAAGACTGATCAGAGATGCAACCAAGAAGCCCATGATCACTCTGGATGAACTGCAGAGATCTACAGCTGAGGTGGGAGACTCTGTCCATAGGACAACAATCAGTCATATATTGCACAAATATGGCCTTTATGGACGTGTGGCAAGAAGAAAGCCATTTCTTAAAGATATCCATAAAAAGTGTTGTTTAAAGTTTGCCACAAGCTCCCTCGGAGACACACCAAACATGTGGAAGAAGGTGCTCTGGTCAGATGAAACCAAAATTGAACTTTTTGGCAACAATGCAAAACGTTATGTTTGGCGTAAAAGCAACACAGCTCATCACCCTGAATACACCATACCCACTGTCAAACATGGTGGCAGCATCATGGTTTGGGCCTGATTTTCTTCAGCAGGGACAGGGAAGATGGTTAAAATTGATGGGAAGATGGATGGAGCCAAATACAGGACCATTCTGGAAAAAAACCTGATGGAGTCTGCAAAAGACCTGAGACTGGGACAGAGATTTGTCTTCCAACAAGACAATGATCCAAAACATAAAGCAAAATCTACAATGGAATGGTTCAAAAATAAACATATTCAGGTGTTAGAATGGCCAAGTCAAAGTCCAGACCTGAATCCAATCGAGAATCTGTGGAAAGAACTGAAAACTGCTGTTCACAAATGCTCTCCATCCAACCTCACTGAGCTCGAGCTGTTTTGCAAGGAGGAATGGGAAAAGATTTCAGTCTCTCGATGTGCAAAACTGATAGAGACATACCCCAAGCGACTTACAGCTGTAATCGCAGCAAAAGGTGGCGCTACAAAGTATTAACTTAAGGGGGCTGAATAATTTTGCACGCCCAATTTTTCAGTTTTTGATTTGTTAAAAAAGTTTGATATATCCAATAAATGTCGTTCCACTTCATGATTGTGTCCCACTTGTTGTTGATTCTTCACAAAAAATACAGTTTTATATCTTTGTTTGAAGCCTGAAATGTAGCAAAAGGTCGCAAAGTTCAAGGGGCCGAATACTTTCGCAAGGCACTGTATATCAGTTAGAAGCTGAGAATAAAAAATATCTTATTCTATAGATCTTGGTCATGCCTCTTGCTAAATAGTAGAAAGCAGATTATTCAGTCAACATCCCTATCAGTCCTAGACTTTAGGTGAGAAGACCGATTTTCAAGATGTCTCATGGACTAACAAACACCGCTTCACTTCATTAAAGTTGTTAGATGCACTGTGCATTATTACGGGAAACAGTTTTAGTACTCATCATTGTATTATTTACCAGAAAGTTGGTTGGCCCTCTTTGATGTAGGTATTTAAATTGTTATGTTTTGTAGAAAGCCATTTTGCAACAACTCCCACCATGCCTAACATCATTACTAAACTTCAGACTTATAAGTTACACACCCGGTATCAGTGATGACTAACCTTGGAAATTCCATTGGTCTCCACTGAGTTGGGTAAATCAGTTTTTCGTTTTCTTGCACCATATTTGGGGAACAATCTTCTTCAAAATGTTTGTACATTTGATAGGGCAATCCAGAAAGATGATTGAGGACCTTGATGAAGGTGTTTGTATTTTATGACTGTATTTTTCTTTCTGCTTGTATTTTGTATTTATATTTTGTTGTCTTTATTTTCTCTCATCTCTGTAATTTAGGGCTCATCTGTAAAAGAGACCTTGATCTCAGTATGACTTCCTGGTAAGATAAAGGTTAAATAATAAATTAAAATACAGCAGCTCCAAAAACATTTGGAAGAAAATCAGTGAGCATGCTTAACACTAAATCCATGTAGCTATCATAGGAAATGGCTGAGCAAATATTCAATGCAAATATTGAAATGTGGACCAAGCACTGTAGCACTGTGAAATTAAATACATTCATAACATGTTGTTCACATATCGTCAACACAGCTAAATGTTGCTGGAGTTCTTGTTGGGGTCTTGGTTAAGTCCCATTTGGAGACACTAGTTCATTATGAATAGTTCATTGAAATATCTCCCTTTAAATTCTTGAAAAACTTCAAACTGCATTTGAAATAGAGGTTTGAAGGGGAAAATGCTAATTATAAATATGGGTATATGCCATAAAACATCCTCAAAAGGAATTTTTATGAGTCTGGGATTTATAATAATCTGTTAAAGATTCTGGGGGGGAAAATGGTTCTTTGTGGGGTGGATAGATTACTGCATCTTTCGCTTCTTGGTCCACTTTGAATGTATATAGTGCAGCATTGTCTTTGAAAACAACATACTTTATGTCTGTACAGCTGGCCCATGAAATGAAAGAGTAAGCAGCTGATAAAAGAGGCCCAGTGTTGACGACAGTCTGAAACAGCAGCTACAAAGTCAGATTGGTCATATAATTTTAGCACATTAGTCATAGATTTTTAACAAGGGAATAATACGCCATTGTTAACCCTCGTAAATATGTTTACCTCTTGGTTTCCATGAGTAGTGCCTGCTGCATATGACTGAGGTTTTAGCGTAAGTGAAAGGGCGCGTACAGTATTTTCAAATTATGCACTTACCTGTTTCCTTTTCAATAGAGCTGTATATTTCTAAAAGCACTCCAGCGTGTAATTATTATAAACACTCAATGAATGCAGGGATGGATAAAATGAAGTCATAATGTAAAAATTTACACTGGAGATAATGTAAAGATTGAATCTGTGCTCCACCCAGCATCCCAACTGGAACAAGCCTGACGGGCATAGAAGGCTGGCTGAGGCTTGGGAGACTGGCGAGCCGGCTGAGGCATGACGTGGGATGGTAACCCGATGAACTGGCTGAGGAGTAGGAGCCTAACGAGCCGGCTGAGGCAGGCCGTGCAATGGGAGCTTGCTGACCCAACCGGGACAAGGAAACCTCTCGAGCTAACGAAGGAGTGAAAGCCCGAAGAGCCAGGTGAGGCACCCCCTGGTTCCATCGCTGGCGGCACCCGGACCCGTCATCACCAGCAAAGCAAAAAACAAAAATGTCCCTGATGCTTGGTATAGTGGTTGTCAGCATTCTGTAAATATCGACTCAGGAGACAAGAAGCAAGTACAGGGAGTGAACATTTAATAATCACGGACAGAATAACATAACAGAATACGGACAGCATCTGGACAGGAGAAAACAAAATGACAATAATGCTGACACTGGGATGAAACAGAGGAAACAGACAGATATAGGGAAGGCAGTCAAAACGTGAAGAAGTCCAAGTGAGTCCAATGAGCGCTGATGAGCATAATGATGGTGACAGGTGTGGGTAATGAAAGGCAGCTTGGTGCCCTCTAGCGCCAGAGAGAGCGGGAGCAGGCGTGATACATATGCCATTTTCAGAAATAGGAAAACATTCCTAACCGGATTGTGCTGACGATCTATATCTATCTGCTTGTTTATACTGTACCAATGAACAGATACAATTGTCTCTCTTGTAAAAGAGGTTGTCCAACCTCAATGGAACTTCCTGGTTAAATAAAGGTTAAATAAAATGAATTAATCACTGAAAGAAAACAACTCTTTTGCAGCCATAACAACTGAAGTCAGAAAAAAAGAAACGTCAATTCTTTCAGGACCCTGTCTTTCAAAGATAATTCGTAAAAATCCACCGTTCTTCAAAGTAACGGGTTTAATGTTTCCCATGGTTGTTCAATGAACCATACATGTATGAACATGCACCTGTGGAATGGTCGTTAAGACACTAACAGTTTACAGACGGCAGGCAATTAAGGTCACAGTTATGAAAACGTAGGACACTAAAGAGGCCTTTCTACTGACTCTGAAAAACACCAAAAGAAAGATTCCAGGGTCACTGATCAGCTGCTTGAATGTGCCTTAGGCATTTTGCAAGGAGGCATGATGACTGCAAATTTGGTCAGGGCAAATATTGCAATGTCCGTACTGTGAGAAGCCTAAGAAAGTGCTACAGGGAGAAAGGATGGACAGCTGGTCGCCCTCGCAGTGGCAGACCACGTGTAACAACACCTGCACAGGATTGGTATATCCAAACATGACACCTGCGGGACAGGTACAGGATGGAAACAACTGCCCATATTACACCAGTAATGCACAATCCCTCCATCAGTGCTCAGACTGTCCACAATAGGCTGAGAGAGGCTAGATTGAGGGCTTGTAGGCCTCTTGTAAGGCAGGTTCTCACCAGACATCACCAGCAACAACTTCGCCTATGGGAACAAACCCACCGTCACTGGACCAGACAGGACAGATAAAACATGTTCTTCACTGACGAGTCGAATTGTCGGTTATTGTCGAAGGAATGAGCGTTACACCGAGGCCTGTACTCTGGAGTGGGATCGATTTGGAGGTGTAGGGTCCGTCATGGTCTTGTGCGGTGTGTCACAGCTTCATCGGACTGAGCTTGTTATCATTGCAGGCAATCTCAACGCTCTGCGTGACAGGGATGACATCATCCACCCTCATGTGGTACCCTTCCTGCAGGCTCATCCTGACATGACCCTCCAGCATGACAGTGCCACCAGCCATACTGCTTGTTCTGTGCGTGAATTCGGAGGGTGAGGGCTAGGGCCATTCCCCCCAGAAATGCCCGGGAATGTGCAGGTGCCTTGGTTGAAGAGTGGGGTACAATCTCACAGCAAGAACCGTCAAATCTGTTGCATTCCATGAGGACGCGATGCACTGCAGTACTTAACTTCTTATTGTATAGGGGACGCTTGCGTCCCACTTGGCCAAAAGTCAGAGAAAATGCAGCGTGGCAAATTCAAATAAAATTATATAAAAATCTAACTTTCATTAAATCACACATGTAAGATACTAAATGAAAGTTACACTCGTTGTGAATCCAGCCAACATGTCAGATTTTAAAAAGGATTTTTGGCGAAAGCATAAGAATCTATTATCTGATGATAGCACAACAGTAAACAAAGAGGGTAGCATATTTCAACCCTGCAGGCGCTACACACAACGCAGAAATAAAATATTAAACATGCCTTACCTTTGAGCTTATTTTGTTGGCCCTCCAATTTGTCCCATAAACATCACAATTGGTCCCTTTGTTCGATTAATTCTGTCCATATACGCTGCTCAAAAAAATTAAGAGAACACTTAAACAACACAATGTAACTCCAAGTCAATCACACTTCTGTGAAATCAAACTGTACACTTAGGAAGCAACACTGATTGACAATACATTTCACATGCGGTTGTGCAAATGGAATAGACAACAGGTGGAAAATATAGTCAACTAGCAAGACACCCCCAATAAAGGAGTGGTTCTGCAGGTGGTGACCACAGACCACTTCTCAGTTCCTATGCTTCCTGGATGATGTTTTGGTCACTTTTGAATGCTTGCGGTGCTTTCACTCTAGTGGTAGCATGAGACGGAGTCTACAACCCACACAAGTAGCTCAGGTAGTGCAGCTCATCCAGGATGGCACATCAATGCGAGCTGTGGCAAGAAGGTTTGCTGTGTCTGTCAGCGTAGTGTCCAGAGCATGGAGGCGCTACCAGAAGACAGGCCAGTACATCAGGAGACGTTGAGGAGGCCGTAGGACGGCAACAACCCAGCAGCAGGACCGCTACCTCCGCCTTTGTGCAAGGAGGAGCAGGAGGAGCACTGCCAGAGCCCTGCAAAATGACCTCCAGCAGGCCACAAATGTGCATGTGTCTGCTCAAACGGTCAGAAACAGACTCAATGAGGGTGGTAATGAGGGCCCGACGTCCACAGGTGGGGGTTGTGCTTACAGCCCAACACCGTGCAGGACGTTTGGCATTTGTCAGAGAACACCAATTCGCCACTGGCGCCCTGTGCTCTTCACAGATGAAAACAGGTTCACACTGAGCACATGTGACAAACGTGACAGAATCTGGAGACGCTGTGGAGAACGTTCTGCTGCCTGCAACATCCTCCAGCATGACTTGTTTGGCTGTGGGTCAGTCATGGTGTGGGGTGGCATTTATTTGGGGGGGCCGCACAGCCCTCCATGTGCTCGCCTGAGGTAGCCTGACTGCCATTAGGTACCGAGATGAGATCCTCAGACCCCTTGTGAGACCATATGCTGGTGCGGTTAGCCCTGGGTTCTCCTAATGCAAGACAATGCTAGACCTCGTGGTTGGAGTGTCAGCAGTTCCTGCAAGAGGAAGGCATTGATGCTATGGACTTGCCCGCCCGTTCCCCAGACCTGAATCCGATTTGAGAACATCTGGGACATCATGTGTCGCTCCATCCACCAACGCCACATTGCACCACTGACTGTCCAGGAGTTGGCAGCTGCTTTAGTCAAGGTCTGGGAGGAGATCCCTCAGGAGACCATCCGCCACCTCATCAGGAGCATGCTCAGACGTTTTAGGGAGGTCATACAGGCACGTCGAGGCCACACACACTACTGAGCCTTATTTTGACTTGTTTTAACTTCTTCGATATAGGGGGCACTCTTTAAATTTTTGGATAAAAAAACGTTCCCGTTTTATACAAGATATTTTGTCACGAAAAGATGCTCGACTATGCATATAACTGACAGCTTTGGAAAGAAAACACTCTGATGTTTCCAGAACTGCAAAGATATTGTCTGTGAGTGCCACAGAACTAATGCTACAGGCAAAACCAAAATGAAATTTCATACAGGAAATGCCCCAGATTTTGAATGCGCTGTGTTCCAATGTCTCCTTATATGGCTGTGAATGTGCCAGGAATGAGCCTACACTTTCTGTCGTTTCCCCAAGTTGTCTGCAGCATCGTGACGTATTTGTAGGCATATCATTGGAAGATTTGCCATAAGAGACTACATTTACCAGGTGTCCGCTTGGTGTCCTCCGTCTAAATTATTGCGCAATCTCCAGCTGCGTCCACTTTTCCATTTGGTTCAGAGGAGAAAGGCAACTGCCACGAATGATTTATCATCGAATAGATATGTGAGAAACACCTCGAGGATTGATTCTAAACAATGTTTGCCATGTTTCTGTCGATATTATGGAGTTAATTTGGAAAAAAGTTTGGCAAAAATGTTGCGTTGTAATGACTGAATTTTCGTTTTTTTCTTCTTAGCCAAACGTGATGAACAAAACGGAGCGATTTCTCCTACACAAATAATCTTTTTGGAAAAACTGAACATTTGCTATCTAACTGAGAGTCTCCTCATTGAAAACATCCGAAGTTCTTCAAAGGTAAATGATTTTATTTGAATGCTTTTCTTGTTTTTGTGAAAATGTTGCCTGCTGAATGATAGGCTTAATGCTATGCTAGCTATCAATACTCTTACATAAATGCTTGTGTAGCTATGGTTGAAAAGCATATTTTGAAAATCTGATTTGACAGTGTTGTTAAGAAAAGGCTAAGCTTGTGAGCCAATATATTTATTTCATTTCATTTGCGATTTTTATGAATAGTTAACGTTGCGTTATGCTAATGAGCTTGAGGCTATGATTACGCTCCCGGATACGGGATTGCTCGACGCTAGAGGTTAAGGACATTACATCAAAGTTGGATCAGCCTGTAGTGTGGTTTTCCACTTTAATTTTGAGTGTGACTCCAAATCCAGACCTCCCATTTGTTGATAAATTTGATTTCCATTGATCATTTTTGTGTGGTTTTGTTGTCCGCACATTCAACTATGTAAAGCGTTTTTGATCCAAAAAAAATCAGCTTCCAAATTGCACAGCTTCTCTACAAAATATTTCAAAAGTTGCCTGTAAACTTTGCCAAAACATTTCAAACTACTTTTGTAATACAAATGTAGGTATTTTTAAACGTCAATAATCGACCGAATTGAAGACAGGTCTATCTGTTTTCAATAAAGGGCGAGAGGAAACTAACGCTACTTTTCAAGTCTTGTGCAACTCTCAACAGTGTTACGCAGTTCCTTGTTGGCCCTACTTCTTCATTGTACAAATGCAGTGGAAGCAGTAGGAACTGAAAACAAGTTCCTAAGAAATATCGTTTGCCAATGAGAATCCAGTGAACAGACAGAGACCTAAAGAACCCAATTCTGAACGGTTAGTCCTCGGGGGTTTGCCTGCTACAAAAGTTATGTTATACTCACAGACATGATTCAAACAGTTATAGAAACTTCAGAGTGTTTTCTATCCACATCTACTAATAATATGCATATCTTATATTCTTGGCATGAGTAGCAGGAAGTTGAAATTGGGCACACAATAAATGCTGCCCCCTATACCTTAAGAAGTTAAAGGTGATGTAAGAGTGCCGTCCATCCATGATCATACCACGCTGAAGGGCCTTAATCTTCAGCATACCCAATCCTGCAATGTCATCCCTATCTTTCCTATGTTGTCTCTTCTCTCTCTTGGGGTGAGTCCCAAATTGCACCCTATTCCCTATATAGTGCACTAAACTTTGGTGCACTACGTGGTCAAAAGTAGTGTACTTGTCACGACTTCCACCGAAGTTGGTGCCTCTCATTGTTCGGGCGGCGTTCGGCGGTCGTCGTCATCGGCTTTCTAACCGCCACCGATCCACATTTCTTTTTCCATTCATGACGTCTTGATTGTACACACCTGGTTCCCATTTTATTATTATTATTTCTCTTTTTAACCCTCTGCTTCTCATTATGTTTTGTGCTTGATTGTTCCCAGTTCTGTATTAGTCTGCTGTGTTAGGGTTTGTGATCCCTGCGTGGATTTATTTTTGCAGATTATTTTTCCAGAGTAAACGCATGATATTTTACTCAGTTATGTGTCCTTCGCCTGACTCATTTCTCACCTCTACACAATTAAAACAACGCAGAATCAAGCACCTTTTTTAATGGAGTCAGCAGGTGCAACCCAGTCCTCTGGTACCAGTAGAGGAACGTGCCAAGATGCTCCAACATCTTGGCACAGCAATCGATCGTGTGCTGCTAAACATTGGTGCACCCCATGAACTGCACTCCAACCAACACCACAACCCACACTGCTGTCCACCCCTCTGTCATCTGAACCAAGTGGGATTCGGCTCTCGCTCCTGAGCGCATATGATGGGACGGCTGCCGGGTGCCAGGGGTTCCTGCTCCAATTGGAGCTCTACCTGGTGACCGTCCACCTGACTCCTTCGGGATACGAGAGTGTGTCCGCATTCATCTCCTGTCTGTCGGGGAAAGCTCTTGAGTGGGCCAACACTGAATGGGGAGGTATAGACGCAGCGTTGGTCCGCTATGAGGATTTCACCCGCCACTTCTGAGCGGTCTTCGATCATCCACCTGAGGGGAGAGCGGCGTGGGAACGCTTGTTCCATATCAGACAGGGGAAGAGGAGCGCACAGGAGTTCGCACTGGACTTCAGGACCCTAGCTGCCAGCGTCGGATGGAATGAGAAGGCCCTGATCAACCATTACCGATGTAGTCTACATGAGGACGAAAGGGACACCACCCTTACCCTCGACCAGCTGGTGGATTTATCCATCCGAATGGATAACCTGTTGGCCATCCGCGGACGTCCAGATCAGGGTCCGTCCATTCCATGCCCCAGCACTTCTGATCCTACACATATGGAGCTCGGAGGTGCTGCTCTAAGGGTGACCGGAGCGGGGGCTGTTTCTTGCACTACCTGTGGCCGCAGAGGACACACTGCTGGTCGGTGCTGGAGAGGTTCCCCAGGAAGTCGAGGCATCGGGCAGGGCACTGGAGGATCATCCCAGGTGAGTATGCACCCAACTCACCCAGAGCTTCCTGTTGCGCAGATGTGTATATCTATAGAATTTCCTGAGTTTTCCCGGCATTCCCATCTTAAGGCGCTATTAGATTCAGGCACAAGTGGGAATTTTATTCACTGGTCATTTGCTCTTAGATTAGGGATCCCTATTGTTCCTCTTGATTGCCCTTCACTGTTCATTCCTTAGATAGTCGTCCTTTAGGGTCGGGCCTGATTAGTGAGTTCACAGCTCCATTTATGTATGGTAAGGCAGAAGGGTCATAAGGAAAGAATCAGTCACTTCCTGATCGATTCTCTTGCGTTTCCTGTGGTGTTGGGCTTCCCTGGTTGGCTTATCATGACCCCACTATTTTGTGGCAACAGAAGGCTCTCAAGGGATGGTCACGTCAGTGTTCAGGGAGGTGTATAGGTGTTTCCTTAGGTGCAACCATGGTGGAGAGTCCAAACCAGGTCTCCACTATGCACATGCTTCAAGAGGGCCACCATTGTTCCTGTCACCAAGAAAGATAAGGTAACTGAGCGAAACGACTACCGTCCCGTAGCACTCACTATCGTCATCATGAAGTGCTTTGAAAGACTAGTCAAGGACCATATCACCTCCACCCTACCTGACACACTAGACCCACTCCAATTTGCATACCGCCCAAATAGGTCCACAGACGATGCAATCTCAACCACACCGCCCTAACCCATATGGACAAGAGGAATACCTATGTGAGAATGCTGTTCATCGACTACAGCTCAGCATTTAACACCATAGTACCCTCCAAACTCGTCATCAAGCTTGAGACCCTGGGTCTCGACCCCGCCCTGAGCAACTGGGCACTGGACTTCCTGACGGGCCGCCCCCAGGTGGTGAGGGTAGGCAACAACATCTCCACCCCACTGATCCTCAACACTGGGGCCCCACAAGGGTGCATTCTTAGCCCTCTCCTGTACTCTCTGGTCACCCACGACTGTGTGGCCACGCACGCCTCCAACTCAATCATCAAGTTTGCAGACGACACAACAGTGGTAGGCTTGATTACCAACAACGACGAGACGGCCTACAGGGAGGAGGTGCGGGCCCTCGGAGAGTGGTGTCAGGAAAATAACCTCACACTCAACGTCAAAGAAACTAAGGAGATGATTGTGGACTTCAGGAAACAGCAGAGGGAACACCCCCCTATCCACATTGATGGGACAGTAGTGGAGAGGGTAGTAAGTTTTAAGTTCCTCGGCGTACATCACAAAAAAACTGAATTGCTCCACCCACACAGACAGCATCGTGAAGAAGGCGCAGCAGCGCCTCTTCAACCTCAGGAGGCTGAAGCAATTTGGTTTGTCACCAAAAGCACTCACAAACTTCTACAGATGCAGAATCGAGAGCATCCTGTCGGGCTTTATCACCGCCTGGTACGGCAACTGCCTGGTACACAACCGTAAGGCTCTCCAGAGGGTAGTGACGTCTGCACAACGCATGAACGGGGGGTAACTACCTGCCCTCCAGGACACCTACACCACCCGATGTCACAGGAAGGCCATAAAGATCATCAAGGACAACAACCACCCGAGCCACTGCCTGTTCACCCCGCTATCATCCAGAAGGCGAGGTCAGTACAGGTGCATCAAAGCTGGGACCGAGAGACTGAAAAACACCTATCTCAAGGTCATCAGACTGTTAATGTCACGACTTTACCGACGGTACCTCCTCTCCCTGTTCGGGCGGCGCTCGGCGTCGCCGGTTTACTAGCCGCTACCGATCCCTTTTTCCTTTTCTGGTTGTTTTGTCTGTGTTCCTTTTCACACCTGGTTTCAATTGCTTTTATTTCTGTGTGTATATAGGGCATCTGTTACCTGCCTTAATTCGTGCAGGATTAAGCTTGTGGGTATTTGTGTTCGGTATTCTATGCTGTTTATTGTTTTCGCATTTACGAATGTGTATGTAGTGTCGGAACTGTGGTTGTTCCTCCGTGTATTGACACGAGTTTCCGTTCCTTCGAGAGCGTAGGTTGGATAGTCATTTGGGCCAATTTTGTATTGGGGGACTATGTATACATATAACTATATTAAACACGCTTCTCAGAAATCCCTGCTCTCCTGCGCCTGACTCCTACACCTCTCACCGAGACGCACCTTATCACAGTTAAACAGCCACCGCTAACATTGAGTGGCTGCTGCCAACACACTGACTCAACTCCAGCCACTTTAATAATGGGAATTGGTGTAAAATATATCACTAGCCACTTTAACTATGCCACTTTGTTTACATACTCATCTCATATGTATATACTGTACTCAATACCATCTACTGCATCTTGCCTATGCCGCTCTGTACCATCAGTCATTCATATCTCTATGTACATATTCTTTATCCCTTTACACTTGTGTGTATAGTGTAGTAGTTTTGGAATTGTTAGTAGATTACTCGTTGGTTATTACTGCATTGTCGGAACTAGAAGCACAAGCATTTCGCTACACTCGCATTAACATCTGCTAACCATGTGTATGTGACAAATAAATTTGATTTGATTTTTTGATTTTGATTTGCACATCCCCTCTGAAAATGCCAAATTGGCTCTCGCCTTCTGTAAAAAAAAAGGTGACTCAACTACCTCCCCATCGAGAGGGGGATTGTGTGATACATCTCCTGGTAGACGCAGCACTTCCCAGGAGTCACGTGTATCCTCTGTCACAGGAGGAGACGGCGGCTATGGGAACGTATGTCACCTGGGACAGGGAAACATTCGGCCTTCCACTTCACCTACCTCCTCGAGTTTCTTTTTTGTGAAGAAAAACGATGGAGTTTTAGGCCCGTGCATTGAATATAGAGGTTTATATCAGATCACGGTGAAGTATAGTTATACGCTGCCTCTAATAGCCTGTGTGTACAGTATATACATATGAGATGAATAATGTAGGGTATGTAAACATTATATTAGTTAGCATTGTTTAAAGTGGCTAGTGATATATTTTACATCCTTTCCCATCAATTCACATTATTAAGTGGCTGGAGTTGAGTCAGTGTGTTGGCAGCAGCCACTCAATGTTAGTGGTGGCTGTTTAACAGTCTGATGGCCTTGAGATAGAAGCTGTTTTTCAGTCTCTCGGTCCCAGCATTGATGCACCTGTACTGACCTCGCCTTCTGGATGATAGCGGGGTGAACAGGCAGTGGCTCGGGTGGGTGTTGTCCTTGATGATCTTTATGGCCTTCCTGTAACATCGGGTGGTGTAGGTGTCCTGGAGGGCAGGTAGTTTGCCCCCGGTGATACGTTGTGCAGACCTCACTACCCTCTGGAGAGCCTTACGGTTGTGGGCGGAGTAGTTGCCGTACCAGGCGGTGATACAGCCCGCCAGGATGCTCTCGATTGTGCATCTGTAGAAGTTTGTGTGCTTTTGGTGACAAGCCAAATTTCTTCAGCCTCCTGAGGTTGAAGAGGCGCTGCTGTGCCTTCTTCACGATGCTGTCTGTGTGGTTGGACCAATTCAGTTTGTCTGTGATGTGTATGCCAAGGGGCTGAAAACTTACTACCCTCTCCACTAATGTTCCATTGATGTTGAAAGGGGGGTATTCCCTCTGCTGTTTCCTGAAGTCCACAATCATCTCCTTCGTTTTGTTGACGTTGAGTGTGAGGTTATTGTCCCGACACCACACTCCGAGGGCCCTCACCTCCTCCCTGTAGGCCGTCTCGTCGTTGTTGGTAATCAAGCCTACCACTGTTGTGTCGTCCGCAAACTTGATGATTGAGTTGAAGGCGTGCGTTGCCGCGCAGTCGTGGGTGAACAGGGAGTACAGGAGAGGGCTCAGAACGCACCCTTGTGGGGCCCCAGTGTTGAGGATCAGCGGGGTGGAGATGTTGTTGCCTACCCTCACCACCTGGGGGTGGCCCGTCAGGAAGTCCAGTGCCCAGCTGCACAGGGCGGGGTCGAGACCCAGGGTCTCGAGCTTGATGACAAGCTTGGAGGATACTATGGTGTTAAATGCCGAGCTGTAGTCGATGAACAGCATTCTCACATAGGTATTCCTCTTGTCCATATGGGTTAGGGCAGTGTGCAGTGTGGTTGAGATTGCGTCGTCTGTGGACCTATTTGGGCGGTAAGCAAATTGGAGTGGGTCTAGGGTGTCAGGTAGGGTGTAGGTGATATGGTCCTTGACTAGTCTCTCAAAGCACTTCATGATGACGGAAGTGAGTGCTATGGGGCGGTAGTCGTTTAGCTCAGTTACCTTAGCTTTCTTGGGAACAGGAACAATGGTGGCCCTCTTGAAGCATGTGGGAACAGCAGACTGGTATAGGGATTGATTGAATATGTCCGTAAACACACCAGCCAGCTGGTCTGCGCATGCTCTGAGGGCGCGGCTGGGGATGCCGTCTGGGCCTGCAGCCTTGCGAGGGTTAACACGTTTAAATGTTTTACTCACCTCGGCTGCAGTGAAGGAGAGACCGCATGTTTCCGCTGCAGGCCGTGTCAGTGGCACTGTATTGTCCTCAAAGCAGGCAAAAACGTTTAGTCTGCCTGGGAGCAAGACATCCTGGTCCGTGACTGAGCTGGATTTCTTCTTATAGTCCGTGATTGACTGTAGACCTTGCCACATACCTCTTGTGTCTGAGCCGTTGAATTGAGATTCTACTTTGTCTCTATACTGACGCTTAGCTTGTTTGATAGCCTTACGGAGGGAATAGCTGCACTGTTTGTATTCGGTCATATTACCAGTCACCTTGCCCTGATTAAAAGCAGTGGTTCGTGCTTTCAGTTTCATGCGAATGCTGCCATCAATCCATGGTTCCTTGTTAGGGAATGCTTTAATCGTTGCTATGGGAACGACATCTTCAACGCACGTTCTAATGAACTCGCACACCGAATCAGCGTATTTGTCAATGTTGTTGCCTGACGCAATACGAAACATGTCCCAGTCCACGTGATGGAAGCAGTCTTGGAGTGTGGAATCAGCTTGGTCGGACCAGTATTGGACAGACCTCAGCGTGGGAGCTTCTTGTTTCAGTTTCTGTATGTAGGCAGGGATCAGCAAAATGGAGTCGTGGTCAGCTTTTCCGAAAGGGGGGCGGGGCAGGGCCTTATATGCGTCGCGGAAGTTAGAATAACAGTGATCCAAGGTTTTGCCAGCCCTGGTGGCGCAATCGATATGCTGATACATTTTAGGGAGTCTTGTTTTCAGATTAGCCTTGTTAAAATCCCCAGCGACAATGAATGCAGCCTCGGGATGTATGGATTCCAGTTTGCAAAGAGTCAAATAAAGTTTGTTCAGAGCCATCGATGTGTCTGCTTGGGGTGGAATATATACGGCTGTGATTATAATCGAAGAGAATTCTCTTGGTAGATAATGCGGTCTACATTTGATTGTGAGGAATTCTAAATCAGGTGAACAGAAGGATTTGAGTTCCTGTATGTTTCTGTGATCACACCACGTCTCATTAGCCATAAGGCTTACGCCCCCGCCCCTCTTCTTACCAGAAAGGTGTTTGTTTCTGTCGGCGCGATGCGTGGAGAAGCCCACTGGCTGCACCACCACCGAAAGCGTCTCTCCAGTGAGCCATGTTTCCGTGAAGCAAAGAACGTTAGTCTCTGATGTCCCTTTGGAATGCTACCCTTGCTCGAATTTCATCAACCTTGTTGTCAAGAGACTGGACATTGGCGAGAAGAATGCTAGGAAGTGGGGCACGATGTGCCTGTCTACGTAGTCTGACCAGAAGACCGCCTCGTTTCCCTCTTTTACGAAGTCGTTTTTTGGGGTCGCCGGCTGGGATCCATTTCGTTGTCCTGGTTGAAAGGCAGAACACAGGATCAGCTTCGCGAAAGTCATATTCTTGGTCGTACTGATGGTGAGTTGATGCTGATCTTATATTCAGTAGCTCTTCTCGACTGTATGTAATGAAACCTAAGATGACCTGGGGTACTAATGTAAGAAATAACAGGTAAAAAAAAAATGCATAGTTTCCTAGGAACGCGAAGCGAGGCGGCCATCTCTGTCGGCGCCCGGAAGTAACCATTTCAATAGAATGTTCACGATGTCACTGCGACATCTGATGATAGATGTAGCTCTAGCTATCAACTCCGATTTCAGAGCTCAGAATAAATGACAAATTTACAAACGCTCAACACCCATTGAATATGGACGGTGTCAGTAAACGTTGGCAAAAAAGCTTAATTTAAATTGTTGCCAGTTGCACAGTTGCACTCACCAATGCTCTGGATAAGATTTAAAATATAGCCTAATAATTTGTCTGGAAGTACCTAGCAAGCTAACCAATTAGTTTGAGTGCCTGACTGCTGTTGTTAGGTCAGAACGCTCAGATCAACCCTAAAAAGGTCTGAATTTACAAATGGACAATCTGACAACTGTAACGATGTGCGCTGAGAGTTGGGAAGCAAGTTCAGGGAGTGAGTGTTTTAATAAAATAAACAGAACACAATATAAAACAAGTATCTCGAACAACGCACAGACAAGAAACAGAAACAATGACGCCTGGGGAAGGAACCAAAGGGAGTGACATATATATAGGGCAGGTAATCAAGGAAGTGATGAGTCCAGGTGAGTCTGACAACAAGTAGGTGCGAGCCATAATGAGCAGCCTGGTGACCTAGAAGCCGGAGAAGGAGCACACTTGACAACACTGAGTTTAAAAATGCTCTGAGCACACTCTGGCACTCCAGATTTAATTTACGAACACACCCGTAGTATACATTTTATTTTACTTTACCTTTATTTAACTCGGTAAGTCATATTAGGAACAAATTCTTACATTTACAATGACAGCCTACCGGGGAACAGTGGGTTAACTACCGTGGTCAGGGGCAGAATGACAGCTTTTTACCTTGTCAGCTCGGTGATTCAATCCAGCAACCTTTGTTACTAGTCCAACCCTCTAAACACTAGGCTACCTGCCACCCCAAACCAGCCTTTAATCTTGAAATCTTTGGTTGTTTACTTTTTTAGGGATAGGGGGCAGCATTTTCAATTTGGATGAATTGTGTGCCCATAGTGAACTGCCTCCTACTCTGTCCCAGATGCTAATATATGAATTATTAATACTATTGGATAGAAAACACTCTGAAGTTTCTAAAACGGTTTGAATTATGTCTGTGAATATAACAGAACTCATAGAGCAGGCAAACTTCCAAACAGGAAGTGGAGATTCTCGGGCTGGTTGATTTTCAAATCATTGCTTATTCATATCCCAGTAAGATATGGATCTGTTCGCACTTCCTACGCCTTCCACTAGATGTCAGTAGTCAGTAGAATGTGGAATGACGCCTCTAGTGTGATGTGGGACCGGATGGGAGGGGAATGAGTCACTGGTCTGGCAGAATACCAGTTCCTGGTTATGCGCATTACTCATGTTATCGCCCTGCGTTCCATTACTCTGTAGACAAAAACGAATGCTCAGGTTGGAACGTTATTGGATATATATGATAATAACATCCTGAAGATTGATTCTCTACTTAGTTGGACCAGTTTATTTGACCTGGAATATAACTTTTTGAAGTTTTCGTCCGAGCTCGCCCGGCCCAGCGCCAGCTTTTGGACATGTGAACTAAACGTGCTAGCAAAAGTAGCTAATTGGACACTAGTAATTGACATTATCGAACAAAACAACGATTTATTGCGGAACTCGGATTCTGGCACTGCATTCTGAATGAAAGATCATTAAAGGAAAGGGAATATTGATGATGTGATTTTGTATTTCTGTTGACTCCAACATGACGGAGAAATATATTTACTTCTGATCGCCATCTCAGATTATTGCATGGTATGCTTTTTTCGTAAAGTTTAAAAAAAATCTGACACAGCAGTTGCATTAAGAACAAGTGTATCTTTTAATTATATGTAAAACATGTATCTTTCGTCAAAGTTTATGATGAGTATTTATATTATTTAATGTAGCTTTCTGTAATTACTCCGGATATTTTGGAGGCATTTCTGAACATGGCACCAATGTAAACCGAGATTTGTGGATATAAATATGTATATTATCGAACAAAACATAAATGTATCGTGTAACATGATATCCTATGAGTGTCATCTGATGAAGTTTATCAAAGGTTAGTGATTCATTGTCTCTCTAATTCTGCTTTTCTGCTTTTGTGACTATCTTTGGCTGGGAAAAATGACTGTGTTTTTTGGATTTGGTGGTGATGTAACATAAATATATGTTGTGTTTTAGCTGTAAAACGTTTTAAAAATCACACACGATGGGTAGATTAACAAGATGTTAATCTTTCATTTGCTGTATTGGACTTGTTAATGTGTGAAAGTTAACCTCTTGAATCTAGGGGGAACTATTTTTATGTTTGGAAAAATAAAGTTCCCAAAGAAAAACGGCCTATTTCTTAGGACCAGATGCTAGAATATGCATATAATTGACAGGTTAGGATAGAAACACTCTAAAGTTTCCAAAACTGTCAAAATATTGTCTGAGTATGACAGAACTGATATAGCAGGTGAAACCCTGAGGAAAATCCAATCAGGAAGTGTCTCTTATTTTGAAACCTCTCTGTTCCTATGCATGCCTATCCTCCATTTAAAGGGATATCATCTATATTCATATCTCTATGGCTTCCCTAAGGTGTCAACAGTCTTTAGACATAGTTTCAGGCTTTTATTTTGAAAAATGAGCATGAAAGATCACATTGCGTAAGTAAGTAAGTGGATATGTGGGGGCTCTCAGAGTGAGTTTTTGCGCTACAGAGTAAAGCCACCATTGTTCCTCCCGCTGTTATTGAAAAACCGACACGCTCTGTTGATATATTGACTATATATTTTAAAAACTACCTGAGGAATGATTATAAAAAAAACGCTTGACATGTTTCTGTGGACATTATGAAGACTATTTGGAATATAACTCCAAAGATCAACAAAGGTAAACAGTTAATTCGATTGCTTTTCTGATTTTTGTGACCTAGCTACTTAATGCTTAGTGTACATAATGCTATGGTATGCTATGATAAACTTACACAAATGCTTGGATTGCTTTCGCTGTAAAGCATATTTAAAACAATCTGAGACGACAGGTGGATTAACAAAAGGCTAAACTGTGTTTTGCAATATTTTACTTGTGATTTCATGAATATGAATCTTTTTTAGTAATATTATTTGACTGCTGCGCTATGCTATTCAGTGGTTGCTGACTAAAATGATCCCGCGACAGGGATGGGTAGCGTCAAGAAGTTAAAGAGCTTGGTGAGGTTAAACCTTTAGAGGGTGTGAACCATACTGAATTGGTGTAGACAAAGAAGGGTTCTCCAGTAGGTGTTCCAAAACATTCCATGGTCATTTTCTCAAAATGTAAGTTACAAGTTTATCAACTTTCAAAGCAGAACTACTTTCCCATTGTTCCTGTCAACTGTAGTGTTTGATCTACCATTTTCTGGCTCTGAGTCTCTACTTTAATCCAATGTAAACAACAGCATTACTGATGTTGCATAAGACCAAATCGAGCCAATTGGTCACTTAGAGGGAATAGGCTGCCATTTGGGGCAGACCCTTCCTCTCAGCTCCTTATTAATGTTCCTCCGTTTGGGGATCCTGCTCCTCTTCCTGTAGCAACTGGAAGAGTCTGGATGGACATGATGAAATGACATTGTCTTAGAATTTAAAATCTATAAGAAGCTCAGGGGGAAAGGACTCTTCTCAATTTACCTGTCACATTACTTGTTAATGCACTGACATAAATCATTTAACATCAAATAAGTGTTGACATTTCATTAATTGATAGAACCCAAATTGATCGCCTGGATAAGTTAGTCAAACAAAGAGGTTCTCACATAGGGCTGTGGCGGTCACTAAATTTCTTCAGCTGGTGATTGTCAAGCAAATAACTGCCTGTCTCATGGTAATTGACCCTTAATTAACAAACGCATTTAGCATCTCCTAGCTTCCAAGTATAGCCTACAAGCCAATGGTGAAGACGTTTGAAACATCTAATAAATCCATGTAATATAGCCTACACCTTTACAATAATTCCATTATTTGTTTTAGACAGGTCTAAAGAGACATGATATGAAGAAAATGTAGTCTACAGTGCCTTCGGGAAGTATAATTGTTGAACATTTAAAAAAACAAAAACCAGAAATACCTTAAGTATTCACACCCTTTGCTATGAGATCCGAAATTGAGCTCCTGTGCATCCTGTTTCCAATGATCATCCTTGAGATCTTTCTACAACATTATTGGAGTCTACCTGCTGTAAATATAGGTGATTGGACATGATTTGGAATGGCACACAGTCTGACAGAGCTCCAGAGTTTCTTCTGTGGAGATGGGACAATCTTCCAGAAGGACAACCATCTCTGCAGCACTCCACCAATCAGGCCGTTATGGTAGAGTGGACAGACGGAAGTCACGCCTCAGTAAAAGGCACATGACAGCCCACTTGGAGTTTGACAAAAAGCACCTAAAGACTCTCAGACCATGAGAAACAAGATTATCTGGTCTGATAAAACCAATATTGAACTCTTTGGCCTGAATGCTAAGGGTCATGTCTGGGGGAAACCTGGCACAAGTCCTTCGGTGAAGCATGGTGGTGGCAGAATCATGCTGTGGGGATGATTTTCAGCGGCAGACTAGTTAGGATCGGAGCAAAGTACACAGAGATCCTTGATGAAAACCTGCTCCAGAGCACTCAGGACCTCAGACTGGGATTAAGGTTTCACTTTCCAACAGAACAAGCAACCCAAAGCACACAGCCAAGACAACGCAGGTGTCACAAGTCTCTGAATGGCTTTGAGTAGCTCAGCCAGAGCCCCGACTTGAACCCAATGTAACATCTCTGGAGAGACCTGAAAGAAGCTGTGCAGCAAAGCTCCCCATCCAACCCGACAAAGATTGAGAAGATCTGCAGAGAAGAATGGGAGAAACTTCCAAATACAGGTGTGCCAAGCTTATAGCACCATAACCAAGAAGACTCAAGGCTGTAATCTCTGCCAAAGGTGCATAAACAAAGTACTGAGTAAAGGGTCTGAATACTTATGTAAATTCTAAAACCTGTTTTTGCTTCGTCATGATGCGGTATTGTGTAGATTGATGAGGGAAAAAACAATTTAATACATTTTTGAATAAGGCTGTAACATAATTTTTTTAAAACAAAATTAAAGGGGTCTGAATACTTTCC
Source organism: Oncorhynchus masou masou (assembly GCF_036934945.1). Taxonomy (NCBI): domain Eukaryota; kingdom Metazoa; phylum Chordata; class Actinopteri; order Salmoniformes; family Salmonidae; genus Oncorhynchus; species Oncorhynchus masou. The sequence continues at coordinate 39,777,689 of NC_088241.1, read as the reverse complement.
GAAGGCACTGTACACACACTCAAACACACACACACATGCACATACACTGACACACACACACAAGTAAATAGTGCCATAAATGTACTCAAATGTATTCAGTTGGCCTTAATGTTATGATTTTTGTTGTCCTTGTTCTTGCGTTGTTGTTTTCTTTTGTCTTTCTCTTTTTTCTCTTTGGTTCATTTTGTTTGTTTGAATTTATAATATTGCATGGGGGGGCAGTCTCAGATGGTTGAGGGGGTCTCAGATGGTTGAGGGGTAGCTATCTGGGAACTGTGGAGGGCATCTTCGAGGGCAGGTGGCCTGGTGGTTGGGAGCTTGGCCCGGTTACTGATAGGTCGCTGGTTCGGGTCCTCTTTTTTCACCTTTTCGGAGATCTGTCGACGTGCCCACTCTGGAAGGAGGTCTATTAGATGACTGAATGTAATGTAAATGTTAAGTGGCTTCACTGTAAGTCGATTGTACGTTTTAATATTCATATATATATATATATATATATATATATATATATATATATATATATATATATATATATATTAGTCACAAGAGTGACTCCTTGTGTTTGGCCCTGTCCGGGGGTATCACCGGATGGGGCCACAGTGTCTCCTGACCCCTCCTGTCTCAGCCTCCAGTATTTATGCTGCAGTAGTTTATGTGTCGGGGGGCTAGGGTCAGTTTGTTATATCTGGAGTACTTCTCCTGTCTTATCTGGTGTCCTGTGTGAATTTAAGTATGCTCTCTCTAATTCTTTCTCTCTCCCGGAGGACCTGAGCCCTAGGACCATGCCTGAGGACTACATGGTATGATGACTCCTTGCTATCCCCAGTCCACCTGGCCGTGCTGCTGCTCCAGTTTCAACTGTTCTGCCTGCGGCTATTGAATTCTGACCTGTTCACCGGACGTGCCACCTGTCCCAGACCTATAATTTGACCACGCTGGTCATTTATGAACATTTGAACATCTTGGCCATGTTCTGTTATAAACTCCACCCAGCACAGCCAGAAGAGGACTGGCCACCCCTCATAACCTGGTTCCTCTCTAGGTTTCTTCCTAGGTTTAGGCCTTTCTTGGGAGTTTTTCCTAGCCAACGTACTTCAGCACCTGCATTGCTTGCTCTTTGGGGTTTTAGGCTGGGTTTCTGTACAGCACTTTGAGATATCAGCTGATGTACGAAAGGGCTATACAAATCGATTTGATTTGATTAAGCTTAACGTCTTGTAAGGGAACACAACCCTGAAATGTAAAAAAATGAATGGGAAGTAATTGGCACTGGACAAACCATATACACGGTGTCCAATACCACTCAATTCGGCGTTGTTTCATTCAAAGTTGATTGCAAATGCCATATGGCAAATGCCAAGTGTAACACTTTCAAAATCCAACAGATGGCGAGTGCGCTCCACCGTGATCTTTCATATTGCAAATGTAACACAAGTCAAGACCCAAAAGTGAAATTTTGAAAAACTGAACATTTTTTCAAAACGTATCACCCCCTTAAGGGAACATTTTGACGCTTGCCATATGGTAAGTGAGAAAGTCCATATTGCAAATGTATGGCCCCTTACTAGATGTCCGACAATGTTTCTAATATTTGTGGACAGCATCGGGCCATGCGGCAGGGCCGGATCTTCCAGGAAGTCAACAAACTCTCTCTTTCAGACATTCGGTTTCCGTTTTATAAAATTTTCAAATATTGGTCATTTTTCCGCTCTCCCGGTAAATCCCACAAGAGGGCGAATGGAATCATATTGCAAATGTACAAAACATCACCAATCACGACGTGGCCTTATCTCCTAAACTGAAAAGATTTTGAAGACGAAACTTGGTGAGCATAGATTTGGCATAATGGGCAGTTGGCCCCCGAACAAGATGGTGTCTAGTCCTCAACGGTTTTTTGAGTTATGGCCATTTTTCTGGGATTAAAGGTCAAAGATGAAAATATAGAATAATTTTTCCAATTCACGTCAAAGTAAATGAACCTACAGTGTCAAGAAAAAAAGAACCAGCCATTTATATATTGTCATTTAATACCTCTTACAGCTCCCCCCCTACTTTGTGCAATTTCCGCCTGAAGACACACCCAAATCTAACAGCCTGTAGCTCAGGCACAGAACCAAGGATATGTATATTCTTGGTACCATTTGAAAGAAAACACTCTGTAGTTTGTGTACATGTGAATTGAATGTAGGAGAATATTACACAATAGATCTGGTTTAGATAAAACAATGAAAAAACATTTTTTTATTTTTTATTTCTATATCATCATCATCTTTAAAATTAATAAGATAAAACAAACATTCAGATAGGATGATGGGGACAATTTCAGTGAAAAATATAAGAGGACAACAGTACTTGTGCAATGTTTCAGAATTATAACTTCCAAAATGAGTGTGCTCCATGACATTTATCATGAAGTCACCCAGGTATCCCACACAAGTAGCCCAAATGTACCCAAGTGGCCAAATTGGTGAAGGTATACATTTTGAAACAAATATCATAATACCAAAATGGTATTCTAACACACAAACCCCCAAAAATAGAGAAAAATAAAAATATTGATTAAAAAATATATGAAAAAAAGATATACATTTACAAAATAACATGGGTAACTATTTACACACTTTCAATATTTGGAAGACCCTCAGTGTCACGCCTTGGTCTTAGTATTTTGTGTTTTAGTTTATTAGTTAGTCAGACCAGGGTGTGACATGGGTTTATTATGTATTGTAGTTTCATATTGGGGTTTGTAGTAGTTGGGATTGTAGCTGATTTAGGGGTGTGTGTGTGTTAAATAGGTTGGCTGCCTGAGGCGGTTCTCAATCAGAGTCAGGTGTTTCTCGTTGTCGCTGATTGGGAACCGTATTTAGGTAGCCTGGTTTTCGCTTTGAATTTCGTGGGTGATTGTTCCTGTCTCTGTGTAGTGTGCACCAGTCAGGCTGTATTAGGTTTCACGTTCTGTTTGTTGTTTTTGTATTTATTAGTTATTCGTGTATAGTTTGTTCGTTTGTCTTCCTAATAAACATGAGTAACTTACACGCTGCATTTCGGTCCGACTTTCTTTCAAACAAAAGAAGAACGCCGTTACAGAATCACCCACCAAACACGGACCGAGCAGCGTGTCAACAGGCAGGAGCAGCGCAAAGAGGAGCCGCGTATTAAGGATTCCTGGACATGGGAGGAAATCCTTCACTGAAGAGGACCCTGGGCTAAACCAGAGGAGTGTAGCCGCCCAAAAGTGCAGCAGGCGAAGAGGAAACAGGAGCTAAACGAAAGGCAACAGAAGCAGCTTCAGTGGGAGAGGCTACACCATTTGGAGAATTGGACATGGGAGGAGGAACTGGACAGAAAAGGACCCTGGGCTCAGCCTGGTGAATATCGCCGCCCCAAGGAGGAATTAGAAGCGGCTAAAGCGGAGAGGCGCAGGTATGAGGAGGCAGCACGGCGACGTGGATGGAAGCCCGAAAAGCAACCCCAAAAATTTATTGGGAGGGGGCTATCAGGGAGTATGGCTGCGTCAGGTAGGAGACCTGCGCAATCTCCCTGTGCTTACCGGGGGGCTAGAGAGACCGGACAGGCACCGTGTTATGCAGTGGTGTGCACGGTGTCCCCAGTGCGGGTGCATAGCCCGGTGCGGTATATTTCAGCCAGTCAGCCAGGATCCCCCAGTCAGCCAGGATCTGCCGGATTCAACTGCCTGGCTGGGCTTCATCTCAGTGCTGGGCTGCCTCTCAGTGCTGGGCTGCCCCTCAGTCCCGAGCTGCCCCTCAGTCCCGAGCTGCTCCTCTGTTATGTAGGGTTCTGGGTGAGGACTATTCGGCCATGGTCGGCGGTTAGGGTGGATTATCCATGGACGCGAAGGGGAGGAACAATGACATTTATGAAGTGGGGTCCACGTCCGGAGCCGGAACCGCCACCATGGACAGACGCCCACCCGGACCCTCCCTATGGTTTTGAGGTGCGTTCGGGAGTCCGCACCTTAGGGGGGGGGGTTCTGTCACGCCTTGGTCTTAGTATTTTGTGTTTTAGTTTATTAGTTAGTCAGACCAGGGTGTGACATGGGTCTTGTAGTTTCATATTGGGGTTTGTAGTAGTTGGGATTGTAGCTGATTTAGGGGTGTGTGTGTTAACCTGTTGATGCTCTGGGGGCGCTATTTCATTTTTGGATGAAAAACGTTCCCGTTTTAAACAAGATATTTTGTCACAAAAGGATGCTCGACTATGCATATAATTGATAGCTTTCGAAAGAAAACACTCTGACGTGTCCAGAACTACCAAGATATTTTCTGTGTGTGCCCTAGAACGTGAGCTTCAGGCAAAACCAAGATGAGACGGCATCCAGGAAATGAGCAGGATTTTTGAGGCTCTGTTTTCCATTGTCTCCTTATATGGCTGTGAATGCGAGAGGAATGAGCCTGCCCTTTCTGTCGTTTCCCCAAGGTGTCTGCAGCATTGTGACGTATTTGTAGGCATATCATTGGAAGATTGACCATAAGAGATCACATTTACCAGGTGTCCGCCCGTTGTCCTGCGCCAAAAGCAGGCTTCCACGAACTGCATATCAATGAAGAGATATGTGAAAAAACACATTGAGGATTGATTCCAAACAACGTTTGCCATGTTTCGGTCGATATTATGGAGTTAATTCTGAAAAAGTTTGACGTTGTTGGTGACTGAATTTTCGGTTCGTTTCGGTAACCAAATGTGATGTACAAAACGGAGCGATTTCTCCTACACAAAGATTCTTTCAGGAAAAACTGAACATTTGCTATGTAACTGAGAGTCTCCTCATTGAAAACATCCGAAGCTCTTCAAAGGTAAATTATTTTATTTATTTGGTTATCTGGTTTTTGTGAAAATGTTGCGTGCTAAATGCTACTCAAAATGCTAAGCTAGCTTTGCATACTCTTACACAAATTAGTGAATTGCTATGGTTCAATAGCATTTTTTGAAAATCTGAGATGACAGTGTTGTTAAGAAAAGGCTAAGCTTGAGAGCAGGCACATTATTTTCATTTTATTTGCGATTTTCAGAAATCGTTAACGTTGCGTTATGCTAATGAGCCTGAGGCTTTATTCACGATCCCGGATCCGGGATGGGGAGTATCAAGTCCAGCCGCTGTGTCAGATTTCAAAAAGGCTTTATGGCGAAAGCAAACCATGCAATTATCTGAGGACAGCTCCCGCATACAAAACTATTGAAAACATATTTCAACCTGGCATGTGCGACACGAAAGTCAGAAATAGCTATATAACAAAAGCCTTACCTTTGATGATCTTCTTCTGTTGGCACTCCAAAAGGTTCCAGTTACATCACAAATGGTCCCTTTGTTCGATAATGTCCTTTATATCCATAAACTGGCGCGCTTCAGTCAATAATCCACCCAGTTTCCCTCCATCAAAATGCATACAAAATGAATCCCAAACATTACTAATAAACTTTTCCAAACAAGTCAAACAATGTTTATAATCAAACCTTAGTTTATTAACGTATTAGGGTACCTATCAAATTTAAGAGGGGGATCGTTATAGTCTTTACCGGAGAAAAATACCAAAGAATGCGCTCTCTTCCATGCACTTGGAAACACTACAGCCAAAATGGGAGCCATCTAGAAAAACTACAATTTCTTTTTTCCAAAAACCAGCCTGAAACTCTTTCTAAAGACTGATGATATCTAGTGGAAGCCCTAGGAACTGGAATCTGGGAGGACTTTGTGGCGCAAACTCACACCTCCCAAGAGCAATATCGTCACAGTGATATCATGATGGTGGCAGCATCATGCTGTGAGGATGTTTTTCATCGGCAGCGACTGGGATACTGGTCTGAATTGAAGCAATGATGGACGGTGCTAAATACAGGGAAATTCTTGAGGGACACCTGTTTCAGTCTTCCAGAGATTTGAGACTGGGACAGAGGTTCACCTTCCAGCAGAACAATGACCCTAAGCCTACTGCTAAAGCAACACTCGAGTGGTTTAGGGGGAAACATTTACATGTCTTGGAATGGCCTAGTCAAAGACCAGACCTCAATCCAATTGAGAATCTGTGGTATGACTTAATGATTTGTAAGGGTTTTCCTCTGGTGAAGTAGAAGCGGACCAAAATGCAGTGTGGTGGTTATTCATGTTCTTTAATAAAGGAACTCGACATGAAGTAACTAACAAAACTATAAATGTGTGAAAACCTAAACAGTCCTATCTGGTGAAAACAAACACAGAGACAGGAACAATCACCCACAAACACACAGTGAAACCCAGGCTACCCAAATATGGTTCCCAATTAGAGACAATGACTAACACCTGCCTCTGATTGAGAACCATATCAGGCCAGACATAGAAATAGACAAACAAGACATCCAACATAGAATGCCCACTCAGATCACACCCTGACCAACCAAAACACAGAAACATACAAAGCAAACTATGGTCAGGGTGTGACATGATTGCTGTACACCAGCGAAACCCATCCAACTTGAAAGAGCTGTATCAGTTTCGCCTTGAAGAATGGGCAAAATCCCAGTGACTAGATGTGCCAATTTTATAGAGACATACCCGAAGAGACTTGCAGCTGTCATTGCTGCAAACGGTGGCTCTACAAAGTATTGACTTTGGGGGGTGAATTGTTATGCACACTGAAGTTTTCAGTTTTTTTTGTCTTATTTCTTGTTTGTTTCACAATAAAAAATATTTAGAATCTTCAAAGTGGTAGGCGTGTTGTGTAAATATAATGATACAAACACCCCCCCAAAAATGTTTTATTCCAGGTTGTAAGACAACAAAATAGGAAAATTGACAAGGGGGTGAATACTTTCGCAAGCCACTGTTCACCCCTCCTGGTCACACTGTCTAAAGGTTTCCTGGTAACACTTTACTTGACACCCAGCGTCATAGCACGTTATGACAGTCATATCCATGTCCTAATATGTCATAACAGCTGACATAACTTGTCAAAATATGATCATAACATTGTCATTTTACATATATTTAGACCTGTTGTGGCATGCATTGCATTATTTTACGGCTGGTTATGAAACATCCATAAGGGTGTCTAAACCCACCACGGTAGTTACTTTATGGTGGTTATGACACCTACATAAGCGTGTCAAAATCCACAAACCCAACCATTACACTATAACCTACTTGTCAACAGTATGTTTGTTTATGTTACATAACATTTTCTGAAATTGACCATGCAGGAGAAGATTTCAGGAGCAGGACAAGACTCCCTCTTTCTGATTGATGACTGACAAAAGAGAATGTACGTGATAGACCTATCTGGTTTATATGATTATGATGGTCATAATACTTTATGACAATGTCATAAAGTGTATTTTCTACAAGTTATTTAAAATATGATGGGAAAAAAACATGACTATGAAGAATTCACTGACTTTCCAAATGTCTGATCCCAGGAACCCAGGTAACCTCCTCTGGTGCATACAGCGAGTTATCACCATCCGGCTCTGACATGTTGAGAGAGCTGTAACGCCTCCTATTTCCTCCTCTTCATCCTCATCAACAGTGGTTGCAGCCGCCTGGCTGCCCCCAGCCACATCACTTTCACCACTCCCTCCCTGCACCCCACCACTCACACAGCTCACCACATCCTCCTCTATAAGGGAAACGATTTCCCTGGATTCATCCTCATTGCCTGTGACAACCGGTGTCTGTATGCCCCACACTACCCCTAGGGGACAGGCTGCTGCTCAGCACTCTCAGTGAGAGTAGACTGCGTAACAGCAGTAGAGGAACCAGGTGTTCCCCCTGGCTAGAGCTGCCCTGCCATTGCTGGCCCACCTCTCCCTGCATCATTGGATCCAGGCGTTGCGGGGCCAATCCATCCGCCTGCTCCCTGTGTGGGCATGCATGTTGCTTATAACCAAAATCCCCGCATTCAAAACGCTGTAGGCTGCCTGTACTTGCATAAGCCATATGTAGCCTATTTTACATTAGTTGACAGCACTAAAGTCGGCTCCAGTGAGTCCAGCAACATAAACACCTGCTGCCTAAAGGGCATGACCTATGACACCGGATGCTTGCAACCAAGGGGGATAATTTCGAAATTGCAAACTTGCCAATGCACAACAGCTCGCACTCCGGTAGCTCACTGGGAATGAATGTGGCAGATCCAAGATAGTAACCCTAGCAAATGGAGAAGTGACTTAAACAAACATACAGTGCCTTGCGAACGTATTCGGCCCACTTGAACTTTGCGACCTTTTGCCACATTTCAGGCTTCAAACATAAAGATATAAAACTGAATTGTTTTGTGAAGAATCTACAACAAGTGGGACACAATCATGAAGTGGAATGACATTTATTGGATATTTCAAACTTTATTAACAAATCAAAAACTGAAAAATTGGGCGTGCAAAATTATTCAGCCCCTTTACTTTCAGTGCAGCAAACTTTCTCCAGAAGTTCAGTGAGGATCTCTGAATGATCCAATGTTGACCTAAATGACTAATGATGATAAATACAATAAACCTGTGTGTAATCAAGTCTCCATATAAATGCACCTGCACTGTGATAGTCTCAGAGGTCTGTTAAAAGCGCAGAGAGCATCATGAAGAACAAGGAACACACCAGGCAGGTCCGAGATACTGTTGTGAAGAAGTTTAAAGCCGGATGTGGATACAAAAAGATTTCCCAAGCTTTAAACATCCCAATGAGCACTGTGCAAGCGATAATATTGAAATGGAAGGAGTATCAGACCACTGCAAATCTACCAAGACCTGGCCGTCCCTCTAAACTTTCAGCTCATACAAGGAGAAGACTGATCAGAGATGCAGCCAAGAGGCCCATGATCACTCTGGATGAACTGCAGAGATCTACAGCTGAGGTGGGAGACTCTGTCCATAGGACAACAATCAGTCGTATATTGCACAAATCTGGCCTTTATGGAAGAGTGGCAAGAAGAAAGCCATTTCTGAAAGATATCCATAAAAAGTGTCGTTTAAAGTTTTCCACAAGCCACCTGGGAGACACACCAAACATGTGGAAGAAGGTGCTCTGGTCAGATGAAACCAAATTGAACTTTTTGGCAACAATGCAAAACGTTATGTTTGGCGTAAAAGCAACACAGCTCATCACCCTGAACACATGGTGGTGGCAGCATCATGGTTTGGGCCTGCTTTTCTTCAGCAGGGACAGGGAAGATTGTTAAAATTGATGGGAAGATGGATGGAGCCAAATACAGGACCATTCTGGAAGAAAACCTGATGGAGTCTGCAAAAGACCTGAGACTGGGATGGAGATTTGTCTTCCAACAAGACAATGATCCAAAACATAAAGCAAAATCTACAATGGAATGGTTCAAAAATAAACATATCCAGGTGTTAGAATGGCCAAGTCAAAGTCCAGACCTGAATCCAATCGAGAATCTGTGGAAAGAACTGAAAACTGCTGTTCACAAATGCTCTCCATCCAACCTCACTGAGCTCGAGCTGTTTTGCAAGGAGGAATGGGAAAAAATTTCAGTCTCTCGATGTGCAAAACTGATAGAGACATACCCCAAGCGACTTACAGCTGTAATCGCAGCAAAAGGTGGCGATACAAAGTATTAACTTAAGGGGTCTGAATAATTTTGCACGCCCAATTTTTCAGTTTCTGATTTGTTAAAAAAGTTTGAAATATCCAATAAATGTCGTTCCACTTCATGATTGTGTCCCACTTGTTGTTGATTCTTCACAAAACAATACAGTTTGATATCTTTATGTTTGAAGCCTGAAATGTGGCAAAAGGTCGCAAAGTTCAAGGGGGCCGAATACTTTCGCAAGGCACTGTATCATTAACTTCTTGAAACTCCCCAAACCGGATCCGGGTTTGTGACTAAGCCTCAGGCTCATTAGCATAACGCAACGTTAACGATTTCTGAAAATCGCAAATAAAATTAAAATAATGCGTTTGCTCTCAAGCTTAGCCTTTTCTTAACAACACTGTCATCTCAGATTTTCAAAATATACTTTTGAACCATAGAAATTGACTAATTTGTGTAAGAGTATGCAAAGCTAGCATAGCATTTTGTGTAGCATGTAGCACGCAACATTTTCACAAAAGCCAGATAACCAAATAAATAAAATCATTTACCTTTGAAGAGCTTCTGATGTTTTCAATGAGGAGACTCCCAGCCACATACCAAATGCGCAGTGTTTCCTGAAAGCGTCTGTGTGTAGGAGAAATCGTTCCGTTTTCTACATTGCGCCTGGCTACTGAAACGAACCGAAAATGCAGTCACCTACAACGTGAAACTTTTTCCGGATTAACTACATAATATCGACCGAAACATGGCAAACGTTGTTTGGAATCAATCCTCAAGGTGTTTTTTCACATATCTCTTCATTGACATGCAGTTCGTGGAAGCTTGCTTCTCTCTCTGTGCCCCATGGAAAAATACTGGCAGGTGACTTTTGCGCAACAATTTCGGCGCAGGACACCGGGCGGACACGTGGTAAATGTGGTCTCTTATGGTCAATCTTCCAACGATCTGCCTACAAATACGTCACAATGCTGCAGACACCTTGGGGAAACGACAGAAAGGGCAGACTCATTCCTCTTGCGTTCACAGCCATATAAGGAGATCATGAAAGACAGAGCCTCAAAAATCCTTGTCATTTCCTGGATGCCAAGTCATCTTGGTTTTGCCTGAAGCTCACGTTAAAGGGCACGCACAGAGAAGATATTTGTATTTCTGGACACGTCAGAGTGTTTTCTTTCGAACAGTAGCAATTATATGCATAGTCGAGCATCTTTTTGCGACAAAATATCTTGTTTAAAACGGGAACGTTTTTCTTCCAAAAATGAAATAGCGCCACCATAAGTGTAAGAGGTTAAGGAGAATTCCGTTCTCAACCATCCGATTCAAAATTGCCATCTCGACACATAAGCAACATTCTCATAGCCTACTTTCTCTCCCACAGTGATCAGAACCTCCCCCACAGTGACAGTAACTTCAGTAGCACACCTGAAGCCATGCCGCAGTGATAGGGTCCGCGTCCCCATGTGGGCCGCCATTCCCACCAAACTGCAGGCACACTAACCAAACTGACCAAAACTAACAACTAAAGCAATCCCTGTAATTAAATGATTTTAAAAAGTAATAAGGGACAAAGAAACCAGAAAAAAGGGAAAAAGAAAACGAAGGTCCTCTAACCACAAGCAGCACTTTTTCACACAACCAAACTCGTAGGAGAAGAAAAATATTCAATTGATTCAAATTTTTCTTCATTTCACAAAGAAATTGACCACTTCCTGTGCATAATTAGGGAGGAGGCACGAGCTGCTTAATTGGACTGATCAAAAACAACCATAGTGAGGAGAGGAGAGGAGAGAAAGAGAAAGAGAATGAAGAAAGAGAGACAGTTTGAGTTCTGCTATGCTGATATGCCACCTTGTCTATTTATTCTTTCATCATTCTTCATGCACATGCCCCACAAGTCACAGTCAGACTTCTTAAAGGGAATGTCTGTTGATCTACCTCTATCTTAAATATAATTTTATATTTCCCCATTTATGGTTCTAAAGGCTTTAGTGTAATGTTGTAAAACATTCCCTTTTTGATTTATTTTATGCCCTATACTGTATGTGTCCTGTAGCCTTGGTGTTTTATATCATAATTATCGAGCCATTCAGTCATATCTCTGTTGTCTGGAGAAGAAGTCTGTGTCCAAAATGGCAGCCTATTCCTTTTATGGACTACCCTATGGGACCTGGTCAAATGTAGTGCACTATATAGGCACTACGGTGCCATTTGGGATGCAGACGATGAAGTGATAGGGGCACGATTGACTCTCGGTGCCCTGATAGATGTGTTGTGTTTATCTCCCTGTTAGCGATAGAGGGCCAAGCCATGTGTAAAATTAAGACAACAATGCTTCAGCGGAGTGAGCATGGCAACAGATTTTGGGAATCCACACAAAGCAAATACTCACTGTTTATTATCTGTTCAAATTCACTTTATCCCTACCTACATGTACAGTGGGAAGAAAAAGTATGTAAACAATTTAGAATTACCCGGATTTCTGCATAAATTGGTCATAACATTTGTTGGGTTCTGAAAATTTGATCTGTACTTATTCATTTCACTGAGGGAGAGAGGGTAATGTATAACATTTACATTATATTGTGTATCCTATTGAAATATTAAGTGCAGGGAAGTGATCATGTGGCAGGCATTGATAATGGGAGAGAGCCATGGATTAGTGATGAAGGGGGGTTGAGGTCAAGGTCACATTAAGTGAGAAATACAAGTTTATGGCCCGTATCACTTAGTGTCCTGCCGAGCACTAAAGATACAATGTTTGTTCAGATGTTTAGGAGAAGACTCAGCCTCGGAGGAAGGGTTAAATATCAGTGCTTGTGTGAAAAGGTTTTTGTCTAATGCAGCTGTGTTGACCCTCTGGGAAGAATTAACTTGATTAACCTTTTGCGTGTAGGGAGCAGTATTTTTGTTTTTGGCTAAAAAACATACCCATTTGAAACTGCCAATTTCTCAGCCCCAGAAACGAGAATATGCATATAATTGTCAGATTAGGATAGAAAACACTCTAAAGTTTCCAAAACTATAAAAATATTGTCTGTGAGTATAACAGAACTGATATTGCAGGTGAAAGCCTGAGAAAAATCCAATCAGGATGTGCCTCTTATTGTGAAACCTCTCTGTTCCTTTGCATGCCTATCCTCCATTTAAAGGGATATCAACCAGATTCCATTTTCTATGACATCCCTAAGGTGTCAACAGTACTTAGACATAGTTTCAGACTTTTGTTTTGAAAAATGAGCGTGAAGGATCACATTGCGTAAGTGGATAAGTGGGGGCTCTGAGTGAGTTTGTGCGCAACTGAGTAAAGCCGCCATTGTTCCTCATGCTGTTACTCAAAAACCTACACACTCGGATGATATACTGTTATCGAATATATATTTTAAAAACAACATGAAGATTGATTATAAGAAACATTTGACATGTTTCTGTGGACATCATGGATATTATTTGGAATATAACTCTGCGTTGTCGTGACCGCTCTTTCCTGTGGATTTCTGAACATAACGCGACAAACAATGTCGGTAATTTGGATATACAAATAATCTCTATGGAACAAAAGGAACATTTGTTGTCTAACTGGGAGTCTTGTGAGTGAAAACATCCGAAGATCATCAAAGGTACACCATTTTTTTGATTGCTTTTCTGATTTTCGTGACCTAGCTACTTAATGCTATCGATAAACTTACACAAACGCTTGGATTGCTTTTGCTGTAAAGCATCATTTCAACAGGTGGGTTAACAAAAGGCTAAACTGTGTTTTCCTATATTGCACTCGTGATTTCATGAATATGAATATTTTTTTGTAATATTATCTGACTGTGGCGTTATGTTATTTAGCGGTTGCTGATGACAATTATCCCGCTACTGGGATGGGTAGCGTCAACAAGTTCACCTGTAGTGACGCCCAGCCCGTGAACGGGACCGTTATCATCATCTGACACTAATTGACATAACGCAACGGACATAAGTCTTCCAAGAAAATATTCCTATTCATGAAAATCACAAGTGAAATATATTGGAACATAGCTTAGCCTTTTGTTAAACACCCTGTCACCCGTTTAAAACAGGAATGTTTTTTTCCCAAAAATGAAAATACTGCCCCCTAACACCAAGAGGTTAAAACCTCTTACAGCCCCCCCTACTTTTTTTCAATTTCCGCCTGAAGACATACCCAAATTGAACTGCCTGTAGCTCAGGCTCAGAAACCAAGGATATGCATATTCTGAATTTCATTTGAAAATAAATATGAATTGAATGTATGATGATATAACACAATAGATCTGGTTTAGATAATACAATGAAAAAAATATATGTTTTGTATGTATCGTCATCTTTAAAATGAACAAGACAAAACAAACATTCAGATAGGATGATGTGGACAATTTCAGTGAAAAACATAAGAGAGCAACAGTAATTGTGAAAAGTTTCAGAATGATAACTTCCAAAATGAGTGTGCTACATGACATTTATCATGAAGTCACCCAGGTGTCCCACACAAGTTGCCCAAATGTACCCAAGAGGCCAAATTGGTGAAGTTATACATTTTGAATGGAAAAACTATATAAAAAATACCAAAATGGTTTTCTAACACACCCCCCCCCAACAAAAATGGAGAAAAAACATGAAAAAAATATATAAATATTTACAAAATAACACTTTCATTATTTGGAAGACCCTCAGTCCACTACACAATATTGTGCTACTGATGCTAGGTGCCATAGCAGTCTCTTTATGCTGTAAAGCAAAGGTTCATGGGGGACTTCATTTTGCAAAGAACACAGCGACGCCTCCATACTGTGCCCTTTTGGCACTGAGGCACATCCATGCCTGCAGAAATACATGTGGGTAGATGAACACCACTTGTGGCAGGAGCTGGATGAACCAGCTTCAGTGGGGGATGGACACCTTGGCACTGGAGGCTCTCATTCGGAGTCAGTGTCACTGTGAAAGAAAATATTCAGTTAGAATAGTTTCACATATGAGCCCTGTATCAACAGGTATAATAAACATATATATACAGTACCAGAAACATAAGGTTGAATATATTATTATAGACCTGCTAGATCTACTGTCTCATTTCTATTATGACATTTCAGCTAGATCGACTGTCTCTATTTTATATTATGACATTTCAGCTTGATCTACTGTCTTTATTATATTACAACAGACCAGCTGTATCTACTGTCTCCATTTCACTTTGTCCATTGTTGTGGGCCTGCCCTCCCCTCAACTATTTCATGTGGGGGTGGGTTGGGGCGGCAGACACACACATCGCACATTTCATTACATTACATTTGTATATATTGCTAAAATTTGAAAAAAATCACAAATAATATTTTATATTATTAATTTCAAACAATGGCATTAGCATGAGAAGAACTTACCAGTCCAAAACGATGTCCTCTCCGTTCAAAAAATATTCCTCCATTTGGGAATCGCTAAATGAACAGTCCTCCAACAATCTCTGTCTCACTTTCCCGATCAATTTCTTCTAAAATTGTATGTACATCTGTATATCTAGACTTCCCTGACTTAGTCGCCATACTGATTGATATATAAACAGCTGAAGATGCGCTTTACCAAAACAACGCTGTGCGTAACATGCGTTGCTCCTTCCGGTATGAAACTTCAATGGTGAATGACCCTCTTTACGCCGGAACGAAAGAGCGGTCATATCATTGGTGCACAATGATGTTATTACTTGTTGTCTTCAAATCGTTTTCTTTCAGTCAATACGTCCCGCGAAATGACCCATGGTTGTGATACAAACAAACCAGTTGATTGCAATGAAACCAAACATGACTGGAAAAGTAATGTTTACTGTGTGTATTTACATCGAATGTGTCGTTAAATGGAATGAGACAGAATTCACGACACAAGCGGTTCACAAAATGTTTCGTGTTAGGCTATAAAAATGGATTTTATCAAACAAAATACCATTCATTGTGTAACAATGAGCATTGGGATTACAAACAGAGGAAGATCGTCAAAGGTAAAAAAAATATTTCATTGCAGTTTGTGATTTTGTTATGCCTGTGCTGGTTGAAATAGTTTTTTTTTATGGGGCTCTGTCCTCAGATAATCGCATCGTATTATTTCGCAGTAAATCCTTTTTTAAATCTGACAATGTAGTTGGATTAGCAAGATTCTAGGCTTTCGAAACATGAGACACTTGTATATTCATGAATGTTTAATATGACTATTTATGTAGCGATCACCGCATGTTGTCGAATTTCATCCCGCTAACGGGTTCGGTGCGCAGAGAGGTTAATAACTTCTTAAGGTATAGGGGGCAGCATTTTCACTTTTGGATAATAGCGTGCCCAATTTCAACTTCCTGCTACTCATGCCAAGAATATAAGATATGCATATTATTAGCATTTGGATAGAAAACACTCTGAAGTTTCTACAACTGTTTGAATCATGTCTGTGAGTATAACAGAACTTATGTAGCAGGCAAAACCCAGAGGACTAACCGTTGAGATTTTTTCTTTTGAGGTCTCTGTCTGTTCAGTGAGTTCTCATTGGGAAACGATATTTCTTAGGAACTTGTTTTCAGTTCCTACCGCTTCCACTGGATGTCACCAGTCTTTGGAATTTGGTTGAGGTTATTCATTTGTGCAATGAAGAAGTACGCCCATCTAGGATCTGGGTAACACTGTTGAGAGCTGCGCAAAGACTTGAAAAGTACCTTGGTTTAACGTTTAAAATTAACGTTTAAAAATACCTAAAGTTGTATTACAAAAGTAGTTTGAAATGTTTTGGCAAAGTTTACAGGCAACTTTTGAAATATTTTGTAGTGACGTTGCGCAATTTGGAAGCTGTTGTTTTCTGGATCAAACGCGCCAAATAAATGGACATTTTGGATATATATGGACGGAATTAATCGAACAAAAGGACCAATTGTGATGTTTATGGGACATATTGGAGTGCCAACAGAAGAAGCTCGTCAAAGGTAAGGTATGTTTTATATTTTATTTCTAAGCTTTGTGTAGCGCCTGCAGGGTTGAAATATACTACCCTCGTTGTTTACTGTTGTGCTATCACCAGATAAAAGCTTCTTATGCTTTCACCGAAAAGCCTTTTAAAAATCTG
Organism: Oncorhynchus masou masou; assembly: GCF_036934945.1. NCBI lineage: Eukaryota > Metazoa > Chordata > Actinopteri > Salmoniformes > Salmonidae > Oncorhynchus > Oncorhynchus masou. Next base: position 39,761,058 of record NC_088241.1, on the reverse strand, counting down.
ACATGTTGGCTGGATTCACAACGAGTGTAGCTTTAATTTAGTATCTTACATGTGTGATTTAATGAAAGTTAGATTTTTATATATTTTTTATTTATTTGCCGCTCTGCATTTTCCCTGGCTTTTGGCAGAGTAGCAAGCATCCCCTATACCATAAGAAGTTAAACTAATAGCACACAAATAATTATAATTTGTTATATCTTTATTGAACACACTGTGTGAACTTTCACAGTGCAGGTTGGAAAAAGTTTGTGAACCCTTGGATTTAATAATAGGTTGACCCTCCTTTCGCAGCAATAACCTTAACCAAACGTTTTTTGTAGTTTGCGGATAAGGACGAATTTTGCACCATTCCTATTTGCAAAACTATTTCAGTTCAGCAATATTCTTGGGATGTCTGGTGTGAACCGTTCTCTTAACCTCTCTGCGCACGGAACCAACTAGCGGGCTGAAATTCCACAACATACTGTGATCACTTCATAAATAGTCATATTAAACATTCATGTGGATACAAGTGTCTCACATGTATCGAAAGCCTAGAATCTTCGTAGTCCAAAAAAATTACCAGCACAGGGGTAACAATCACAAACTGCATTAAAATAAATCGTTTACCTTTGACGATCTTCGTCTGTTTGCAATTCCAATGCTCATTGTTACACAATGAATTATCTTTTGTTTGATAAAATCCGTTCTTATAGCCTAACACGAAACATTTTGTGAACCACTTGTGTAGTGAATTCCGTCACAGAATGTGACTTTTCCAGTAATGTTTGGTTTCACTGCAATCAACTGGTTTGTTTTTAACACATTCAAACCTGATGGACCATTTCGCAGGACGTATTGACTAAAGAAACCGATTTGAAGACAACAAGTAATGACATTGTGCACCAATGATTTGCCCTCTGTTTCGTTTGTTTGACTGTCTTTTAACCCAATGACCACTGATCGTCTTGAAATCTAGCTGGGTATATAGCCATTGAGCTGAGCTAAATGGCAATACGCCATGTTTATGTGTTGCAAGACCAACCCATGTAGTAAGCTCCAGCGTAAAGAGAGTCATGCGCTATTGAATTTTCATAACGGAAGAAGCTACGTATATTATGCACTGCATTGTTTGGTGAATGTGCACATTCAGCTGTTTATACAGTGCCTTGCGAAAGTATTCGGCCCCCTTGAACTTTGTGAGCTTTTGCCACATTTCAGGCTTCAAACATAACGATATAAAACTGTATTTTTTTGTGAAGAATCAACAACAAGTGGGACACAATCATGATCATCATCCTAGGTTTTTGCCTCTCTAGGGAGTTTTTCCTAGCCACCGTGCTACTACACCTGCATTGCTTGCTGTTTGGGGTTTTAGGCTGGGGCTATATAAATAGATTTGATTTGATAGAGGACCAAGGGTCATCCAAATATTGAAAGTGTGTAAATAGTTACCCATGTTATTTTGTAAATTTATATATATATTTTATTCATATGTTTTAATCAATAATTCTTTTTTTCCATTTATGTATTTTTTTCATTTATTTTTCTAAATGTTTTTTGGGGGGGGTGTGTTAGAATACCATTTTGGCATTTTGAATATATTTATTTGTTTCAAAATGTATACCTTCACCAATTTGGCCACTTGGGGACATTTGGGCTACTTGTGTGGGACACCTGGGTGACTTCATGATAAATGTCATGTAGCTCACTCATTTTGGAAGTTATCATTCTGAAACTTTGCACAAGTACTGTTGCCCTCTCATATTTTTCATTGAAATTGTCCCCATATATTCTATCTGAAGGTTTGTCTTATCTTGTTCTTTTTAAAGATGATGATACAAAAAGAAAAAGAAAAAACATATGTTTTTTTCATTGTTTTATCTAAACCAGATCTATTGTGTGTTATTCTTCTACATTCAATTCACATTTACACAAACTTCAGAGTGTTTTCTTTCAAATGGTACCAAGAATATGCATATCCTTGGTTCTGTGCCTGAGCTACAGGCTGTTAGATTTGGGTATGTCTTCAGGCGGAAATTGCACAAAGTAGGGGGGGAGCTGCAAGAGTTTAAGGTCATGCCACAGCATCTCAATTGGGTTGAGGTCAGGACTGACTGGGCCACTCCAGAAGGCATACTTTCTTCTGTTCAAGCCATTCAGTTGTTGATTTACTTGTGTCTTTTGGGTTGCTGTCCTATTGCATCACCAATTGTCTGTTGAGTTTCAATTGTCAGACAGATTGCCTTACATTTTCCTGCAAAATGTCTTGATAAACTTGGGAATTAATTCTTTCCACCGATGACGGCAAGCTGTCCAGTTCATTAGGCAGCAGAGTAGCCCCAAACCATGATTCTCCCTCCACCATAGTTTACAGTTGGGATGAGGTTTTGATGTTGGTGTGCTGTGCCTTTTTTTATCCACGCAGTGTTCTGTGTTCCTTCTAAACAACACACTTTTATTTTAACCTGTCCACAAAATATGTTGCTGGTAGTACTGTGGAACATCCATGTGCTTTTTTGCGAAGTTCAATTGTGCAGCAATGTTTTTTTTGATAGCAATGGCTTGTTCCATACACCATTCTTGTTTAGTGTTTACGTATTGAAGAATTGTCAACAGAGATGTTAGCATCTTCCAGAGATTTCTGTAAGTCTTTAGTTGACACTGGGATTCTTCTTAACCTCATTGATCATTCTGCGCTGTGCTCTTGCAGTCATCTTTGCAGGAAGACCTCTCCTAGGGAGAGTAGCAAAAGTGCTGAAATTTCTCCATTTATAGACAATTTGTCTTACAGTGGACTGACTTTTAGAGATACTTTTGTAACCCTTTCCAGCTTAATGCAAGGCAACAATTTTTAATCTTAGGTCTTCTGAGATCTCTATTGTTTGAGGCATGGTTCACATCAGGCAATGCTTCTTGTGAATAGCAAACTCACATTTTGTGAGTGTTTTTTATGGGGCAGGGCTGCTCTAACTAACATCTCCAATCTCATCTCATTTATTTGACTCCAGGTTAGTTGACTCCTGAATTAGTTTTTGGAGAAGTCATTAGCGTAAGGGTTCACATACTTTTTCCAAGTTACACTGTGAATGTTTAATTGATGTATTCAATATAGAAAATAAAAATGTAATAATTTGTGTGTTATTAGTTTAAGCACATTGTGTTTGTCTATTGTTGTGACTTAGATAAAGATCAGATCAAATGTTATGTTATGTTCATGCAGAAATCCAGGTAATTCCAAAGGGTCACATTCTTTTTCTTTCCACCAGGTGCCAGCACCCCCTGTACAGTGTATTTGGAAAGTATTCAGACCCCTTAATTTCCCCCCACATTGTGTTACGTTACAACCTTATTCTAAAATGGATATAAAAAATGTTCCTCATCAATCTACACACAACACTCCATAATAACAAATCAAAAACAGGTTTTAGATTTTTTTTGCAAATTCATAAAAAAATAAATGAACTATAACATTCAAACAAGTATTCAGAACCTTTTTTTAGTACTTTGTTGAAGCACCTTTGCAGCGATTAAAGACTTCTTGGGTATGACGCTACAAGCTTGGCACACGTTTTTCTCCCATTCTTCTCTGCAGATCCGTTAAAGCTCTGTCAGGTTGGATGGCGAGTGTCGCTGCACAGCTATTTTAGGTCTCTCCAGAGACGTTCGATTGCGTTCAAGTCTGGGCTCTGGCTAGGCCACTTAAGGACATTCAGAGACTTGTTCCAAAGCCACTCCTGCATTGTCTTGGCTGTGTGCTTAAGGTCATTGTCCTGTTGGAAGGTGAACCTTCACCCCAGTCTGAGGTCCTGAGCATTCTGGAGCAGGTTTTCATCAAAGATCTATCTGTACTTTGCACCGTTCATCTTCCCTCAATCCTGACGAGCCTCCCAGTCCCTGCCACTGACAAACATCTGCACAACATGATGCTGCCACCACCATGCTTCACTGTAGGGATGCTGCCAGGTTTCTTCCAGATGTGACACATGACATTCAGGCCGAAGAGTTCAATATTGGTTTCATCAGAACAGAGAATCTTGTTTCTAACTGTCCGAGAGTCCTTTAGGTGCCTTTTGGCAAACTCCAAGTGGGCTGTCATGTGGCTTTTACTGAGGAGTGGCTTCCGTCTGGCCACTCTACCATAAAGGCCTGATTGGTGGTGTGCTGCAGAGATGGCTGTTCTTCAGGAAGGTTCTCCCATCTCTATAGAGGAACTCCGGAGCTCTGTCAGAGTGACCATCATGTTCTTGGTCACCTCTCTGACCAAGGCCCTTCTCCCCCGATTTCTCAGTTTGGCCAGGTGGCCAGCTCGAGGAAGAGTCTTGGTGGTTCCAAACTTTTTCCAATTAAAAATTATGGAGGCCACTGTGTTCTCGACACAATCCTGTCTTGGAGCTCTATGGACAATTCCTTCGACCTCATGACTTTGTTTTTACTCTGACATGCCCTGTCAACTGTGGGACTTTATATAGTCAGGTGTGTGCCTTTCCAAATCATATCCAATCAATTGAATTTCCCACAGGTGGACTCCAATCAAGTTGTAGAAACATCTCTAGGATGATCAGTGGAAACAGGATGTACCTGTGCTCAATTTCGAGTGTCATAGCAAAGGGTCTGAATACTGTCCGAATGCACTGAATATAGCTTCGTTATTGTTATTTTATTGTGTTACTTTTCATTTTAAAAATGATTTTTGTTGTAAAAAAATGTATCAAATATTTGATGACTAAAATAAACTCAGCATTGTTGGTTAAGGGCTTGTAAGTAAGAATTTGGGGCGGCAGGGTAGCCTAGTGGTTAGAGTGTTGGACTAGCAACCGGAAGGTTGCAAGTTCTAACCCCTGAGCTGACAAGGTACAAATCAGTCATTCTGCTCCTGAACACGCAGTTAACCCACTGTTCCTAGGCCGTCATTGAAAATAAGAGTTTGTTCTTAACTTACTTGCCTAGTTAAATAAAGGTAATATAAATAACAATTCACAGCTCATATGACAAATACAAATGTATTTGATAATAATAAATTGAGCTAGCATTCTCTCTCTGTAATAGTGGAGGCATTGACACCTGTTTACATAGACTGCGTCATTAAGACTTTTAAACTCAATGTCTCAAACTAAAAATGTCCCTATATAGTGCACTCCTTTTGACCAGAACCCATAGGGAGGTACCAGGTAGCCATTTGGGATAGATACAGAGAGTTTAAAATGACACATGAAATGGTAATATCTCAGAAGGAGGAAGTTCACAAATACAGCCCACATACAAATAGAAATGCATCAAAACAGTCATAATGTACTTTCATTATTAGTGCATATGTTGTGTAATTGTCAGTCATACTAAAAATTAAATTTCCTGTCATTATCAACTTTTGAACGTCACGCTTGAAGTACATGAAAGTGACAAGCGTGCCTGCTCAACTTTATGTCACTACGCAAATGTGATTATAGATGCCTCCCGCACAGAAAATTGAAAACATCTTCCTGCGGCTATGGAAACAAATGTGCTTTCATGAAATGAGACTCCTTCTCCACTTGCAAGTCATCAGCCAAATTACATTTAGAGAGGGGAAATCTTAAAACAAAAATGTGTAAAGTGATAAGAACAAATGTAGCTAGTTCTGCAAGACTTGTTACACATAAAACATATTTTTAAATGTGTGCATGCTTTTCTCCTCCAAGAGAACAACAGCTGATTCAAAAGGGGGTGTGGCAGATTTCAAAACTCTTCTGCAGAGCATACATGGAGGATGGATTTCAGTATCATTATAGAGGAGGCTATTGAGGTGAGGAGGAGAGTCCTCTGTCACCTACTATCTGAATTCACGCTCTCCTCAAACCCTTGAGGTTGACTTTAGATGCAGTATAACTTTAGCTATAGCATCTAGCTAAGATTGATGGGACGATACTGCATTTTTGCTAGCTCACTTTAGCATTTCTAACTATTTTTGACAAACTTTGCTAGCTAATGGCAACATTGCTATCTCTCTAAGGTACATTTGACAACACTAGTGTAATTTAGATTTAATTTAGTGTCATTAGCCCCCATTCAGAATGACAGGGCATCAGTTGACATTTGGGAACCACGATGGCGGGCTCCTTTTTAGGACGTTCATAACAATGGCATGACGTGACTGAGGGACAGAGTTGCAACCCATTTATTATCTCAGCACATCAGCCTCCTCTGACAATCAATGGTACTATGGGCAATTTGGTGTCCGAGAAACGTGTGTACCTATTCTCCTTTTCCCCTTTTCTGTGTAAAGAGGTATGACTCAGGCCCCTGGTTCTTCCACTCTGTTTGTAACAACAATCTTTTCTGAGAGCTTATAAGGAAGGAAACCTGGCTCTGTTCACTTTCTTCTTTGAATATACACAAGGTTGAGGAGGCAGACCATTATCGATGAGATGTGAGCAACCCAGATAAGTTTGCTGCATATCCAGCTGCATTTCACTGATAAGGCCTTCTTTCAAATCGGAATCTTTCAACATGGCCACTCCAATTAAAAGAGTCTAACAGGTTTTACAACAAAAAAACATTTGATGCATTAAAATGTGTTTTGCCTTTCTTTGCTATGATGCCAATATCTGGAATTTGATTGGGTTTCAGGTGTTTAAGATGTTTTATGGTCAGTGACTCACAGAGAAGGGAAGGTTAACATCAGGGAAGGCTTGGCTCAGTGACACACAGCCCCTTACCCTCCATGTGCCAAATGTGCTGTCATGGGTTGTCTGACATCAGCATGGAATTACACGGAGTATACCAAACATTAGGAACACCTTCCAAATATTGACCTGCACCTCCCTTTTGCCCTCAGAACAGCCTCATTTCATCAGGGCATGGACATTGCAAAGTGACAAAAGTGTTCCACAGGGATGCTGACCCATGTTGACTCCAATGCTTCCAACAGTTGTGTCAAATTGGATGGATGTCCATTGGTGGTGGACCATACTTGATACACAAGGGAAACTGTTGAGTGTGAAAAACCCAGCAGCATTGCAGTTCTTGTCACAAACCGATGCGCCTGGCACTTATTATCAAATCCCATTCAAAGGCACTTAAATCTTTTGTCTTGCCAATTCACCCTCTGAATGGCATGTAGTCACAATCCATGTCTCAATTGTCTCAAGGCTTAAAGGTCTTCTTTAACTGGTCTCCTCCCCTTAATGTACACTGATTGAAATGGATTTAACAAGTGACATCAATAAGGGATCATAGCTTTCACGTGGATTCATCTGGCCAGTCTATGTCATGGAAAGACCAGCTGTTCCTAATGTTTTGTATACTCAGTGTATCTCATCAATATGTGACTCATGCTCACAAAAAAAATGATTTTTAGGTTAAATGCATGACGTTTCAGTCGCCATTGGCCTTCATTGATATTCATCCTATTGTTTCTACCGTCATAGAGGATGCAAGGATGCACCAGCGTCCAGTTTTACAAAAGTTACAGTTTCTATCCGGATTTCACCTGTTGGATAGGATTAAATGCATAGAAATACAAAAATAGGATTGGAGTCCAAATTGACATCAATGATTCATCCTTTATATTAATTTTATGTCTATGCATTTAATCCTATCAGATAGTCGAAATACAAATAGATAACTTTTTTAAAAACTGGGCCGATTGACAATGGACATCCCTCTGACAACTGCCTGCTCCAGGTTGACTCCCAGTCATGAAATGGATCTAAAGTGCACCCTCTGGAGATACATCAAGCATCATGGTCACAGACAGATGGATGGATGGACGGACAGACACCAAACAACATGCAGTATCATTTTTAATGAAACCCAAAAGTACTCGTTACATTTTGAATGCTCAGGCAGGACAGCAATATGGTCCAATTCACACACCTATCAGTATAATACGTTGTCATCCCTACTGCCTCTGATCTGGCGGCCTCACCAGACATAAATACTGCGTTTGTAAATGATGTCTGAGTGTTGGACTGTGCCGTTGTCTGTCCATAAATAATAAAAAAAAACAAGAAAATCCTGCTATCTGGTTTGCTTAATATAAGGAATAAGGAATTTGAAATATATATTTACTTTTACCTTTTACATTTACTAAATTCTGACAATTTATTACTTTTCCACGACTGTACGTAAATACATTTTAAACCAGATAATTTTAGACTTTTACTCAAGTAATACTTTACTGGGTGACTTTCACTTTTACTTCAGTCATTTTCTACTAAGGTATCTTTAATTTTACTCAAGTACTTTTTCCACCACTGCTCATGTATTGTTTATCCCTCTCCTACTGTGAAATACATTTGCGGTGAAATATTGTTGATTATATATTTTAAAAACATGATGATTAACTAATGATTGATTATAAAAAACGTTTGACATGTTTCTGTGGACATTATGAAGACTATTTGGAATTGCTGTCTGCGTTGTCGTGACCGCTCTTTCCTGTGAATATCTGAACATAACGCGACAAACAAACGTTGTTTTTTGGGTGTAAAAATAATCTTTATGGAACAAATGGAACATTTGCTGTCTAACTGGGAGTCTCGTCAGTGAAAACATCCGAAGATCTACAAAGGTAAACGGTTAATTTGATTGCTTTTTCAATTTTCGTGACCAAGCTTCCTGCTGCTCGCTGGACATAATGTTATTCTAGGCTATCAATAAACTTACACAAAAGCTTGTCTTGTTTTGTCTTGTTTCTCAAAATCTGAGATGACAGGTTGATTAACAAAAGGCTAAGCTGTGTTTCACTATACTTTACTTATCATTTCATGAATATGAATATTTTCTAGTAATATGTTTTGACCGTTGTGCTATGCTAATTAGTGTAGTTGATGAGAATTCTCCCCGATCCGGGATGGGTAGTTCCAAGATTAACAAGTCCAATACAGCAAATGAAAGATAAACATCTTGTTAATCTACCCATCATGTCCGATTTTTAAAATGTTTTACAGCGAAAATACAACGCATATTTATGTTAGATCACCACCCAATCCAAAAAAATACACAGCCATTTTTCCCAGCCAAAGATAGAGTCACAAAAGCAAAATTTGAGATAGAATTAATCACTAACCTTTGATAATCTACACTATACATGTTTTACGTATAATTAAATATACACTGGTTCTTAATGCAACCGCTGTGTCAGATTTTTTTTAAATGTTACGAAAAAAGCATACCAGGCAATAATCTGAGACTGCGCTCAGAAGTAAATATATTTCTCCTCCATGTTGGAGTCAACAGAAATACGAAATTACATCATAAATGTTTGCTTACCTTTGATGATCTTTCATCAAAATGCAGTGCAAGGAATCCTAGTTCCGCAATAAATCATTGTTTTGTTCGATAATTTCCATTACTAGTGTCCAATTAGCTACTTTTGCTCGCACGTTTAGCTCACATGTCCAAAAGCTGGTGCCGGTCCAGATGAACTCGGACGAAAACTTCAAAGAGTTATATTCCAGGTCGAATAAACTGGTCAAAGTAAGTAGAGAATCAATCTTCAGAATGTTATTATCATATATATCCAATAATGTTCCAACCGGAGCATTCGTTTTTGTCTATAGAGTAATGGAACACAAGGCGATATAATAAGTACTGTGCGACTCAAATAGCTGCCATCCGGTCCCACATCACACTGGAGGCTTCATACCACGTTCTACTGACTGTTTAGATCTAGTGGAAGGCAAAGGACGTGCGAACAGATCCACATCTTATTTGGATGTGAATAGGCGATAAGTTGAAAATCAACCAGCCCCAGAATTTTCACTTCCTGTTTGGAAGTTTGCCTGCCCTATGAGCTATGTTATACTCACAGACATAATTCAAACAGTTTCAGAAACTTCAGAGTGTTTTCTATCCAATAGTAATAATATGCATATATTAGCATCTGGGACAGAGTAGGAGACAGTTCACTATGGGCACGCAATTAATCCAAAGTGAAAATGCTGCCCCCTATCCCTAAAAAGTTAAACAACCAAAGATTTCAAGATTAAAGGCTGGTTTGGGGTGGCCTAAAAGGTTTTTCTGAGTAAGCTTACATAATTAGCCTTCATAAAATTCAGATCAGTCCATGGTGTGTTTGTATGTCTGTGTGTGCTGGAGATGAGCGAAAGCTCGGGAGAGAGTGGGGAGTGTGGCTGGCATACCTGTACCAGAAAGGAGGAGAAAGGCCAGGGCAGATGGGGAGCAGATCGGAGGGTGGGATCCAAGCAGCAGTGCTGCATGCAACAGGAGTAGGTGTCACACGCTTGAGAGCTTTTTTCAGGAGGCTGAGTCGGATCGGAGGCGTTCAACCTTACCAGACAGAGGTGTGTGTGGTAGAGCAGATAAAAACGTCCGAAGAGAAAAGCTTGGTGAAAAACCGTAGTAATGTTGGCTTGAGTTTCAATATTCACCAGACATTCGGACCTTCAAACTTCAATAGCTCAATAAACAATTCCTGAGATGTGGATATTCTACATGCAACAGACTGAAAATTAGCGAAGAGAAAGGGCAGGCAGGTCAGCACAAGGAGGGGGTGGTAGCCTGATGTACCCTCTCCACCTTGACCTCAACCTGTTCACCTTTTCAGCCACTCATGCCCCACCCCTAGAGGCACTGAGGTATCTGTTGGATTCTTAATTAAACAATGGTCATAATCCCACTTCTACTTAGTAAACCTCAAAGAGTGGTTTATATTTAACCAGACACTTTTATCCAGAGTGATTTACAGAAGTGAGTGCATACATTTTTCATACTGGTCCCCAAACCGACAACATTGGCATTGCAAGCACCATGCACTACCAACTGAGCCACAAAGGACTATGGGCCTTTACAAGCCCAGCTTTGTGTATGCGTGTGTGTACACATGGGGGGATATGGTTTGATCTTGGTGCGGTGGTGGCATGGCACAAAAGCACAAAAGAGAAAGATGGCAGAGTGAGATAGAAAGAATTTAATACAAAATGCCACGGACTATCTCTGATCTATATTGACATACTGTATGGATCATGAACCTCAGAGGTTATACCCTGAGAGGCCTTTATATTAAAAGGAAAACACTAGAAATCAACTCAGATCATGGATAGTCTGTTGTCCTCCATATCCTCCCCAAAATCTCAAATACATTATTGTGAATTATCTACATGTCTATAACTACACAAAATAGCACACAATGTTCTCCTAGCTTGATATCTAACTACCCACCACTTTTCCCTCTTGTTGCAGATGTACTGATGACTGTGACTGTGACGTTGTTGAGAGGGTCGGCATTATATGGTATTATTTACAACACAGCGGTTGTCATAACAACGGGGCAATTTGACAAAAGTGCAGTATAGTCTTGCACAGAGGCGTCCAATCAGTCCTACCCAATAGAATATTGAAAGATATTTGCCTTTAGACAATTCGATAATCAGCATTATCATGCTGTCATGCTGCAGCCACAACCCAGGCATAAAGCAGGGATTCTTAGAAAATATGTGTTATTTTTTAACACATCCCTGTGTCTATTTAGGAACGACACATGTGGTATTAATTTTTACACAATCACTCATGGTTTACTAGCCACATCCGGTCTGCAAAAAGGGTTGCAAAATTTTATAAACATAAACAGATTTCCCAGAAATCCTGGCTAAAGGATTCCAGATTTCCTGCTTATTCCCTCCCATTTCCAACTGGGCTTAGTGGAAAGCCTGGGAAATTTGGAAACATTACAAGACCTTTGCAACCCCACCTGAACATCGCATTATGCTGCTAGTGTTTGGCATTCCAACAGTTGGAATTTTTTATTCACCCGCAACCTGCATTCATAATGACTGAAGTGTCACGCCCTGGTCTTAGTATTTTGTGTTGTCTTTATTTATTTGGTCAGGCCAGGGTGTGACATGGGTTTTGGTATGTGGTGTGTTTTGTCTTGTTTTTTTGTAGGTATTAGGATTGTGGCTTAGTGGTGTTTTCTAGAATAGTCTATGGCTGTCTGAAGTGGTTCTCAATCAGAGGCAGGTGTTTTTCGTTGTCTCTGATTGGGAATCATATTTAGGCAGCCATATTCTTTGAGTGTTTCGTGGGTGATTGTCCTTGTCTCTGTGTTAGTTTGCACCAGTATAGGCTGTTTCGGTTTTCGTGTTACGTTTGTTGTTTTTTGTATTGATTCGTGTTCCTTGTTTCATTAAAACATGAATCTAAATAGCCACGCTGCATTTTGGTTCGACTCTCCTTCACACCAAGAAAGCCGTTACAGAATCACCCACCACAACAGGACCAAGTGGCGTGACAACAGGAAACAGCAACAGCGGCACAATGAGGATTGGACATGGGACGATGTATTGGATGGCAAGTGTTGCTACACATGGGAGGTGATCCTGGCGGGAAGGGATCGCCTTCCATGGGAACAGGTGGAGGCAGCGAGGAGAGCAGAGGCAGCCGGAGAGAGGAGCCGGCGATATGAGGGAATACGGTTGGCAAGGAAGCCCGGGAGTCAGCCCCAAGGTCTCCCCAGCTAGGCAGGTGTTTATCGTTGTCTCTGATTGGGAACCATATTTAGGCAGCCATATTCTTTGAGTGTGTCGTGGGTGATTGTCCTTGTTTCTGTGTTACTTTGCACCAGTATAGGCTGTTTCGGTTTTCGTGTTACATTTCTTATTTTGTAGTGTTTGTGTTTAGTTGTTTTTATTAAACATTAATCTAAATAGCCACGCCGCATTTTGGTCCGACTCTCCTTCACTGAAAGAAAGCCGTTACATGAAGAGACTAGCTAATCCACTAAAACTGGAACAACCATTTCAGAAATGGGTGACTGATTGGATTTGTTTGCATAAATGTAAGTTATTTAATTTTGTGTAGCATAAGATTAATTAATCAATCAATGTACATGCAAAAACAGAGACTGAAAGGGTTAAAAAATATAATTTCCTTATTGCATTGCTGCAGAGCACGCTGGGAAATATGACAATAATGATTCTGGTAAAAATGTGCCAAATTAGACTAATATCTTCAAAACTTCTCTGAATCAGGATCCCCCAGCTTAACTGACTTGTCTAGTTAAATAGAGGTAAAGAGAAAAAAAAGGCCCTTAAAGGCAGTTAGATATGGGTATGTCCATTTTAGGCAAAATGTTTAAAAAGGGTTCGATCCCTGGAGATATGTTTTTTTTTGCATTGGATGCATCTCAATCCACAACATCTGCTTATGTTGCCGATGAAAGGTGGTAGAGCTAGAGCAGTATTTGTCAGAAAATAAGACTTGGTTTTCTCATGAACATTTCTGTAGCAAACAATTTGGACAAGTTCACACTGATGTGAACCCTCTATGTAAAGGTGAGACTGCAACAAATATGTACATGTCGTTGTTTTTCTGAAGTGCACCTGTCACGCCCTGGTCTATATTTATTATGTTATCTTCATTAATTGGGTCAGGCCAGGGTGTGACATGGGTTTATTTGTAGTGTGTTTCGTCTTGGGGTTGTGTGGGGTGTATAGATTAGTCTATGGCTGCCTGAGGCGGTTCTCAATCAGAATCAGGTGATTATCGTTGTCTCTGATTGGGAACCATATTTAGGTAGCCTGGGTTTCACTGTGTGTTTGTGGGTGATTGTTCCTGTCTCTGTGTTTGTTGCACCAGTCAGGGCTGTTTCGGTTTTCGACGTTTGTTGTTTTGTATTGTTTGTGTTTTCTTCATCATTAAAGATGTATCTAACGAACCACTCTGCATTTTGGTCCGATCCTTGTTCCACCTCTTCGTCAGAGGAGGAGTTGGAAGAAACACGTTACAGAATCACCCACCACAAACGGACCAAGCAGCGTGTCAACAGGCAGGAGCCACAGGAGCAGCGATCACAGGACTTCTGGACTTGGGAGGAGATATTGGACGGAAAAGGACCCTGGGCACAGCCTGGAGAATATCGCCGTCCCAAGGAAGAACTGGAGGCGGAGAGGCGCTGGTTTGAAGAGGCAGCATGGCGGCGCGGTTGGAAGCCCGAGACTCAGCCCCAAAAATTTCTTGGGGGGAGGCTAACAGGGAGTATGGCTACGCCAGGTAGGAGACCTGCGCAAACTCCCTGTGCTTACCGGGGGGCTAGAGAGAACGGGCAGGCACCGTGTTATGCTGTAGTGCGCACGGTGTTTCCAGTGAGGGTGCATAGCCCGGTGCGTTCTATTCCAGCTCCGCGTATCGGCCGGGCTAGATTGAGCGTGGAGCCAAATGCCATGAAGCCGGTTCTACGCATCTGGTCCCCAGTGCGTCACCTTGGGCCAACTTACATGGCACCAGCCTTACGCTCGGTGTCCCCGGTTCGCCTGCATAGCACAGTGCGGGCTATTCCACCTTGCCGCACTGGCAGAGCGACCGGGATTATTCAAACAGGTAAGGTTGGGCAGGCTCGGTGCTCAAGAGCTCCAGTGCGCCTGCACGGTCCGGTCTACCCAGTACCACCTCCACACCCCAGCCCTCCGGTGGCAGCTCCCCGCACCAGGCTTCCTGTGCGTGTCCTCGGCCCAGTACCACCAGTGCCAGCACCACGCATCAGGCCTACAGTGCGCCTCTCCTCTCCTGCGCTGCTGGTGTCTCCCGCCTGTTTAGCGCAGCCAGAGCTGCCAGTCTGCATGGAGCAGCCGGAGCTGTCAGTCTGCATGGAGCTGTCAGTCTGCATGGAGCTGTCAGTCTGCAAGGAGCTGCCAGTCTGCATGGTGCAGCCAGGGCTGTCAGTCTGCAAGAAGCTGCCAGAGCTGTCAATCTACATAGAGCAGCCAGAGCCGCCAGTCAGCATGGAGCAGCCAGATCCGTCAGTCAGCCAGACTCTTCCAGATCTGTCAGTCAGCCAGACTCTTCCAGATCCGCCAGTCAGCCAGACTCTTCCAGATCCGCCAGTCAGCCAGACTCTTCCAGTCAGCCAGACTCTTCCAGATCTGCCAGGCAGCCAGACTCTTCCAGATCTGCCAGGCAGCCTGACTCTTCCAGATATGCCAGGCAGCCTGACTCTTCCAGATCTGCTAGCCAACCAGACTCTTCCAGATCTGCTAGCCAACCAGACTCTTCCAGATCCGTCAGTCAGCCAGACTCTTCCAGATCCGTCAGTCAGCCAGACTCTTCCAGATCCGTCAGTCAGCCAGACTCTTCCAGATCCGTCAGTCAGCCAGACTCTTCCAGATCTGCCAGGCAGCCAGACTCTTCCAGATCTGCCAGTCAGCCAGACTCTTCCAGATCTGCTAGCCAACCAGACTCTTCCAGATCCGCCAGCCAGCCAGGATCTGCCGGATTCAACTACCTGGCTGGGCTTCGTCTCAGTGCTGGGCTTCGTCTCAGTGCTGGGCTTCCTGTCAGTGCTGGGCTTCCTCTGTCCCGAGCTGCCCCTCTGTCCCGAGCTGCCCCTCTGTCCCGAGCTGCCCCTCTGTCCCGAGCTGCCCTCAGTCCAGTGGGGTTCTGGGTGAGGACTACTAGGCCATGGTCGGCGGCAAGGGTGGACAATCCTAGGACGTGAGGAGAGGGGACTAAGACATTCATAGAGTGGATTCCACGTCCCGAGCCGGAGCCGCCACCATGGACAGACGCCCACCCGGACCCTCCCTATTGTTTTGTTGTGCGTCCGGGAGTCCGCACCTTAGGGGTGGGGTTCTGTCACGCCCTGGTCTATATTTATTATGTTATCTTCATTTATTGGGTCAGGCCAGGGTGTGACATGGGTTTATTTGTAGTGTGTTTCGTCTTGGGGTTGTGTGGGGTGTATAGATTAGTCTATGGCTGCCTGAGGCGGTTCTCAATCAGAGTCAGGTGATTATCGTTGTCTCTGATTGGGAACCATATTTAGGTAGCCTGGGTTTCACTGGGTGATTGTTCCTGTCTCTGTGTTTGTTGCACCAGTCAGGGCTGTTTCGGTTTTCGACGTTTGTTGTTTTGTATTGTTCGTGTTTTCTTCATCATTAAAGATGTATCTAACGAACCACTCCGCATTTTGGTCCGATCCTTGTTGGAAGAAACCCGCTACAGTACCCACAAGCCTCAAAAGACTCGTCTGAAGGTAGCCCGGTACCAGTTAAAAAATGTATAGGGGTATACAGTGAGTGTACAAAACATTAGGAAAATCTGGTCTTTCCATGACCCAGAACCAAAAAGGTTTCTTCCAAGGGTTTTCCTATGGGGACATGCCTAATAACTCTTATGTTCTATCTTGTACCTTTTTTTCTAAGAGTGTACAATGAATACTGACCAAAGGAGCTAAAGTGAAGAAATGTCCATAAGCTTAGTAACCATTGGGATTAACAACTTATAGAACATGTGTGGAGCAAGGCAATCTACGTAAAATAACAATTTATGGATCACTAACAGAGGTAAACGATTTGAAATAAAAAAGACGTTGAGGAGAGAGAGAGAGAGCGAGCGTGAAAGAGAAAGAGTTGAGAGGTTTCTGATTGTATAAACACAATTCAACTCCAACACGTGTGCAATCCATCATTACTTATTCATGCGTTCTCTCTGTGTAGCACATTTCCCACCATATTGTACAGTGCAGAGGTACATGCTAAGTAGTGGTGGTTGAAGCAGACCATAACTACGTTCACTTATGCGTTATTAGATAACTTCAATTACAAAGCCTATTGTGAATGTTCTATCATGTCCACCACCCCCACACTAACAGGAAATTGAGCATTGCGTACCTTGTCCTCCAATGGCCGATAGGCCCTTGTCAAAAGTAGTGCACTATAAAAGGAATAGGGTGCCATTTAGGACACACACATGGACTCTCCTGACCCAGAACACTACTGTGAAGATAATGATGGCCATCACAGTCCTGGAAGGGAACATTTCCTTGACCATTTATCAACACCCACTTTTCTTTGTAGTCATTAATTGACATGACTCTCCTGCTTCTCTGCCCAGTGTGTAAGGTGGAAGTGGTACACAAGGGTCCCATTTGGCCCCATACTCTATTTATAGTGCACTACTTTTGACCAGGGCACAGAGTTCTGTTCAAAAGTAGTGCACTACAGTGCCTTCAGAAAGTATTCACACCTGTTGACTTTTTTCACATTTTGATGTGCTGCAAGGTGATATTAATTGTAATGTCAAAGTGTAAAAATGTAATCTGTAAAAAATGTATGAAAAATGAAACAATACAATTACAAGTATTCAACCCCTTGAGTCATTACATTTTAGAAGCACCTTTGGCAGTGATTACAGCTGTGAGTCTTTCTGGGTAAGTCTTTAGGAGCTTTGCACACCTTGATTGTGCAAAATTTGCACATTATTCTTCGTCAAGCCTTTTGAAGTTGGTTGTTGATCCTGGCTAGACAGCCATTATAACTCTTGCCATAGATTTTCAAACTGATTTAAGTGAAAACTGAAAATAAGCCACTCAGGAACATCCAATGTCAACTTGGTAAGCAACTCAAGCTGAAAGATGAATTAGTTTCTCTATGTCTGTTACAAAGCAGACTGAACCAGGTTTTCCTCTAGGATGTTGCCTGTGCTGAGTGGTACTCAGTGATGTGTTGTGTTGGATTTTCCCCAAACATAACACTGGAATTTGATTAGCCACATCTGTTGCAGTTTTACTTTGGTGCTTTATTGCAAACATGATGCATGTTTAGATTTTTTTAAATTCTGTACAGGCTTCCTTGTTTTCATTCTGTCAATTATGTTAGTTTGTGGAGTAACTACAATGTTGATGATCCATCCTCTGTCACGGTTGTCCTCCTCTTCATCTATGAGGAGAGGCGAGAAGGATCGGAGGACCAAAATGCCAAAACAACTTGCCAAAACAAAGGGATTTTATACTTATTGTCTCAAAACGGTTCAGCTTTTCATTTTTTATTAAGTTGTTCAAATTTCTAAACAAATTATTTCACCTTGACTTTATGGGGTATTTTGTGTAGACCAGTGACACAAGTCAATTTAATTATTTTTAAATTCAGGCAGTAACACGACAAAATGTGAAAAAGTCAAGGGCTGTGAATACTTTCTGAATCTACTGTATATATGGAATAAGGTGTCATTTGGAACAGCACCAATGACTCCAAGTAAAAAGGAGGCCAGACTCTTGCTGCTAAACTCCAGACTGCTGAGTAGTTTGGTGGTGAGAAATGGCATTCAATTTGTTCTCCCATCATGCTACTCGGCCAGTCATGTATGATCAACATCTTGCTGCCCAGTGACCCACGACGTGTACTTCACCGTTGAGGCCGAGGCAGCCTGAACAGCAGAGATATCACACATCCCACCCCAGACAACCCAGGGCACAATACAGCTTGTGCTTCTTACTTCACTGCACTCACATACTGTAAGCCTTATGCTTCCCTACCCTTTGATGCACTCACGTCTAGAAAGCAGTGTCGATTTTACTGTGCCGATGCCATTTCTGTACCTTGTACAGTGTCTCTCAGAAGCTGTAAACATTTTTACAAGACTTATGCATGTAAGAATCTTTGCTCTATTTGCAATTCAACCCACTGGAGCAAACCTTTCTGACACCTCAATGCTTTGAACAGGTTACAGTTCATTCAGAAAGTGTTTACACGCCTGGACTTATTCCACATTTTGTTGTGAATTGTTTTGAACCATTTACACACAGTATCCTATGATGACAAAGTGAAAACATGTTTTTAGAAATGTTTGTAAATGTATCTCAAAAGAAATACATAAATATGTAATTTACACAAGTATTCACACGCCTGAGTAAATACATGTTAGGATCACATTGTCAGTGATTACAGCTGTGTGTCTTTCTGGATGAGACTCTGAGAGCTATGCACACCTGAATTGTACAATATTGCAAATTATTATTTCATTTTTTTTAAAGCTCTGTCAAATTGGTTGTTGATCATTGCTAGACATCCATTTTCAAGTCTTGCCGTAGATTTCTAAGCCGATTTAAGTCAAAATTGTTACCAGGCCACAGGAACATGTCGTCTTGCTAAGTATCTCCAGTGTCTATGGTTTTATTTTCCTGCTGAAATGTGAATTTGTATCCCCGTGTCTGTTGGAAAGCAGACTGAACACGGTTTTTCTCTAGGATTTTGCCTATGCTTAGCTCTATTTAGTTTATTTTCACCCTAAAAGAAAATCCCTAGTCCTTGCAGATGACAAGCATACACATAATATGATGCAGCCATCACCATGCTTGAAAATATAAAGAGTGGTACTCAGTTGTGTGTTGTGTTAGATTTACCCCAAACATAATGATTTTTCAGGACAAAGTTATTTTCTTTGCCACCTTTTTTGCAGTTTTACTTTAGTGCCTTATTGCAAACCGGAAGCGTGGTTTGGAATATTTGTATTCTGTACAGGCACCTTTTTTATTTAGGTTAGTATTGTGGAGTAACTACAAAGTTGTTAATCCATCCTCAGTTTTTTATCACAGACATTAAGCTCTGTAACTGTTTTAAAGTCACCGTTGACCACGGTGAAATTGCTGAACAGTCTCCTTCCTCTCTGGCAACTGAGTTAGAGAGGATGCCTGTATATTTGTAGTGACTGGCGGTATTGATACACCATTCAAAGTGTAATGAACAACTTCAAAATGATCAAAGGGATGTTCAATGTTGGCTTTTTTTAATCTACCAATAAGTGCCTTCTTTGTGGTTGAACCTGTTTTTGAAATTCACTTCTCAAATGAGGGACCTTAATGATAATTCTAAACTGAGTGCACAACACACTAGGAACCCCTTCCTAATATTGACTTGCACCCCCTTTTGCCCTTAGAACAGCGTCATTCGTCGGGGTATCGACTCTACAAGCATTCCACAGGGATGCTGGCCCATGTTGACTCCAATGCTTCCCACAGTTGTGTCAAGTTGGCTTGATGTCCTTTCAGTTGTGTACTATTCTTGATACACAAGGGAAACCGTTGAGTGAAAACCCCAGCAGCATTGCCATTCTTGACAAACTCAAACTGGTGCGCCTTGCACCTACTATCATACCTTGTTCAAAGGCACTTACATTTTTTGTCATGCCCTTTCACACTCTTAATTGGACACATATACAGCCCATGTGTCAATTGTCTCAAGGCTACACTGATTGAAGTGGATTTAACAAGTGACACCAGTCAGGGATCATAGCCTTCACCTGGTCAGTCTGTCATGGAAAGAGCAGATATTCCTTATGATTTGTACACTCAGTGTATGTTTGGGGTATAGAGATGAGGTAGTCATTAAAAACTCATGTCAAACACTATTACTATCCACAGATAATTCCAACTTATGTGACTTGTTATGCAAATGTTTACTCCTGAACATACTTAGGCTTGCCATAAAGTGGTTGAATACTTGACCCAAGACATTTCAGCTTTGAATTGTGTTATTCATTTGTACAAATTTCAAAAAATGTAATTCCACCTTGAGTTTATGAGGTATTGTGTGGAGTTCAGTGACACAAAATGTCAATTTAAATTGCAAAATGTGAGAAAAGTCAAGGGGTGTGAATACTTTCTGAAGACAATGTGTTGACTTTCAGACTTGTAGTAGCTCCAAGCTTACGGCTCTGCTCAACGCCCATGTGCAGTGTGTACACAACCCACTGGCAGATGACTTGTCTCAGTCACATTGAAGCTTGATAAAAACAAAAAATGTACATATTGGATTTAGAGTTTTAGGCTAAAACTGATTCAGTGTGAATTAAATAAATACCATTAACATTTTGACATGCGGTGAGGGGAATAGAGAGCAGCAGGAGAGTCAGGGACTACATACTGTAAACTGTAGTAACACAAAGAAAGGCAGTGGAAATGGAGAGTGTACTGCACTGGAGAGAAGAAGCAAGACCAGGCCAAAATACATGCCAGTCATGTGTAAATTGTGTTGTTGTTGGCTTTTAGGGGTAAAATTGGAAAAGCAGAATACTGTTTGGAAAGTCACAGAGAGGAGACGATCTGTCTTCCACAGAGACCTTGTCTGTGAAAAGAAGATAGGGAGGGAAGGAACATGGCTTACAGATCTGAGAACAATACAGCAAAACCAAACTCAACCCAAAATATGCAGTAACTCTCTCACAAGAGGGATCAAGAAAACTTCAAACTACCAAGAAAGTCACCAATGGAAAAATACTTACAGTACAGTGTGAAATTGGAAACATCTGAGCTTTGGAGAGATAGAAAATAGCAACATACCCACTGGGCACAAAATGTTTTGAATCAATGTTTTTCAACTCAACTTTGTCAACTTATTGTGACATGGAAACGTGGAGAAAAAAATACTTAGGATTTGCAAAAAGTCATCAACCTAACAGTTCTTTTGAGGGTTAAATTTCCACCACTGGGTTATTTCATCATGGTAACCAATTTTTAAAACAGACAAACTGTCACACCCTGATCTGGTTCACCTGTCCTTGTGCTTGTCTCCACCCCCCTCCAGGTGTTGCCCATCTCCCCTACTTATCCCCTGCGTTTTTTCTGTCTGTCTGTCTGTGCCAGTTTGCCTTGTTTGCCAAGTCAACCAACGATTTTCTCTCAGCTCCTGCTTGTCCCAGTCTCTATTTTACTCATCCTCCTGGTCTTGACCGTTGCCTGTCCTGACTCTGAGCCCGCCTGTCTGACCACTCTGCCTGCCCCTGACCTCGAACCTGCCTGCTGCCCTGTACCGTTTGAACTCTGCTCTGGCTATGAACACTTACCTGTCCCCAACCTGCCTTTTGTCTATCCCTTGGATTATAATAAATACCAGAGCTCAAACCATCTGCCTCCTGTGTCTGCATCTGGGTCTCGCCTTGTGTCGTTATACAAACCTTGTGTAACATATGAAGTTGCACCAGATCTTCAACTATCAGAAAAAAAACAATAGGTGGCCTAAGCAACAACAAAAAAAGACATTTAAAATATTACAAGTATTATAAAGTATACATAAATATAAAAAAATGCAAATAATATACTTCAAATTTCTTAAGTATACTATACATATAATATCATTACACTTCAACACATTTATTAAAATGTACTTTAAATTCATTGTTTTTTATTTTTTAAGTATACTATGTTCACTATCATTAAACTTAAACACATTAAACTCATTAAAGCTTTACTTCAAACGCTTTAATTATAATTTAGTATCTTCATCAAATACAATTATAGTTGTTTTTTAAGCATATATTTATTTTAGGAAACTGCTTGTGAGTGATCAAGTACACTATAAGTATACAGTGCCTTGCAAAAGTATTCATCCCCTTTTGTATTTAAAATATATATATATTATTTTACAAATTAGGATTCAAATTGATTTTATTGTCATTTGTTGTGAACAATGAACTCAATACTCAAAGTGGGAAAAAATAAAACTAATTAATAGATTAATACGCTTCATAAATATTCGATAACTTAACTATAGTCACTGCAGCCTCTGTTTAGGCAAGCCTACGGGAGTAAAATTTGGCTTTAAAAAAATCACAGCATAAGTTACATGGACTCTGTGTGAAATAACAGGGCTTGACATGATTTTTTATGACTCGACCTTCCTCTGTCCCCCATACATACAACATCTGTAAGGTCCCTCAAGTATTGAATTTAAAGCACAGATTCAACTAAAAAAGACCAGGGAGCCTTTCAAAAGCCTGATTGGTAGATTGGTAACAATATCAAATCAGACAATAAATAACTCTTTAAGCATGATCAAGTTAATAATTATTCTGTGGATTATGTATTAAACCTCCCAGACATATCAAAGATGCTGTCGTCCTTCTACACTGAGCTGCAGGACAGGAATGAAACTGCTCAGGGATGTTACCATGAGGCCAAAACAGTTACATAGTTCAATGGCATTGATGGGAGAAAACTGAAGATGGATCAACAACATTGTAGTGACTCTACAATAATGATTTAAATGACAGAGTGAAAATAATAATAAGAATATAGAGAATAAAAATATTCCAAAACATACATCTTGTACCGAACAAGGCACTAAAGAAATACTGCAAAACACCTTATGTTTGGGGCAAATCCAACACAACACATTACTGAGTAACTGCTGATTTATTTTCAAGCATGGTGGTAACTGCATCATGGCATAGGTATGCTTGACATCGGCAAATACTGGGGAGTGTTTCCAGATAAAAAGAAAAGGAATTTGGCTAAGCACAGGCAAAATCATAGAGGAAATCCTGCTTCAGTCTGCTTTACAACAGACACTGGGAGAGGAATTCACCTTTCAGCAGAACAATAATCTACAACACAAGGCCAAATCTACATTCGAATTGCTTATCAAAAAGACAGTGTATGTTCCTGAGTGGCCGAGTTACAGTTTTGACTTATATCTGCTTGAAAATCTATGGCAAGATTTGAACAATTGCTGTGTAGCCATGAGCACTAAGTTTACATGAATTATGACAAGAATAAATGGCTAATATTCCACAATCCAGGTGCGTAAAGGTCTTAGAGACTAACCCAAGTAGACTCACTGCTGTAATCGCTGCCAACTGTGTTTCTAGCTTGCATTGACTCAGGGAGCTCAATATTTATGCAACTATATTTAAGTTGTTTGATTTTTATAAATCTTTTCAAAAACATTTATATAAATCTTTCACTTTGACATGAGTATTTTGTGTAGATTGTTGACAAAAAGTTACAATTAAACGAATTTTAATCCCACTATGTAACAACAAAATTTGAATAAATTCACATATTATGAATATTTTTGCAAGGCACTGTAGTTTTAGTGCCAATAACACGTTTTTAAGTACTTTCTGAATTTATGTTCCGAAGAGTGCACAGGAAGTTGACAACCATAATGATTAAGGAACATGATTCCTGAAAGTATAGTTTTTCATATCTCAAGAAAATATACTTTATTTTACTTTCAAAAAACTATTTTTCACTTAAATGCCCACAAAATATATTGATAGCATACTTTCAAAAATGCACATGCACAACATTTTTGCATATTCCCAGCATCATTTTCTGGAGTTAAATGTTAAACTTAATAATGTTAAACTCAATAATGTTGTAATTTTAGTTACACATTACATATTACACATTTTATAGAAATGTAATGTGAACAACTAAAGTGTGAATAACCAATGGTGCACAGTTTTTAAGTGTTACTTATTAATTGCTGCTCCTGTCACAACTCTTTGGGATAGGAGGCAGCATTTTCACTTTTGGATAAATAGCATGCCCAATTTCAACTTCCTCCTACTCATGCCAAGAATACAATATATGCATATTATTTGGATATTTGGATAGAAAACACTCTGAAGTTTCGAAAACTGTTTGAATCATGTCTGTGAGTCTCACTAGCACTGACAGCTGGTGCTTAAAGCTAGTGAGGGAGATATGAGTCTACAGCTTCAGTGATTTTTGCAGTTCCATCCAGTCATTGGCAGAAGAGAACTGGAAGGAAAGGCGGCCAAAGGAGGAATTGGCTTTGGGGGTGACTAGTGAGATATACCTGCTGGAGCGCATGCTACGGGTGGGTGCTGCTATGGTGACCAGTGAGCTGAGAAACAGCAGGGCTTTACCTAGCAGAGACTTGGTGTCATGCCTTGGTCTTAGTATTTTGTGTTTTAGTTAAGTAGTTGGTCAGGCCAGGGTGTGACGTTTACAGGTAACGTTGCGCAAATTGGAAGATGTTTTTTTCTGGATCAAACGCGCCAAATAAATTGACATTTTGGATATATATGGACGGAATTAATCGAACAAAAGGACCATTTGTGATCTTTATGGGACATATTGGAGTGCCAACAAAAGGAGCTCGTCAAAGGTGAGGCATGATTTATATTTTATTTCTGCGTTTTGTGTAGCGCCTGCAGGATTGAAATTTTATTTATCTCTTTGTTTACTGTTGTGCTATCATCAGATAATAGCATCTTATGCTTTCGTTGAAAAGCCTTTTTGAAATCTGACATGTCGGCTGGAGTCACAACCAGTGTAGCTTTAATTTGGTATCTTACATGTGTGATTTAATGAAAGTTTGAATTTTATAGTATTTTATTTGAATCTGGCGCTCTGCATTTTCCCTGAAAATTAGCCAAGTGGGACATTTGCGTCCCGCCTATCCCAGATAGGTTTAACATTGGCTGAGAAGATGTCTTGGTCAATCAGGGTAACCTTGTTGTTGAGTAGAAATGTATTTGTACTATTCTTGAAACAAATTCATTCGGACCCTTTGACTTTTCCACATTTTGTAAATAAGTTACATGCTTATTCTAAAATGTATTAAAATAATTCCTTCCCTCAGTCTTCACACAATACCCTATAATGATAAAGAAAAAACTTTTGGAAATGTTTTCCAATTTATTACAAATCAAAAACAGAAATACCTTATTGACATAAGTATTCAGACCCTTTGCTATAAGACGCAAAATTGATCTCAGGTGCATCCTGTTTACATTGATCGTCCTTGAGATGTTTCTATAACTTGATTGGAGTCCACCTGTGGTAAATTGAATTGATTGGACATGATTTGTAAAGGCAACTGCCTGTATATATAAGGACCCACAGTTGTCAGAGCAAAAACCAAGCCATGAGGTTGAAGGAATTGTTAATAGAGCCCACGAGACAGGATTGTGTCGAGGCACAGATCTGGGAAGGGTACCAAAAAATGTCTGCAGCATTTACGGTCCCCAAGAACACAGTGGCCTCCATCATCCTTAAATGGACAAAGTTTGGAACCTCCAAGAATCTTCCTAGAGCTGGATGCCCATCCAAACTGAGCACTCCACCAAGCATGCCTTTATGGTAATAGGCACATGACAGCCCACTTGAAGTTTACCACAAGGCACCTAAAGACTCTCAGACCATGAGAAACAAGATTCGCTGGTCTGATGGAACCAATATTGAAGTCTTTGGCCAGAATGCCAAGCGTCACATCAAGTCTAGAGGAAACCTGCCACCATCCAATGAAGCATGGTGGTGTCAGAATCATGCTGTGGGGATGTTTTTCAGCTGCAGGAACTGGGAGACTGGTCAGGATTGTGGGAAAGATGAACAAAGAAAAGTACAGAGAGATCCTTGATTAAAACCTGCTCCAGAGCGCTAACTACCTCAGACTGGGGTGAAGGTTCACCTTCCAAACAGTACAATGACCCTAAGCACACAGCCAAGAGAACGCAGGAGTGGTTTTGGGACAAATCTCCGAATTTCCTTGAGTGGCCCAGCCAGAGCCCGGACTTAAACCCAATCAAACATCTCTGGAGAGACCTGAAAATAGCTGTGCAGCGACACGCCCCATGCAACCTGACAAAGCTTGAGAGGATCTGTAGAAAATACTGGGAGAAACACCGCAAATACAAGTGTGCCAAGCTTGTAGAGTCATACCCAAGAAGACTCAAGGCTGTAATCACTACCAAAGGTGCTTCAACAAAGTAATGAGTAAAGGGTCTGAAAATGTACAGTTGAAGTCAGAAGTTTACATACACTTAGGTTGGAGTCATTAAAACCTGATTTTCAACCACTCCACAAATTTATTGTTTACAAACTTTAGTTTTGGCATGTCAAGAAGGATATCTACTTTGTGCATGACACAAGTAATGTTTACAACAATTGTATACACACATTATACAATCCCAGAACAACAGCAAAGGACCTTGTGACGATGCTGGAGGAAACGGGTCCAAAAGTATCTATATCCACAGTAAAACGCGTCCTATATCGACATAACCTGAAAGGTCGCTCAGCAAGGAAGAAGCCACTGCTCCAAAACCGCCATAAAAAAGCTAGACTATGGTTTGCAACTGCACATGGGAACAAAGATTGCACTTTTTGGAGAAATGTCCTCTGGTCTGATGAAACAAAAATAGATCTGTTTGGCCATAATGACCATCGTTATGTTTGGAGGAAAAGGGGGAGGCTTGCAAGCAGAAGACCACCTTCCCAACCGTGAAGCACGGGGGTGGCAGCATCATGTTGTGGGGGTGCTTTGCTGCAGAAGGGACTGGTGCACTTCACAAAATAGATGTCATCATTCGGGAGGAAAATTATGTGGATATATTGAAGCAACATCTCAAGACATCAGTCAGCAAGTTAAAACTTGGTCGCAAATGGGTCTTTCAAGTGGACAATAACCCCAGGCATACTTCCAAAGTTGTGGCATAATGTCTTAAGAACAACAAGTAAAGGTATTGGAGTGGCCATCACAAACCTCTGACCTCAATCCTATAGAAAATTTATGGGCAGAACTGAAAAAGTGTGTGAGAGCAAGACGGCTTACAAACCTGACTCAGTTACACCAACTCTGTCAGGGGGAATGGGCCGAAATTCACCCAACTTATTGTGGGAAGCTTGTGGAAGGCTAGCCGAAATGTTTGACCCATCTAAACAATTTAAAGGCAATTCAACCAAATACTAATTGAGTGTATGTCAACTTCTGACCCACTGGGAATGTGATGAAAAAAATCAAAGCTGAAATGAATCATTCGCTCTACTATTATTCTGACATTTTACATAAAATAAAAAGGTGATCCTAACTGACCAAAGACAGGGAATGTTTAAAAGGATTAAATGTCAGGAATTGTAAAAAAAAAAGAAGAAGAAAAAAAGAGTTTAAATGTATTTGGCTAAGGTGTATGTAAACTTCTGACATCAACTGTAATTAAATGTTGATATTTAATTTGTTTATTTTTTAATACATTTGCAAAAACTTCTAAAACTGTTTTTACTTTGTCATAATGCTGTATTGTGTGTAGATTGAGGGATTAAAACATTTTTTGAAAATAATGCTGTAACTTAACAAAATGTGGAAAAAGTCAAGGGGTCTGAATACCTTCCGAATGTTACTGTAAATACACTTTATTGTAAAGTAAATGCAGAATTTTTAATTCACATACGATTTTAGTATATTTAAAATGAATGACAAATACACAATATATACAAAATAATGTGGACACCCCTTCAAATGAGTGGATTCAGCCATTTCAGCCACACCCGTTGATGGCATGTATATAAAATAGAGCACACATACATGCAGTCTCCATAGACAAACATTGGAAATAGAATGGCCTTACTGAAGAGCTCAGTGACTTTAAATGTGCACCCTCATAGAATGCCAACTTTCCAAAAAGTTAGTCACATTTCTTCCCTACTAGAGCGGCCCCAGTAAGTGCTGTTATTGTGAAGTGGAAACGGCTCAGATGCAACAGCGGCTCAGCCACAAAGTGGTAGGCCACACAAACTCACAGATCAAGACCGCCGAGTGTTGACGCACATAAAAATAATCTGTCCTCAGTTGCAACACTCCCTACCGAGTTTCAAACTGCCTCTGGAAGTCTTAGTGTTGTCTGGTTTGGTTGTTAGTCTGCAGGGGGAGGCAGGACAACCTCAGAGCGAACAGACACCCCGGAAAGCCCATGACCCGAAGGTCAACGGAGGCCCTGCCTTATGTTCTGCTCGCTCCATACGTAAGTTGGTATCTTTATAGGTGTTCCTTTCTCAGCACCATGGTTGTGGTGGTGTTCTCCATGTCTGGTCTGGTCTCTCCTTCTGTTGAACTGCTCCAAATGGTTGGCGGTCGGCTGGTCCTGGTCTGAATGGTGGTGGCCTGAAAAGGGCAGATGGCAAAAAATAAACCTGCCAGCAGGCCAGGGGTAGCGTGAGTAAAGGCTACTGGGGGCCTCAAGCCACTGTTAAGCTACTGTATTCAAGCCACTGTTATTTCCAATGACCCCTCGTCTATCGAAATAAAATCAAATAAGTAAATTGCGTAAGACAGAGTAACAGTATTTATTCAACCTTAAAATTACTAACAATTACTAACATATCCGTGGCCTCATTTTCAACAATAAATGTGTTCTTACGTAACCATAGAAAGCATGCATGTTCAAGATAGCAAAGGAGCAAGATTAAGAAATAAATACAGTATGGGGATGAGGTAGTTGGATGGGCTATATACAGATGGGCTATATACAGTTGCAGTGATCTGTGAGCTGCTCTGACAGCTGGTGCTTAAAGCTAGTGAGGGAGATATGAGTCTACAGCTTCAGTGATTTTTGCAGTTCCATCCAGTCATTGGCAGAAGAGAACTGGAAGGAAAGGCGGCCAAAGGAGGAATTGGCTTTGGGGGTGACTAGTGAGATATACCTGCTGGAGCGCATGCTACGGGTGGGTGCTGCTATGGTGACCAGTGAGCTGAGAAACAGCAGGGCTTTACCTAGCAGAGACTTGGTGTCACGCCTTGGTCTTAGTATTTTGTGTTTTAGTTAAGTAGTTGGTCAGGCCAGGGTGTGACGTTTACAGGTAACGTTGCGCAAATTGTGTTGTCGTATTGGGGTTGTTGTAGGCATTGGGATTGTGGTTGATTAGGGGTGTGTTTAGTTTAGGTTTGGCTACCTGAGGCGGTTCTCAATCAGAGTCAGGTGATTCTTGTTGTCTCTGATGGGGAACCGTATTTAGGTAGCCTGGGTTTCACTATGTATTTCGTGGGTGATTGTTCCGGTCTCTGTGTAGTTTCACCAGATAGGCTGTACTTAGGTTTCACATTCCGTTTGTTGTTTTTTGTATTTATTAGTTATTTCATGTATCGTTCTGTTTTTCTTCATTAAAAAACATGAGTAACCAACACGCTGCATTTCGGTCCGACTTTCTTGCGACAAACGAAGAACGCCGTTACAGAATCACCCACCACACACGGACCGAGCAGCGTGTTAACAGGCAGGAGCCACAGGAGAGGCAATAGAAGCAGCTTCAGTGGGAGAGGCTGCACCACTTGGAGAATTGGACATGGGAGGAAGAACTGGACGGAAAAGGACCCTGGGCTCAGCCTGGGGAATATCGCCGCCCCAAGGAGGAACTAGAGGCGGCTAAAGCGGAGAGCCGCTGGTATGAGGAGGCAGCACGGCGACGTGGATGGAAGCCCAGGAATCAGCCCCAAAAATTTCTTGGGGGGGGGCTTTCAGGTAGTATGGCAACGCCAGGTAGGAGACCTGCGCAAACTCCCTGTGCTTACCGGGGGGCTAGAGAGACCGGGCAGGCACCGTGTTATGCAGTGGTGCGCACGGTGTCCCCAGTGCGGGTGCATAGCCCGGTGCGGTATATTTCAGCTCCGCGTATCGGCTAGATTGAGCGTCGAGCCAAATGCCATGAAGCCGGCTCTACGCATCTGGTCCCCAGTGCGTCTCCTTGGGCCGGCTTACATGGCACCAGCCTTGCGCCCGGTTCGCCTACATAGCCCAGTGCGGGCAATTCCACCTCGCCGCACTGGCAGGGCGACCGAGAGTATTCAACCGGGTAAGGTTGGGCAGGCTCGGTGCTCAAGAGCTCCAGTGCGCCTGCATGGTCCGGTCTATCCAGTACCACCTCCACACCCCAGCCCTCCGGTAGCAGCTCCCCGCACCAGGCTTCCTGTGCGTGTCCTCTGCCCAATACCACCAGTGCCAGCACCACGCATCAGGCCTGCAGTGCGCCTCGCCTCTCCTGCGCTGTCGGAGCCTTTCTCCTCTCCTGCGCTGTCGGAGTCTCCCGCCTGTTCAGCGCTTCTAGAGCCTTCCTCCTCTACAGCGCTGTCGGAGCCTCCTGCCTGTTCGGAGCAGCCTGAACTGCCAGTCTGCATGGAGCAGCCAGAGCTGCCAGTCTGCATGGAGCAGCTAGAGCTGCCAGTCTGCATGGAGCTGCCAGTCTGCAAGGAGCTGCCAGTCTGCATGGAGCTGCCAGTCTGCAAGGAGCTGCCAGTCTGCATGGAGCAGCCAGAGCTGCCAGTCTGCATGGAGCAGCTAGAGCTGCCAGTCTGCATGGAGCAGCAAGAGCTGTCAGTCTGCTTGGAGCAGCCAGAGCTGCCAGTCTGCATGGAGCTGCCAGTCTGCATGGAGCTGCCAGTCTGCAGGGAGCTGCAAGTCTGCAAGGAGCTGCCAGTCTGCAAGGAGTTGCCAGTCTGCATGGAGCTGCCAGTCTGCATGGAGCTGCCAGTCTGCATGGAGTTGCCAGTCTGCAAGGAGCTGCCAGTCTGCAAGGAGCTGCCAGTCGCTGCATTTCGGTCCGACTTTCTTGCGACAAACGAAGAACGCCGTTACACTTGGAGCCAGTGGGTTTGGCAATGAGTATGAAACGAGGGCCAGCCAACGACAGCCCAGTGGGTAGCTGCCCTTGTAAAAATACTTAAAATATGAAGTTCGGAACCATCTGTGCTTTGGAGAGATAGAAAATAGCATAACATAGATGCCCTTGCCTGGGTATCTTAACTGTACCCTTGTCCCAAAATAAAACCCGATAGGCAGGTCAGGGGGTCCGATGACAAGCTGCCAGAACAAGCAGACAGTAAAACAGGCCTCGGGAACCTCAAAGGGCAAAAACTAATGAGAACAAGGTAGGCAAGATGAAGAAGGAGGGAACAACCGCAAGGTAACGTCAGACCACGTGCTCTGCTTTAATACCTTTTAAAGAGGAAAAGAGATACATATATAATGTTCCTGACATGAGAGTATATGAGGGAGGAGAAAAAAACAGCACCTACTTTAAATTGTGCTTTAATTTCTGCTGGTACAGTGGAACGGCTACAGATGATATGCTCATCAAACAAACCAGGAATTGAAAAGAGAAAAATGCATCATGTAATTATTGTGTACATTGAAGGACTTTTAAAAAATGAAATTACGAAGGGGGAAAACATAATAATAAAGGAATTTGAAACTCAACAGTAATTCAAATACATTCTTATCATTAGTCCATTGTGCTGCCTGTGTAGCTTTCTGAGAGAAGCCTCCAAGGTTTTGTTAGAGGGGAGAACTAACTTGATCAAATTGCCACAAAGGTAAGTAACATAACTATATTGAGTATGACAATAAAAATAGACAGGCATTTTCAACCTCAGTTTGAGATAATGATTAGTGGACGGTGGAAAACTAAATCTGAATATTCTGTCATTCTCTAGCCTGATGGATCCAGATGTAATGCTACATTTACTATTTATCCAAGTTCATTCTGAATTTACCAGGCTAGTATTTCTCAACGTATGAATTATAAACCTGAATAGTCCCACTAAACTGCTTCACTGCCCTGATAGAGAGAGGGAGAGAGAGAGAGCTCTCTTGCCATATGATGCATGTCCATCCATGAACACAGACTTTAATGGTCAGCTGCTGAACACCAGATGTCCAGGGCTCTGGCAAGCTCTTTCTTGATCTTTCTCTCTCTCTTTCTCTCTCAACCCCCCCATTGTGTCAAATCTCCACTGAAATTTTGGCTATGATGAATGTTATGTTCATCAAGGCCTATTTAATGCATTGTTAACCCTCAATTGGGTTTCATTTTAGCAGTGTCAAGATGGGTGTGCATCAGCCATTAATACAGAAGAAATTGGTATAGCTAATCGCATATACATGTAAGGTTTGGACAAATAATACGCTAGTCATGGCTACACGCTCTGTGCAAGCACATCATGTATTCTGGATGCATACTTCATATTTCCACAACTCATTGACAGCAGTGGCATACCATACTATACACTCAATGTGTATGAGCACTTTTACCAAAATATTGGTTCTGTGACATTTCCAGGAGTTTAATTGTATTATTTCTCTCCAGGTTGAAGTCTGCCATTAATCAGGACCTATATCATACAGATTATGATAAATTGTTTTTTAATATTATCTTTGATAACGGGTCTCCTTGTTCCAAATGAGTATTTCCCTTCATTGCATGAAAAGCCAACTTGCGTTTCACAAGATATTTGAATGGCTTCAGTGGCCAAAACGGTTCGCCTTTTTAAATTTGATCTTCGGGGAAAATGTTCAGGGAATTGGACATCGCTCTTCTTTCTTTTAAAACTAAAGAATTGCAGGTTCGTTATAAGTACTGTGAAGGTTTTCTTCCAATAGGCAGAAAATGTACAATTTCCCCCTTCGACCATTACTCAGTCAGTAGTGTGGTGCAGGGCTGATTTAAAGTGGAAACACTATAGGGATTTATATGATAAATGAGCCATGTGAGAGAGACCCACAGCGGATAATGGGAGGAATGGGTGCAGTTAACGAACAGTTAGAAAACAAATTTTCCTCTCGTCTCAAAACCAGGAGTTGACAACAACAGCATGAGCAGGTAGAATGACAGGTAATATCCGGCAGGTGTTTGTCAATGTGACAGCAACCGCAGCAGAGACACTGTATAGGACCTATTTCTGCCTGTATGCTGTCACTTCCTGCCTGCATTGCATGAACAATGGATCAATGTGGAAGAAAATATTTTTTTTTTCATTGATTTGTGTCTGTACAAAGAATTCAATATTTTGTTGTGTTACATATATCTGATCTTAATATGACCCATTTCATCACAGGAAGAAAATAATCCTGCAGCAGGAGAATTTGAATGTCTATTTAACATTTAGAATCAACACCAGGGGGCAGCTGGAAGAGGTGTTTGTAGGCTATACAATAATATAGACTGCAGGTCCACTGGGCGTCAGATCATGTAGCCAATGTAGCCTACAGTACCTTGCAAAACTATTCATCCCCCTTGGCGTTTTTCCTATATCGTTACATTACAACCTGTGATTTGGATTTCATGTAATGGACATACACAACATAGTCAGAATTGGTGGAATGAAATGAAAAAAATAACGTGTTTCAAAAAATGTTAAACATTTTTGTACAGAAAGGCGGTGCGTGTGGATTCACCCCCTTTGCTATGAAGCCCGTAAATAACATCTGGTGCAACCAATTACCTTCAGAAGTCACATAATTAGTTAAATACAGTCCACCTGTATGCAATCGAAGTGTCACATAATCTGTCACATGATCTCAGTATATATACACACCTGTTCTGAATGGCCCAAGTCTGCAACACCAGTAAGCGAGGCACACCACAAAGCAAGCGACATGATGAAGACCAAGGAGCTCTCCAAACAGGTCAGGGACAAAGTTGTGGAGAAGTCCAGATCAGGGTTGGGCTATAAAAAAATATCAGAAACTTTGAACATCCCACAGAGCACCATTCAATTCATTATTAAAAATGGAAAGAATATGGCACCACAACAAACCTTCCAAGAGAGGGCTGCCCACCAAAACTCATGGACCAGACAAGGGGGGAATAAATCATAGAGCCAACAAAAAAAACAAGACAACCCTGAAGGAGGACCCTGAAGGAGCTGCAAAGCTCCACAGCGGAGTTTGGAGTATCTGTCCACTTTAAGCCATACACTCCACAGAGCTGGACTTTACAGAAGAGTGGCCAGAAAAAAGCCATTGCTTAAATAAAAATTAAGCAAACACATCTGGTGTTTGCCAAAAGGCATGTGGGAGACACCCCAAACATATGGTAGAAGATAGAAGGTGTAGGAAGCTGCTTATGGTAAAGAAATTAACATTAAATTATTTGGCAACAGCTCTGGTGGACATTCCTGCAGTCATAATGCCAGTTGCACACTCCCTGAAAACTTGAGACATCTGTGGCATTGCGTTGTGTGACAAAACTGCAGATTTTATTGTGGCCTTTTATTGTCTCCAGCCCAAGGTGCAGCTGTGTAATGATCATGCTGTTCAATCAGCTTCTTGATATGTTCCCTGTCAGCTGGATGGATTATCTTTGCAGAAGAGAAATTCTGACAAACAGAGATGTAAACAAATTTGAGTACATAAGCGTTTGTGCAAATGGTAACATTTTCTGGGATCTTTTGTTCAGCTCATGAAACATGGGACCAACACTTTATATGTTGTGTTTATATTTTTGTTCAGTGTATATCATCTCTGTCGGATAGAAACCTTCTAACCAAACTCTTTAAAGGGATATTTTGTTGTTTTAGCATGTCAGACCTCATGTTCCACTTACTTTTTTTTGTGTTGAAGCATCATTCAGACTGTTGTTTTAGTCTTTGTTCCATTTCTGAGATTTCTTTGGCTGGCTTAATATTTAGAGCTACTTTTTTCAACATTTTGTTAAAAATTGCGCAACATTTCAACGTCCTGCTACTCATGCCAGGAATATAGTATATGCATATGATTAGTATGTGTGGATAGAAAACACTCTGTGTCACGACTTCCGCCGAGGTTGGCTCTCCTGCCTGTTCGGGCGGTGTTCGGCAGTCGTCGTCACCGTCCTACTAGCCACTACCGATCTCTTTTTGTGTATCTGTTGGTTTTGTCTGATTGGTTTCACCTGTGTGTTGTTTAGTTAATTAGTGTCTGTATATGTAGTAGGTTGTCCCGCCCTTGTTTTGTGCGGGATTGTTATTTGTGTATTCATGTCAGTCGGTGTATCTTGTGTTAATATTCTCCGGTCTGTCTTTATCCTGTGTTGGATTGTTCACCCTGTGTGTGTTGGGTTGACCGTGTTTCTTGTTCGACGGAGAATAAACTGTAATATCGCTATCTGCTCTCTGCGCCTGATTCCACCCATCTTGTTTAGACGTGACACTCTGAAGTTTCTAAAACTGGTTTAATGGTGTCTGTGACTATAACAGAACGTGTTTCGTGGTCAAAATCCCAAGGAAACCTGATCACAAAATTGACGAAGAAAAAATCAATCCGCCAGTCTCTGTATTGTCTATTGCAAGGTATAATAGATAGCGACCGGCTTACAGTTCCTACAGCTTCCACACAATGTCGCAAGTGTTGTGATTTCTATGCAGGTAAATCCTTGGTCATATGAATAATAGGCACATCCTGTGGTATAGTCTCCCGGAGGAAGTGATGAAAGGGGGAAACTGGAGTACGATTTCCAAACTTTCTCCTATTGAATACAGATCGCTCCGTGATCAATTTCATCGTTTATTAACGTTTACTAATACCTAAAGTTGAATTACAGAAGTAGTTTGAAGTGTTTTGTCAAAGTTTATAGGCAACTTTTTTAATTAAAAAAAATAACGTTGCGTTTAGAAACAGTGTTTTTCCCTGGATCACACAGTCTTCATAAATGGACATTTTTGGTATACAAGGACCGATTTAATCGAAAAAAAGCCCCAATTGTGATGCTTATGGGACATATAGGAGTGCCAACAAAGAAGCTCGTCGTTAATGAATGTTTTACATTTTACATTTTATTTCTGCGTTTTGTGTAGCGCCGGCTACGCTAATTCTTTTGTTTACGTCCCCTTCAGGTATTTCGGGGTGTTGTGTGCTATCAGATAATAGCTTCTCATGCTTTCGCCGAAAAGCATTTTAAAAATCTGACTTTTTGGCTAGATTCACAACGAGTGTAGCTTCAATTGAGTACCCTGCATGTGTGTTTTAATGAACGTTTGAGTTTTAATGAGTGCTATTAGCATTTGGCGTAGCGCATTTGCATTTATTGTTGGCAAGGTGGGACGCTAGTGTGTCGGGTGGGCCAGAGAGGTTAAATGCTTGCATGAGCCATATAGTGGTAGTGGCCAGACCCACCCAAAAACTTGCTTCAAAAAGTCTCCACATAAAATTCTAAAGACCATTATGTTTTCGGGGGGGGTCAGATTATTTTTTCCAATATTGTTTCTTTCTGCAAACATCACATTTGTGTTGTAGAAGAAAACAGACCAGCTACATCAGCCGAAGAATGCTGCCAGTGTTTCTCCGATCATGTGAGCAACAAGTGTGACACCCGGAGTTGGCGTATCCTCTCTAGATGTCACTAGCTAGGACAAGGATAAGGTTACGGGTAGCCCGTCGAGGATTTAGCTACATAGGCCATTGGACTACTAAAGTAGTA
This sequence comes from Oncorhynchus masou masou, assembly GCF_036934945.1. Taxonomy (NCBI): domain Eukaryota; kingdom Metazoa; phylum Chordata; class Actinopteri; order Salmoniformes; family Salmonidae; genus Oncorhynchus; species Oncorhynchus masou. Next base: position 39,724,613 of record NC_088241.1, on the reverse strand, counting down.
GTGTAGAACACGTTTATATGTTCATTCACTTGTTCAAAACTGTATTTTCTATAAGATGTATGTGTGTTTACTTTATTACAAATGTATTGTCTACAATTCATACTTGCACACTGTTGTCTTTATTTGGGAACGTGTTTATGTGTTATAGAAACAAGCCTTCTTTATTTGGGAATATGTTGAAGAACATTAACTTTATGTTGTTCACATACTCATAGACAGGTTTACACCTTCTATTTACATGGTTATAGCCTTAGACATGTTGGGTAATTTCGTGTTGTCTTTATACATTCTTGAGAATCAAGTGGTTCAGAGAAGGAAGTGCAGGTCCTCAGACTCCTTGAAGGATTCTTTCTATGGATGACATCAACGACGCAAGACGGCAACGGACGTGGTCACTTTTTCCAGTTGAACTTAGGGACATGGAAAAAACGTTTCCTGGGTTGATAAAGGCTGGGAAACCTGCATGATCTGTCACGCAGACTGTTGTGCTGTGACCGACATGATCAGTGTCTTCGGCAGACAAATTTAGTTATTTAAGTGTCTGCATTATCAAGTCCCAGCAGAAGAGCACATACATTCAATTTGCCTTTCATTTTCCTCAGATTTTTCACATTTACAACATCAGTTCCACATGACTCTCTCCCTGGGCGCTGCCACTGGTCGCTGGTCTACCGGATCACCTGTTGCTATTTCTTTAATGGATGCTTCTCTAAAGTCAAACATTTAAGGTGTGGTGTACAGCAGGCTAGCTCTCTAGGCCCTCCTATTATTACCAATGACCTGCCACTGACATTAAACAAAGCATGTTTGTCCATGTATGATGATGATTTAACCATATACAAATCAGCAACCACAGCTAATTAAGTCACTGAAACCCTTAATTACCAGAGTTGCAGGCTGTTTTGGAATGGATGGCCAGTAATAAACTGGTCCTGAACATCTCTAAATCGTGCATTGTATTTGATACAAGTAATTCTAGTCCTCAGCTGAATCTGGTAATGAATGGTGTGGCTGTTGAACAAGTTGATGAGACTAAATTACTTGACATTATATCAGATTGTAATGATGTATTGATGTATTGATGTATTGATATGTAGGCTACGTGTGCCTTTATTCTTTTTTTCCCTTGAGCTGTTCTTGTCTATTAACGTTCTGTATAATGTCATGTTTCATGGTTTGTGTGGACTCCAATACGAGTAGCTGCTGCTTTTGCAACAGCTAATGGGGATCCTAATATAATACCAAAAATACACCACGCTATCTCGGTTTCTATCTGTATGCTTCCTAACAAACAACCTGCAGATTTGCTCCAGTAATGCAGTCGACGAGCGGTCATGGCATTTTGTCAAGGTCTGGAAATGTTCCATAAGTCCACAAAGCAACTCCTTGTTTCTCCCAATAGTGGCTCCTTGGGAGGAGATGGTGTTGTGGAGCTGGTCCAAGTCTGATGGGTCTGTCATGGGTCTATCACGGCTCAGGATAAGACCCAGATGCAGACAGTTTGAATAACAGATGTTTATTTAAAAAAACAGGGGGGCAGGCAAACGACAGGTGAAGGGCAGGCAGAGGTTGATTGTCCAGGGCAGAGTACATAAGGTACATAGTGGCAGGCAGATAGTCAGTAATCAAGGGCAGTGTTAAAACCTGTTGTGACTAGGGGGCAGTATTTTCATTTTTGGAAAAAAAACGTTCCCGTAGTAAACGGGATATTTTGTCAGGTAAAGATGCTAGAATATGCATATAATTGACAGCTTAGGATAGAAAACACTCTAAAGTTTCCAAAACTGTAAAAATATTGTCTGTGAGTATAACAGAACTGATGTTGCAGGCGAAAGCCTAAGACAAATCCAATCCGGAAGTGCCCCATGTTTTGAAAGCGCTGCGTTCCAATGAGTCCCTATTGAGCAGTGAATGGGCTATCAACCAGATTACTCTTTCTCCGTATTCCCCAAGGTGTCTACAGCATTGTGACGTGGTTTTGCGCATTTATGTTGAAGAATACCCGTAAGCGGCTATATTGTGCAAGTGGTCACCAGACCACAGGTGCCATTAATACAGGTAACGAGTGGAGGACAGAGGAGCCTCTTAAAGAAGAAGTTACAGGTCTGTGAGAGCCAGAAATCTTGCTTGTTTGTAGGTGACCAAATACTCATTTTCCACCATCATTTGCAAATAAATTAATTTAAAATCCTACAATGTGATTTTCTGGATTTTTCCCTCATTTTGTCTGTCATAGTTGAAGTGTACCTATGATGAAAATTACAGGCCTCTCTCATCTTTTTAAGTGTGAGAACTTGCACAATTGGTGGCTGACTAAATACTTTTTTGCCCCACTGTATATCCAAAATGTCCATTTATTTGGCGCATTTGATCCAGAAAAAAACAGCTTCCAATTTGCGCAACGTCACAACAAAATATCTCAAAAGTTACCTCTAAACTTGCCAAAACATTTCAAACTACTTTTGTAATACAACTATAGGTATTTTTAAACGTTAATAATCGATCAAATTGAAGACGCGTCAATCTGTTTTCAAAACAGAAGGATCACAACCTAACGCTACATTTTTAGTCTTGCGCAACTCTCAAACAGTACAAATAACATTACCCCGATCCAAGATGGCTGTACTTCTTCATTTCACAAAGGAATAACCTCAACCTATTTCCATAGACTGGTGACATCCAATGGAAGCGGTAGGAACTGCAAACAAGTGCCTTAGAAATCTTGTTCCCCAATGAAAACTCATTGAATTGACCTAAAAAAAATCTGAATGGTTAGTCCTCTGGGTTTTGCCTAAGTTCTGACATGTTCACAGACATGATTCAAACAATTTTAGAAACGTCAGAGTGTTTTCTATCCAAATATACTAATAATATGCATACCTTATATTCTTGGCATGAGTAGCAGGAATTTGAAATTGGGAACGCTATTTATCCAAAAGTGAAAATGCTGCCCCTATCCCAAAGAGGTTTTAATGCAACCGTTGTGTCAGATTTCAAAAAAACTTTACGGAAAAACCACACCATGCAATAATCTGAGTACGACGCTCAGAGACCAAATCAAGCCAAACAGATATCCGTCATGTTCTGGAGTCAACGGAAGTCAGAAATATCATTATAAATCTTAACTTACATTTGATGATCTTCATCAGAATGCACTCCCAGGAATCCCAGTTCCACAATAAATGTTGTTTTTTCGATAATGTCCATCATTTACGTCCAAATACCTCCTTGTTATTGCAGTAGAACAGTTCTGTGCTCGTGGCTCTCTGTCAGACCGCTGACTCATTCCCCTCTCATTCGCCCCCACTTCAGAGTAGAATCATCAAACAAGGTTCTAAAGCCTGTTGACATCTAGTGGAAACCTCAGGAAGTGCAATATGACCCCATAGACACTGTGTATTCGATAGGCAATGACTTGAAAAACTACAAACCTCACACTTCCTAGTTGGATTTTTTCTCAGGTTTTTGCCTGCCATATGAGTTCTGTTATACTCACAGACATCATTCAAAAAGTGTTTTCTATCCAAATATATGCATATTATATGCCTATTCTAGCTTTTATGGCTGAGTAGCAGGCAGTTTAATTTGGGCACGCGTTTCATCCAAAATTCCCAATGCTACCCCCTACCCTAGAGAAGTTAAAGTGACCAGTGTCCCATGACTATGTACATAGGGCAGCAGCAGCTAAGGTGCATGGTAGAGTAACCTGGTGGTAGACGGCTAGTTACAGTGACTACATTTCAGGACCGGGTATTTGGTAGAGGCCGGCTAGCTTCATCATTTCTGAGTGCCGCACTTCAGTTAGTGCTAAATACGGCTGCTAGAATCCTGACTAGAACCAAAAAATTTGATCACATTACTCCAGTGCTAGCCTCCCTACACTGGCTTCCTGTTAAAGCAAGGGCTGATTTCAAGGTGTTACTGCTAACCTACAAAGCATTACATGGGCTTGCTCCTACCTATCTCTCTGATTTGGTCCTGCCTTACATACCTCCACGTACGCTACGGTCACAAGACGCAGGCCTCCTAATTGTCCCTAGAATTTCTAAGCAAACAGCTGGAGGCAGGGCTTTGTCCTATAGAGCTCCATTTTTATGGAACGGTCTGGTCTGCCTACCCATGTCAGAGACGCAAACTCGGTCTCAACCTTTAAGTCTTTACTGAAGACTCATCTCTTCAGTGGGTCATATGATTGAGTGTAGTCTGGCCCAGGAGTGGGAAGGTGAACGGAAAGGCTCTGGAGCAACGAACCGCCCTTGCTGTCTCTGCCTGGCCGGTTCCCCTCTTTCCACTGGGATTCTCTGCCTCTAAATCTATTACAGGGGCTGAGTCACTGGCTTACTGGGGCTCTGTCATGCTGTCCCTGGAAGGGGTGCCTCACCTGAGTGGGTTGATTCACTGATGTGGTCATCCTGTCTGGGTTGGCGCCCCCCCTTGGGTTGTGCCATGGCGGAGATCTTTGTGGGCTATACTCAGCCTTGTCTCAGGATGGTAAGTTGGTGGTTGAAGATATCCCTCTAGTGGTGTGGTGGCTGTGCTTTGGCAAAGTGGGTGTGGTTATATCCACCCTGTTTGGTCCTGTCCGGGGGTGTCCTTGGATGGGTCCACAGTGTCTCCTGACCCCTCCTGTCTCAGCCTCCAGTATTTATGCTGCAGGAGTTTATGTGTCGGGGGGCTAGGGTCAGTTTGTTATATCTGGAGTACTTCTCCTGTCCTATTCGGTGTCCTGTGTGAATCTAAGTGTGCGTTCTCTAATTCTCTCCTTCTCTCTTTCTTTCTCTCTCTCGGAGGACCTGAGCCCTCGGACCATGCCCCAGGACTACCTGACATGATGACTCCTTGCTGTCCCCAGTCCACCTGACCGTGCTGCTGCTCCAGTTTCAACTGTTCTGCCTTATTATTATTCGATCTTGCTGGTCATTTATGAACATTTGAACATCTTGGCCATGTTCTGTTATAATCTCCACCCGGCACAGCCAGAAGAGGACTGGCCACATCACATCACACCTCCCTAGGTTTCTTCCTAGGTTTTGGCCTTTCTAGGGAGTTTTTCCTAGCCACCGTGCCTCTACACCTGCATTGCTTGCTGTTTGGGGTTTTAGGCTGGGTTTCTGTACAGCACTTTGAGATATCAGCTGATGTACTAAGGGCTATATAAATACATTTGATTTGATTTTATTGACAGAGGGAAAAGTTCACATTCTCACTTTCTCCCTGAAGGATGTCTTGTATATAACTAGGCCTACAGTGCCAATAATGTGTATTCTGCAAACTTGATGATTGAGTTGGAGACGTGTAACTAACAAATACAGTAATTCGTGGTAACTCTACAATTAACTCGAAAATGCAAGGCAAATTATATTTGAGGTGTAGCTTAGTGGGGGCGTGGTTTCAGATATTTATTTTTGTCTATCCGTGATAGGAGCTGTTGTCAGTTTAACTGATCTATAGTCGAGTTATGTGTTAATAGCCTGTGATCGAGCTATTTATTTATCTTTTTGATGCTACCATATGCAGGAAAATGCATTTTTTTTAACCTGTGGAGAAAAATAGTATATGAGGTTTGACCCTGGGTGCCTTTAAGTACCTATACCTGAAGGTACAAATAATTACCTTTTGGTTACCAACCCAGTTATAAGCGGTTTAACCCTTTTAACAACATATCTAAACTGTTATTTCTGAGTGTGGTACATACTTTTATGCAGTCTGCATTGAATTAAAACCTGCTCTAGGTTTGTTTGTCACAACTACATGGCCAATGGGGTCTCACAACCTCTCTGTGCCCTGTATCTATGTTATTATAATTAGTAAAAATATTTACTGTACATAACTATAATTCACAATCTAGCCCAAACCTTAGCTCAAGTTCTAACCCACAAATATTACAAGTTTATTGCATTTAAATGTGGGCCTAGCCAGAACTTACTCCTAACCAGGTCATTCAACTAAGTTCCACATTCTCCTGTGAGGTTTTGGTAATGGTGGATCACAATCATGCAGAATGTGTTGGTTGCCGTTATGTCTCTCTTCATTCCATTACAGTTATAAAACCGACTATTTGGAGGTAAGTATAACATAAGTAGTTGACACTTAAACTAAGACAATTTGGGTGTGCATTTACTCAAACCTCTTGCCGACTATGCAAAAACTATCTGAATAATTGTAAACAAACTGAAAACTTTCAAACAAACAGACATCAAATAGTTAATCAGTGATATTATTGCAAACAAGAATACAATGGAAGCTATAGCTTATAAAAAACTGTTTATGGTTTATACTGTACTGCACTTCTATCAGACCCTAAAGCAGTAGCAGAATGAATAAATACAATATACCTTATTGTGCTTTGAAGCTTTAAATATATATTTCCACCCCAGCAACCAGCATTTCCTCCCCATGGGACATACGGTCACAGTTCTCACAATGTTACATAAATATGTTTCATAATGAATATTCTAATGTATTTGGCTTTGTTTTGTATTCAGCAGGGGGGCAGTGATACCCATTTTCAAAGGGTATGAATTTAGATAATTAGATTTGGCCCTTTATGTTATGTTGCTCATTAAATGTAATTCAAACTTTATTTGTATTTGCATATTGTGTCAGGCTTGTACAAACACATGAAGAAACGGTTTCAAATTATTAGTTGATTAATAAGCGAATTTATACAAACAACAAAAAATGAATTCCTCCTCATTTGGAGGTGGTGTGAGTGAGTGAGAATAATTTGCTCCTTTGGCAGTGATCCAATCCCCTGACACATGACTGTGCTGACTAACTCTACTAAACGTCTCCCTCCAGTTTCACTATCAACATCTAGCTCAGGATTTAGTCTACAATGTTTACATTTTTTACAGACACAGTATCTAGAGCAACTAGAGTTAAGTGCCTTGCAGAAGAGCACATTGATAGATTTTTCACCTAGTTGGCTCAGGGATTTCGACCAACAATCTTTCAGTTACTGGCCCAAAACTCTTAACCACAAGGCTACCTGCCACCCATTAAGCATGTTTTTAAATTGTTACCCTCTGTAAGATAGAGCCATAATTTCAATTCTGTTATATTTAAAACTATTAAATCTGACAAAATATCAAAACAGATAATTGCTGGGTTTTTCTTTGTTTATTGCTTGAGAAATAAGAACAGTGAGCAGTAGAAACTGTTTGATAGCAGGACTGTGAGGGCCCCGCTGGCTATTCTGACTCAACACTGTCCTGATTATCAATTTACAGCAATCAGTGGCTTGAGTTGTGCTCCAGTGGCTCCAGAATTGGACTCTAAAAAGAAAAAGCCAGAGACCAACTCTGTACAAATAGACGATTAACATTCATTGCAACAAGGACTCTAGTGTAAAGTACAATGATTGAATTGATATGAGATGGCAAGATACATGAGTACATTTAAACCTTGTACCAGCAAGAAACAGCAGCACCTGCAATGTGTTTTCATCTACCCTGTACGATATTTCTGTAACTTCAACAGTAAATGCTGGATTCATGCAAACATATGAAACATTTACTGTGAATGCAGTCACCACAACCGCTGGAACATTGCCGCTAATTGTCAATCTTGCTATAAAGCGGATCTTCAGCGCTATGGATTGAATATAGCCCTAAAACACTGTAGAATGCACAGTAAAATACCGTAAATGTGTTTTACAGAATTAATAACGGTGAATTGGCGGAAAATGTTGTGGGCGGTAAATAGTTATGGCTCATTAACATATTTTAAGGCATGCCTCGAAAGAAGCTATATTGTTTCACCCATGAGTGAGAATGCTGCACTCCCACACAGGTGATTCTTTAAAACCTCTCTTAAATTTACAGAAATATACTGGCCAATTGCTGCTGTTAATTTATTGTAATTTAGAGTACAATCATTTACAGATTTATTGGGGGAGCCATAAACATTTTGAACTCTAGTGGGTGTGTGGTAATTGCAGCCATTAATTGGTAGTGTTGTTTGACTCATTAACATATTTAGAGGTGTCTTTTGTAAAATACTAAAATGTCTCAAACCTTTATAGGTTTGAAGAGTAAAAATCTTACTTTTCATGCAGATATTTCATGATTTTTGGGTGAATCCCCCCGGTCAAACTCTGGATTCAGGAGGTGGGGTTATCACTGTTAAACAGAAGCCTTTGTTAAGGCCTAAAGTGCAAGTGATATAAAACACCAAATATCAGTTGGTATGCTGTAATACACAATTATATTTTAAAATCAAATCAAATGTTATTGGTCAAATGTGCCGAATACAACAGTGAAATGCGTACTTACAAACCCTTAACCATCAATGCTTTAAGAAGTTAGGGAAAACAGTTTTAAGTAAAATTTAAAAGTAACATAATAAACAGCACCAGATAAATAACAATAGTGAGGCTATATACAGGGGGTACCAGTACAGAGTCAATTTGCGGGGGCACCGGTTAGTCAAGGTAATATGTACATTAGCAATTGCTGAATAGTTTTTCAATTCAACAATAAAGTACTTTATTGCTGTTTTGCTGTATATTTAAGGCAGAATTCTGTAAATTATGGAGCATTTTGGAAATATATTGTGTGAGGGAAAATAATCGCTGACTCATTAACATATTTTAACCTTTTCAAAAGTACCAACACACGGGTGTGATAATTCTACAGTGTTCCCTGTAGCATACGATCAAACCAGTGTGATTAGAATGTGTATTTAGAACATTCAGTTTCGAATGACGCAACAATCAGCATTTGAGCTGGTAGGCCTATATGTTTTATGTCACAACTAAAGTGGACAAATAACTTTCTAAAATTAAGCACATTAATCTTCTTTACAATTTTTGTAAAGCTTAACTGGCATACATATGCAGCGCATAGGATTCAAGTTTGGGGAAGATCATTTTCACCATAAAAATGTACCTTTATAATGAAAGCATTACCTGCACAATCGCATATAAGGTGTCGTGACTTTCATTAATGTGAAGACATATCAAATCAATTCTGTGTAATTATTATCACGTGATACACTAATCATGTAAACACAATTAACTAAGTCGGGGCACCATGGGAAAATGTTGTTTAAAGAGTTACTATTTCCTGAATTTAATTCAGATATTTTCATGTCTTATCGAATAGTCACTTATTCTTGTATTATTACCTCAGTCAGTCATTCTGAACGTCGTAATTTCTTGTAGTCTGAAGACATAAAATCAATTCTGTGTAATTATTATCACGTGATAAACTAATCATGTAAACACAATTAACTAAGTCAGGGAACCATGGGAGAATGTTGTTTAAAGAGTTACTATTTCCTGAATTTAATTCAGATATTTTAATGTCTTATTGAATAGTCACTTATTAATGTATTATTTCCTCAGTCAGTTATTCTGAACGTCTTAATTTCTTGTAGTCTGCACAAACCGTACTTTATTGATGAATCAGCGATAGACAGGGGGGAGGAAGGGAGACCAAGGAGTTACTCTGTTGGCCATTGGGAAGCTACCCTAACAAAAACACAACATTTTAAGCACTCTAATAAACGCTCATCCTTAAAAAGAGAATGCAATTCATGTATTTATGTTTGAGCTGTCCTTGATGGATATGTTGTGTGTATGACTCTGGTTTGGCCACCAGCGATCACCATGTCCTAAGGTAGAGCTCCTGGTCATGGTAAGAATGGGTACGTTGACATACCCTGTACAGCAGTTCTTAAAGCTGATCTTGTTAGAATGCTTCAGAGGTTGTCTGTGTTCTCGTCCTCGGCTGCGTACGTTTCCAGCCGCAGAATGATAATGCGAAGTCTATGATTTGCTTCTTCTGTATTGACCGATATTTTATATCCATTTTGTAACATTTGGCTCACGCCTTAGTCTGCTTGGTTTATAGAGTGGTAGATTTCTGAACCATTTGTTATGTATTCAGCTGGCGCTACACGTAACTGGCCCAAAATGTTAATTCTTCAGCTCGTCCTTTTAAACACTTGGGGTAAAAGAGGCATTCCATTACGTTTTGCATAATATCTGTGCTCACGTGGGCCTGGTTACGGACTTTGTAAAATCTACATGAAAAAACATTCTCATTTAGAGGACATTTCTTTCTTTTTAAAACTATTCTGATACTTAAATCATTCATTTTATACAACATTCAGTTGTAAACCTCATAATTAAGAAGTGTAGACATACAGAAGTACAGTTATGTGGTTCTACCATCTTTCATGAGGTCACAACATTAAAACAAATTCGACATTAGGGTTGTTTTAGGCTCCACTGAACATTTCCACATTCTCAAAAACATACACGTTTCTTTTAATTCTCAAATTTTGAGAAGGGGTGGGGTTTGGCTAGCCGGCACCCCCGAGCTCCATGTCAGGACTGGCAAATCATGAGAAAGGTCACTTTTGATAATTGTGTTTTTCTGGCTAATGGAACATTAGCGCTTATAGCCTACTGCCGAGTGCGCATTGATGTGCTTATAATGTGAAGTAATAGCCTAATAGTTTATTAGCATTTTTAAGCTAAACGTTCTACTCTGTTGTGTCAGCTTCATTGCATTTTTTGGGATGCTAGTGGTTGTATTAATTTTGGATCTGTCGCATCCCAAAACTGTCTCAGACCATTTTTGCAATATTTCTATCTCACACAAAATAGCATAGGGCAACTTTTGTACTATGGTAGATTGACATAGGCTAGTGCTTTTGCTTTTTGTAGGCTTACTCAACTAGTTGGCTGACGAAATGTAAATGTGAACAGCTCTTCCAATATCTTAAATATGCACCTCAGAATTGGACAAGGACGGGTGCAGTTGAGTTCCCGATGGTTCAGTTTTCACTTGTAGCCTGTGAGAAAGACCGGATCACGTGACAGAACCATGTGAGTGAGAGGTTCTTCATAGCACGCAGGGAGAAGGAAATTATGATTATTACATTAAGTCCACTGGCTGCAAACGGAGGGGCATTACAGCCACACAAAGGGGATGCCACCGAGAATTTAGAGGCATTATCAAGTGCTTGTCAAATTGTTAATGAGAGACTGATGACGTGCGTACAGCCTGCACGAAAAAACAAACAAATCCGAGCTCATGCCATTCATGCAACTTTTTTCAAATCATCAGTGGAGTCACATCATGCAGCCTTAGAATGTAATAAAAATCAAAACATATATCTTAACATTTGTATCACAACTAATTTACATAAATAACTCTAAATTAAGCATATAGGATTACCTGTTTCTTTGTTAAATGCTCAACACAGAATAATCGCATGTGAGCACTCCATAAAATCATAGAGAAAATATCCTTTCTATTTAACTTAGCTTTGTTTCAATTGTATTCTTCATATTATAAAATAATTTCACGGAAATTGAAGCAAATCTTGTCTGCTAAATTAACTGGTGTGGCCCACAGACATATGGTATAGCCATATCAAGACCTAACATAAGGACATCCTGCTTAAAGTTCTTAGGAAACTATGCAGTATTTATTATTTATGTATAATTTCTTACATTGTTACCCCAGGAAATCTTAAGTCTTATTACATACAGCCAGGAAGAACTATTGGATATAAGAGTAATGTCAACTTACCAACATTGGACCAGGAATACGACTTCCCCGAAGCGGATCCTCTGTTCGGACCACCACCCAGGACAATGGATCTAATTCAAGTAGTAGATCCCCAAAACAACGGCGCTGCAGAAGGGGCAGACGAAGCGGCCACCTGGTCAGGCTCCATAGAGGTGCACATCACCCACTGCTCCCGAGTATACTACTAGCCAAAGTCCAGTCTCTTGACAACAAGTAGATGAAATTCGAGCAAGGGTTGCCTTCCTGAGAGACATCAGAGATTGTAACATTCTCTGTTTCAAGAAAACATGGCTCTCTCGGGATATGTTGTCGGAATCGGTTCATCTACCGGGCTCCTCCATGCGTTGCGCCGACAGAGATAAACACCTCTCTGGGAAGAGGAAGTGTGGGGGTGTATGCTTCATGATTCATGAGTTATGGTGTAATCATAGCAACATACAGGAACTCAAGTCCTTCTGCTCACCCGACCTATAATTCCTTACAAATGCTGGCCATTTTACCTACCAAGAGAATTCTCATCAGTTATAGACACAGCTGTGTACGTTCCCCCTCAAGCAGACACCAAGAGGGCCATCAAGGAACTCCACTGAACTATATGCAAACTGGAAACCATATATCCTGAATCCACATTTATTGTAGCTGAGTGATTTAACAAAGCAAATTTGAGAGCACGGCTACCTAAATCCTACCAGCATATTGTTTGCCCTATGTGCATGGGCAGTACCCTTGGCTTTCTACTCTAACTTCTGTAATACATACAAAGCCCTCCCCCGCCCTCCTTTCGGCAAATCCGACAGGATGTACCAATGACGAGAACAATTCAACACTGGTCCGACCAATCGGAAGCCACGCTTCAATATTGTTTTGAACACGCGGCCTGGAATATGTTCCGATCAGCATCAGAGAACAACATCGACCTATACGCTGACTCGGTGAGTGTGTTTATAAAGAAGTTCACTGGAGATGTTGTGCCCAATGTGACTATTAAAACCTACACTAACCAGAAACCGTGGATGGATGGTAGCATTCACACAAAACTGAAAGCGAGATCCACCGCATTTTACCATGGAAAGAGGTCTGGGAATATGACTAAATATAAACGCTGTAGTTGTTCCCTCCGCAATGGTATGAAATGGAATACCAGTACAGGGACAAAGTGGAGACACAATTCAATGGCTCAGACACGAGACGTATGTGGCATGGTGTACAGGAAATCATGGACTACAAAAAGAAAACCAGCCACGTCAAGGACACCAACGTCCTGTTTCCAGACAAACTAAACACCCTCTTTGGGGGATAATACAGTGGCACTTTCGCGGCCTGCTACCAAGGACAGTGCCCCCCCTCTCCTTCTCCGCAGCCGAAGCCGAAGTGAGTAAAACATTTAAACGTGGTAACCCTTGCAAGGCTGCTGGCTCAGACAGCATTCCTAGCCGTGTCCACAGAGCATGCACAGACCAGCTGGCTGGTGTGCTTACAGACATATTCAATCGCTCACTATCCCAGTCTGTTTCCCCACATGCTTAAAGATGGCTGCCATTGTTCCTCTAATAGCAGGGTAGCCTAGTTGTTAGAGCGTTGGACTTGTAACCGGAAGGTTGCACGTTCAAACCCCCGAGCTGACAAGGTACAAATCTGTCGTTCTGCCCCTAGGCCGTCATTGAAAATAAGAATTTGTTCTTAACTGACTTGCCTGGTTAAAAAAAAGTAAAATAATAAATAAAATAACCAAGAAGGCAACGATAACTGAACTAAATGGCTTCCGCCCCATAGCACTCATTTCTGTCATCATAAAGTGCTTAGAGAGACTAATCAAGGACCATAACACCTCAAACTTACCGGCCACCCGAGACCCACTTCAGTTTGCATACCGCCCCAACAGGTCCACAGACGACACAATCGCAATCACACTGCCCTATCCCATCTGGACAAAATTAATGCCTATGTAAGAATGCTGTTAATTGACAACAGCTCAGCATTAAACACCATAGTACCCTCCAAGCTCATCATCAAGCTGGAAGCCCTGGGTCTAAAACCGCCCTGTGCATTTGGGTCCTAGACTTTCTGACGTCCGCCCCCAGGTGGTGACTGCAGGAAACAACATCTCCACTTCGCTGAGCCTCAACACTTGGCCCCACAAGGGTGCGTGCTTAGCCCCCTCCTGTACTCACTGTTCACCCATGACCGCGTGGCCATACACGCCTCCAACTCAATCATCAAGTTCGCAGACGACACAACAGTAGTGGGATTGATTACCAACAACAACGAGACAGCCTACAGGGAGGAGGTGATGGCACTCAGAATGTGGTGTCAGGCAAACAGCCTGTCACTCAACGTCAACAAAACAAAGGAGATTATCGTGGAAACAGCAGAGGGGGCACCCCCTATCCACATCGAAGGGACAGCAGTGGAGAAGGTGGAAAGTTAAGTTCCTCGGTGTACACATCACAGACAAACTGAAATGGTCCACCCACACAGACAGTGTGGGCAAGAAGGCACCCAAAACCCTGACAAACTTGGACAGATGCACAACCAAGAGCATCCTGTCGGGCTATATCACAGCCTGGTGTGGCAACTACACCACCCTCAACTGCAAGGTTCTCCAGAGTGTGGACCATGACACCTACAGCACCTGTCACTGTAAGGCCAAAAAGATCCTCAAGGACATCAACCACCCGAGCCACTGCCTGTTCACACCGCTACCATCCAGAAGGCTATGTCAGTACAGGTGCGTCAAAGTTGGGACCGAGAGACTGAAAACAGCTTCTATGTCAAGGCAATCAGACTGCTAAACAGCAATCATTAACTCATAGAGGCTGCTGCCTACACTGAGACCCAATCACTGGCCCCTCGCTGCCGACCTCGGACTGGGGACCCTTGCAGCCGGCCCCAAATAGACGGGAGACTCCGGCAGCGCCGGACAGGAGGGAGGCTCTGGAAGCGCTGGACAGGCTGAAGCATTTGGAGAGAGGAGACGGAAAGACAGCCTGGTGTGTGGGGCTGCCACAGGAGGCCTGGTGCGTGGAGGAGGCAGCGGATGGACTGGACCGTGGAGGCGTACTGGAGGTCTCGAGCACCGAGCCTGCACAACCTGTACTGGCTGGATACACCCTGTAGCCCGGCAAGTGCGGCGGGGTGGAACATACCGCACTGGGCTGTGCTGGAAAACCGAGGACACGGTTCGCACGGGGAGTTGGCTCAGGTCTCCTACCTGACATAACCACACTCCCCAAGAAATGTTTGGGCTGCCTCTCGTGCCTGTTGCGCTGCCATGCTAACTCCTCATATCGCCACCGCTCGGCTTTAGCTGCCTCCAGCTCTTCCCTGGGGCAGCGATACTCCCCAGCCTGTGCCCAGGGTACCTTATAATCCAAAATCTCCCATGTCCAGGAGTCCAGAACCCTCTGCTCCTGGTTAGCACGCTGCTTGGCCCGTTTGTGGTGGGTAGTTCTGTAACGCTCGTCGTAGGTGGAAGAAGGAGAGGACCAAGGTGAAGCGTGTTAAGTGCTCATGTTGTAAATTTAATCAAACAGGAACTAGAAGCACAAGCATTTCGCTACACTTGCATCGACATCTGCTGTGTCAAATAAAATGTGATTTGAGTATGCTTTTCTGTTCTTCTGAAATAGTCTACATTTTCTTCAAATAATGTTTCTTTAGGCCTGTCTAAAATAAATAATGGATTTATTGTGAATGTGTATGCTATTTTACACGAATATATTAGACGTTTTAAAATGTAGATGTTCCACAGGTCTGCATCAGTGGCTTGTAGGCCAGGAGATGCTACATGTGTTTATGTTAATTAACGGTCAATTACTGTGAGACCGGGCAGTTTTGGCATGACAACACTGGCTGACGAAATTTCGTGACTGCCACAGCCCTAAACATAGCATATGCCAGCATTGTAGACTTACTGCTCTGGACCTTGGCACTGGATCACCGCTGCTACCGAGTGGCTAACGCCCCAGTTAGCCGTGAGCCAGGCACATCTCCCGGATAGAAAACTAAATTACGACAACTACAATACCTCTTTTCTTTCTTTCTGACTTCTGACATCGACACGGTGCCCTGCCGCACCACCACAACACGTCTGCCGATGAATACTTCATCCGCTGTGCCTTCAACCGGCCTCCGTCGGACGTCGGAGCAGACGCTTCTACTAGCCCTGGGCTACTAACTTTAAACGCCCGAGTGGTAGCGACTACTCCATGGCTTCCCTGTCCCATATATTGCTGTCCCCTGGACCCTATGATCACTTGGCTACATAGCTGATGCCCGCTGGACAGTTTTTCTTTTTCGTTGTTAATTTATTTATTTATTTATTTATTATTATTATTTTTAATTATTTTTGTTTTGTTTATCTGTCGGCCCCAGCCGAGAACTCAGGCTCTGTGTGTAGATAACCGACCCTCTCTGCCCAGTCATCACCATTTTACCTGTTGTTGTTTTAGCTGATTAGCTGTTGTTGTCTCACCCGTTGTTGTCTTAGTTGGCTCTCCAAATAAACACCTGCGATTACTTTGTGCCTCGCTGTATGTCTCTCTCATATATCAATATGCCTTGTATACTGTTGTTTAGGTTACTGCGGAGCCCCTAGTTCCACTCATTATACCTCTGATACCTCCTTTGTCCTACCTTCCACACATGCGGTGACTTCACCCATTATAACCAGCTTATCCAGAGATACAACCTCTCTTATCATCACTCAGTGCCTGGGCTTACCTCCGCTGTACCCGCACCCCACCATACCCCTGTCTGCACATTATGCCCTGAATCTATTCTACCACGCCCAGAGATCTGCTCCTTTTATTCTTTGTCCACAATGCTCTAGGCGACCAGTTTTGATAGCCTTTAGCCTCTGTTCCTCAGGTGATGTGGAGGTAAACCCAGGCCCTGCCTGGAACTGCTATAGGGGGAGGAGTTGCAATCTACTGCAGAGATAGCCTGCAATGTTCTGTCATACTTTCCAGGTCTATAACCAAACAGTTTGAACTTCTAATTTAAAAAATGTACCTCTCTAGAAATAAGTCTCTCACTGTTGCCGCCTGCCATCGACCCCCCTCCGCTCCCAGCTGTGCCCTGGACACCATTTGTGAATCGATCGCCCCCCATCTAGCTTCAGAGTTCGTTCTGCTAGGTGACCAAAACTGGGATATGCTTAACACCCCGGCAGTCTTACAATCTAAGCTAGATGCCCTCAATCTCACACAAATAATCAAGGAACCCACCAGGTACAACCTTAAATCCGTTAAAATGGGCACCCTCACAGACATTATCCTGACCAACTTGGCCTCCAAATACACCTCCTCTGTTTTCAATCAGGATCTCAGCCATCACTGCCTCATTGCCTGTATCCGCTATGGTTCCGAGGTCAAACGACCACCCCTCATCACTGTCAAACGCTCCCTAAAGCACTTCTGCGAGCAGGCCTTTCTAATCGACCTGGCCCGGGTATCCTGGAGGATATTGACCTCATCCCGTCAGTCGAGGATGCCTGGTCATTCTTTAAAAGTAATTTCCTCACCACCTTAGAAAAGCATGCCCCGAAAATGCAGAACTAAGAACAGATATAGGCCTTGACCAGCACAAAAATATCCTGTGGCGGACTGGAATAGCATTGAATAGTCCCCACGATATGCAAATGTTCAGGGAAGTAAGGAACCAATACACACAGTCAGTCAGGAAAGCAAAGGCCAGCTTTTTCAAGCAGAAATTCATATCCTGTAGCTCTAACTCCAAAAAGTTTTGGGACACTGTAAAGTCCATGGAGAACAAGAGCACCTCCTCCCAGCTGCCCACTGCACTGAGGCTAGGTAACAGGGTCACCACTGAAAAATCCATGATAATCAAAAATTTCAATAAACATTTCTCAACGGCTGACCATGCCTTCCTCCTGGCTACTCCAACCCCAGCCAACAGCCCCCCCCCCCCTCCCTCCCCCCCTCGCAGCTACTCATCCAAGCCTCCCCAGCTTCTCCTTCACCCAAATCCAGACAACAGATGTTCTGAAAGAGCTGCAAAACCTGGACCCGTACAAATTAGCTGAGCTAGACAATCTGGACCCTCTCTTTCTAAAACTATCCGCCGCCATTGTTTCAACCCCTATTACCAGGCTGTTCAACCTCTCTTTCGTATCGTCCAAGATCCCTAAAGATTGGAAAGCTGCCGCGGTCATCCCCCTCTTCAAAGGGGGTGACACCCTAGACACAAACTGTTTCAGACCTATATCCATCTTGCCCTGCCTATCTAACGTCTTCGAGAGCCAAGTTAATAAACAGATCACTGACCATTTCGAATCTCACCGTACCTTTTCCGCTGTGCCATCCTGCTTCCGAGCCGGTCACGTGTGCACCTCAGCCACGCTCAAGGTACTAAAGAATATCATAACCCCCATCGATAAAAGACAGTACTGTGCAGCCGTCTTCATCGACCTGGCCAAGGCTTTCGACTCTGTCAATCATCGTATTCTTATCGGCAGAACCTTGGTTTTTCTAATGACTGGTTCACCATCTACTTTGCAGACAGAGTTCAGTGTGTCAAATCGGAGGGCCTGTTGTCCGGACCTCTGGCAGTCTCTATGGGGGTACCACAGGGTTCAATTCTGGGGCCGACTCTTTTCTCTGTATATATCAATGATGTCGCTCTTGCTGCGGGCGATTCCCTGATCCACCTCTACGCAGACGACACCATTCTGTATACTTCTGGCCCTTCCTTGGACACTGTGCTAACTAAACTCCAAATGAGCTTCAATGCCATGCAACACTCCTTCCGTGGCACCAACTGCTCTTAAATGCTAGTAAAACCAAATGCATGCTTTTCAACTGTTCGCTGCCTGCACCTGCCCGCCCGACTAGCATCACCACCCTGGACGGTTCCGACCTAGAATATGTGGACAACTATAAATACCTAGGTGTCTGGCTGGACTGGCTAGACTACTCTGAATGCAGTCTATCACAGTGCCATCCGTTTTGTTACCAAATCACCTTATACCACCCACCACTGTGAGCTGTATGCTCTAGTCGGCTGGCCCTTGCTACATATTCGTTGCCAGACCCCCTGGCTCCAGGTCATCTATAAGTCTATGCTAGGTAAAGCTCCGCCTTATCTCAGTTCACTGGTCACAATAACAACACCCACCCATAGCACACGTTCCAGGTATATCTCACTGATCATCCCCAAAGCCAACACCTCATTTGGCCGCCTTTCCTTCCAGTTCTCTGCTGCCAGTGACTAGAACGAATTGCAAAAATCGCAGAAGACTTTTATTTCCCTCACCAACTTTAAACATCAACTATCGGAGCAGCTAACCGATCGCTGCAGCTGTACATAGTCCATCTGTAAATAGCCCGCCCAATCTATCTACCTCATCCCCATACTGTTTTTATTTTATTTACTTTTCTGCTCTTTTGCACACCAGTATCTCTACTTGCACATCATAATCTGCTCATTTATCACTCCAGTGTTAATCTGCTAAATTGTAACTATTCGCTCCTATGGCCTATTATTGTCTATGCCTTTTGCACACACTGTATATATAGACTTTCTTTTTTCTACTGTATCATTGATTTTTTCATTGTGATATTGGCTTGTTTATTGTTTACTCCATGTGTAACTCTGTGTTGTTGTCTGTGTCACACTGCTTTGCTTTATCTTGGCCAGGTCGCAGTTGCAAATGAGAACTTGTTCTCAACTAGCCTACCTGGTTAAATAAAGGTGAAATAAAAAAATAAATAAAAAATAAAAAAACTGTCTCTGCTCTGTGGCCTACTAAGCTTTCAAAGCAATGGCCGTTAGAGCTCACTTTGCCACGTATTAACCCTGGTTAAGTCCCTATTGCAGTTTTCACTTTCTTCCTCTACATTGGTGGCAGCGTTAGGATTATGTCCAGCTCACATCTAGTTATGTGATCTAGTGGTGGGAAGTATTCTGTTTTTCAAAATTGTGTTGGGTGTAATTACATTGACATATCTGGTGAACAATGGATAAGCAACAATGGGCGTGAAGGATAGAAGTAGTCACTACCGGTGTGATCAAGCCATAAAAGTTGCCTGAACCTGTGGAAAGCTCTATGCCCTGACCGGGCCATTTACAGAAGTTAACTCATCAGTGTGGACCCAAAACAAAATATATACATTTACATGCTACATGTTTTATTTTGTTATGATGTCAAGTCATGCAACCTCTGAAACATGACCCCTTCAAACCACGCGTCTCAACACCCAACCGCTTAACCCGGAAGCTAGCCTCAATGTGTCGGAGGAATCATGATGTCATCCTGCAGGCACCCGGCCCACCACAAGGAGTCACTAGAGTGTGATGAGCCACTTAAAGTCCCCGGCCCAAGCACTCCCCTAACCTGGACGACGCTGGGTCAATTGTGCATCAACCTATGGGACTCCCGATACAGCACGGGATCAAACCAAGGGTCTGTAGTCACACCTCTAGCACTGCATTAGACCTCTGTGCCACTTTGGAGGCCTAACACATTTATTATTTTATATAAATAAAATGTGGGAACCAAAATATGGTGTAGAACACCATTGCACATCATGCATTGCTCTAATAACTTTCAAAAGATTGTGCAAATTCATTTATAGGAAAAACACATTTTTTGAGGGGCAAACACTGTCTGAGCATCCATGAGACTACTTCATCAATGCTGGAACTTCTATACTGTAAGGTGCAATTTTCTGGATGCAGATTAACACTAAATTTGGTCTAAAGGTAAATTGAGAATCAAAAACATCTTTTAGTTCAGGACTTAATCTGTGTCCGGGAAACCACCCCCAAAACTTGTATGTAGGGATTCAGTAAAAATGTTATATTACTCCAGCACTTTATCCAGCAAGGTGCCTATAGTTGCAGCAATTCCTTTTTTCTTCATGAAATACAATGACGTTTATAACATCAGGCGGAAGAAAATAAATGGCCCGGTTTTCTCTGAGGTCAAATTATCTTCAGAAGTCACTGTTTACCATATCTATCCTCAGAGCGCTGCCAAGGGATGAGAAATACCAGTCCCAGAAGCGTCACGTTACAAAAATTATAACTAATATATTTTCAGACTGACAGTAGGCCCTTGATACAAGATGATGCGTACTTTAGTGTACGTCGGGAGTCTCCATATTAGAAATATAGGGCAGGTCACAGATGTGGTGACATGCACTTCATTCTCTCTCTAATGACTTTGTAAAATGTTCTACTAGATGTCAAAGAACCCTGATAAGAAATAATATTTTTGTGCTTAGAATTCAATGAAGATGTACATGTTTCTTATTCCAAGTCCAATGCGTAAAAAAATCCTTTAGTGAAGTGCATTTCATTATCTTTCCTACTTAGATAAATAAAGGTAGTATTGAGCTTTGATAGATATACTTGAAAAATACAAAACACTGTAGAAATGATTTGAATTATTTTCTTTTTTTGTTTACTTGAATGCATCTACAACTAACCCGTTCAATGCACATTTCCTAGATTTTAACCAACTGAATTAACTAGATGATATATATTTTCACGGCCAATGTAGAAATAAAACATTGTTTCCATCGATTGGACCAAGGTCGGAGTCAATCCCATGGTTTTAGAAACATTGTAAACATGCATTTAAATCAATGATCACAACCAAAGAGGCAATTATATTCTCGAAACACTAATTTTCCCAATCAATGTCAGTAGTTGATTCAATACAAATCTACAGCATGTTGTTCGCCTACTTCTCTCTGTTGATGTGTATAATTGCTAGCCACTTCAGTACAGCTCTTAGAAGCTTCTGAAGCAGATGACATTCCTCTCTGTTGTTGCCCTTGGTCTGTTTGTTTCTTTTCAGAGTCACGGCAGATCTCATTCTATATGACGCCTTGGTCTCAATTTCTTAATATCCATTATTACTGTTTAATATGCAATATATTAGATGTAATTAAAGTGTAATAAGTTCACCCTTTATGAATATTCAGAGGCAGGTTATCGTTTATTGTCATGAATCTTGGCCTGAAGGATTTCCGTTAGATGGGCCAGCTACTATTTATTTATTGATTTTATTTAACCTTTATTTAACCAGGTAGGCAAGTTGAGAACAAGTTCGCATTTACAATTGCTACCTGGCCAAGATAAAGCAAAGCAGTTCGACACATACAACGACACAGAGTTACACATGGAGTAAAACAAACATACAGTCAATAATACAGTATAAACAAGTCTATATACGATGTGAGCAAATGAGGTGAGATAAGGGAGGTAAAGGCAAAAAAATGCCATGTTGGCAAAGTAAATACAATATAGCAAGTAAAACCTTGAAATGGTAGATTTGCAGTGGAAGAATGTGCAAAGTAGAAATAAAAATAATGGGGTGCAAAGGAGCAAAATAAATAAATAAATAAAATAAATACAGTAGAGAAAGAGGTAGTTGTTTGGGCTAAATTATAGGTGGGCTATGTACAGGTGCAGTAATCTGTGAGCTGCTCTGACAGTTGGTGCTTAAAGCTAGTGAGGGAGATAAGTGTTTCCAGTTTCAGAGATTTTTGTAGTTCGTTCCAGTCATTGGCAGCAGAGAACTGGAAGGAGAGGCGGCCAAATAAATAATTGGTTTTGGGCATGACGAGAGAGATATACCAGCTGGAGCATGTGCTACAGGTGGGAGATGCTATGGTGACCAGCGAGCTGAGATAAGGGGGGACTTTACCTAGCAGGGTCTTGTAGATGACATGGAGCCAGTGGGTTTGGCGACGAGTATGAAGCGAGGGCCAGCCAACGAGAGCGTACAGGTCGCAATGGTGGGTAGTATATGGGGCTTTGGTGACAAAACGGATTGCACTGTGACAGACTGCATCCAATTTGTTGAGTAGGGTATTGGAGGCTATTTTGTAAATGACATCGCCGAAGTCGAGGATTGGTAGGATGGTCAGTTTTACAAGGGTATGTTTGGCAGCATGAGTGAAGGATGCTTTGTTTGCGAAATAGGAAGTCAATTCTAGATTTAACTTTGGATTGGAGATGTTTTATGTGGGTCTGGAAGGAGAGTTTACAGTCTAACCAGACACCTAGGTATATGTAGTTGTCCACGCATTCTAAGTCAGAGCCGTCCAGAGTAGTGATGTTGGACAGGCGGGCAGGTGCAGGCAGCGATCGGTTGAAGAGCATGCATTTAGTTTTACTTGTATTTAAGAGCAATTGGAGGCCACGGAAGGAGAGTTGTATGGCATTGAAGCTTGCCTGGAGGGTTGTTAACACAGTGTCCAAAGAAGGGCCAGAAGTATACAGAATGGTGTCGTCTGCGTCGAGGTGGATCAGAGACTCGCCAGCAGCAAGAGCGACATCATTGATGTCTACAGAGAAGAGAGTCGGTCCAAGAATTGAACCCTAAGTAAAAATTGGCTATATTGTAAAAATACATTAAAGACAATAGCTCTTTGATGTTAATTTAACGTTAGGCATTAAGGTAAGCAGTGTGGTTAAGGGTAGGGTTAGGCTTAAAATCATATTCTATGACTTTGTGTCCAGGTTAGTGACCACTCTGCAGAGCTCCCTCTAGGGCAAGATTCATGACAATAAATTCCTACCTGCTATTCAGAGATAACTGTAAAAATCAGTAATTTGACTGAAGTTCTTTCAAGAATTGCTGTCCAGCCTTTTCACCAGCAAATTTATAGCACATATTCTGTAAGAGAGAAACCATGTACATTCTGCCAAATCACATCCTGGTAAGGGTTCAAACACAATTCTGAAGTTTCTTGTACCCGGTTTTGTCAAAACCTACGTTAGTACACAGCAAATTATCGAGTGTTAAAAAAGATAAATGAACACTGACAATGTTACATCAACAGTGAAAGTGTTGTCTGTGGACCCATATAGACACTGGTAAAGTTTTAAATTAACACACTGCATAGTGTAAAGCCTTATTCAAATATTTCTCTGAGTGCCTTGGCTTTCGAATAAATTGTAGATTTACCACCCATGACTGCATTTGTTAGTGACAAAGATGTGGTTGTTGCATTCATACAATTTTGTTCCAGCGGACTTTACCAAGTGAAATCCTAAGCAAATATATTATAATTAGTTAATTATTTAATATAATGCATATGCATTTCATGTCCTTACTTTGAGGGCCTAACTTTACTCTAGTACAGGGGACTGAAACTCATAATTCCTAACAAATATCCAGGCCATTGTTATCATATTTCCCAGCATGCTCTATTGTCCATAGATTTTTAAGTTGTTTTGTTTCAATATCTGTTTGTGATTGATTGATTTTTATATTTTGCTACTCAAATATATACTAAAAAATGTTTTTTATCTAATCCAATATGTTACTTGTACTTATTGCATGCATTACTGAAATGGTTGTTCCAGTTTACTTAGATGTTTTAGGTATTGAGGTTGCATTTGATAATGGATCTCCAGGGCATGCGTCAGAATTGCTAAACAGTTTACATCGAAACAGTGTGCCGATGCCTGTATGACTTTATCAGAAGCACGTGATCACTGACGTCCAAAGATTCATTATATTGAACAACCACCTGCTTGGTTTGGTTTCAGTAGATGACCAAAGGGTAGCCTGTGCATGCGTGTAACAGCATGTGCGACATCTATAATAATTTGGCTCTTCTAAATTAGGCTTTGATTAGCACAGTGTACACTAGTGGAACATGCTGGTCAAAACAGATTAATTCACCTATTTCATCACAGACAAAAATAGGTTATTTTCTCAAGGCTTTGATCAACACAATGTACACCTGCTGGTAAAATCATTTAGAGCAGCCAATGTTTTATAGTCCCACATGCTGTAATGCGTGAGCGGAGTAGCATTTTTGTGTTCTGCCCAAACCAATACCAAACCAATCAGGTGGTTGTTGGATGTAATGAAGCGTCGGATATCATTGATCACATGCTTCTGATAAAGTGATTGGCAAACTGCTTCGAAGTAAACTGATTTGCCATTTCGATGCATGCCTTGGAGCTCTGGCATCAAACTTAACATCACTACCGTCATGTCGTCAGCAAGTTTAATGATGGTGTTGGAATTGTGCGCGGTCATGGAGTCATGAGAGAACAGGGAGTACAGGAGGGGACTAAGCACCCCCGTATTGAGAGTCAGGGTGGCAAATGTGTGGGAGTGGCGTGTCAGGAAGTCCAGTATCCAATTGCAGAGGGAGGTATTCAGTCCCAGGGTCCTTATGTTAGTGATGAGCTTGGAGGGCACTATGGTGTGGAAAGCTGAGCTGTAGTCAATGAACAGCAGTCTCACATAGGGGTTCATTTTGTCCAGATGGGAAAGAGCAGTGTGGAGTGCAATTGAGATTGCGTCATCTGTGGATCTGTTGGGGCGGAATGTGAATTGGAGGGGGCCAGGATGTCTGGGACGGCGTTGATGTGAGCCATGGCCAGCCATTCCAAGAATTTCATTCCTACAGATGTGAGTGCTACAGGGTGATGGTCATTTAGAAAGGTTACCTTGGCGTTCTTGGGTACAGGCGCTATGGTTGCTAGAAACATGGAGGTAGTACAGGGTCAGGGAGAGGTTGAAAATGTCAGTGAAGACACTTACCAGCTGGTCAGCGTATGCGCTGAGTATGGGTCCTTGTAATCCATCTAACCCTGCCAACTTGTGAATGTAAACCTGTTTAAAGGTCTTACTCAAATAGGCTATGGAGACAGTGATCACAGTCGTCCAGAACTGCTGATGCTCTCAAGCATGGTTCAGTGTTGCTTTTTTCGATGCGAGGATAGAAAGCAATTAGCTTGTCTGGTAGGCTCGGTTCACTGTGTAGCTCGTGGCTGTGTTTCCCTTTTGTCATCCATGATATTTTGCAAGCCCTGCCATAGTAGAATTCAATCATAGTCCTATATTGACACTTTGCCTGTTTGATGGTTCGCCGGAGGGCGTAGCAGGATTTCTTATGAGTCCGGATTAGTGTCACACTTCTTGAAAGCAGCAGCTCAAGCCTTTAGCTCAGAGTGGATGTAATTCATTGCTTCTGTTTGGGATATGTACAGTACCAGTCAAAGGTTTGGACACACCTACTCATTCCAGGGTTTATCTTTATTTTTTACAAATTTCAACATTGTAGAATAATATGGAAGACATCAAAACTATGAAAAAACACATACACACACATTAACATTCACAAGTTTAGGGTCACTTAGAAATTCTTGTTTTTGAAAGAAAAACACATTTTTGTCCATTAAAATAGCATCAAATTGATCATAAATACAGGGTAGACATTGTTAATGTTAAAAATTACTATTGTAACTGGAAATGGGTGATTTTGTATGGAATATCTACATAGGTAAACAGAGGCCCATTATCAGCAACCATCACTTCTGTGTTCCAATGGCATGTTGTGTTAGCTAATCCAAGTTTACAATTTTAAAAGGCTAATTGATCATTAGAAAACCCTTTTGCAGTTATGTTAGCACAGCTGAAAACTTGTGCTGATTAAAGAAACAAAACTGGCCTTCTTTAGACTAGTTGAGTATCTGGAGAATCAGCATCTGTTGTTTCGATTACAGGCTCAAAATGGCAAGAAACCAAGAACTTTGTTCTGAAACTCGTCAGTCAATTCTTGTTCTGAGAAATTAAGGCTATTCCATGCGAGAAGTTGCCAAGACACTGAAGATCTCGTACAATACTGTGTTCTACTCCCTTCACAGAACAGCACAAACTGGCTCTGTTTGCAACAAGGCACTAAAGTAAAACTGCAAAAAAATTGGCAGAGAAATTAACTTTATGTCCTGAATACTAAGCATTAATGTTTGGGGCAAATCCAATCTTCATATTTTCTAAAATGATGGTGACTGCATCATGTTATGCGTATGCTTGTCATCGACAAGGACTAGGGAGTTTTTTGTTGTTGATGATGAAAATAAACAAAGTAGGGCTAAGCAAAGGCTAAATCCTAGAGGAAGTACTAGTTCAATCTGCTTTCCAACAAACACTAGGAGACAAATTCACCTTTCAGCAGGACAATAACCTAAAACACAAGGCTAATATACACTGGAGTTGCTTACCAAGATGACTGACTTTTCCTGGGTGGCCTTGTAACAGTTTTAACTTAAATCTATGGAAAGTCTTAGAAATGGCGGTCTAGCAATGATCAACAACCAACTTGATGAAGATAAAAGAATAATGCAGAAATAATATTGTACAATCCAGGTGTATAAAGCTATTTACCGAGCCAGAGTAACTGCTGTAATTGCTGCCAAACATGATACTAACATGAATTTACTCAGGGGTTGGAATACTTATGTAAATTACCTATTTGTATTTTTTTTTAATGTACAAAAATGTATAAAACATGTTTTCACTTTGTCATTATGAGGTATTGTGTGTAGATGGTAGACATTATGTTGTTTTTAGGAGAATTATCCAAATGCATCAGGAAATTCCAATGTCTTGTGATTGGCTAAAAAGGAGCAGTTCTCTTTCTCTCCATTCGGTGGCTGTTGAGTCATTGGGATCAGGGCTGGCAATCTTAAAATAATGTTCTATCTCGCTCGCTCAAACACTAAAGGCCTAAGTCCTATTACTGCAACATTAAAATGTACAAAAATGTATCTGAAATTCAGCCACATCAACAACCATCATTTAATTTAGCTTAATATAGTTATTGGTCCCCACTAGGCTATGTATACATACAAGTGTCTGGTGTATCCTAAGGTTACGAATGAACTGTCAAAATTGAGTTTAATCATGGCTTGGGGTGGTCTTGCCATTTGGGCTACTGCCTTTAGTGTGCATATATAGGCCTACCTTATTAGCATGCGTTTGATTTCGGCCCAAGCCCTTCTGGCACAAAAAATGCAGAATGACTTGATGTAGTTTGACATTTCAAATATAGACAGTCCAAGTTAATTTCTTGTTTTTCTTGATAAGAAATTACCATACCAAACACTTTTGTATAACATAAATAGTAAACAAAAAAGCAGTGCACCAACATTGCTTTCTAGTCATACAAAGTGTCAGATAAATTGCCATGGTAGATTTGTCGTGTTAATAAGGAAATACTTTATTTCTATTGTACAAAATGCTTGTAAAATAGATAAATCGCCCTTAGTCTGTTCAAAAAGGACTAAATTGTTCCGAAGACAATACCAATCAGAGGACGAACACAT
The DNA here is from genome assembly GCF_036934945.1 of Oncorhynchus masou masou. Lineage (NCBI taxonomy): Eukaryota > Metazoa > Chordata > Actinopteri > Salmoniformes > Salmonidae > Oncorhynchus > Oncorhynchus masou. The sequence continues at coordinate 39,696,957 of NC_088241.1, read as the reverse complement.
CCTGAAAAACTTTGGTTGCAAGGAGAACTAAGGCAGAGGAACAGGCGAAGAGAGTGGGCTAACTCTTGCCAAAATAAGCCCAATATGGTTCTATGGGCTTAATATGCAAACCTAGGCTTGTTGCCTGCTCCTCCCGAGTGGTGCAGCGGTCTATAGAGGCGTCACTATAGACCCTGGTTTGATTGTTCGTTCGGTCTGTGTCACAACCGGCTGTGATAGGGAGTCCTATAGGGCATCACACAATTGGCCCAGCATCGGCCGTGGTTAGGGGAGGGTTTGGCCAGGATGGAAGACCGTCATTGTAATTAAGAATTTGTTCTTAACTGCCTTGCCTGGTTAAATTAACCTCTTACATCTATGGTGGCGCTATTTCATTTTTGGATGAAAAACGTTCCCGTTTTAAACAAGATATTTTGTCACAAAAAGATGCTCGACTATGCATATAATTGCTACTGTTCGAAAGAAAACACTCTGACGTGTCCAGAAATACAAAGATCTTCTCTGTGCGTGCCCTTTAACGTGAGCTTCAGGCAAAACCAAGATGAGATGGCATCCAGGAAATGACAAGGATTTTTGAGGCTCTGTTTTTCATGATCTCCTTATATGGCTGTGAATGCAAGAGGAATGAATCAACCCTTTCTGTCGTTTCCCCAAGGTGTCTGCAGCATTGTGACGTATTTGTAGGCAGATCATTGGAAGATTGACCATAAGAGACCACATTTACCACGTGTCCGCCCGGTGTCCAGCGCCGAAATTGGTGCGCAAAAGTCACCTGCCAGTATTTTTCCATGCGATACAGAGAGTAAAGCAAGCTTCCACGAACTGCATGTCAATGAAGAGATATGTGAAAAAACACCTTGAGGACTGATTCCAAACAACGTTTGCCATGTTTCGGTCGATATTATGTAGTTAATCCGGAAAAAGTTTTACGTTGTAGGTGACTGCATTTTCGGTTCGTTTCAGTAGCCAGGCGCAATGTAGAAAACGGAACGATTTCTCCTACACACAGACGCTTTCAGGAAACACTGCGCATTTGGTATGTGACTGAGAGTCTCCTCATTGAAAACATCAGAAGCTCTTCAAAGGTAAATGATTTTATTTATTTGGTTATCTGGCTTTTGTGAAAATGTTGCGTGCTACATGCTACACAAAATGCTATGCTAGCTTTGCATACTCTTACACAAATTAGTCCATTTCTATGGTTCAAAAGCATATTTTGAAAATCTGAGATGACAGTGTTGTTAAGAAAAGGCTAAGCTTGAGAGCAAACGCATTATTTTAATTTTATTTGCGATTTTCAGAAATCGTTAACGTTGCGTTATGCTAATGAGCCTGAGGCTTAGTCACAAACCCGGATCCGGGTTGGGGAGTTTCAAGAAGTTAAGGTTAAATTAAAAACATTCCTGTTATGGTGGAGAAATGAGCATCTCGTCATTATATACAGATCTATGACTAAGGTAACACCGACATCATATTTTAGGGAGTGGTAAAGGTGACCAATAATGGTTACAATTAAGATCCACTGTGTGGTTGAATTTAGCGAATATTGATGTTTTTATGAACACTCTGTTGGCGACAATCTATGGTTGCAATAGGCCCCATGTTATTTGATTATATTACTATAGGCTACATTTTGTAAGCTACTCGTTAGCCTATCAATAGTCACACAATGAAAGGTATTAAAACCGGTAATCTACCATGCGTTTCCCTGGCTAAATATATGAGCTGATGTTGGGCCATCAGTTGATTGACAGATGTAGGCCTACTGTAAAACAAACTTTCCTTCAGTGTGGATGCTCACCTACATTTGATAAATTAGGATATATATATTTGCAGAGGTAGTTAGAGTACTCAAAATCTTTAACTAAGTAAAAGTACTGTAACTTAGATTGTAATTTATTAAAGTAAGATGTACCTTCTTAAGAAACTACTCAAGTAAGAGTAAAAATGTATCCGGTCAGAAAGCTACTTATGTACTAGTTAGAAACTTAGTTGAGTAATTTTTTACACCTTATGGATAGGCTAAAGTGCAACTTAGTGCAATTGATTTGATTAATATATAATCAAACCCTGCCAGCACCATTTTGTAGATGGCACCCAGCACAGGTACTCTGCAATGAAGACTGACATCAATGAAGGCTGTACAGTTTCAATTACGGTCATTCAATGTTGACTTAACACTCTCGTCCCACCCGGGCAAAATTCAGTGAAATTGCAGAGCGCCAAATTCAAAAATAGAAATACTCATTAAAAAATTCATAAAACATACACGTGTTAGACATCGGTTTAAAGATTAACTTCTTGTTAACCCAACCACGGTGTCAGAATTCAAAAAGGCTTTACGGCGAAAGCATACCATGTGATTATCTGAGAACAGCTCCCAGCAGACAAATCATTACAGTTACCAGCCAAGTAGAGGAGTTACACAAGTCAGAAATAGCGATAAAATTAATGACTTACCTTTGATGATCTTCATATGGTTGCACTCACAATACTCACAATACTTCCATTTACTCAATAAATGTTTGTTTTGTTCGATAAAGTCCCTGTTTATATCCAAAAACCTCCTGTTTTGTTTGTGCGTTTTGTTCAGTAATCCACAGGCTCAAATGCAGTCACAACAGGCAGATGAAAAATCCAAATAGTATCCGTAAAGTTCGTAGAAACATGTCAAACGATGTTTATAAACAATCCTCAGTTTGCTTTTAGCTTAAATAATCAATAATATTTCAACCGGACAATAACGTCTTCAAAATAAAAGGCAAACAAGAAAGGCGCGATCTCGGTCGAGTGCATGAAAAACCTCTGGGACACTGTAGGGTCCACTCATTCAAAGTGGTCTTACTCTCTCATTTTTCAGAATACAAGCCTGAAACAATTTCAAAAGACTGTTGAAATCTAGTGGAAGCCATAGGAAGTGCAATTTGAGTCCTATGTCAATGGATACTGTAATGGCATTCAATAGAAAATTACGAACATAAAAACAAATCTCAGGCCTGCCAAATCAGTTCTGTTATACTCACAGACATAATTTTTTTTACAGTTTTGGAAACTTTAAATCCAAATCTACCAATTATATGCATATCCTAGCTTCTGGGCCTGAGTAGCAGGCTGTTTATTTTGGGCACACTTTTCATCCGGGAGTGGAAATAGTGGCCCCTACCCTAGTGAAGTTAAAAAGGTATATGGTACTGAAGATATTGGAATAATTTCACAATATCATTTCAAGTACATGTTATGGTGAATGCATACTAAAAATATTTACACCAAGTGTGATGTTGAAGTTTTGGCTCAGAATGATTTAGTCAGTAACAGTCAATTGAGCCACTCATTCTCCTTAATTGCAAGAAGCTACAGCAAGCTCTGGGGACAGGTCATCTGGATACTGGACAGTCAATAAATTGCTAGATGCAAACATATGTGTAATGGGTTTCTTCTAACTCCTCCTCTGACGAGGAGGTGGAACAAGGATTGGACCAAAATGCAGCGTGGTTAGTTATATAAATCTTTAATGAAGATGAAACACGAACAATACAAAACAACAAACGTGGAAGACCAAAACAGCCCTATCTGGTGCAACAAACACAGAGACAGGAACAATCACCCACAAACACACAGTGAAACCCAGGCTACCTAAATATGGTTCCCAATCAGAGACAATGACTAACACCTGCCTCTGATTGAGAACCATATCAGGCCAGACATAGAACTAGACAAACAAGACATCCAACATAGAATGCCCACTCAGATCACACCCTGAACAACCAAAACATAGAACCATACAAATAAACTATGGTCAGGGTGTGACAGTGCATATATAGCCACACCCGTGGCACGCCTTAGGCTTGTCACAATCCCTCGCCTCGTGTTCCTCAGATCCACAAAATCTGCATTTTTTCATGCTGCAGGAGGCGAAAATGTGGCCGTAGGCCATACAGCGCCGGCAAAATGGGGCCTGACGTGCATAAAACAATGTCCCCCTGTCAGCCCCTAGGGAGAACATAGCAGGAGGATGGAGGTAGCCACCATGTCCCTTTGGGTCCTCCCTGAGGAGGGCCTGGAAGCCTCTCCTCCCATTCCAAAACCCAAGGGAGTCTTTGAGGTGCCTTGCTGAGGAGACGTTATGCATGTATCTCCCCAGAAAGGCCCTCACCTCTTCGTCCTTAACGTATGGGTTGTAAATGTTGACAGTTACAACCCTAAAGTTGTTCTTCGCCAGGCTTGTTATTTCATAGTGGCTCATCGGCCTCTCACCTCCCACTGCTCTTGCCCTTCTCAGGATATCATCGTGTATCTCCTCTGTATATAGTGCCACGTCGTATGCTCCCTCCAACGAGTTGCCTTGGAAAAAAAACACGTCCTTCACCGTCATCTTTAGAATCCCCATAAATATTATCCTTCCAAAAGTTTCCCGTCCTAAAGGCTCCAACTCCTTTTCCTTCCAAGCAAACCGAATCGTGTTGGCCAGCCCAATCCCAGGGACCGACCGTGTTGATGTATTTTGCACCATCTCCGCAAGGAGAATGGCGCTCGTTCTCTTCTTTTCCAAAACAAGGAAAAAAGAAAATCCAAAGTGACTGAGCCTATACTGGTGCAAAGTAACACAGAGACGGGAACAATGACACACAAACACACAGTGAAACCCAGGCTACCTAAATATGGTTCCCAATCAGAGACAATGACTAACACCTGCCTCTGATTGAGAACCATATCAGGCCAGACATAGAACTAGACAAACAAGACATCCAACATAGAATGCCCACTCAGATCACACCCTGACCAACCAAAACATAGAAACATACAAATAAACTATGGTCAGGGTGTGACAATATGATCATATTTAGTGGACAAGAGTTCTTGAGGGCTTGAAAAAAAATGATATGCTGGTGAACCGGCGTTTGTGTTGTGTGGCTGCAAATATCAAAATTCCCCTTTCTCTAGTATATCTCAGCATGGATCATTCAATAGTATGTTTAAATTGTGTGCAGTGCAATGGACATGATGCAAAATGACTTCAGGAGACCAGGGGAGTCTCTAAAATTGGATTTTAATTTACACTGCATTACCAAAATTAAGGGCATTAATATGGAGTTGTTCCCTCTTTGCTGCTATATCAGCCCCCACTCTTCTTGGAAGGCTTTCCAGTAAATGTTGGGATTTGCTTTCATTCAACCACAAGGGCATTAGTGAGGTCAGGCATTGATTTTGGGAGATTGGGCCTGGCTCGCAGTCGGCGTTCCAATTCATCCCAAAGGTGTTTGATGGGGTTGAGGTCAGGGCTCTGTTCAGGCCAGTCATATTCTTCCACACCGATCTTGACAAACCATTTCTGTATGGACCTGGCTTTGTGCATGGGGGCATTGTCATGCTGAAACAAGAAAGATAATTCCCCAAACTGTTGCCACAAAGTTGGAAGTGCAGAATTGTCTAGAATGCCACTGTACGCTGTAGTGTTAAGATTTCCCTTCAATGGAAATAAGGGGCCTAGTCCGAATCATGAAAAACAGCCCGAGAACATTATTCCTCCTCCACCAAACATTGTCACTATGCATTGGGGCAGGTAGCGTTTTCCTGCCATCCATCAAACTCTGATTCGTCCGTCGGACTACCAGATGGTGAAGTGTGATTCATTACTCAAAATAAATCTTTTCCACAGCTCCAGAGTCCAATGGTGGCAAGCTTTGCACCACTCCAACCGATACTTGGCATTGCACATGTTGATCAAAGGCTTTTGTGCTGTTCGGCAATGGAAACCACTTTCATGAATTTCCCGACTAACATTTCTTCCAGAGGCCGTTTGGAACTCGAGGTGTTTCAGTGCTTCAGCACTCGGAGGTCCCATTCTGCCAGCTTGTGTGGCCTACCACTTTGCGGTTGAGCTGTTGTTTCTCCTAGACGTTACCTCTTACAGTTACCAGTGCAGCTCCAGTAGCGCAGAGAGTTTTGGGAGGAATCCTATGATGTTGCCACATTTAAAGTCAATGAGCTCTTCAGTAAGGCTATTCTACCTTTGTCTACGGAGATGGCTATGCATGGCTATGTGCTCAATTTAATACACCTATCAGCAACGGATGTGGCTGAAATAGCCGAATCCACTAATTTGACGGGGTGTCATACTTTTGTATATATTGTGCACCTTGGATATTGCAGACCATTTGTGTAGGCTATTAGCCAGACAAAACCCGTTGAGTTCAACACTAATGAGTGGCAGATTCAAGCCAACTACTTTTTTCCTCATTGTTATTTTATTTGATGTGTCATTTTTGAATTAAGTTTATAAATAGCAGCCAAATATGGTATATAGCTAGCTATATATATTATGGTGAATAATGAAACAATCCCTAGTAAACTAGTGTTTTGAAGGTGGTCTGACTGTGTTATTTGTATTATTATTTATAAATAGACTGGTTTTACGCACACCATATTCTATTCAAGCTGGGAGAGAGCACAAGGATGGCTCATGTCATGCAGGTTCAGGTAGCCTATACAGGACAGATGCATATATATTTTTTTGAATCACATACATTTTAAAATCTGCAATATTTGAATTATAATACTGCCACCAGAAGTCTTACCATGGCAGCATTCTGACACCATGTATAGCTTCTGAAATGTTATGCTTAACATGAGAAAAAGGACGGCCAAAGGAAGACCAATAAACATTTACAACATTTACCATTAGGTAAAGCAAAGCTATACATGCCCTTGCACCACAGAAAGCCTATCATTGATTTATTTGGCATGTAGCCACATGTCTACATTTCAGCACCTGGGATAGCAAACAGTTTGTGAATGGCTGTCTGGCGGACAGATTGTATTACATTGTTTATAAAAAAAAAAATTTGGGGGGGGCAAACTCCGACCTTGCGGGGGTCCGGAGAAACTGCGTAATGCCAGTGGTCAGCTGTTCTGGTCAGTGGTGGCCTGAAGAGGGCAGATAGAAAAAAGAAAGGAAAGGGAGGAGGGCTGCAGGCCAAGGGTAGAGGGAGTATGGCACCCTCGGCAGCGCTCTACTCGCCTCAAGGCCTGCAATCCATCGCCTCCTTGTCAGGCAGTGGTCCAGCGCCGGTCCTGGATAATGGGGGGATCCGGGTGGTCCTTGAACTGGGGGGGCCACGGTCAAGCCACTGTTAACTTTCCGTCTTCCATAGTCTTTCCGGTGATTCCGGCCTTGTCCGCTGGACCACAGAGACAACCACTGATACAGATTCTGCCTCCTGGTCAGTCCAAAGAAAAGTGAGATAGAGGTTAGAGAGTAGAGAGAGGGACACACCCCCAGAATATCTCCCCCACGCAGGGTTGTGCGTAATGAAGAGAAACCAGAGTCGTATTAGAACTGCTTCTGTCCTTACTCATGTTTGATGCATCTGTGGCTGGTTTGGTGGAAAGTTTTGCCCTAGTTCTGACAGTCTGGAGGTCCTGAGGTGAGCAGGGAGATGTTTGCCTGAGGCGTCTACAGCTGTTCTGTTCTGTTCTGTGATTGTCTGTTACAATGAGTTTATCCGGCCCCACAAGGACACAGCAACTCTCTGGTCAGTTGGAATCTCTGACTTAGCTGGCTGAGCTAGGGAAACCAATATGGAATCCTTTTATTTATTTATTATATCATTGTATTTATTTATTATCACAGAATTCAATCCCTATTTGAAAAAACACCATGTCTCGTAGATCCCATATGATCTATTAGTTATCATTCCAGTTTTACATTAAGACTAACTATTAAATGCTGTTGTGTTGTTCTCCAGTAGGTGGAACATTATTGTTCCAATTTCCTGTTGAGTCACGGAGACACTCAAAGTGATATACAGAGCCAGCTCAGAGCAGTATTCTTCAAACATTACTGTCTGCTATAAGAACACCGTCTCATCTTCAGTCCCATTATTTGCCATTTTTCTCTCCATGTTGTATTCTAAAATGTTCTCACAAAATTATTGATATAATAAAAAACGGAATATTGATCCGTTTTTGACCTGGGATGCATCCCAAATTACATCCTATTCTCTATGTAGTGCACTACTTTTGTCCAGGGCCTATAGAGTGCTATGTTGGGCACAGCCCTGTTCTATCCAGATCTCTATTTGGTCATTTCCCATGTATTTATGAGCATTGCATTCAATATGTTACAGTTTTACAACTCATTGTCACAGAGGCAGCTTCACAGCCATCCCACACACAGCCTTGTCGTGCCAGTGCCTGGTCTGTTTTTACTGCCTGCTGTCGCGTCTGTCAGGGGAGCAAGTTAATAGCACACCAGAGGACATAGACATTAATCTCAACACAAAACTGTTTCTATAGCTTTGGACCAGCTTTGATGTTCAAAATAATCATAAACATATCAAATAGTATAATGATTAGGAAAAGCATTGCGATGCATGTCTTGGACTTTAATATTGTTAAGGCTGTGGTATGTATCAGGGCAGTGCACAGACCTTTTACGGGGCATGTGCTCAACAGAAAAAAAGAGCACCCCCAAAAACAAAATCCTGCAATGGCAGTCTCAGACTCGTTGAATTATTACAAGAAGAGGGGAAAGCAGCTCAATCTGATGAGTAAAGTACTTTACAAAACTACTTTGACAGGAAAAAATGCTGCTTTTATTAACAATGTCCAATACAATTCCAGTAAAAATAGAATGTAAGAAATACTGTAGCATACTATTACGTTATCCAACCCAACTCCATTTGTTGCAACTATCATGTATCCCAATGGTTTTCAAACTTGTTGACCTGCATTCCCCAAAAAGGAATGGTTCAAAACTTGCGACCCCTGAACACGCACATGCAGAAGTGCACACGCGAACATGCACGCTCAATGAGCAAATGTAGCCTGTCATTACAGCCATAAACAGTGATGAATTTTCAAAATGCAATATTAACAGCCTTTTACACCTGCATTTGGAGCTGAAAGTTATTCAAGATAGCAGACAATGTCAAATAGTGATATGTCACTTCACTGGAGTACAGAGCAAGTAAAATCATAGGGCTACACAGATGTTACCGGATTGGATGGAATTCATGTCCTATCTGCACCCACAGTCACTTTGGAGGACAGTCTGCCTGCAGAGTGCTAGTTGCCAGCTGGGTAGCCCTGTTCTTCCTCATAAATATTGTAATACATTTGCTAGATGTGTTAAATCTTCATGCCATAATATTAAAGGCAATGCGATGTTACAGCTGCTTATAGACATATAGCCGGTAGCCACTCAAGCTAGGCCTATCTGAAATATGAAAATGATCAATCAAATCGCCAGGTAACCTATTATTGTCCTGGCAAAGATGAGTCAGTAGTAGATTGCTAAACTGTATTTCATATGAATGATAAAAGTTGGCCTACTCTGTTTTTGTCAGCCAAAACTGGAGGAAATTAACAAATTATTTCTGGTCACTAATCTTTTTGGTTCTGAAGTATAGATGAGAATTCCCCGACATCTTGTGGGCAGTGAGTTCATAACAACAACATAAAACAAAATTATACCACCATCAATAATGTACTAGAGATTGAAAGGGAAAAGGAGCACGTACTCTGCTCAGGTAGAGCCCTATCTGTGCACACAACCTGGTATGTACACTACATGGCCAAAAATATGTGGACATGACTTTAATTTAGTGGATTCCGCTATTTCACCCACACCCGTTGCTGACAGGTGTAAGCACATGGCCATGCAATCTCCATAGAGAAACATTGGAGGTAGAATGGCCTGTACTGAAGAGCTCAGTAACTTTCAACGTAACAGCGTCACAAGATGCCACCTTTCCAACAAATCAGTTAGTCAAATTGTCTGTCCTCAGTTGCAACACTTACTACAGAGTTCCAAACTGCCTCTGGAAGCAACGTCAGCACAAGAACTGTTCGTCAGGATCTTCATGAAATGGGTTTCCATGGCCGAGCAGCCACACACAATCCTAAGATCATCATGCGCAATGCCAAGCGTCGGCTGGAGTGGTGTAAAGCTTGCTGCCATTGGACGAATCTGGGTTTGGCAGAAGCCAGGAGAACGCTACCTGCCCGAATGCATAGTGCCAACTGTAAAGTTTGGTGGAGGAGGAATAATGGTCTGGGGCTGTTTTTCATGGTTCGAGCTATGTCCCTTAGATTCAGTAAAGAGAAATCATAACGCTACAGCATACAATGACATTCTAGACAATTCTGTGTTTCCAATTTTGTGGCAACAGTTTGGGGAAGGCCCTTTCTTGTTTCAGCATGAAAATGCCCCTGTGCACAAAGCCAGGTCCATACAGAAATTGTTTGTTGAGATCGGTGTGGAATAGACTGGCTTGCACAGAGCCTTGACCTCAACCCCATCGAACACCGTTGGGATAAATTGGAACGTCGACTGCAAGCCAGGCCTAATCGCCAAACATCAGCATCCGACCTCACTAATGCTCTTGTGGCTAAATGGAAGCAAGTTCCTGCAACAATGTTCCAACATGTAGTGGAAAGCTTTTCCAGTAGAGTGGAAGCTGTTACAGCAGCAAAGGGGGTCCAACTCCATAATAATGCCCATGATTTTGGAATGAGATGTTCGACGAAAAGGTGTCTGCATACCTGCCACCCTATAGAATTGTGCATTTCTCACACTTCGTATCAAATCAAGTCGGATTTTATTGGTCACATACGCATGGTTAGCAGATGTTAATGCGAGTGTAGCAAAATGCTTGTGCTTCTAGTTCTGACCATGCAGTAATATCTAACAAGTAATCTAACATTTTCACAGAATTACACATAATTAAATCATAACTTGATTACAAATTGCGTCATAAAGGGAAAACGTCCCTAGCGGGAGGAACAGATATGACAGCTGGTTACACAAAAGAAAGGGGGCTGGATTTGAGTGAAAGAGCGGGAAGACTGAGGAACAAAAGGAAGAAGCTGTGCTATCATAAATACAGTATCTTATATATTCTAAATTACCGCCCATTTGGAAAAGGAAAATGCAATAACTATTTACTCTGAGCTGCCCTTCGGTAGGTTGGTGGTAAATGAAAGGCCGTGTTGCCCAACGAGTCCTTTGAAGAATATCTCTGCTTGTGAATTGGATACATTGTAGTAACGTCGTTGGGTGATAGACAAGATACTCTGTCTGTTCCTTCCTAACCCTCGTTTGCATCTGCTGTTGCTAACTCAACGGCTAGGAGGTATCACTTCTGTAGTGAATAAGAGTTCAAAATTCATACCATTCGCAACCAAAGCTCATGCTGATGTTGACTTCGTTCTGTAGTTATTATCTGAACCATTCTGACTGAGGTTATATTGTCGTCAAGGGCTTATATAGGAAGGGAGAGGAGGGCGTGTTTGAAAAGTTTTTTAGCCCATGTCCTTTCACAGGGGCAGGCCACTGATTGAGCAGAGTCCTATATTCTGAAAACCCAAATCTCACGTTTTAGAAGCTAAAATCACATTTCATCCCATCACGAATAATTTCATATTCAAACATTTAAATTGAACAACAATTCCATGTGAATCCGATAACTCTGATGTGTAGACTTTCCACTGTAGAGTTTATGTCATCTTATCACTGATGAGAATGTCTCAGATGACAACCGAACTGACATCATATTCATTAACCTGTCTGGCCCACCCGGGACGCAACCGCACCCCCTGCCAACAATAAATGCAAATGCACTACGCCAAATGCTAATAGCACTAAGTTAAAACTCAAACGTTCATTAAAATTCACATGCAGGGTACTCAATTCAAGCTACACTCGTTGTGAATCTAGCCAACGAGTCAGATTTGTAAAATGCTTTTCGGCGAAAGCATGAGTAGCTATTATCTGATAGGAGGCAACACGCCGAAATACCAGAAGGGGACGTAAACAAAGGAATTAGCGTAGCCGGCGCTACACAAAACGCAGAAATAAAATATAAAACATTCATTACCTTTGACGAGATTCTTTGTTGGCACTCCTATATTTCCCATAAACATCACAATTGGGTATTTTTTTCGATTAAATCGGTCCTTGTGTACCCAAAATGTCCATTTATGAAGACCGTCAGATCCAGGAAAAACACATTTTTTAAACGCAACGTTATTTTTTTTTATTAAAAAAGTTGCCTATAAACTTTGACAAAACACTTCAAACTACTTCTGTAATCCAACTTTAGGTATTACTAAACGTTAATAAATGATCAAATTGATCACGGAGCGATATGTATTAAATTGGCACAAGTTTGGGAAACGTAGTCAACTTTTCCGGTTCCATTGTTTACAGCTGTGGACTTGACAACCGGATGTGGCTATTACTCAGATGACCAACGATTTAGTTGAATTGAAATCACAACACTGGCGACATCGTGTAGAAGCTATAGGAACTGTATTCTTAGCCTTAAGTATTTTTCCTTCCAATAGACAATACATGGACTGGCGGATTGATTTTTTCTCCGTCGATTTAGTGACCAGGTTTTCTGGCGATTTTGACCACGGAACTTGTTCTGTTATAGTCACAGACACCATTTAACCAGTTCTAGAAACTTCAGAGTGTTTTCTATGCACACATACTAATCATATGCATATACTATATTCCTGGCATGAGTACCAGGACGTTGAAATGTTGCACGATTTTTAACAGATTGTTGAAAAAAGTAGCCCGATCTCTAAGAGGTAACACCGCATATGTTCTATTGGTCGGATTACCCAGAATATAGTTCATTTCCCCCCACCTTCTGATGTTCCCAGAATCTCTATGTTAACCAAGGGTTTTGCAAATGTAACCTCGGTAGGTTAGAGAGATGAAAAAGAGGGGAAGAGGTATTTATGACTGTCATAAACCTACCCCCCAGGCCAACGTCATGAGAGTAAGGTATGTACACATTATATAAGGTGCCATTGTTTAAAGTGACCAGTGATACATTTATTACATCCAATTTTTAATAATTAAAGTGGCTAGAGATTTAAGTCAGTATGTTGGCAGCAGCCACTCAATGTTAGTGATGGCTGTTTAACAGTCTGGTGGCCTTGAGATAGAAGCTGTTTCCCAGTCTCTCGGTCCCAGCTTTGATGCACCTGTACTGACCTCTCCTTCTGGATGATAGCGGGGTGAACAGGCAGTGGCTCGGGTGGTTGTTGTCCTTGATGATCTTTTTGGCCTTCCTGTGACATTGGGTGGTGTAGGTGTCCTGGAGGGCAGGTAGTTTGCCCCCGGTGATGCATTGTGCAGACCTCACTACCCTCTGGAGAGCCTTGCGGATGTGGCCAGAGCAGTTGCCGTACCAGGCGGTGATACAGCCCGACAGGATGCTCTTGATTGTGCATCTGTAAAAGGTTGTGAGTGTTTTTGGTGACAAGCCAAATTTCTTCAGCCTCCTGAGGTTGAAGAGGCGCTGTTGCACCTTCTTCACCACGCTGTCTGTGTAGGTGGACCATTTCAGTTTGTCCGTGATGTGTACATCGAGGAACTATACACCTTCTCCACTACTGTCCTGTCGGTGCTCCCTATGCTGTTTCCTGAAGTCCACGATGATCTCTTTTTGGTTTGTTGAAATGGAGTGTGAGGTTATTTTCCGGACACCGCACTCCGAGGGCCCTCACCTCCTCCCTGTAGGCCGTCTCGTCGTTGTTGGTAATCAAGCCTACCACTGTAGTTTCGTCTGCACACTTAATGATTGAGTTGGAGGGGTGCATGGCCATGCAGTCATGGGTGAACAGGGAGTACAGGAGAGGGCTGAGAACGCACCCTTATGGGGCCCAAGTGTTGAGGATCAGCGGGGTGGAGATGTTGTTTCCTACCCTCACCACCTTGGGGCGGCCAGTCAGAAAGTCCAGGACACAGTTGCACATGGCAGGGTCGAGACCCAGGGTTTGGAGGGTGCTATGGTGTTAAATGCTGAGCTGTAGTCAGTGAACAGCATTCTTACATAGGTATTCCTCTTGTCCAGATGGGTTAGGGCAGTGTGCAGTGTGATTGCGTCATCTGTGGACCTATTTGAGCTGTAAGTAAAATGGAGTGGGTCTAGGGTGTCAGGTAGGGTGGAGGTGATATGATCCTTGACTAGTCTCTCAAAGCACTTCATGATGACGGAAGTGAGTGCTACAAGGCGATAGTCGTTTGGGTCAGTTACCTTAGCTTCTTACCTTACCTTCTTGGGAACAGGAACAATGGTGGCCCTCTTGAAACATGTGGGAATAGCAGACTAGGATAGGAATTGATTGAATATGTCCGTAAACACACCAGCCAATGTATATGAGGCAAACCATTTAACAGATTTTATACATGACTTTTAAACGCTGACATTGTAATTTAGGTATAGTAAGAAAATAAGGAGATGAAAATTAGGCTTCGCAAGATTAGAATTTAAAAGGCATGTAGAACATTACAAGTAATATTTTGAGGTTCATGAAATGTTATTTCAGTCATTCTAGCAATGTTCCCATAGATAGGCAGTAAATGGTTGCTCTATGTATCACCATCCCTGGATAAGGTAGCGACTGGGCTAGCACAGCTAACCTTTTAGATCAATACCATGTTGTTTTTATTAACATTTTGTTGGTATTATTATAACGAGAGATATGGAACTAGCTAGTGGCTAGCTAGCTAGTTATACCTAGGTAACTTACAAGGTTAGATGACTTTTCTCAAAACAAACCTTCTTTCTAGCTACTTGTCCCTCATGCTAGCCTTTACAGACAATTATCACTTCACAATGAAATGATAGCTAAATAGCTAGCTTTGGATTATGGATTTCAGGGTTGGTTTTTTGCATGTTCTACTAGCTTGCTAGCTAGATGAACAGCAATTACAACTAGCCAACTGGTAATTATGAAGCTACATTTTTTTCAAATGATATTGTGCTTATCACCCTTAAGGCAGTCAAGCAATGCATACTGCCAAAGGTAATTCACAATTTTGTCTAGTTGCGGCCACAACTAGACCTTGTTTCAAATGTATGGTCAAAATACATAATTAAGCCTACAGTATCCCCAAATCCTCAAAAAAGACTCTAAAATCCCATTGTAACAGAGAGGGATAATTCTCATTAGCACTGTATGTAAATTGTATTATTGCATTCTAAATAACAGGCTCTCCCACTACCTAGAACTTTCTGGTCAGCTTGCTGATGAACAGAATGGCTGTAGGAAATCCAGAGCATGTATAGACTATATATAAATGTATATACTGTCTCCACAGTGTTCCGGGATACAATTCAAGAGAGAACCAACTTTTGCCTGTTTTACTGTGTTTCAGAAGGCTTTCGATTGGGTGAATAGAGACCTCCTTGATTTTAGATTCATTCAAATGGGAATTGATGGAAGATTCTATGATGCCATCAAAGCTCATTATCAGGCTCCAGTTGCCTGTGTTCAGGTCAATGACCTCGGGACTGGCTGGTTTACAACCCCTTACAGTGTAAAACAGGGGGACGTATTCTCGCCCACTTAATTTGCCTCTTAACTTCTTGAAACTCCCCATCCCGGATCCGGGTTTGTGACTAAAGCCTCAGGCTCATTAGCGTAACGCAACGTTAACGATTTCTGAAAATCGCAAATAAAATGAAAATAATGCGTCTGCTCTCAAGCTTAGCCTTTTCTTAACAACACTGTCATCTCAGATTTTCAAAATATGCTTTTGAACCATAGAAATTGACTAATTTGTGTAAGAGTATGCAAAGCTAGCATAGCATTTTGAGTAGCATTTAGCACGCAACATTTTCACAAAAACCAGATAACCAAATAAATAAAATCATTTACCTTTGAAGAGCTTCTGATGTTTTCAATGAGGAGACTCTCAGTTACATACCAAATGCGCAGTTTTTCCTGAAAGCGTCTGTGTGTAGGAGAAATCGTTCCGTTTTCTACATTGCGTCTGGCTACCGAAACGAACTGAAAATTCAGTCACCTACAACGTAAAACTTTTTCCGAATTAACTACATAATATCGACCGAAACATGGCAAACGTTGTTTGGAATCAATCCTCAAGGTGTTTTTTCACATATCTCTTCATTGACATGCAGTTCGTGGAAGCTTGCTTTCCTCTCTGTATCCCATGGAAAAATACTGGCAGGTGACTTTTGCGCACCAATTTCGGCGCAGGACACCGGGCGGACACCTGGTAAATGTGGTCTCTTATGGTCAATCTTCCAATGATCTGCCTACAAATACGTCACAATGCTGCAGACACCTTGGGGAAACGACAGAAAGGGCAGGCTCATTCCTCTCGCATTCACAGCCATATAAGGAGACAATGGAAAACAGAGCCTCAAAAATCCTGCTCATTTCCTGGATGCCATCTCATCTTGGTTTTGCCTGAAGCTCACGTTCTAGGGCACGCACAGAGAATATCTTGGTATTTCTGGGCACGTCAGAGTGTTTTCTTTCGAATGCTATCAATTATATGCATAGTCGAGCATCTTTTTGTGACAAAATATCTTGTTTAAAACGGGAACGTTTTTCATCCAAAAATGAAATAGCGCCCCCATAGATGTAAGAGGTTAAAGGATCAGCCCCTTTTTTTAAATTTTTGCCTAAAATAACATACCCAAATCTAACTGCCTGTAGCTCAGGCATTGAAGGTTATGCATATACTTGAAACCATTTGAAAGGAAACACTTTAAAGTTTGTGTAAATGTGAAATGAATGTAGGGGAATATTACACTTTAGATCTGTTCAAAGAAAATACAAAGAAAAAACTACAGGGTTTTTTGTATTTTTTTGGAACCATCATCTTTGAAATGCAAGAGAAGAGCCACACATTCAGCTCGAAAGCTGTAATTTAGATGCAGTCCACAAGAGGTCAACAGTGTATGTGCAAAGTTTCAGACTGATACAGTTGAAGTCGGAAGTTTACATACACTTAGGTTGGAGTCATTAAAACTTGTTTTTCAATCATTCCACAATTGTCTTGTTAACAAACTATAGTTTTGGCAAGACGGTTAGGACACATACTTTGTGAATGATACAAGTAATTTTTCCAACAATTGTTTAAAGACAAATTATTTCACTTATAATTCACTGAATCATAATTCCAGTGGATCACAAATTAACATACACTAAATTGACTGTGCCTTTAAACAGCTTGAAGATTCCAGAAAATGATGTCATGGCTTTAGAAGCTTCTGATAGGCTAA
This sequence comes from Oncorhynchus masou masou, assembly GCF_036934945.1. Classification (NCBI taxonomy): domain Eukaryota; kingdom Metazoa; phylum Chordata; class Actinopteri; order Salmoniformes; family Salmonidae; genus Oncorhynchus; species Oncorhynchus masou. Next base: position 39,679,897 of record NC_088241.1, on the reverse strand, counting down.
TTGACATAATTTGAGTCAATTGGAGGTATACCTGTGGATGTATTTCAAGGCCTACCTTCAAACGCAGTGCCTCTTTGCTTGACATCATGGGAAAATCTACAGAAATTAGCCAAAACCTTTAAAAAATTGGAGACCTCCACAAGACTGGTTCATCCTTGGGAACAATTTACAAACGCCTGAATGTACCATGTTCATCTGTACCAACAATAGTACACAAGTATAAACACCATGGGACCACGGAGCCATCATACCGCTCAGGAAGGAGATGCGTTCTGTCTCCTAGAGATGAACATATTTCGGTGTGAAATGTGCAAATGAATCCCAGAACAACAGCAAAGGACCTTGTGAAGATGCTGAGGAAATAGGTACAAAAGTATCTATGTCCACAGTAAAAGAGTCCTATTTCGGCATAACCTGAAAGGCCGCTCAGCAAGGAAGAAGCCACTGCTCCAAAACAACCCTAAAAAAGCCAGACTACGGTTTGCAACTGCACAAATAATATTTTTTTGAAAAACTGAACATTTGCTATCTAACTGAGAGTCTCCTCATTGAAAACATCTGAAGTTCTTCAAAGGTAAATTATTTTATTTGAATGATTTTCTTGTTTTTGTGAAAATGTTGCTTGCTGAATTCTAGGCTTATAGCTATGCTAGCTATCAATACTCTTACACAAATGCTTTTTTTGTTATGGTTCAAAAGCATATTTTGAAAATCTGAGATGACAGTGTTGTTAACAAAAGTCTAAGCTTGAGAGCAAATATATTTATTTCATTTCATTTGTGATTTTCATGAATAGTTAACGTTGCGTTATGCTAATGAGCTTGAGGCTATAAATAGAATCCCGGATCCGGGATTGCTCGACGCAAGAAGTTAAGTATTTAGTACCAAGATTGTGCTGCTGGTCCCAAGTCTCTTTCTGCTGTAAGGCACTTAACATCCTCTACTTGTAGGCTGGCTGGGTATTCCCACCTCTCGATGGCCGGGCGGGGGTATGTTGTGTAGCCATAGAGAGCAGCAGTCAGACTAAGTGGGGGATGGAGGACTTGAATGGGTTCTCTTTGAAGTCAGTCTTTACCACTATTGAAGATAAAGAAATCAAGATTATTACTTATTTTATTGAACCTTTATTTTAGCAATACATC